>NC_084857.1:17141529-18341529 GCF_951802175.1 Populus nigra | reverse complement strand
ACTTCACATTACCACCTGATTGATGCCTTCCTGGGGCTGGATTCTCCAAAACTCCATCTGAATGATTCTGAGGAAAAGAAACATTCTTGTCGTTGTTTAGTACCATGTTAAATCTAGGAGGGGCACTGGTATTATTGTTGTTGGTCTCTTGGGCTAATGGGGTGTCTGCTGTGACGTTCTTTGTGATTGTAGAGAAGTTTTGAAGGGTTTGTTGTTGCTGCTGCTGGTGCTTCTGCTCGGTTAGATTTGTGAGAGGGTGTTGTGTGTGAGGGTTAATGGTCAAATATTGCTTGGCGAACCTTCTTGATTCTACAACGCTTTTAATGGTACCGCCATCCATGCTCCAAACAACAACCATGACAAAGAAAACAAAAGCTGTGAGCATGTGAAGACGCCATTGAAGCACAAAGTTTGAACGGTAAAAAAGCCATGATTGGTTCTCTCCCTTTTCAGGCATATCTGCTAAGAAAAAAACACAAGACAAGAAACAAAAGAAAGAGAAATTTGACAAAAACAAGAAGTAGAATGCAAGTAAAGAGTTTTGTCTGGGAGACAATTATTTGACGACAAGAAGTCTAAATTGCACAACACACCAAGAAAGATTTAATCTTCTTCTAAAAAAACAATAAGCCTCGATTTTCTCGAGATGATAAACAAGGGAGGAGGTGTTGTAGGCTTACCTATTATTATTATTAGAAGCCCTTTTCAGAGCTGAAATTTTCTCTGTTAACCGAAAACGAAGGCAATGCTGTTGTTATTAGTAGCAAATTCAGCAGTAGATTTTGCCTTTTCGTTCCTTTCTTTTATTAGTTCTATCTGCCTGTCCGTTGTTACAATTGTCAAGGTAAAGAAAGAGAATAACACGGGGTTCGTTGTTAAACTGGAAAAGCCGTGTAGTTTGTAGACAGATAAATTCCCTTTTCAAGTGTCAATCAATTCGGTTAATTATAATAAAATTAATTGAGATATGTTAAATAACATTTGACAAAATTATTAAAAAACTCAAATTAATTATTTATAATTTTAAAGGTAAATCTTACACTTACTCTAAACAAACTCATGATGTTAAGTGTTTTAGATGTTAAGAGAACAAATATTATGTTTTAGGGTATCCAAACAAGAGAATAATGGTGACGAGAGACAACAGAGAGGTATAATCTAAAAATGACAAATTTGAATATGAAAACATGTCACCATTGGATGATAATGAAGAAGATGAGTTAGCATTTTCGGTTAGGGAGTCTAAAGTTATAGGGCGTACATTTCAGGTTTAGATCAAGGAAGATTAAAGTGATCAGAAAGGGAAAACATCTTCCATACACGATACTATATACAAAACAAAGTGTGTAGTTTAATTATAGATAGTGAAAATTGTGTTAATGTGGCTAGCACTACCTTTATTAGTAAACTAAATTTGTGTATTGCTAAGCATACTAGACCTTATAGATTGCGATGGTTGAATGATAGTGGTGAAGTGAAAGTGGCTAAGCAGGTTGTTGTTTCATTTTCGATTAGAAAGTATGTTGATAAAGTTCTGTGTGATATGGTATCAATGCAAACAAGTTACATCTTATTGGGGAGACCATGACAATATGATAGGAAAGCAATTCATGATGGGGTTAAAAATAGGCATACCATTGTAAAAGATGGTAAAACCATTAATCTTATACCCTTTTCACCCAAACAGGTGTATGGTGATCAAATAAAGTTAAAAGGTGAGCATGAGACTACAAGGAGAGAAAATCAAGGTGAGGAACAAGGGGATAGAAGACCATCAGATTCGGCTAAAACCCAAAGCACTATTATAACCCATTAAGCCACCCATGCAAATACAAACAAACTTTCAACCAACACTAAAAAAAATCAAACTACTCAGGCATTACCCAAAAACATCCAAATCTGGCCAAGAGTAAAGGTAAGACATGAGGAGTTGATGCGAACCTCGTGATCACGCAACCCATAATCATGCAACCCATAATCAAGATTGAGATATGATCCCAGAAACCCAAAATAGGTCTGATAGGAGTGTGACACAATGAAAACCTGCCCCAACGCACCAACACTATTGAAATGAAGTAGCATGACGCCACAAAGCCAGTTAATCTTCAATAAGTCAGATTTAGTTCGTTCAAGAACTGAAGAATGCAAGAATCACTCTCACACGTTAAAACTGAAAAATTTAGAAGTAATATTCATCAATCGCTCCCCGAAATTTTGGTTACATGTGTTTAAATAGTTCTTAAAAATTAACCCTAAGCCAGTTAATCTTCGATAAGTCAGATTCAGTTCGTTCAAGAACTGAAGAATGAAAGAATCACTCTCACATGTTAAAATTGAAAAATTTCAGAAGTAATATTCATCAATCGCTCCCTGAAATTCTGGTTACATGTGTTTAAATAGTTCTTAAAAATTAACCCTAATAGATTTATCCTAGTTGGTTGAACTGACCCACATACAAAACTGACCCAAAAACCCTAAACTAAAAAGCCTATAGCCTGATCCAAACAAGCCTTGGATCCTAGCTGAAAAATAAAGTATTATTCAAGCCCAAATATGAAAGAAAATAATAAAAATAACAAATCTTTCATTAAATACCACAACTCTTCTTTCCTTATGTAGCTAGGATGAATAATGAATCCTTATAAAAAAAGGATTTTAAAACATTAATGAATCCTTGCATGTGAAACCCGAGAACAAATTATACAAAAAAAAGAGAGGGGAATTTATAATAATTTAAATTTTTATAATACAAAATAGTGTAACTACAAAAAATAATAATGATAATAATTATGGTGATAAAATTTAATAGTTTTGGAGAAACAAAAAAGGGAGAAAGATGGGGCCAAAATGGAATTAAGAAGAAATGAAACTATAAATACCCCATTCCTTCTCTCTCCCATGGCCAGCTGGACAACATCAAGAAGGGAAGAAAATTTTAGATTTTCCTTCATCAAGCCTAGGAGAAAACACCTAAGTTAGTATACCTACATTAAGTGGAGAAAACACACTTGGGCAGAGGATTTACAAGAAGAAAAGTGAAGAATTTGTGAAGAAAAGAGGGATAAGGGAGGGTCAGCTGCAGATGAAGAAAAAGGAGCTGAGAAACCTTAATCAAACTAGAAATTAAACCTAAATTTCCCTCAAGTATGTAGTTCTAAGAAAATTGTGAAAGCCAATTTAAATTAAATTAAGAATTGTGTAGTAATTTGAAGTTGAAAAATTAGGGTTCTTGAGTAAAAAAATTGGGGGAATGCAGAAATGAATGGACTTAAGTGGATGGGAGTTACATAAGTTACCTAAAAGGATGAAATTATACAAAGAAGATTAAAACAAAACCCATAGACAAATGAGCAAGAGTAGCTGACCAAGGTGGGTTAGAGAGGAAGGGAATAAATTCTGATTTTTCCTTGTTGTTCCATAAGAACATTGAAACATATCTAATTTAGAGTTTTGGAACTCCAAATACAAATAAAAATCCGAGGGGAGGTCAAGCTATTACCCCTACTGGCAGATTCAGCCAAGTCGATAAAACGGTGAAATTTAGCTATATTAAAGGTAGAATTCATTTTCTTACCCTTCTTAAAGTGTAACATCTCCCGTTTCGGGATAAAACAACAATCTCATGTCAACCGAAAAACATAGTATATATATATATATATATATATATATATATATATATATATATATATATATATGGTGTTCGTATTAAGTCTACCAAAATTTCGACTAAGTCTTCCCTATACAAGAAGGTCCCAAGTCATCAACATTTAACCTGTTTACGCTTCTAATAACCCGCATCTCCTAACCCAATCCCCCGACCCAATCATCCTGGATCTTAATCCCACAAACATCATCATACATATCAACCCTATATTTATGATATACATTATATTAGAAAAATCATTATGGATGGATAAAAATATAAATACGCATACATGAAACATGATTATATGAACGATAGAGTTAAGTTCATTTAATGAACTTTAAACATTAATTATACAAATTAAGTTATACAAACATTTCCATGTTTACAAAAATACAAGGGTATACTCCCTAGAACCTAGATTACAAGAAGTGAACATAAGCTAGGATCTAATCCTGTCGTGCATGCAATGGTCTTGAAACAAAATATATATTATTGAAAACATGAATATCATAATAAATATAACAACACAAATATCTAACAATTTGCAAAGGGCACCATGCATTCATATTTTGTTCACTTCTCCCTTTTGGTTTTCATTAGAATCTCTTTCTTGTTCAACTACTAAAAATCGTTTCCCCTCTCATTATCAACCTCCATTTTTGATTTTATAAGATCAATCATGATTATTTCTACTAAACACATTACCAATACCAATTTCACTGTTATCATCATCATCACCCGTAGGGGTGGATGCAAGGCGATCCCCTTACCCGGGATCCTAGCCAACACATGGTGATCCCCTTAACCGGGATCCTAAAATACATAAATGTATGCTAGCCAATACATGGTGATCCCCTTACTCGAGATCTTAACATACACTAAATATATGTTAGCCAATACATGGTTGATCCCCTTACCCGGGATCCTAACATACACTAAATATATACTAGCCAATATATGGTGATCCTTTTACCCGGGATCCAAACATACACTAAATGTATGCTAGTTCACGCCCCAAATCACACTTCTCATATTTCCTTTGTCAGCGATAATTTCATCACTTGACAATTCACATAACAACCTTTCACTTTAAATACACATACATTCAGAATATTATCCAAAATATCAACATCATTAAGCAAACTTTCCTCCTTTCACCTAATATTCAACATTCAGTAATTCACATTTCATATCGATAACATATTAAATCATGAAATTTAACTAGAAAGTATAGGTGCGATTCACCTACCTGCAATAGAATCTCTACTCGTGCTCCCCTACTACTACTATTACACCACGCCTGTGGTCCCTCCTACAAATCACAAGTTTATCTTATAAATTTTCCTCATTCAAGGATATGTTTTATAATAACCATATCAACAACCAATAAGTCTTTCAGTGGTTTCCAATTGTTACTGTCTAGACATTAGATTGTTACTATCTAGACCTTGGAATGTTACTATCTGACCTCTCTTTATATTTTTAACTATATCTAGAGCTATAGAACTCTGTTTCAAGTGAGATTAGTCTCGTTGGAAAGCTAAGACACGAGGCTACAAGTTCTTTGAAGGAATGAGAGCCCATTTTTGCCCCCAAGACAGTCAAATTCGCTCATCAACAAACATTGGATTGTTATTGTCTAATTGTTATTGTCTTGACATCAAACTGTTACTATCCAACCTCTTTTCAGATTCTTAACTATATCTAGAGTTATAGAACTCTGTTTCAAGTGAGATTGGTCTTGTTGGAAAGCTAAGACATGAGGCTACAAGTTATTTGAAGGAAGGAGAACCCAGTTCTGCCCCCCAAGATAGTCAAAATTTCTCATGAACAAACAGTGGACTGTTACTATCCAATTATTACTGTCTTGACATCGAACTATTACTGTCCGACCTTTCTTTATATTTTTAACTATATCTAGAGTTATAGAACTCCGTTTCAAGTGAGATTGGTGTCGTTGGAAATCTAAGACATGAGGCTACAAGTTCTCTGAAAGAAGGAGAACCTAGTTCTACCCTTAAGATAGTTAAAAGTGCTAATCAACGAACCCGACCTACTGCCCTACATGGTCTGTCATTACCCAGTCTCGGTTGGTGACCCATAACTAGAGTTCTATAACTCCAAATTGAGCATGACCAATTTCCTTAGTTAGTCAACATCCAAAACTATAATTTCTATGAAGGAACCTGATCTAATTCCTTCATCCTCCTACCTGAAATCTCTCTGAAAGGTAAGAGATGAAATTGTCCTGATTCATCAACCTTTCCATTTACACACAACACATGAAGTTATTTAATTTTAGCAACTAATACTTTTTCCTCCATTCAAGTCTAAGAATCCTAATCTATAATTCAACATCTAGACATCAATTCATAATCAACTTTGAAACGACTCATAAGACCATGTTTAGAACACCTTATCCGGTATGAGTCAAGGTTTCAATCTTCAACTCCCTCCTTTTCTTTCTAATGACAGTCGAACCTCCCTTCTTCTTATTCAGATTTTCTTGTTAATCCCTTTCCCACAAGTGTTTATTCTACCTATAACCCTTAATCTTGGATGGGTTCTTGAAATTTTGGTGTTTCTCTCTTGATTTGCAAAAACTCCCTCTTTTCTTTCCTTATGTTTGCTGCAGATTTTTGGTGAGAAGAGAAGTTTTATGTTGCCAACCTTGATTTTTCTCGGGGTTTACATTCTCCCCTCCTAATAAAAATTTCATCCTCGAAATTCAAGTTACGTACCTATGTCGGAGAATAAGTGCGGAAACTTCTCCTTCATCTCAGATTCTCTTTCCCATGTTTCTTCCTCTATTCAAGAGCTTCTCCACAATACTCTCACCAATGGAACTCTCTTATTCCTCAACACCTTCTCATCTCGATCCAAGATCTTGACGGGATTAGCTTCTATGGTTAGATCCCCTTTAATCTTCATAGGAACTTGTGGCAATACCCGTGAGGGGTATATCTTGGCCTTTCGCAGCAATGACACATGGAACACATTGTGAATCTTATCCAAATATATAGGCAACTCTAATCGATAGGCAACTAGCCCGATTCTTTCCTTAATCTTAAAAGGGCCAATATATCTCGGGGCTAATCTCCCTTTTACTCCAAATTGAATGATGCCTTTCTAAGGCGCCACCTTTAAAAATACCTTATCCCCCATTTGGAATTCCAAAGGCCTTCTTCAGCTATCTGCTTAACTTTTTTGTCTATCCTGGGCTTCTTTCATCCTCTTTCTGATCACCCTTACCTGGTTAGTTGTCAGTTGCATCATTTCAGGTCCCAAAAGCTTCCTTTCTCTTACTTTCTCCTATACAATGCTTCACATGGAGCCATACCAATAGTAATTTGATGACTATTATTATAGTAAACTCCACTAATTGCAGGAGATCCTTCCAATTCCCTTTAAGCTCCAGCACACAAGACCTTAGGAGATCCTCTAGAGTTTGAATGGTCATTTTAGATTGACCATCCGTTTGAGGATGAAATGCCGTGCTTAGATTTAACCTTGTCCCCATTGCCCGTTGTAAGCTAGGCCACAATCTTGATGTGAACCTTGGATCCCGATCCGATATAATTAAAACTAGTACCCCATGAAGTCTAATTACTTCATCTACATACAATTTTACTAGCTTATCCACTGAATCAGTCATCTTCAAAGGAAAAAACAAAGCAGATTTTGTTAGTCGATCCACGACCACCCATATGGCATCATTCCATTTCTTTCCTTTGGGTAATCCCGTCACAAAATCCATAGAAATATCCTCCCATTTCCATTCTAGAATTGATAATGTTTGTAATTCCCCTGCAGGTCTCTAGTGTTCTATCTTTACTTGTTGACAGATCCCACAGTTCGACATAAATTCTGCTATTTCCCTTTTCATATTTGGCCATCAGTAGTATTCCTTTAAATCCCTATACATCTTTGTACTCCCAGGATGAGTAGCAAATCGAGATTCATGAGCTTCTTTTAATACTTCATCTTTTAAAGTCTTATCCTCAGGCAAATAAATTTGCCTACCTATAGCTATTAGCCCATTAGATAACATTTGAAGTGAAGTCTCTATACCCTTGTTTACCCTCTCCTTGATCTCTTTTACTTTCCCATCTGCCTGTTAAGCCACCAAGACCTTGTCTCGAAGAATAGATCGGATCTTTAACTGAGCTAACAGTGATCCCTCAGACTTTACACTTAAGCGCAAGCCCATTTTCTTCAATTCCGCTATACTTCCCTATTCCTTAATCGCCATATCATTCATCATTGTTTTCCCTTTCCTACTCAAGGCATCGACTACTATATTAGCCTTATCAGGATGGTATTCAATCACACAATCATAATCTTTTATTAACTTTACCCGTTTTCTCTATCGCATGTTCAACTCCTTCTGTGACATCAAATACTTCAAACTTTTATGGTTTGTAAAGATTTGAACTTGTGACCCATACAAATAATGTCTCCATACTCTTAAGGCAAACACCACCGCTGCAAGTTCTAGGTCATGAACTGAGTAATTCACCTCATGTGACTTTAGCTATCTTGATGCATAAGCAATCACACGCTCGTGTTGCATCAATATACATCCCATACCCCCTTTTAAGGCATAACTATATACCACAAACCCTTCTGTCCCTGATGGAAGGGCCATTACAGGAGCAGAAGTGAGCCTCTCCTTCAGTTCTCGAAAGCTCGCTTCACACTCTTCCGACCAAACAAACTTGACTTCCTTGCGGGTTAGCTTAGTTAAAGGTGATGTTATGGTGGAGAACCCCTCAATAAACCTCCAGTAATACCCAGCAAGACCCAAGAAACTCTGGATTTCTGTCATGTTGGTAGGCCTTTCGCATTTTAACATGGCCTCAACCTTCCTTGGATCCATAAATATTCCTTCTGCAGATATTACATGGCCCAAAAATGCTACTTCTTTGAACCAAAACTCACACTTATCCAGCTTCGCATATAACTGATTCTCCCTTAAAGTCTGTAGCACAACCTTTAGATGTTGTTCATGCTCCAAGTAAGAGTTTGAATACACCAAGATATCATCAATAAATACCACCATATATTGGTCCAAGTAAGGCTGAAACACCCGATTCATCAAATCCATAAACATGGCCGGAGCATTGGTTAACCCGAAAGGCATCACCAAAAACTCATAATGCCTATAACGGGTTCGGAATGTAGTCTTTTATATGTCTTGTTCCTTGATTCTCAAGTGGTGGTATCCAGATCTTAAATCTATCTTAAAGAAAACCCTAGCACCCTTCAACTGATCAAACAAATCATCTATTTGTGGGAGTGGGTACATGTTCTTCACCGTGACTTTATTCAATTGATGATAATCAATGCACAAATGAAGTGTGCCATCCTTCTTCCTTACAAACAATATCAGAGCTCCCCAGGGCGAGTTACTAGGCTGGATGAAGCCTTTATCTAACAATTCCTGAAGCTGGACCTTTAGTTCAACCAATTCCATAGGTGTCATCCTATAAGGAGACTAGGCTATAAGAGAAATTTATGGAATAGTTTCTATGGAAACTTTAATTTCTCTAACTGGAGGTAATCCAGGCAACTCTTCTAGGAATACATCTCGAAACTCCCTCACAACAGGAATACTAGCCAAATCTATGCTACCCTTTTGCAGTTCTCTTACATGGGCTAACCAAGCAGAACAACCCTTCCTCAGTAACTTTCTAGCCACCAAGACTGAGATTACACAACTTCTAATTACTTTTCTTTCCCCTTTAAACACTACTCTTTTATCACCTATTCTTTGGATTGTCATCGTCTTGGTGAAATAATCCACTTGTGCCTTATGTTTACTTAGCCAATCCATGCCAAGAATCAAGTCAAAATCATATAGCTCTAAGCATAAGATCTACCCTCTATTCTAACCCTCTAATATATAGTTTTACCCCTCTATAAATATCATCAATATGTATATTTTCTTCCAGAGGTGTACAACCATCACTCCTACACCCAACTTATTAGATAACATATGCAAGTTATTCACAATTCTATAAGATACAAAGGAATGACTAGCTGTTGCGATGTCGCGGTCGCACAAATTAATTACCCTAGCTTCAAACACAACACACAAGATAGTATAGAGCAAGCAAGGGGTCGATCCCACGAGGAAGATTCAAGTTAGATTTTTATGCTAGATGATATGTAATTTGGGGGGGTTTGGACGTTATCTAGGCTAAAGCAAAAGAAAACAGAAAACTATCAAACTAAATTTAATAAAATTAGAAAATTATCAAGAGAACAAACCTTGGTCACAAGCACACATCCACCTACAGAAATCAGAACTGATCATGGAAACGAAACATCAATTTATATTCTGAATATTTATCTCTTCTTAACATTGGTTAGTTAACGGATCCGCCGTATAACTAGCCCTAACCATCAAACAACCACAGTGTCCGCACTAGTAATTTAATTCAATGGCAGCCTTAAGAACTAGATAAGTTGATTAATCAAGAAAACATAACTGTCCGCAGTCTATGTTTGATTTGATTGAATGTTCTCCCTAAGATTAATAACGTAGATCCGCCACAATTATTAAACTCAGTTGCTTCACAAGTTCATATACCACAACTCCGGTTTTGATATCAAACTTAACAATAGATTGTCTACAATAATAACTTAGAGTCTGCTCTAGCAATTAAAATAAACAATCATAGGAAAAATAAGCATAGGAGAACAAATATATTCATCATATAAACTGAAAAGAAAAGGTAAAATAAATCTCACAGTTCTTGAAATCCGAAGGTTTCCATGTCCTTGCAACCAAGAAAAAGTGTTTAGCCTTGCATGTTTGTTGAACAACTAATCAAAAAGAAGGAAGAATGCATAATTTAGGGTTTCTTAGAGGAAGGGGGCATTTTTCTCTCCTTGGCTGGCTGCCCCACTTCTCTTCTTTCATTCTTTTTATATCCTAGGAAACCCTAGGTCTCTATTTTACAAAATAGTCCTCCATTAAGTAGACTGTTTACATTTAAGTACTTCAATAACTATTTTCCTAAAAAAGAAGAAATAGCCTTGCATGAAATCTTCAAGCTTTGACTTAGAGGAGCTAAATTTCTGAAATAAAAACTTGGATATCGGTTTAGATGCTTCGGAACGTAATTTGGACTCGTTTTTTCACGAAACCTGTTTGCTGGCAGAATTCAGATGTCATCTTTGAAAAATCATATCTCCCTCATATGACATCGTTTTTGGCTGAAATGTTGAGCGTTTATATAACTTTGAGTCATGAATCCAACAAAATTGAGTTTGCATCAATTGGACTTCTGTAGCTCCAGATATTCAAGTTGGAATGGCCGAAGGTCAACACTGGCAGATTGCGAGATTTGACTTTGAAGGCTGCGATTTCCATGCTCTTCCTTATTTTATTTTCTTGCCTTAGATGTCCAAAAAGGTATGGATGTTACCTTTTTAATTCCACTGGAATCACTTCATTTCAACCTCTAGAGCTCACGCTCTGCACAAAACATCGACTGAAGGTCAAATCTGCCAATTATCTCCAATTTACTCCTTTTTGCATCTTTCATTCAAAAGTGCCTTCAAAACATAAAACAAAGAATATCAAGGCATTTTATATATAAAACATAGGCAAAACACTAGTTAAATGTGGGTAAAACTATTGAATAATATGGTTGCATCACTAGCTCCATGATTAATTAAAGCATAAACTTGCATTGTATCTAATTGTAAAGTTCCTGCACCACATCAGGTATAACTCCCATATCCTCATAGTTCATGTGATATACTCGACCCTAAGTCCTACCCTCTTGATTTGTAGGCCTTCCACGAGTAGCTCTTGTCCCTGACTAGGTATGCCCGATAGGACGATCGACTGTAACTGATTGCTGCTGGCTTTGGACCTTAATCCTCTAACCATAGGCTTCCTCGATAGTTCTGCGAGGACAATCCTTCTTCCTGTGACTCATGTCCTTATAATAGTAACAGCCTCTGCCTGCATGCGGGGCACTCTTCCCATTGATGCCCCTCTCCTCTACAAATATAACATCTTCCCAGCATCATAGAGCAATCTCCAGGGTGTCGCTGCTTACACCTCTAACATAATGGATATACTGGTCCCTTCTCCTCTGTAGACCCTCTATTAGTTTTGACTCCCTGTCTAGCTTGTCCTCCTCAAGATCCTCTTCCACTGACCTGTCTAGATCCTCCCGAGATACCTTCTTGGGTGAAACTCCCACCTCTTCTCTAGAATTGTCCTGATGATTGCATGCTCTTCCCTTTCTTTGGGAGAGGAGATCTTCTAGTCAAAAACTCAAAATCTCTCCTCTTAGCTCCAGTTGCTTGACTCTTCTCAACCACTGGCTTCGGGGTATCCCTTATTACCCTCTCCATACCCTGAGTAGCCCGTACCAATTCCCACACAGACTGAAACTGCATGGCTATCAATAACATCCTCAGTTCCTGCCTTAGTCCATCACGGAACCTCTCCAACCTTGTGGTGCTCTGCGGGAAGGTAAGTGGAGGCAAAAGCTGTTAAGTCCTGAAATCTCCTCCCATACTCTAGAACTGTCAAATCTCCCTGCCTCAAATCCCAAAACTCATGTTCTTTCTCCCTGCTATGCTCCCAAGAATAGTACCTCTCTTTAAACTCTTCACGAAAGTTCCTCCATCTTAATACCTCCCCTGATCTCCTTTCTCTAATGGTCTCCCACCAAGAGTGAGCACTTTCAATCAATAGCTAAGTCACGCAATCCACCCGTAGCTCCTTTGGAACTTGCATATGATTTAGAACTCTTTCCACTTTTCTCAGCTAATGCCCAACAACCTCAACATCCTCTTCGCCACGGTAAGTCATATAACCCATCTATCTCATACCCTTCACCCATTGCAATATAGTGACTACTCCTCCTGATTAAGGAGCTGTACTAGAGGCTCCCGCTGCCATTCCGATGCTACAATGCTCATTTTATGTTCCATAAAAGCAGGATCCAAAAATGTGTTTGACCCAGCTACCTGTGTCATTGGTGGGGGTATATTATCTCCCCCTTGTCTGCCTGATACCTCTGGCATTGATACATCTGCCTGACGGGACAACAAATCATCTTGAAGTCTCACTGACTCGCCCTTCAGAGTACACTGATGTTGCAGGTATGAAAATTTTGATCACTTCCCTAAATTGGGAATGGATCAGTTCTGGCTCTTTGTCTTGTTCTCACCATCCTGAAACACATTTCAAAATCATATAATTATTCCTATCCCTGGAATAGCAACCTGGGCTCTGATACCAAATGTAACATCCCTCGTTCCTGGATAAAAACAACAATCTCATGTCAAAAAAAAAAACAGAGTAATTAATTATACATACATACATATATATATATATGGTGTTCGTATTAAGTCTACTGAAATTTCAACGAAGTCTCCCCTACACCGGAAGGTCCCAAGTCATCGATATTTAACCTGTTTACACTTCTAATAACCCGCATCTCCTAACCCAATCCCGACCCAATCATCCTGGGTCTTAATCCCACAAACATCATCATACATATCAACCCTATATTTATGATATACATTATATAAGAAATATCATTATGGATGGATAAAAATATAAATACGCATACATGAAACATGATTATATGAATGATAGAGTTAAGTTCATTTAATGAACTTTAAACATTAATTATACAAATTAAGTTATACAAACATTTCCATGTTTACAAAAATACAAGGGTATACTCCTTAGAACCTAGATTACAAGAAGTGAACATAAGCTAGGATCTAATCCTGTCGTGCATGCGATGGTCCTAAAACAAAATATATATTATTAAAAACATGAATATCACAATAAATATAACAACACAAATATCTAACAATTTTAAAAGGGCACCATGCATTCATATTTTGTTCACTTCTCCCTTCTGGTTTTTATTAGAATCTCTTTCTTGTTCAACTACTAAAAATCATTTCCCCTCTCATTATCAACCTTTATTCTTGATTTTATAAGATCAATCATGATTATTTCTGCTTAACACATTACCAATACCAATTTCACTGGTATCATCATCATCACCCCGTAGGATTCGATGCAAGGCGATCCCTTTACTCGGGATCCTAACTTACATTTTTAGCCAATACATGGTGATCCCTTTACCCAGGATCCTAACATACACTAAATGTATGCTAGCCAATACATGGTTGATTCCTTTACCCAGGATTCTCACATACACTAAATGTTAGCCAATATATGGTTGATCCCTTTACCTAGGATCCTAACATACACTAAATAAATGCTAGCCAATACATGGTGATCCACTTACCCGGGATCCAAACATACACTAAATGTATGCTAGTTCACGCCTCAAATCACACTTCACATATTTCCTTTGTCAGCGATAATTTCATCACTTGACAATTCACACAATAACCTTTCACCTTGAATACACATACATTTAGAATATTATCCAAAATATCAACATCATTACGCAAACTTTCCTCCTTTCACCTAATATTCAACATTCGGTAATTCACATTTCATATCGGTAACATATTAAATCATGCAATTTAACTAGAAAGTATAGGTGCGATTCACCTACCTGCAATAGAATCTCTACTGGTGCTCCCCTACTGCTGATGTTGCACCACGCTTGTGGTCCCTCCTGCAAATCACAAGTTTATCTCATAAATTTTCCTCACTCAAGGATATGTTTTATAATAACCATATCAATAACCAATAAGTCTTTCTTTCAGTCATTTCTTTATATTATATGTTTTTCTCATTACACCCATTAATACTGTTGTTCTTTGTCCAACCACAGTTATCATTCTTTTCTTTATATTTGAATTATAACTGTTTAAATCTCGAACTTTTATTGTCCAACTATTACTGTCTAGACATTGGACTGTTACTCTCTGACCTCTCCTTATATTTTTAACTATATATAGAGCTATAGAACTCTGTTTCAAGAGAGATTGGTCTCGTTGGAAAGCTAAGACATGAGGCTACAAGTTCATTAAAGGAAGGAGAACCTATTTTTGGCCCCAAGACAGTCAAATTTGCTCATCAATGAACATTGGACTGTTATTGTCAACTGTTATTGTCTTGACATTGAACTATTACTATCCGACCTCTTTTCATATTTTTAACTATATCTAGAGTTATAGAACTCTGTTTCAAATGAGATTAGTCTCGTTGGAAAGCTAAGACACGAGGCTACAAGTTTTTGAAGGAAGGAGAACCAGTTCTGCCCCCAAGATAGTCAAAATTGCTCATCAACAAACATTGGATTATTATTGTCTAACTGTTACTGTCTTGACATCGAACTGTTACTGTCCGACATCTCTTCAGATTTTTAATTATATCTAGAGTTATAGAACTCCATTTTAAGCGAGATTGATCTCGTTGCAAAGCTAAAACACGAGGCTACAACTTCTCTGAAGGAAGGAGAACTTAGTTATGCCCCAAGACAGTCAAAATTGCTCATCAATGAACATTGGACTGTTACTATCCAACTGTTACTGTCTTGACATCGAACTGTTACTATCCGACCTCTCTTCAAAATTTTAACTATATCTAGAGTTATAGAACTCTGTTTCAAATGAGATTAGTCTTGTTGGAAAGCTAAGACACGAGCCTACAAGTTCTCTAAAGGAAGGAGAACCCAGTTCTGCCCTCAAGACAATCAAAATTGTTCATCAACGAACATTGGACTGTTACTATCCAACTATTACTGTATTGACACTGAACTGTTACTGTCCAACCTCTCTTCATATTTTTAACTACATCTAGAGTTATAGAACTTCGTTTTAAGCGAAATTAGTCTCGTCATAAAGCTAAGACATGAGGCTACAAGTTCTCTGAAGGAAGGAGAACCCAATTGTGCCTCAAGATAGTCAAAATTGCTCATCAACAAACCAGACCTACTACCCTACAAGGTTTGTCATGACCCAGTCTCGGTTGGTGACCCATAGCTGAAGTTGTATAACTTCAAATTGAGCAAGACCAATTTTCTTAGTTAGTGAATATCCAAAACTACAATTTCTATGAAGGAACCTGATCCTAATTCCTTTATCCTCCTACCTAAAATCTCTCTGAAAGTCAAGAGATGCAATTGTCCAAATTCGTCAACCTTTCCATTTACACACAACACATGAAGTTATTTACTTTTAGCAAGTAATACTTTTTCCTCAATTTAAGTCTAAGAATCATAATCTATAATTCAACATCCAGGCATCAATTGATAATCAACTTTGAAATGACTTATAAGACCATGTTTAGAACACCTTACCCGGTATGAGTTAAGGTTTCGATCTTCAAATCCCTCCTTTTCTTCCTCATGACAGCTGACCCTCCCCTCTTCTCTTCTTGTTCAGATTTTCTTGTTAATCCTTTGCCCACAAGTGTTTATTCTACCTATAACCCTTAATCTTGGATGGGTTTTTGAAATTTTGGTGTTTCTCTCTTGATTTGCAAAAATGAATACAAAAACTCCCTATTTTCTTTCCTTATGGTTGCTACAAATTTTTGGTGAGAAGAGGAGTATTTATGCTCTATAATTATTGTTATTTGCATTTAGGCCCCATTTTCTTTAAGTGTATTATTTTTTCCCCCACATCTTTTTTTCTTCTTATAATTAAATTATACCTCTTTTCTTTTCTTATAATTTCACCTCACGACTTTTAGCTTAGTTTATTTTCTTTAATTTAATCCAGCCTTGATTTTTCCCGGGGTTTTCATAAAGTGTGTAACATTGTGTCTTGATCTTAAAAACAAAATAAACTGTGATCAAAATTGAATTCATGATGTCCACTTAGGCTACTATTAAGCTGAAAATGTTAGAGGATAATAATGAGGAATGTAGGTGAGAAAGAAAAGAATGGTAAAAGAGAAATGAATATTATTGCCATTGTTGCTGTTGTGTTGTGATATATGGACTGATATGGAATAATGATGGATGTGTATGGTTTCAGGAGGAACCGCGGGAGGAGTGCAGCAACAACAGGGGAATGCAAGTCGAGTGTTTACAACAAGTAGGTACTCGGTACCTATATCTCCTCTAGTTAATAATTATTTTAACTAATTGTTGAATTATAAATTTTGGTGCTTATTGATGAGGAAAAGAAAAGGGGAAAAAGGAAAGGTTAAACGATGGGAAAATGGAAACGGAGAACTAGATTTAATTTATGGGTCCTTTTGGAGGAAATGGACAATAAAAATGAACTTTAGGAATGACTGTTCCTCGAATTTGATTAGCCTGTCCCAGATACGGGAGGCTAATAATGTTAGCCAACTTGGCTAACATCAGCATGACCGGTACGTGGGATGAGGAATATAGAACTTGATTAACTATTCAGGTTTAGAATAGTTAATGATATCGGTGGTGTTGTGGATATCGAAAAAATTTATAGGACTTGATTAGCTTTCCGAGGTGAAAGCTAATGATGTCAGGAATCCTTGACATGGGCATACCCGAGGACCTCCCAAGGTAACATGGAACACTAATTAATTATTTCAGCCCAAAAATAGTTCATGTCACCAACGATTATGTTAGTGTCGGCATTTTCATAAATTTGATTAGTTAACCCTAGGACGGGCAACTAAAGACACTAATGGGGGTCATTAGTGTCGACAGTAGTCTTCCTAGTGTGGGGAGAAGTGGCAGGGTGGATACCCTCGATCAGAGCTTAGATTACAAAAAAAAAGGGATATCATTAAAGTAAACATATTTGCTAATCCTTAAAAAGGGTTAGTTGTGGTGTATATAATTGCATATGACTTAAGTAAGTAGATGTGTTGTATAATTTTTCTTCCGTGAAATTGTTTGTATTTTTTTAATTATATGGAAAATTTATGTTTTGCAGGTCCCTCTAATTCACGTCAGGAGTAGAATTTAGGTTATTTTATCTCTTTTTGTATAAGTTAGGAACTTAGGGATTATTCATGTAATGTTGTTATGCAGTAAACATGTAACTTGAATATAATAGTGGCATTAGGATGACCCTGCCTCTCATCGGGCAGAAGTGTTAATACCTGAAGTAGCGAATGGCCAAGGACCAAAAGACAGGCCATCGCTAGTGGCACTGACGGTCACCCCGAATACATATTTGAACCCTATATTTTTTAAGCAATTGGCAGCAGGGATGGCCGCAGGTGCATCCAATTCCACTCCTCGAGCAGAAAGAGTAGTCACCCTGGTTCAATGGGTGAAGGGCATGCGGGAAATAGGTTGCACGACCTATTCAGGGGAAGAAGATGTCGAAGTAGCAGGACATTGGTTGAGGAAGGTAGAAAGGGTCATTGATCAAATGCAAGTGCTAGAGGAAACTTGAGTAAACTGTGTGACCTAGCTGTTAACGGAGAGTGCCCACTCCTAGTGGGAGACTATTAGAGAAAAAAGGGCAGGAGAAGAATCGAGGTGGAAATTTTTTTGAGAAGAATTTGAGGAGCAGTACTACTCTTGGCAGCACTGGAAAGAGAAAGAACAGGAGTTCTTGGATCTGAAACAGGGGAATATAGCCATCCTGGAGTACCAGAGGAGGTTTTAGGACTTATCTATCTTTTCCACCACCTATCTTCCCACTGAGCATCATCGGGTGGAACAGTTTTGGGATGGGCTCATGCAGGAGCTGAAATTAATTTGGTGGTTATGTAGTTTCAGTCAGTCCGAGAGTTAATGCGAGGTGCTTAGGGTGTGGAAAGAGTAATGAATGACACCAAAGGTCAATAAGTGAGCAGAGGCAGACTACCCGATTCAAAAGAAGGGATTTCATACCTTCTATAAGGAGGAATCCTCCTTCGAAAAAAAATAGCGGGTCATCATTCGGGCCACTCCCGAGAAAAGGGGGGAGTTTTATTCATGGTGGGAGTTTTGGAGGCACTAGACAAGTTAATATTAGGGGATCGATGGGAGCTCAGACCCGCCAAGGGGCAAGTGTTATAGGGGGTCCATGGAGCAGAGGGGACCTATCTACCCGTTATGCATGAGATGTAACTAGAAACACCCCGGAGATTGTTCAGCCACACCAGAATGATGCTATGTTTGTAGAGGCAAAGGGCATCGATGGAGGGATTGCCAGTATTTGGGAAGAGGTTGTTTCCATTATGGGGAAAAAAGTCACAAAAAGAAAGAATGTCCACATAGAGCCACCGAAAGAGTACAGAGACAAGGGATGGCTACCCAAAGCTAGCAACAGTTAGTGATAGTTGATCGGCTTGTACAACCTCTTCAGTCGGGGATAAATGCCAATAAGAGCCGACCCAGGTTCCAGGAGGAAAGGACTCGGGGAAGGATATACCACATGACTCAGGAAGATGTAGGGGTAATGCCAGATGTCGTAGCAGGTACACTACAATTAGGTTTAATACAAGTTTATGCTTTAATCAATCCTAGGGCTAGTCATTATTTTGTGGCCCATCAAATTATTAATAATTTAAATGTGTTACCAAGTAGATTGAGTGTAGGGATGGTAGTTAGTACACCTTTGGGGAAAAATATAAACATTGATGAGGTATACAAGGGAGTGATACTATACATTGAGGGGGTAGAGCTAAGGGTGGACCTCATGCCTTTAGAATTATATGATTTTGACTTGTTTCTAGGAATGAATTGGTTGAGTAGATATAGGGCATAAGTAGATTGTTTCACAAAGACCATAACCTCCAAGATGTGAGTGGCAAAAGGGTAGTATTCAGGGGACAGAGGAGGGTGATTCCGAACTCCATAATCTCGGTCATGACGGCTGGAAAATTGATTAGAAAGGGATGCCCTGCTTGGTTGTCTTATGTAAGAGAACTAAAGAAGGGAAGCATAGAATTAACAAATATCCCTATTGTAAAAGAATTTTCAGACGTGTTTCCGGAGGAGTTACCGGGGCTACCTCTAATTAGGGAGATTGAGGTTTCCATTAAGACTCTTCTAGGGGTCAACACTATAGCATAGTCCCCTTACAGAATGACCCTTATAGAACTAGTTGAACTGAAGATTCAGCTTCAGGAGTTGCTGGACAAAGGGTTCATACAACCGAGCAACTCATCTTGGGGAGCTCTAGTGCTATTTGTAAAGAACAAGAATGGTACATTTCGGCTATGTATCGATTATCATCAGCCCGCTACCACGGATAGACGATCTGTTTGATCAATTGAAGGGTGCGAGAGTATTCTCGAAGATAGATATGAGATTAGGGTATCATCAATTAAGAATCAGAGAACATGACATACAAAAGACTGTCTTTAGAACCCGCTATGACAATTATGAATTCTTAGTGATGCCTTTTGGGTTAACAAATGCCTCGACGATATTTATGGACCTAATGAATCGAGTGTTTTGTCTTTATTTAGATAAATGTGTGGTGGTGTTTATTGATGATATACTGGTATATTCGAGCTCTTATTTGGAACATGAGAAGCACTTGAGGAAGGTGTTGGAGATATTGAGAGAAAATAAATTGCATGCAAAACTGGATAAATGTGAGTTCTGGCTCAAAGAGGTGATATTTTTGGGACATGTTGTAACATCCTCCATTTCGGGATAAAAACAACAATCTCATGTCCACCGAAAAACAGAGTAGTTAATATATATATATATATATATATATATATATATATATATATATATATATATATATATATATATATTCATGGTTTTCGTATTAGAATCTATCGAAATTTCGACGGAGTCCCTCCTATACCGAAAGGTCCCAAGTTGTCGATATGTAACCTGTTTACACTTCTAATAACTCGCATCTCATAACTTAAATCCCGACCCAATCATCTTGGGTTTCAATTTCCATAAATATTCTCACATCTATCAACCACAATATTTATGATATATATTACATAACAAAATATCTTTATGGATGGATAAAAAAATATAAATACATAGACATGAAATACGGTTATATGAACTACAAAGTTAAGTTCATTCAATCAAATTTAAACATTAATTATACAAATTAAGTTACACAACATTTTCATGTTTACAAAATACAAGGGTATACCCCCTAGAATCTAAATGATAAAAAGGGAACATAAGCTAGGATCTACTCTTGTCGTGCATGCAATGATCCTGAAACGAAATACATATTATTGAAAGGTGAATATCACATAAATATAACAACATGAATATCTAACAATATCAACAGGGTAACATGCATTCATATTTTGTTCACTTCTCCCTTCTGGTTTTCATTTGAATATCTTCCTTATTCAACTATTAGTAACCGTGCCCTCTACCACCATTAACCTCCATTCCAAACTTTATACGATCAAACATGATTATTTTTGTTTAACACATTATCGATACCAATTTCACTAGTATCATCAGCATCACCCCATAGGAGTCGATGCAAGGTGATCCCCTTACCCGGGATCCTAACATACACTAAATGTATGCTAGCCAATACATGGTGATCCCCTTACTCGGGATCCTAACATACACTAAATGTATGCTAGTTTACGCCTCAAATCACACTTCTCATATTTCCTTTGTCAGTGATAGTTTCATCACTTAGCAATTAACACAAAAACCTTTCCCCTTGAATACACATACATTCAGTAATTCACATTTCACATTGGTAATATATATTAAATCATGGAATTTAACTAGAAGGTATAGGTGCGATTCACCTATTCACCTATTCACCTACCTGTAATAGAAGCTTTACTCGTGCTCCCCTTCTACTGCTGTTGCACCACGCCTGTGGTCCTTCCTACAAATCACAGGTTTATCTCATAAATTTTCCTCACTCAAGGATATATTTTATAATAACCATATCAACAATCAATAAGTCTTTCTTTTAGTCATTTCTTAATATTTTATGTTTTTTTTTCATTTCACCCATTAATATTGTCGTTCTTTTTCCAACCCCAGTTATCATTCCTTTCTTTATATTTGGACTGTTACTGTCAAACTGTTACTGTCTCGTTTTTGAACTATTACTATCTGACCTCACCTCAGATTTTTTACTATATTTAGAGTTATAGAACTCCGATTCAAGCGAGATTAGTCTCGTTGGAAAGTTAAGACATGAGGCTACAAGTTCTATGAATTTAGGAGAACCCATTTCTGCCTCTAAGATAGTCAAAATTACTCATCAATAAACACTTGGACTGTTATTGTCCAACTGTTATTGTCTCGTTTTTGAACTGTTACTGTCTGACCTCTCCTCAGAATTTTAACTATATACGGAGTTATGGAACTCCGATTCAAGCGAGATTAGTCTCGTTGGAAAGCTAAGATATGAAGCTATAAGTTCTATGATTAAGGAGAACCTAGTTCGGTCTCTAAGATAGTCAAAATTGCTCATCAACAAACACTTGGACTGTTACTGTCGAACTGTTACTGTCTCGTTTTTGAACTGTTACTACTTGACCTCTTCTTAATTTTTTAACTATATTTGGAGTTATAGAACTCCGATTCAAGCGAGATTAGTCTCATTGGAAAGCTAAGAAATGAGGCTACAAGTTCTATGAATTAAGGAGAACCTAGTTCTGCCTCTAAGATAATCAAAATTGCTCATCAACAAAAACTTGGACTGTTATTGTCCAACTGTTACTGTTTCATTTTTAAATTGTTACTATCTGACCTCTCCTGAGATTTTTAACTATATCTGGAGTTATAGAACTCAAATCTATAATTTAAATCCACGAATCAATTCATAATCGACTTTAAAACAACTCATAAGGCCATGTTTAGAATATCTTACCCGATGCGAATTAAGGTCTCGATCCCTCCTTTTCTTTCTAGTAACAGCCGACCCTCCCCTCTTCTCTTCTTATTCAATTATTTCTTGTTAATCCCTTGCCCAATAGTTTTTATTTTGCCTATAACCCTTAATCTTGGACGAGTTTTTGAAATTTAATGTTTTTCTCTTGATCTGTAAAAATAGATACCAAAACTCTCTCTCTTCTTTCTTCACGATAGTTGCTGATTTGTTTTTGATAAGAAGGGTAGGATTTATGCTTTATAATTATTCTTATTTGCATTTAGGCCCTATTTTCTTTAAATGTATTCATTTTACCTCCATTTCTTTTTAGTTTAGTTTATTTTCTTTAATTTAATCCAGCCTTTTTTTTCTCGGGATTTACATTCTCCCCTCCTAATAAAAAAAATTTCGTCCTTGAAATTCAAGTTACATACCTATGTCTGAGAATAAGTGCGGAAACTTCTCCTTTATCTCAGATTCTCTTTCCCATGTTTCTTCTTCTATTCGAGAGGTTCTCCATAATACTCTCACCAAGGGAACTCTCTTATTCCTCAACAACTTCTCATCTCGATCTAAGATCTTGACAGGCTTAGTTTTCATGGTTAGATCCCCTTTAATTTTCAAAGAAACTTGTGGCAATACCCGTGAGGGGTCTATCTTGGCCTTTCACAGCAATGACACATGGAACACATTGTGAATCTTATCCAAATATACAGGCAATTCTAATTGATAAGCAACGGGCCCGATTCTTTCCTTAATCTCAAAAGGGACAATATATCTCGGGGCTAATTTCCCTTTTACTCCAAATCGAGTGATGCCTTTCCAAGGAGCCACCTTCAAAAATATTTTATCCCCCACTTGGAATTCCAAGGGCTTTCTTCGACGATCTGCGTAACGTTTTTGTCTATCCTAGGCTTCCTTCATCCTCTTTTTGATCACCCTCACCTTGTCAGTTGTCAGTTGCACCATTTCAGGTCCCAAAACCTTCCTTTCTCCTACTTCCTCCCAACAAATTGGGGTACGACATTTCCTCCCATACAATGCGAAGATATGGAGCCATACCAATTGTAGTTTGATGGCTATTATTATAAGTAAACTCCACCAATGGCAGAAGATTCTTCCAATTCCCTCCTAACTCCAGCACACAAGACCTCAGGAGATCCTCCAGAGTTTCAATGGTCCTTTCAAATTGACTATTCATCTAAGGATGAAATATCGTGCTTAGATTCAACTTTGTCCCCATTGCCTATTGTAATCTAGGCCACAACCTTGATGTGAACCTTGGATCCCGATCCGATATAATTGAAACCGGCACTCCATGAAGTCTGATTACTTTATTTACATACAATTTTGTCAGCTTATCCACCGAATTAGTCATCTTCATAGGAAAAAACAAAGCAAATTTTGTTAGTCGATCCATGACCACCCATATGGCATCATTCCCCTTCTTTCCCTTAGGTAATCTTGTCACAAAATCTATAGAAATATCCTCCCATTTCCATTCCGGAATTGATAATGACTGTAATTACCCTATAGGTTTCTAGTGTTCTATCTTTACTTATTGACAGATCCCACAGTTCGACACAAATTCTGGTATTTCCCTCTTCATATTTGGCCACCAGTAGTATTGCTTTAAATCCATATACATCTTTGTACTCTAAGGATGAATAGCAAGTCAAGATTCATGCGCTTCTCTTAATACTTCATCTTTCAAAGTCTTATCCTTAAGCAAATAAATTCACCTACCCACAGCTATTAGCCCATCGGATAACATTTGAAATGATATCTCTATACCCTTGTTTACCCTCTCTTTGATCTCTTTTACTTTCCCATCTGCTTGTTGAGCCACCAAGACCTTGTCTCGATGCACATATCGGATCTTTAACTGAGCTAACAGTGATCCCTCGGGCCCTACACTTAGCCGCAAGCCCATTTTCTTTAATTCCACTTTACTTTCCTGATCCTTAAGCTCTATATCATTCATCACAGTTTTTCCCTTTCTACTCAAGGCATCGGCTACTACATTAGCCTTGCCAGGATGGTAGCCAATAATGCAATCGTAATCTTTTATTAACTCTACCCATCTTCTCTACCGCATGTTCAACTCTTTTTGTGACATCAAATACTTCAAACTTTTATAGTCTGTAAAGATTTGAACTTATGTCCCATACAAATAATGTCTCCATACTCTTAAGGCAAACACCACCGCTGCAAGTTGTAGGTCATGAACCGGGTAATTCACCTCATGCGACTTTAGTTGTCTTGATGCATAAGCAATCACACGCCCGTGTTGCATCAATACACATCCCAGACCCCTTTTTGAGGCATCACTATATACCACAAACCCTTCTATCTCCAGTGGAAGGGCCAGCACAAGAGCAGAAGTGAGCCTCTTCTTCAGTTCTCGAAAGCTTGATTTACACTCTTTCGACCAAACAAACCTGACTTCCTTGCGGGTCAGCTTAGTTAAAGGTGATGCTATGGTGGGGAATCCCTCAATAAACCTCCAGTAATATCCAGCAAGGCCCAAGAAGCTCCTAATTTCAGTCATATTGGTAAGCCTTTCCCATTTTAATACGACCTCAACCTTTCTTGCATCCACAAGTATTCCTTCTGTAGATATTACATGACCAAAAAATACCACTTTCTGGAGCCAAAACTCATACTTATCCAGTTTGGCATATAATTGATTCTCCCTTAAGGTTTGTAGCACAACCCTTAAATGTTGTTCATGCTCCAAGTGAGAGTTTGAATACACCAAGATATCATGAATAAATACAACCATATATTGGTCCAGGTAAGGCTGAAACACCCGATTCATCAAGTCTATAAACAAACAAAGGGTGCCACCCTTCTTCTTTACAAACAATACTGGAGCTCCCCAGGGCGAGTTACTAGGCCGGATAAAGCCTTTATCTAACAATTCCTGAAGCTGGACCTTCAGTTCTGCCAATTCCATAGGTGTCATCCTATAAGGAGACTGGGCTATAAGAGAAACTCCTAGAATAGTTTTTATGGAAACTTTAATTTCTCTAACTGGAGGTAATCTAGGCAACTCTTTTGGGAATACATCTTGAAACTCTCTGACAACAGGAATACTAGCCAAATTTATGCTACCCTTTTCCAGCTCTCTTACATGAAGCAGAACAACCCTTCCTCAGTAATTTTCTAGCCACCAAGACTGGGAATACAAAACTTGGAATTACTTTTCTTTACCCTTTAAACACTACTCTTTTATCACTTATTCATTAGATTGTCACCGTCTTGGTGAAACAATCCACTTGTGCCTTATGTTTACTTAGCCAATCCATGCCAAGAATTACATCAAAATCATATAGCTCTAACAGCATAAGATCCAACCTCAATTCTAACCCTCCACAATATAGTTTTACCCCTCTATAAATATAATCAATATGTTTATTCTCCCCTAGAGGTGTACTAACCGTCACTTCTACACCTAAGTTCCTAGATAACACATGCAAGTTATTCACAATTCTATAAGATATAAAGGAATGACTAGCTCCAGGATCAATTAAAGCATAGCTTACATCGTAACTTACTGTAAAGTACATGCCACCACATCAGGTACAGCTCCCACATCCTCGTAGGTCATGTGATATACTCGACCCTGAGTCCTCCCCTCTTGATTTCTAGGCCTCCCATGAGTAGCACTCGTCCCTGATTGGGTAGGCCTGATAGGATGATTGACTGTCACCGATGGCTATTGGCTCTGAACCTCAATCCTCTGTTCGTGGGCTTCCTCGGTAGTTCTACGAGGACAATCCTTCTTCCTGTGACTCGTGTCCCCACAATAATAGCAACCTCTACCTATATGCGGGCACTCTTTCCATCGATGCCCCTCACCTCTAAAAATATAGCATCTCCTCAGCATCACAGAGTAATCTCCAGGGTGTCGTTGCTCACACCTCTGACAAAATGGATATAATGGTCCCTTTTGCTTTGTAGACCCTCCAGCAGTTTTGACTCCCTGTCTAGCCTATCCTCCCTAAGCTCCTCTTCCACTAACCCGTCTAGATCCTCCTAAGCTCCCTCTTGGGATGAAACTCCCGCCTCTTCTCTGGAATTGACTTGATGATTGCCCGCTCTTCTCTTTCTTTGGGAGAGGAGGTCTCCTAGTCAAAAACTCAAAATCTCTCCTCTTAGCTCCAATTACCTGACTCTGCTTGACCACTGGTTTCAGGGTGTCCCTTATTACCCTCTTTATACCCTGAGCTGCCCGTACCAATTCTCGCACAAACTGAAACTTCATGGCTATCAATATCATCCTCAGTTCCCGCCTCAGTCCATCACGGAACCTCTCCACCCTATGGCGCTCTGTGGGAAGGTAAGTGGAGGCAAAAGTTGCTAAGTCCTGAAATCTCCGCTCATACTCCAGAACTCTCAAATCTCCCTGCCTCAAATCCAAAAACTCATGTTCTTTCTCCCTCCCATGCTCCTAAGAATAGTACCTCTCCTTAAACTCTTCACGAAAGTCCCTCCATCTCAATACCTCCCCTGATCTCCTCTCTCTAATGGTCTCCCACCAAGAGTGGGCACTATTAACCAATAGCTGAGTCATGCAATCCACCCGTAGCTCCTCTGGAACTTGTATCTGATTTATAACTCTTTCCACTTTCCTCAGCCAATGCCTAGCAACCTCAGCATCTTCTTCACCACGGTAAGTCATACAACCCATCTCTCTCATACCCTTCACCCATTGCACTATGGTGACTACTCCCCCTGATCTAGGAGCTGTACTAGAGGCTCCCGCTGCCATTCCGTTGCTACAGCTCTCACTATATGTTCCATAAAAGCATGATCTGAAAATGGGTTTAATCCAGCTACCAGTTGCACTGGTGGGGGTATATTATCTCCCTCCTGTCTATTTGATACCTCGGGCATGGACAGATCGGCCTGACGAGACAACAAATCATTTCGAAGTCTTACTGACTCGCCACCTTTAGAGTACAATAATGTTGCAGGTACATGAGAGGAGGTGTCTACCAAGGGATCCCAGTCTGGATCACTTTCATTTTGAAAACTCTGGTCACTTCCCTGAACTAGGGATGGATCAGTCTTGTCTCCTTGCCTTGTTCTCACCATCCTGTAATAGATTTCAAAATCATATAATCATTCCTGTCCTTGGAATAGCAACCTGGGTCTGATACCAAACTGTAACATCCCCCATTCTGGGATAAAAACAACAATCTCATGTCCACCAAAAAAAAATTAATATATATTCATGGTTTTCGTATTAGAATCTATCAAAATTTCAACGGAGTCCCCCCTATACCGGAAGGTCCTAAGTTATCGACATGTAACCTGTTTACACTTCTAATAACTCACATCTCATAACTTAAATCTCAACCCAATCATCCTGGGTTTCAATTTCCATAAATATTCTCACACTTATCAATCACACTATTTATGATATATATTATATAACAAAATATCATTATGGATAGATAAAAAAATATAAATACATAGACATGAAATATGGTTATATGAACTACAAAGTTAAGTTCATTCAATCAAATTTAAACATTAATTATACAAATTAAGTTACACAACATTTTCATGTTTACAAAATACAAGGGTATACCCCCTAGAATCTAAATGATAAAAAGGGAACATAAGCTAGGATCTACTCCTGTCGTGCATGCGATGATCCTGAAATGAAATACATATTATTGAAAGGTGAATATCACATAAATATAACAACACGAATATCTAGCAATTCACACAAAAACCTTTCCCTTTGAATACACATACATTCAGTAATTCACATTTCACATTGGTAATATATATTAAATCATGGAATTTAACTAGAAGGTATAGGTGCGATTCACCTACCTACAATAGAAGCTCTACTCGTGCTCCCCTGCTACTGTTGTTGCACCACGCCTGTGGTCCCTCCTGCAAATCACAGGTTTATCTCATAAATTTTCCTCACTCAAGGATATATTTTATAATAACCATATCAACAACCAATAAGTCTTTCTTTCAGTCATTTCTTAATATTTTACATTTTTCTCATTTCACCCATTAATATTGTCGTTCTTTGTCTAACCCCAGTTATCATTCCTTTATTTATATTTGGACTGTTACTATCCAACTGTTACTGTCTCGTTTTTGAACTATTATTGTTTGACATCTCCTCAGATTTTTAACTATATCTGGAGTTATAGACCTCAAATCTATAATTTAACATTCAGGCATCAATTCATAATCGACTTTAAAACAACTCATAAGACCATGTTTAGAATATCTTACCTGGTACGAATCAAGGTCTCAATCCCTCCTTTTCTTTCTAATGACAACCGAACCTCCTCTCTTCTCTTCTTGTTCAATTTTTTCTTATTGATCCCTTACCCACCAGTGTTTATTGTACCTATAACCTTTAATCTTGGATGGGTTCTTGAAATTTGGTGTTTCTCTCTTGATCTGTAAAAATGGATACCAAAACTCCTTCTCTTCTTTTTTCACGATAGTTGCCGATTTGTTTTTGGTAAGAAGGGTAGTATTTATGCTCTATAATTATTCTTATTTGCATTTAGGCCCCATTTTATTTAAGTGTATTCGTTTTGCCCCCACTTCTTTTTAGTTTAGTTTATTTTCTTTAATTTAATCCAGCCTTTTTTTTTCTCGGGATTTATACATGTTATTTCAGTGAGGTGAATATGTGTGGACCTAGGAAAAGTAGAGGCAATTCTAAAGTGGGAGAAACCCACAAATGTGACCGAAATCCGAAGCTTCTTAGGCCTCACAGGGTATTATAGGAGGTTTATCGAAGGGTTTTCTGCAATAGCATCGCCTCTGACCAAGTTAACTCATAAATAAGTAAAGTTTATTTGGTCAAAGGAATGTGATAAGAGCTTTCAGGAGTTGAAAAGAAGACTCATATCAGCCCCCGTTTTGGCCCTTCCTTCCGGAATAAAAGGGTTTATGGTTTACAGTGATGCCTCAAAGAGGGATTTAGGATGTGTGCTAATGCAACATGGGAAGGTGATCACTTATGCTTCCAGGTAGTTAAAGCCATATGAAGTGAACTACCCGGTCCATGACCTAGAACTTGCAGCAGTAATATTTACCTTTTGAGTATGAAAACATTATTTGTATGGAACATAAGTCCAGATTTTCACCGGCCATAAGAGTTTGAAATATTTAATGTCGTAAAAAGGAGTTAAACATGTGACAAAGGAGATGGGTGGAATTGATAAAGGACTACGATTGCATAATTGACTGCCATCTTGGCAGAGCCAATGTAGTGGCGGACGCCTTGAGTCAAAAAGGGAAGGCAATATTGGGTGGTACAGGAAACACAGAACAAGAGAATTTATTGGAAATGAAAAAGATGGACTTGCAGTTAAGTGTGGGTCCTGAAGGGTCACTACTGGCTCACATAAAGATTAGATTAGTGTTGCGGGATAAAGTTCAAGAAGCCTAGTTGGCGGATGAAGGCATAGAAAAAATCAAGGAAAAGATAGAGTAAGGCAAAGAGTTATCTTTTCAAGTTTTGCTTGGAGGGTTGGTGGCCATGGGCAGACGAGTTTAGTTACTTGAGAGTAAGGTCTTAAAGGATGAGATATTAAAGGAAGCTCATGAATCTCAGTTTGCAACCCACCCTAGGAGCACCAAGATGTACAGGGATCTCAAGGAGTAGTACTAGTGGTCAAATATGAAGGAGATATCTGATTATGTGTCAAAATATGGGATATGTCAACAAGTGAAGATAGAACATCAAAGGCCGGCGGGGGAATTGCAACCTCTACCAATTCCAAAATGGAAATGGGAAAATATAGCCATGGACTTTGTAACCAGATTGCCAAAGGGGAAAAGAGGCATGACGTAATATAGGTGGTTGTAGATCAACTAAGGAAGTCGACTCTGTTCTTGTCCACCAAGATGACAGAACCCGTAGACAAGTTGGCCAAATTATACGTGAATGAAGTGATTAGACTATATGGAGTGCCCTTATCAATTGTCAGATCGAGACCCAAGATTCACCTCGAGGTTATGGCCATTCTTACAACGAGCTTTAGGAACAGAGGTGAACCTGAGCACGACATTCCACCCCCAAACGGATGGCCAATCTGAAAGAACTATCCAAACACTTGAAGACCTTCTAAGGTCATGTGTGCTGGAGTTTGGGGGAAACTGGGAAGACTTGTTATCGTTAATAGAGTTCATGTATAATAATAGTTACCAATCTTCTATCGGGATGGCTCCATATGAAGCCCTTTATGGGATGAAATGTCACAATCCGATATGTTGGGATGAAATTGGAGAAAGGAAACTCTTGGGTCCTGAAATGGTACAAATAACATTGATAAAGTAAGGGTGATCAGGTAAAGAATGAAGGAAGCCCAAGATAGACAGAAGAGTTATTCGGATAACTAGAGGAGATGTTTAGATTCTAAATAAGGGATATAGTATTCTTAAAGGTGGCACCATGGAAAGGCATCTTCGGATTGGAATGAAAGGAAAGCTTGCTCCGAGGTACATTGGCCCATTTGAGGTGGTAGCTAAGATAGGACCGATTGCTTACTGTCTGAAGCTACTGGCACACCTAAAGAAGATTCATAATGTGTTCCATGTATCACTATTACGAATGGTGGAAGTGGATCCTTCCTGAGTGTTACCTCCAATTCCCATTGAAGTAAGGGAAGATTTGACACTCGAGACCAAACCAGTCAAGATCATAGATTGGGGTGAAAAAAATATTGAGAAATAAGAGAATACCACTGGTTAGAGTGTTGTAGAGGAACTTACAAATAGAGGAAGAAATGTGGGAGAGAGAATCAGAGATTAAGGAAAAATACCCCACCTATTCCTTGAGACATGTATGCAGTTTAAATTTTAGGAATGAAATTTTTGTTAGGAAGGGAGAATGTGAAACCCGAGAACAAATTATACAAAAAAAAGGGATTTATAATAATTAAAATTTTTATAATACAAAAATAGTGTAACTACAAAAAATAATAATGATAATAATTATGGTGATAAAATTTAATAGTTTTGGAGAAACAAAAAGGGGCTTGATTGAGAAAAAAGGGAGAAAGATGGGGCCAAAATGGAATTAAGAAGAAATGGGACTATAAATACCCCATTCCTTCTCTCTCCTATGGCCGATTGGACAACATCAAGAAGGGGGGGAAATTTTAGATTTTCCTTTATCAAGCCTAGGAGAAAACACCTAAGTTAGTATACCTACATAAGTCTTGGAATTATTAAGTGGAGAAAACACACTTGGGCAGAGGATTTACAAGAAGAAAAGTGAAGAATTTGTGAAGAAAAGAGGGAGAAGGGAGGCTCGGCTGCAGGTGAAGAAAAAGGAGTTGAGAAACCTTAATCAAACTAGAAATTAAACCTAAATTTCCCTTAAGTATGTAGTTCTAAACAAATTATGAAAGCCAATTTAAATTCAATTAAGAATTGTGTAGTAATTTGGTTGGTTGCTTGTCCTAGGGAGCCTGTTCTCTTGAACAAGCCTATTTGTTCATGTCTGTATATTTTGACTTGTTGGTTTTTAGCTGCGTTTCACTTTTGATCTATACAATTTCTTACATTTGATATATATAAAAAAAAAAGAAGAATTGTGTAGCAATTTAAAGTTGAACAATTAGGGTTTTTGAGTAAAAAAATTAGGGGAATGCAAAAATGATTGGAATTAAATGGATAGGAGTTGCATAGGTTACCTAAAAGGATGAAATTATATAAAGAAGATTAAAAAAAAAACCCATAGCCAAAGGAGCAAGAGTGGCCGGCCAAGGTGGGTTAGAGAGGAATGGGAGAATTCTGATTTTTCCTTGTTGTTCCATAAGAACATTGAAACATATTGTCATGAGGTAAACAATGATGAAATGTTGTGGATAAGTGTATAAAAAAGTAAGGGAACTCTTAGTTCCCTTAAGCCAAATTCAGCCAAGAGCCAAGTGAGGGAGAGAAGAAGAAAAAAATTCTGGTATGTTGTGTGTTAATGATACATAAATTAGGGATAGTGGAAAGCTCAATTGAAAATCATCGACGAATCTGGTCAGATTCGTCACCTCCTTTCCAGAGGAGATTCAGGCCCCAGAAAAACAAAATTTAGGGACAATCTCTTCATAAGAGTTGTAGCTGGGAGTGTTAGCTTTCCAACGAATCCGACCCCTGTTGGTAGATTCGGCCAAGTCGATAAAATGATGAAATTTAGCCATATTAAAGGTAGAATTTTTTTTCTTAATCCCTTCGTAAAGTATGTAACATCGTGTCTTAATCTTAAAAAAGGAATAAATTGTGATCAAAATTGAATTCATGATGCCCATTTGGGCTACTAAAATTTAGGGATAATAATGAGGAATGTAGGTGAGAAAGAAAAGAATGGTAAAAGAGAAATGAATATTATTGTCATTGTTGTTGTTGTGTTGTGATATGTGGACTAATATGGAATAATGATGAGTGTTTCTGGTTTCAGGAGGAACTGCGGGAGGAGAGTAGCAACAACAGGGGAACGCAAGTCGAGCATCTATAGTACGTAGATACTTGGTACCTATGTCTCCTTTAGTTAATAATTATTTTAACTAATTGTTGAACTATAATTTTTGGTGCTTATTAAAGAGGAAAAGAAAAGGGGAAAATGAAAGGTTAAACGATGGGAAAATGGAAACGAAGAACTAGATTTAATTTATGGGTGCTTTTAGAGAAAATGGACAGTAAAAATGAACTTTAGGAATGACTGTTCCTCAATTTAATTAGCCTGTCCCAAATACGGGAGGCTAATGATGTTAGCCAAGTTGGTTAACATCGGCATGACCAGTACGTGGGAGGAGGAATATAGAACTTGTTTAACTATTCGAGTTCAGAATAGTTAATGATATCGGCGGGTGTCGTCAATAACGGAAACATTTATGGGACTTGATTAACTTTCTGAGGTGAAAGCTAATGATGTCAAGAATCCTTGACATCAGCATACTCGAGGACCTCCCAAGGTAACATGGAACATTGATTAACTATTTCAGCCCCGAAAATAGTTAATGACAACAACGGTTGTGTTAGTGTCAACATTTTCATGAATTTGATTAGTTGACCCTAGGACAGGGAACTAAAGACACTAATAGGGGTCATTAGTGTCGACAGTAGTCTTCCCAGTGTGGGGAGAAGTGGCAGGGTGGATACCCTCGATCAGAGCTTGGATTATATATATAAAAAAAGGGGCATAGTTAAAGGAAACAAATATGCTAATCTTTAAAAGGGGCTAGTTGTGGTGTATAAAATTGCATATGACTTAAGTAGGTAGATGTGTTGTATACTTTTTCTTCCGTGAAATTGGTTGTATTTTTTTTAATTATATGAAAAATTTATGTTTTGCAGGTCGCTCTCATTCACGTCAGGAGTAGATTTTAGGTTCTTTGATCCCTTTTTGTATAAGTTAGGAACTTAGAGATTATTCATGTGATTGTTTTATGCAATAAACATGTAACATGAATATAATAGTATACTCTTTGTATTATTTTGTGTTTGTAATATTAAATGTATCAATATTTGCTTGAGATATTATAATTTACTAGTTTATGTTTAGAATGCTAAACTGTGTTGTGTTTATATATGAAATTTCAGCGCTTGGATGGTTCTCTTAACTACTAATTTATGCATGTGATATGAGATGGAGATTGAGTATGCAGTTTTGTCCTGAGTATATTCTCGAATGAATTAAATGGTTGAATTGGACCAATTGTGGATGTGTTTATTAGTGGGATGTGATTATAAATGTTTGCAGGGTATATTGTTGATACCTTGGGACCTCCCAGTATAAGGGAGACTCGAAATTTTGGTGAACTCAATGTAAAAAGAAAAAAATTCTCCATTTACCCTTTACGTGAAAGTTAAATGGATAAATTGATTTAACCGATGAAGCTGTTACATCGCCACATTTGGAGATTATAATGCAACTCATTAAAGATCTTTGTGGAACTAGGAAACTCCCGAAACAAGATCTTTATGGAACTACTCAAAACTTTAACTTTACAAAAATACAAAGAAAGCAAGAATATAATCTTGATCTGAAAACCAAGATGCTTAAATGCATGGCAAATGCCTCCTTTTATAGGCCAAAATTCAGAACTATTGATTTGATGACTAATTGTTGAGTGGGAGGCCACCTCTTGACTTTGTAACAATCCTTATCTTCTTGTCTGTAGAAAATGTCATTGCTAACATAAGAATTTGAACCGATAATCTTCATAAAAGTTCTGGAAAATTGTCTCAGCTTTCCAACAAAATAAGAATGAGGTCATTTTGACTTCTATAACTCAAGATATGGGCTGAACACTGAACAGTGTCTGGGCTGCAGGACAAATTCCAACTTCTCTATTGTTGCTACAATTTGAACTTGAAAACGGTCCTTTTGAATCATGGACTCTCATGAAAGTTTTAGGCTTATGTTTTAGCTTTCTATCCATATAAACTAGACCTAAATCCAAGTTATATAGCTCCCCTTATGATCCAATAACCGAATGGTGTTCCAATTTCAATTCAACCAGCATCTCTTTTCTAAGCTTAGCCCTCTCTTTGTCTTCTCAATTTCAGTAATTAAACTCATCAATCAATTCTTTGATTTATGTGATAGACCTGCATTTAAAATTAATATTTACCATAAATTAAAGGTATTTATATTATCAGACTTGTTATTATAAAACATGCTCTAGTTAAGGAGTTATTGATACTTCAAGTGCAAAATGATGATATAAAACCTTGATAAAAATGCACTTTTAAGTACTAATCACACCCTCCAACCAGCTTATTACTAGTCCCTAGTAATCAAAGTGTTAAAATAGAAAAACAATGTACAAAATCCAAAAAGCAAGGTATTCATCATTCAACTTCCATTAATCTATCTAAATAAACAAATTCTCATTAGATTTATTTATCTGCTTCATACTGTTGAAACAAAATATTAATAAACCTTCTTTTTATGTGCTCAATGTATGAAAACATAGATGATGGGGCTTTTATTGGAAGAAAATAATATTTTGTTCTAATGTTTTTCTAAAGTTAACTTCCTTAGGTTGAGATTATTATCTTTTTTTTAAATATATATACATATAACTTAAAACACAATGCATCTTTAACTCATGTAACGAGCTTTCGGCTAATAACTCCCAGACTAGTTGGTGTTAGGGCATTAGGTGTTGAGACACCCCTACGAGCTTAGTAACTCGGGTTGCAGATATTGTTATGTAGATAGTGCAATGTTTGATTTCCTTAAGCTTTTCTCCTTAACCCATCTAACAATCACTAAGCTAATAGCTCCCAAGTCAATTGACTTTACGGTATTAGGTGTTAAAACACCCCTTCGGGCTTAATTGCTTAGGTTGGGAGGCTACGAAACCAAACTTATCTATATTTTTATTATCATCAATATTATCATATTTTTTTTGCAAATTATATACTATCCATTTTCCTTAGTTGTTACCTTTAACAAAAGAACATAACTAATGTAATAATCCAACGTGCAACCGAAAATCATATGTTAAAGTGTGTGTGTGAAAATGAAGGTTTAAGAATACTTGTTAAATGAGTATATGAGCAAAATCAAGTGATAACAAGCGAGAGTTTGTAAACCTGAATATTTCAAAAGGTATTCTGATAGACCTTGATAAGAATATTTACTAAGATGCGTTTCAAGAGTAAATAAAATTCCTCTTTACTCTATCATCCTAATAACAGCTTTGTCAAATGGTTTTAATACTAGAAAAAAAAACAGTTAGTAAGTTAGGTTTTTTTTAATGTCAACTAATACCCTTTCCCCCCAACCAAAACGAGACATTATCCTCAATGTCTTAAGATAGAAAGATAAAGTATAAAAGACATCACCTGAAACAGGGAACACTAACAAACCTGAAACACACTTAAACAAATATAAGAAATAGCAAAACAAAATAATTGCTATTAATAAAACCAAAAGACACAAGGTTTCACAAAAGAAGGCTGAAATCCAATCTAAGCTTTTTATGGCTTTCCACAGCTAACCAATTTATGCGACTCATGGACGGATCAATTACAAGGATGAAAGATTGTAGTTGCTTTCCACAGAGATTATGATTTGTAGTGCCAAAGATGTTAGAAATTTCTGTTCCATAGCTTGATCAAGAAAAGACAACAAATTATCATAAAAACCATTAACATTTAACAAACATATAGGCTCATGGTGAATGTGCAGTTGGGTCCAAGAGAAAATATGAAAGATCTCTTTCAATGTGCCCAGACCACTTAGAAAGGCAATGAAGGCATCATCATGGTTAAACATTGTATTCATACGATCAGATATTGTGAAGACCTATAGTTCCTCTCCAATTGTTTTTCTAATGATGTCCCCTTTTGCTAAAGCTTTGGGGACGACCCCTAAAACTTGACTGCCTCCTAAAAATGCAGCTATTGACACACCCCCATTAACCCAAGGCTGCCTCCCTTATACACTAAATAAATCTTTCTCTTAGCTAGTACCTGACCAAGATGATTTGCTGATTCTAAAAACTCTTTTTCTTTCTCAGGACTGGATCCACCAAAAACACAAATATTACTTATTTGATGACTTGAGGAACCTGTCATTTCTACACACTTCTATATCTCTTGAATCTATCGGTTGAGTAGAAATGAAGGGAAGGAAGAGAAGATTTTATAGATGAGAAATTAAAAAAGCAATCATACCACTTACATGTAGATCAGCTGGAGTCTCACACTTACTCTTTTTTTATTTTTGGTCAAAACATGTGTATGTACATGTAGTTGTGATTGTGGCTCACATCTTCCCTTGGTTTTACATCCAAGAACGGCTTAAACGCCCTTTATGGGTCGAGGATAGGCTTCCCATCTAGTTTTCTTAAAAACTAGCAAACAAGGTCTTTTTTAGTCAGATTCCTAAGACTATGTCGAGCATGTTCTTTATGGAAATGAGGCCATAAATCATGAATTGCACGATGCACATATCTATTAAGGGACGTCCCAAGAGTCAATAGAAGATTATCTAAGGACTCTTTATATTTTGAAATAAATCCTAACTTTTGACAATTTTCACAGGTTTTGCAGAACGCATGTGTGTCCTGGAACATGGTAGGCCAATAAAATCTACATTGTAAGATTTTTGCAACTATCTTTTTTGACGAGAAATGACCCCCACATGCCTCAGAATGACAAAGTTTAATGACACTACTTACCTCATTTTCGGGAATACATTTTTGAAATATTTGATCAGGATAATATTTGAATAAGTAAGGGTCATCCTAATAAAAGTTCTGCATGTTGCTCAAAAACTTTCTTTTGTCTTGGGTATCCAAATGAGCTGGCAAAAATCCTGAAGCAAGAAAATTGTCAATATTAGCAGACCAAGGTATTGAAGCAATAGAAAGTGAAGATTCATCAAGAAAGTAATCATCAATTGGTGTGATGTCAGTTGTTGAATCTATTGTCAATTTTGACAAATGATCCGCGACAACATTTTCGGTGCCTTTGTCGTCCTCGATTTCTTCTTGTTTGAAAGTTTCAAAGATTTCAGAATTGTGATTGACTTCCCTTTGTTTGGTCATTGCATGAGGAAATGGAAGTATTGGTGGGGAATCATTCTTTTCTTTGCAATGTTCAGGTTTAACCCTTTCCTTACCCTCAAAGATTAACTCATCATCTTTCTCACAAGTTTCAAGAATGGATTTTTCAATAACCTTACCACTATGGAGAGTAATGACTAATTCGACTTGATCCATGTGTTGGCGTCCAGAGCTACTCGCACTTGAATTGTATTGCCCTTTGGGATTTTGCTGTGGTTGAAACAGAAACTTACCTTTCTCCTGAAAACTGAGAGCATATGTGAATTTTGCAAGAGTATCTTTAAAATATACCATGCTTCGAGCAAGTTGAGTGTTGATTGTCTCTTGTTTTTCAATGAATGCATGCAATATTTCCTCAATATTTCTTCTAGGAAGGGGAGCATAAGGAGTTACCAATCCATGAGAATTTTGAAAATTATGGTGTGCTTGAAACGATGGCTGTGAAGTTTGTGCATTATTGTTATCACTCTTCCAACTGAAATTTAGGTGATTTTTCCAACCAGGATTGTATGTTTGCGAGTATGGGTTATGATTGGGCCTTTGGAAACTGTTTAAAGCATGAGCTTGTTCATGGAGGCATTCCTTGAAAGAAGGCAAAGTTGGACAGTCATTGGTAGAGTGTTCATTGATTTCACAGATTTGACATACAATGTCTTGAACATATTTTATTTGACCATTCTTTTTCAATTATAGTTCCTCGACTTTTTAAGCTAAAGATGCAAACTTGGCTTGGAAGTCATGATCTTCCCTAAGGTTGTACATTTCTCCACTAGATATATGAGGTTGAGTTTTACTTGGTGCCTCATAAGTGTCTATAGTGTCCTAATTTTGAGCATTTTCAGCTAGCAAGTCTAGGTACTCCATTACTTCATTGGGGTCTTTATCTTCAAAAGTTCCATTACACATCAATTCCACCATTTGTCTATCTTTAGGTGTTAACCCTTCATAAAAATATGAAACCAATCTCCATGTTCTAAAACCATGATGAGGGCAAGTATTAAGCAAGTCTCGATACCTATCCTAACATTGGTAAAATGTTTCTCCTGATTTTTTAGTGAAAGTGATGATTTGTCTTTTGAAAGAGTTTGTTCTATGAGACGAAAAAAACTTCTTTAAAAATTGTTGTTGCATTTCATCCCAAGCACGAATGGATCCTAGTCTCAAATTCTGTAGTCATGTTTTAGCTTTATCTTTTAATGAAAAAGGAAAAAGCTTTAATTTAATGGTCTTCATGCTACAATTTGAGTTATTATAAGTGTTACAAACTTCTTCAAATTCTCTCAAATGCATGTATGGATTTTCTAGATCTAAGCCATGAAAAGAATGTAAGAGTTGAATAATGCCTGGCTTAAAATTAAAGTGAGATGCATCAGGAGGGAAAACTATACATGAGGGTGCACTTGTTCTTGTAGGATTCATGTGGTCTCTTAGTGTTTTAACTCGACTATTTTCATTATTCTTATTATGAAACAATTGATTATCCTCTTCGGCCATGTTTTCTGAAAATGATGAGGATACCCTACAAAGTCTACCACTTAATGTACGTGACCACTTAAGTACATTATCCTCTTCGACCATGTTTTCTGAAAATGATGAGGATACCCTACAAAGTCTACCACTTAATGCACGTGACCACTTAAGTACTAATCACAACTTACAATTTTTTTTTACTTAATTAATCAAACTTACGATCCAAGTCATGCATGTCATTGGATTTAATTTTTTTTAATGCTAGATGTTAGTTCTCATTTAATTATAAAACAATAAAGCACATGCGAATCTTTTTGTATGAAATAGTTTTTAAAAAGAAAAAATAATTGGGTCATGCATGGGACTGAGATAGCAAAATCAAGCCTAATTGTTTAAGTTAAATAACAAAAAAAAATATTTTTTTATTTTAAGTTCAAATAAATAGATAATTGATAACAAAGAGTTAAATTTTATTTTTTTATTTAAATTTAAATAAAAAGATAATTGATAACAAATGGTGAAATAATTTTTTTTTAAATTGAGGGACCAAAAATGCATTAAACAATAAAAAAGAAAAAAAATACATTTAATACATTTTCACATGGACGTTGTGGCCTAATCTATCAAACCTGCAATCCGGATCATGAACTCAACTATGTTCAATACATATTTTTTTCTTAAATTTATTTTCACTTAAATATAAAATAACAAAAAAAATAAGCTTAGACAACATGGGCTTGGTGCCCCAGCATACGTGGGCATAAAAAAAAAAGCCTATGGCCGAGCACCTTGGCCTTTATTTTTTTTATCTTTTTAAAGGGAAGATGATCTATCTTCAACCCCTATTTTTTCTTAAAAATATAATCAGATAACATGTCGTTTGTTGAGGTAGACAACATATTGTTTATTTGCCCAGATCTTGGTGGTGGTTGAAAAATCAGGGCAACATATTTTTTACCCTAAAAACTCATTTACCACCAATTTTAACCTAAAAACACCTTAAAATCCTCTAAAAACATCTAAAACTTAATTTACCAACCTAATAAACAAAAAAAAATCACAAAATCAAACTAGGATCCTGGTCTCAAATTTTATAGCCATGTTTTAGCTTTATCTTTTAATGAAAAAGAAAAAAGCTTTAATCTAATAGTGTTCATGCTACAATTTGAGTCATTATAAGTGTTACAAACTTCTTCAAATTCTCTCAAATGCAAGTATGGATTTTCTAGATCTAACCCATGACAAGAAGGTAAAAGTTGAATAATGTCTGGCTTAAAATTGAAGTGAGATGCATAAGGAGGGAAAACTATACATGAGGGTGCACTTGTTCTTGTAGGATTCATGTGGTTTCTAAGTGTTCTAACTCGATTATTCTCATTATGAAGCGATTGGTTATCTTCTTCGACCATATTTTTCTGAAAATAATGAGGATACCCTACAAAGTCTATCACTTAATGTACGTGACCAAACTCTCATGCACGTGTAGGAAGAAAATAAAAGGAAGAAGAAAACAAAACAAAAAGAAACAAAACAAAAGAAATAAAAATTAGATACAAGAAAAGTGAAAATAGAAAATAAAATAAATATTATAATTTATACAGGAATTTACCTCCCCGACAATGACGCCAAAAACTTGACACGATCAAAAGATTGATGTCTTATCCCAAATGCAGAAGTGTTAAAGTAATAAATAACCCGGTAAGACCGGGGTCGAAGCACATGGAAGTAAACTATATAAATTACAAATAATATATATATTTAATAAAACAAAGAGTTTATGAGAATTTAATGGGATATTGATGTAAGGATTAAACAAGGATAAAACAATTGTCAAGGTTAGAGGATCTACTAATGGTATTTCAAATAAATATAGTATAAACTCTTTTTATTACTCAACTGGAAATCACACATAAAGGAGGTTCCAATTGGATTATAAATTGTTAACATGATTACATTAGTTATCTTATTCGAATAATGCTAATACTTGTAAATGCTGTCATGTATTCATGATGTTAATTTATGTTAACAACATATCAAATTCCTTTCATAACACACGTGTCGGTTATACCATACAGTAGGCTATGAAAGTATCAAGTATTTGTTATACCAAGGGTTATACAACACAAATCTAGATTAACCATTTAATAAGCAAAGTATTAAGAGTGAATAAGATAATAAACACAAAACATGTTAGTATTAAACATTAAAGTCCATGTTGAGTTTACATTATACATATTCTAACATCATTAATAAAACCTTTTCACCTTGACATAATAAACTTAGCTAAACATTGTGAAGAAGAGAAACATAAATAAACTAGAGAAGAACATAGTTATGATGAAAAGCATAAATAAGAGATTAATGAAAGCAAAACTTAAACTTTACAAAAATACAAAGAAAGCAAGAATATGATCTTAATATGAAAACCAAGATGCCTAAATGCATGGCAAATGCCTCCTTTTATAGGCCAAAATTCACAACTATTGATTTGATGACTAATTGTTGAGTGGATGGCCACCTCTTAACTTGGTAACAATCCTTATCTTCTTGTCTGTAGGAAACGTCATTGCTAACATCATAATTTGAACCGATAATCTTCATAAAAGTTTTGGAAAATTGTCTCAGCTTTCCAACAAAACAAGAATGAGGTCATTTTGACTTCTATAACTCAAGATATGGGCTGAACACTGAATAGTGTCTGGGCTGCAGGATAGATTTTGACTTCTCTATTGTTTCTACAATTTAAACTTGAAAACGGTCCTTTTGAATCTTGGACTCCCCATGAAAGTTTTAGGCCTATGTCTTAGCTTTCTATCCATATAAACCAGACCTAAATCCAAGTTCTACAGCTCTAGTTGTGATCCAATAACCGAATGGTGTTCCAATTTGAATTAAATTAGCATCTATTTTCTAAGCTTAGCCCTCTCTTTGTCTTCTCAATTTCAGTAATTAAACTCATCAATCAATCCTTTGATTTATGTGATAGGCTTATTATTAAAATGAATATTTACCATAAATTAAAGGTATCTTATATTATTAGACTTGTTATTATAAAACATGCTCTAGTTAAGGAGTTATTGATACTTTAAGTGCAAAATGATGATATAAAACCTTGATAAAAATGCACTTTTAAGTACTAATCAGGTAACTTTGTCAACATTATCTGCAGAGATGTGATTATGAAGATGAAGATAGATCCCTCAATGATGACCCTGTAAAAACTCCCTTAATTGGTATTAAAGGGTCAGGAGTATCAGTTAAAGGTGCTCTTAACCTACCAGTCACGATAGGCACATACCCTAAATGTGTCACCCTCTAACATCCTTTTAAAGTGATAGACTGGCTTGAACATATAATGTTATAATTAGGAGACCTATCCTTTACCTTATCAATGCCATCATCAACATACGGTAGTTGGTCTTGAAGTTCCTGACCCAAGAGAGAGTGGCCAAGATAAGGGGAAATCAAAGAACCTCGAGACATTGCTCATCATCATGGCTAAAGAGCAAGAATGCCTTGGTTACGGACCAATAGAAGTCTTTGAAGGAAATAACATAAGTCAAAATGGAGGCCATAGAAGAATTAAAAAAGGTATCTTCGGGGCAGGAAGGGGCACGCACCAAGGTGGGCTCCACCCTAGATCCACTTCAATGGCAATTACTAGTTGATCTCTTTTCTGCCCACAAATGTGATTTTGCCTTCCGCACCTCAGATATGCTAGGGATCAACTTAGATATAGGCATCTATAAAATCCAGGTCAATCCAAATCACCTGTCTATCTAGCAAAAAAGAGAAACTTTAGAGGAGAAATGCGACAGGTGATAATTGTTGAAGTAGATAAACTATGAGATACTAGTTTCACAGGAGAGGTCATGTACCCGAATTGAGGCTAATATGATGATGGTAAAAAAGAGAACCAGTAAATGGAGATATGTGTGGACTTCATAGACTTGAACAAAGTTTACCCAAAAAACAATTTCTCCTTCTAAAGATTAACAGATTGGTAGACTCAATGATAAGATTCGAGTTCTTGATCTCCTTGAATGTCAGCTTTAAATACCACAAAATCCCTATGCACCCGGAGGATGAAGGAAAAACCTCTTTTTTTTAATGAAAAAAAGACTTTCTATTATCACGTCATGCATTTTGTTTTAAAGCATACGGGAGCCACATACCAACGGATGGTCAACAAAGTCTTCAAGCACCAAATTGGGAAGAATATGAAGGCCTACATAGACGACATGCTAGTAAAAAGCATGACTTTTGAATAACACCTAAAGGATCAGGAAGAAGTATTTTCCACTCTAAGTAGCTGTCAGATGAAGTTGAATCCAACCAAATGTGTTTTCACCATCAAAGTGGGAAGATTTCTGGGTTTCCTAGTGAGCACCAAAGGAATAAAATCAAACCCTAAAAAAATTAAAGCAATTCTTGACATAATCCCTCCTTAGAAAATAAAAAATGTCCAATGTCTTATAGAAAGGTTAGCTGCCTTGAACCACTTCACATCCAATCTGGGAAAACATAACCTACCTTTCATCAGAACCTTTAAAAACATAACTAATTTTGAGTGGACACCATAATGCCACAAGGCTTTTAAGGAGCTCAAGATACACCTCTCATCTCCTAAAATTTTATCACAACCTAGATAGTATGAGAACTCGTTCCTCTACGTTGGGGCCTCCTATCATGTGATTAGTGCAATGTTATTTAGAGAGAAAGAAGGTATCCAACGTCTAATTTACTACTCCATTTGGATCCTTATCGATGCTGAGACCAGATATTTGAAAACAAAAAAAATAGTTTTAGCCTTGGTAAGTGCTTCTAGAAAGCTAAAACTTTACTTTCAGACTCACCAAATCATAGTCCTAATGGATCAACCATTGCAATAAATACTCCACAAATTGAATATGTTTGGATGACTGGTAAAATGGGCAATCAAAATAGGAGAGTATGGGCTCCTTTACCAGTCTAGACCTACCATTAAAGGACAAGCCCTGCCGGATTTCATAGTCGAATGCTCCTTTCGGAGCAAAGACCCATACCATTATACATTAGAGATTGAGCAGGTGATCCCTTGAAGTCCATGACATCAATGACCAATTGGGAACTATATGTCAATGGGTCCTCCAACTCTGATGGTTGTGACGCCAGAATAGTACTTGAGAGTCCCTATAGGCAAGTCTTTGAATACGATATTCATTTCGAGTTCCAGGCTACCAATAACATGGAAGAATATGAAGCTTTCCTAACAGAACTATGTTTGGTGGAAGCCTTCCCCCACCACGTCTACAGTGATTCCCTGTTGATAATAGGCCAATACCAAAGGGTTTTTCAAAACCAGGGACCCTGCCTCAACAAGATATCTCTAGAAGGTTTAAATGTTCCTCTTAAGAGGAGGAGTGAACATGGAAATTTTGATCACCTGAATTCTCAAAGAAGAAAACATGAGAGTATACCTCATATTCAAGCTAGCAAGCTCTAACTCAGCTAACCTCCTTCTAGAAGTCTGGATTGAAATTCTTAAGAAACCAAGCATAGAATAAGGATTGATAATCACCTATATCGACACGACAAATGATTAGAGAACATTATCAGAAATTATCTGCATTCGGGAAAGCTACCCCTGGAATGAAACAAAACTATCAGACTCTCTAGACGAGTAGTTGAATGCTGCATAATTGAGAGGACATTGTATAAGCGATCCTTTCAAGCCTTTTTTTTGAAATGTTTGTCCCTAGTGAAAAGTATATATGTTATGCGGGAGATTCATGAAGGAGGATGCAATCTCCACACCAAACCTAAAACTCTTGCAACCTAAGTTACCAGAGAATGATGCTATTAGCCAACAATCTTCAACGATGTTACCATATTGATAAAATGGTGTGATCCATGTCAAAAGTTCACATCAATCTTTAGACAACCCTCTACTTTGATAACTACTATATCTTCTCCATGTCCATTCACCTAGTGGGGAATGGACATTTTAGGCCCTTTCCTAAAAGCCACGGGTAATAGATAGTCCATCCTAATAGCTGTCAATTACTTCACTAAAAAGGTAAAGGTAGAAGCTTTGGCAAACATCTCTTTCATATGGAAAAATATCATTTGCAGATTTGGAATCATAAGGACCCTGATCATCGGCAATTGGACACATTTCAACAACCATAAAATGAAAGAACAATGCTAGAGACTCCATATCGATCACCAGTTCTTCTCAATATCTCATTCTTAGACAAATAGTCAGGCCAAACTCGTCAATCAAATTCTACTCAGTGGACTCAAGAAGAAAATAATTGAGGCTAAGTCAAAATGGGTGGAACTGCCTACTGAGATCTTATGGGCATACCAAACCACCCAGAAGACTTTTATAGGGAAACTCCTTTTCTCTTCGCTTATGGAACTGAGGCAATAATCCCGACTGAAATAGGACGCTCAAGTTATTTAACGACCCATTACACCTTTGAAGGAAATCATCTAGGCCTCAAAGAAAACTTGAATCTCCTAAAATAAACTTGTTTGACTGCCACTATTAGGAACGAGGCCTCCTAACACAGTATCACCTATTATCACAATATTAGGGTAAAAAATAAAGTTTTTAAGCTAGGAGATTAGAGGCAATGATAATAAAGAAAGTAGAGGTAAGTTGGCCTCAAAATGGGATGACCTTTTCAAAATCACATGGGTAATGAAAGCCAACACATATCACCTCCTAGATACAAAGGGCAAAAGTCTCCTACATGTCTGGCACTTAGATCATTTAAAATTATATCACAGACAATAAAGTGTAAATTATCCATCATCTGATAGGATTTTTTTCTCCCCAGGGAATGCCCAAAGGCCAATTCCAATCCCGAAGAAGAAATCGATGTAGCAATCGTCCCACAACCTTTCCAGGACGAGGTAGACCATGTCTCCCTAAAGCGATTACACAAGTTACCTTAGAGAGGACATACATGGTCTCTCCAATGTATTTGCATATCCTCTAAGGATGGGATCGACAACGTTATCAATAAAAAAGGATAGATACAATTTCCCTAAGACAATCGCCCTACAAGGATAGGATAAACCATGTCTCCCTAGTTCGATTACATATTTGCCTTGGAAGGGTTCAATTGTCTCCCTAATGCAATTGCAAAACTTACCTTGAAAAGGGTAGGCGTGGTCTTTATGGTGTATTCACACAACCTTCAAGGATAAGATCGATAATGTCATTAACAAAAAGGAATAGATACAATCTCCCTATGACAATTTCCCTACAACCTTTCAAGGACAGGATAAACCATGTCTCTCTAGTACAATTACACATTTGTCTTAGAAAGGTTCAACTATTTTCCTGGTGTGATCATATAATTTACCTTGGAGGGGACATGTATGATCTCCCTGGTGACCCCCACACCCTTCAAGGATGGGAATCATAAATTCCAAAGAAGATATGGATCCACACATAACTTTTAATCTCCTTATAAACTTGTTGATCACCCAAAACTATACTTGCCACCCAAAACTCTTCTTGGTCCCAGGTAAGGAGGGATCATACCAGGGTGTAATAAACATTCAACCATAAAGGTGGTCAAAAATAAATTCTTATTATATGAATGAGGTATAAACATTAACCCCATAAGATTGACAAGATCGAAGTGTGTGTGTGTGTGTGTGTGTGTGTAATGTGTACGAGGAAGCTCAAAGGTCTGGCCCAAGTTCCTCTACCAAATACTCTCCCTGATTGGCAGCGACAACCCTAACAAGAAATACAAACTCAAAATCAGGCATGGGGACGAGGAGGAAGGCAGCAATGAAGTCCATTTGCATTCTCTTGGAGTATTTGAAGAAGTATAGGTTTGATATGGCCAAGAAAATCTTGTCCCTATCCACATCAGATAAAATCATTTACCCTCTGAAAATATCTTAGAAGTTCTTAACAAAATTCTTCAATCCTTAAAGCTTTGCCAAAGACTTTTTTAACTCTTTTTTAGCAACTTAGAGCTCCAGACATAGAGCATCCTTGGATGCTCTCAACTTCGTAATAGTCCACCTCAAAAGAGAAACTTCATGGAGGGCCTCTTGCAACTGTTACTCAAAGGAGCCTCAATGAAGGTTAGCCTCCTGCATCTCACTTATCAAGGAAGCATAGGACATCTTTATATCCCACAGTTTGACCTCCATAACATTTTTCTCTTCCTAGAGCCTGTGAAGAGCAGTCTGACCTATTTTATGCCTAATAATGACATCCCTCACTTGCCTTTTCTCGATTACTCAATGCCTCTTAGAATAGGTGTATACCATAAAATTATGCAAAAGATAAAAAGTCAGAAAAAGAACACACAAGAAGAAAAGATAGAAAAAGGATTTCCTTACATTAAAAGTCATTTGGATAGTTAAGCCAAATAGCGGTGGTACCTCTTATTGGACATCTAGAGGATGTGAGGGGATGGTAAGAACCCTCTTCAGCTGCTTCACCACCTCAAGGACCTTTTGCCAACGACAGCCTCCATAACTCACTTCTCTTTCTCATTTAGAGTAGGAAAGGTGAAAGGGGCATGATCAAGTGCTAAGAAGGAAAGCACATCCTTAACCCCTTGACCCTTAAAGGGAGGACTCTATGGATATGGCCTCGATGACCATAACAAAGAATGAAGACAGGGGGACATACGCCTTCATTACTAATGATTGAATGCCTACCCTTCTAAGGTGGAGACCCTTTTTCTCTTAAAATCAACAACGGCACTTGTAATCACTTCTAGGGGAGTCAAATCAGCATGACTCCTGGCTCAGGGATACAGCTCCCTCCAGCCTCTGTCTCGATAAGAATGTAGGCCCCTACCATCACTTTCTTGAAAGTTAGGCCCTTAAAAGTAAGGAGCTCGTCCATAAAAATTGGATCATGCTCTGTTCTTTCTTCAATAAGAGAGAACGCCTTGATGAAGATAAACTCTTTTTCAATGATCTATTAGAACTCTCTCCTCCCCCTTGGTTGGCAAGCCTATACAAAAACAAAATCAAAAGTAATTCTCAGTAGAATAAATACAGAAGAAGAAAAAGTTGTATACTTTGCAATGAGGCTAGATATTCTCCTTTGACCATTCTATTGACTCCATACTCTATCAAGGTAGAAGTTAATAGCGCAAGTGCTACCTCCTCATCATGGCTCCAATAGGACCTGCTATTCACTTCACAAAAACATACCTTCTAGCGATAGGAGAAGCCCTAGATTTGGTACATACATCCCCAAGGACTAATTGTCTCATTGTACCTTATAATCAATCACCTCTCCCTCCAACTTTTCGGGTACGTGTGCTTGCCCTTAAAAGTCTTTCCTATGACTCCATCAAGTTTATTGGCAAAAGTAAAGAACCATCAGGTGTCATTATTACCATCGGTGCCCGTAATTAAATGGTAACACACCCTAAAAAGGTTCACAACCAACTGAAGAAACTTGTCAAAGGATGACAAGATCACCCATCCATCAAGGTGCAATTGTCTTGGACCTAACCTATAATACCTAAAGACACCATTAATAAATCCCTAAATATGGAAAAAATTATCTTTTTTTGTACATACACAAGAGGGTTGTGACTCCAAAGCACCATCGAGAAGAAGTTAGGGTCTTCTTATTAATCTTTTCCTTTATAAAAGGTAACTGAGTCACATAGGCTCCAGGTTGCCGACAATTGGCCAAAGCCACGTCCCCAACATGCAAGGTGCTAGGAGCATCATCCATAGAGGTTTGGGATGATTTTCCCCCCTCTTAAAGACCCCTCAAAACATTAGAAAAAACAATGTCTACACTACTAAATTCAGACCCTGGTTCGAATAGGAGAAGTACGCCATGCTAATGTGCCTTGGATTATCCACATCTCAGGGTTAGGCGCTGATGAGCACATTGAACTATCCATGTGGCTGAGAGCCCTCACAGCCCAGGCACAACGACGCAATTATCAGGGGCGCGCTCTACCACTGAGCTAATAGCCAGTCGTGCTGGCCTCCCGCCAAGGGCCTGCTATTTTACTTTTATAAGAGTCCATTCTGGTAGAGGAAAAAATTAAAAGAATGGAAGATAAAGGAGATAAAACTTACTTGAAGAAAAACTCCAAAAATAAACTAACAAAAGACTACGAAAAGCTAAATGAAAAAAGGGAATAAACGACTAAGGTTATAAAAATTAAGGATTGTTACCCCCACCATTAGATGAGTGACCCATCATATCTTTACGGATCCTTATAAAACTTTTTAGTTGCTACATTAAAAGGGGGAGATGTCTTTTCGATTATCAAGAAAGATCCCCTCTAATAAGAAAGTGATAACTAGCCTCATAGCAATTCTACTTTGGAAAGACAAAACGCATGGGAAATGTAAAAAGATCTCTCAATTAGAGAGAAAAAATTTAAAACTCGTCGCATATTAAATACACCAAGATTTAGAGGGCCACTAATGGATCAACATATTTTATACTAAAAGACCTTTCTTCATGAAAACCTATGACTAGAAGGGGCCAAGGCAAAAGAGAAGCTTAGCAAAAGGCCAGGGCCCAAGATAAAAACATTAGGCAAAGATATCGCCCTTCCTCTTTTGGTTACATGCCCAAAGCACCTATAGGTCTAGCACCTTGCTAGACCCAATCCCCCTTGGGATCGGCTATGCATAAGGCATAAGCGCCTATGGGTTTGGCACCCTGCCAAACCTAACCCCTTAAACTCGTTTACGTGTCGGGCTTAAACATATATGGGTATGACACCCTGTCAATCCTAACCCTCCCCATGAGTCAGGTCTTTCTTCAGGAATAAATAATCAAAGTGAGAATCTAGGATCATCACCTCCCTACTTTTTAGTAGGTTAAAAAGTCCTCTAAAGGGCCATCCCTATGTTAAATCAATATTAATGTTGATAATAATGGATAATCCCATCGATATTAATAGTGTATAGATTAGCATAGGATCATCTTCCATAAGCATGTGATATCCTTAACGTTAAATGTTGGGTAAGGAGACATTGTCCATCAATATTAATGTTGATTGTAAGGGTCTCCTCCTGTTGAAGATTTTGAAAGAATTAAGGTTAATTTGGACCTGATTTGTAGGAGATAAAAACAGAAAGTCAAATATTCTTTCCTTTTGGATTTGAATCTAGGAGTAATACCTATTTATGTGTAGTTAATAGCCTTCCTAAATTAGACTCATAGATGTTGTATATATTCATGAATTCCTTCTGAAAGAAATAAGAAAAATAAAGATAAAGAATTCTCCATATGATATCAAAGCCCAGTTCCAAGTTCTAAAGAAAAAAAAAACTTTACTTCCTTTCCGACCATATCCTAACATTTTTGGTTGTCTAACCTAGTAAACCTGCCCAATTCTGAAACATGTTTGAAAGCACTACAAAAGAAACCCAAATCAACCAAACAACAGGAGAACTCCAGAATTTACAATTGTACTATCAGCTGAATGGAAGAAATTATTTGAAGTGGTCATAGATAGTGAAAACCTTTCTTAAAGGAAAAGGAAAGATCAACCATTTGATGGACAATCCTCCTAGTCTAGAAGACCTAAAGTTTACACTCTGTGATGAAGAAGACTCTATGATTATGTCATGGCTATGGAACTTTATGATGTCAGAGGTTTCTGGACCTTACATGTTCCTGACCATAACAAAGGATATTTGGGAAGTAATGAGACAGACATATTCCAAAGTGAAGGATGTTGCGTTAATACATAAGATATAGAGCTCTCAATGACCAAACAAGGTACTATGATGGTTATTGAATATTACAATACTATAAAAAGTTTCTAGTTAGAATTGGATTATTATCAGGATTTTAAGATGCAACATAAAGTTTGATCAGGTGCGAGCCCATATACTTGGAAAGGAATCCTTACCTTCACTCAATGAGGTATTCTCGTTGATAAGAGTTGAAAAAGGGAGGAGAACTGTTATGCTTGATGTTCCTAATACCGAAGGGTCTGTTATGATGATAACCAGTAGCAAGAACCCAAGTGATGCTATAAATGTTGCAAAAATGGTGAAAACTAAAAGGAAAAAATTCTCTAAAAATGATCAATTGTGTAACTAATGCAAGAGAACATGTCATATAAAGGAAACCTGCTGGAAACTCCATTGAAAACCACCAAGGATGGGGCAAAATGAAGGATACAAATAGAACCAATCAAGAGGACAAGCACACTTGACAAACTCTGAAGAGCCAGCCCGTGAATTCAACACACTAGAGGTGGGGGGTTCAACAAAGAGGAGATTGAAAGCCTATGAACTCTACTCAACATAATGGAGAAACCATCTGGTCTATGCTCTTTTGCTCAAAATGGTAAAATTCCAATTTCTCATGTCTTTAGTGCCTCAAACAAAGACTATTCTAGCACATGGGTCATTGACTCAGGTACAACATATCACATGACCTATTCTGCAGGTTTTTTCATATCCTATCAACCTTGTCCTTGCAGTAAAAAAATCACAATGGTTGACGGATCTCTAACCACAGTTGCAGGCCAAAGGACAATCCCTCACTGTCTCTTAAAAGAATGCTACATGTTCCAAATCTTATTATAAATCTGTTATCCATCCCAAAATTAATCAAAGACATAAATTATAGTGTAAATTTCTTTCTTGATCATTGCATATTTCAAGACCTAGCTACAGAGAGGATGATTGGGCAAGCTAGAGTTAAGGACGGGTTGTACATACTTGAAATACAAAGCAGTAGTAGTAATCATTCTCCTCTATCATCCATTTCAGTCAATTCTAATAAAGATGATGTTTGGAATCATCATCGTCATTTAGGACATCCCTCTTTTAAGACTCTTAAGAAAATGTTTTCATCTTTATTTAAAAAATTTGACATTGAACAATTTCATTGTGAAATTTGTGAATTTACAAAGCATCATAGAATGTCTTTTCTTCTAAGTGATTCAAGATCTTTGTCTCCATTTACTATAATTCACTCTAATATATAGGGACCATTTAAAATTCCTAATATTTCAGGAGCAAAAGACTTTGTGATGTTTATTGATTATTACACCCAAATGACTTGAGTTTATCTTCTTAAAAGAAAATCCGATAAGAGTCATATCTTTCCAATCTTTACTAATATGATAAAGAATCAATTTGGGATTAGCATTAAGGGTATTAGAACAAATAATGCTAGGGACTACTTTAATCATATTTTATCACCATACTTTGAAAAAAAAAAGGATTATTCATCAATCATTTTGTGTTAATACTCCCCAGCAAAATAGGTTAGCAAAGCGAAAAAATAGACATCTCCTTGAAACTACTCGAGCATTACTTTTCCAAAATCAAGTTCCAAAAAATTATTGGGGAGAAGTTGTTTTAACCTCTACTTATTTGATAAATCGAATACTTTTAAGAGTTATTGGTTTCAAAAGTACCTTAAAATATTTGTCAGAATTCTTTCTAAAAAATAATTTTTATTATAAAATCCCCCAAAGGATTTTTAGGTGTCACCTATGTTCATTCATAAACATTTTTGTGATGTCGCGGTTGCACAAATTAATTACCTTAGCTTAAAACACAACACACAAGATAGTATAGAGCAAGCAAGGGGTATATCCCATAAGGAAAGTTCAAGTCAGATTTTTATGTTGTATGATATGCAACTGGGGGGGTTGTGAAGTTATCTAGGCTAAAGCAAAAGAAAACAGAAAACCATCAAGTGAAATTAAATAAAATCAAAAAATAATCAAGAGAACAAACCTCGGTCACAAGTAAACGTTCACCTATAGAAATCAGAATTGATCATGGAAACGAAACATCAATTTATATTCTGAATATTTATCTCTTCTTAACATTGGTTAGTTAACGGATCCGCCGTATAACTAACCCTAACCATCAAACAACCATAGTGTCTGTACTAGTAATTTAATTCAACGGTAGCCTTAAGAACTAGATAAGTTGATTAATTAAGAAAACATAATTGTCTGCGGTCTATGTTTGATTTGATTGAATGTTCTCCCTAAGATTAATAACATAGATCTACCACAATTATTAAACTCAGTTGCTTCACAAGTTCATATACCACAACTCCGGTTTTGATATCAAACTTAGCAATAGATTGTCTACAATAATAACTTAGAGTCTGCTCTAGCAATTAAAATAAACAATCATAGAAAAAATAAGCATAGGAGAACAAACATATTCATCATATAAACTAAAAATAAAAGGTAAAATAAATCTCACATTTCTTGAAATCTGAAGGTTTCTGTGTCCTTGCAACCAAGAAAAAGAGTTAAGCATTGCATGTTTGTTGAACAACTAATCAAAAAGAAGAAGGAATGCATGATTTCAGGTTTCTTAGAGGAAGGGGGTGTTTTTCTCTTCTTGGCTGGCTGCCCCCTTCTCTTTTCTCATTCTTTTTATATCCTAGGAAACCCTAGTCTCTATTTTACAAAATAGCCCTCCTTTAAGTAGACAGTTTACATTTAAGTACTTCAATAACTATTTTCCTAAAAAAGAGAGATAGCCTTGCATGAAATCTTCAAACTTTGACTTAGAGGAGCTAAATTTCTGATATAAAAACTTGGATATCTGTTTAGATGCTTCAAAACATAATTTGAACTCGTTTCTTCATGAAACATGTTTGCTGGCATAATTAAGTTGTCATCTTTGAAAAATAATATCTCCCTCATATGACATATTTTTTTGTCTAAAATTTGGAGCGTTAATAGGTCTTTGAGTCAGGAACCTAAAAAAATTGAGTTTGCATAAAATGGACTTTTATAGCTCCAGATATTCAAGTTCAAATGGTCGAAGGTCAACATTGGCAGATTGCGAGATTTGACTTTGAAAACTGTGATTTCTATGCTCTTCCTTATTTTATTTTCTTGCCTTGAAGGCCTAGAAATGTCTAGATGTTAGATTTTTAATGCCACTAGAATCACTTCATTTCAACCTCTAGAGCTCATGCTCTACACAAAACATCGACTGAAGGTCTAATCTGTCAATTACCTTCAATTTACTCCTTTTTGCATCTGTCATCCAAAAGTGTCTTCAAAACATAAAATAAAGAATATCAAGGCATTTTATATATAAAACATAGGCAAAATAGTAGTTAAATATGGGTGAAACTATCAAATAATATGGTTGCATCAAATACCACCACACTTAACTCTTGCTCGTCCTCGAGAAAGGATATGTAAAATCAAATTGAAATTAAATTAAATCAAATCACTATGACTAATCTCATAATCTCCCATCAATATCCAAGAATATATGCATTATAAACAAGAATACACTCAAGAAGGATAAAGAGTATAAAGTTTCATGAATTTATTTACATGCAAACTTCAAAACTCAATTAATTGTCGGGATTTAAATGAAAGTTGTGTCATGCCAAAGTGATAAGTCCTCTCATTGATATACACTCGAATAATATGGTTGCATCAAACATCAAAGAAGCAAACTTGATCCTAGAGCTCTCAAATGTGTTTTCATAGGATATGTCATCACACAAAAATGTTACAAATGTTATCATCCATCTTCAAAGAAAATCTTTATGTCAAAGGATGTAACTTTTGACGAAAACCAATCTTATTTTTCACAGGTCTTATCTTCAGGGGAAGGACAACAGAGAAGATAAGAATAAGAGATATTTTTTTCATTCCAAATCCCAGCTCAGCATCAATCATCTTCTTTTATTTCAACTTTTGTTGAGTCTCCGAATCTTGAATCTTTACAACCAGAAACCAATCTGATTGAGTCTCCAAATCTTACAAAAGAATCTTTACAGTTAGAAACTACTGCTACTCGACCTCTTCAGGTATATAGAAGGAGGATACAGCCTGACCAAACACTCTTGCAAGCTCAAGAATCTGAACTAAAGTAGGGTAATAAACTTTCTCATCCATCTTTATATGCTCCCTAATGCTAATAACCTTGATCAACTTTCTTATCCATCTTCATCTACTCCTGATATTAATGACCTTGATCAACCAATTGCTATTAGAAAAGGAATAAGAGAATGCACTAAAAATTATTTATATCCTATAGCTAATTTTATGTCCTTCCAAAACTTCTCACCATCACACATAGTATTTCTCTTCAAAATAAATACCATACCTATTCTAAAAACCTTGCATGAGGCTCTAACAAAATAGAATTGAAAATTGTCTTAAGAGAAGAGATGAATGCACTAGAGAAGAATCAAATATGGGAAATAGTTGAGTTACCAAAAGAAAAAAATAGTGGGATGTAAGTGGGTTTATGCCCTGAAATATAAAGTTGATGGTAGCCTAGAAAGGTATAAAGTCAGGTTGGTTGCAAAAGGATATACATAAATATTTGGGATAGACCAAGAGATATTTGCTCTAGTTGCTGAGATGAACACCATTTGAAATTTTTTTTCTTTATTAGCTAATTTTGGATGGTGTACGCAGCAATATGATGTAAAGAATGCTTTCTTACATGGAGAGTTGGAAGATGAAGTTTTTATTGATCCACCACTAAGATTCAGCCACTCTCTTCCTCCCAACCAAGTCTGCAAACTAAAAAAGGCACTCTATGGCTTAAAACAATCACCAAAAGCCTGGTTCAAAAGGTTCATAAAAGCCATGATTTCAATGGGATATCGACAAAGTCAATGAGATCATACTTTGTTCATTAAACACTCCACTTTAAAGGGAGTTACTATTTTTTTTTTTGATCAAATGTAAGAATATTATAGATCAAAAATGCGCTGGAGACCAGCAATACAGGGAAAAGAGAACAAAGTCCTTTGACCATATCAAAGCAAGAAAAGCTTGTTAAACAAAAGGCAAAGGGAACAGACTCCTTTGTACAAACGATAAGCAAGACAAGCTTGCTGAATAGAAAGGCTAAGGGAACAGACTCCCTGGAGCATCCTAGAATCAGAGGGAACAAGCTCCCTTGAACAAGCATCAACGCCATAAGGTAAAACAAACTAGCAGACAATGAAACATCTGCTAGGAGACCCAAAAAAACCAGCAGTGAAACTCCTTCTAACCCAGCTGATAGCACGCTACAGCAGTAGGCTGACGGATCCCCACTGGCAGATGAAGAAGCTTCAACCTTTGCAATAAACCAAAGCCCCTCTGTGCACCACAGAAACCAACGCCACCTCAGTGTGGCAGCAACAATTGAACTGTTCCACCTGCAATCAAGGCAGTAGCAGACATACACAAGAGAGACAAAGCACTCAAGCAAAAAGCCACCCTGTCATTATATCTCCCATATAAGACAACATCCATTGAGACCAACCCTCCACCAACCAAAGCTAGCGAAAGGACAAACAACAAAAACAAGCCAGAGAAGAATATAGCATCTCTGGCAAACCTTCATATCAGCCAGCTTCAAAAAGCAAAGCGTTCCAGCCAGCTTCAGGAAGCATAGCATACCAAGCTGCATACGGCAGCAACCAGAAAAGCAAACCAGCTGCACCAGAACGATAACAGGCAAGAGGACAAAGCATGTGGGGAGAGACCCTCACCCAACCAAAGCTCTTTACCAAGCAACACAAGAGTAGTGAACCATCTGCACAGCATCTCCAGAAGCCCTGATCTACACCATAAAATTTACTTGATTGATACTAGAATAGTCTCTATCCAGCACTTAGAAGTGAGCTGAAGAATGAAAGATCCCCCAATATCCTTCAATCAAACCAGCATACTAGCAGAGCTACGACAGAGAACACTACATCAGTAGTCCAAGCAATTGGGGAGAGACCCTCACCCAAACTGAAGGAATCCATGGCATCAACAAATGGCGTAATGCTGCGAAGGGACCAATATCCACAGCTGAGATGCACACACAAACCAGCCACTACCATCAAGGAAGCCCAGGCCAACCCGCTAGAACCAGCAAACTGGAGCAGAATGGAGCAAACAACAAAACCAGCCCCAAGAGGGCCAACATCACAAGCAATCTACAGAGAACCTGCAGGTCAAGGTCACCATACCCAGCTGCAGCCACAAGAGCACAACATTGAAACCTGCCTATAGCAGCAACAATAACCTTATAAGCAGGACACCAAGAAATCCCAACAAGCCAATCCGGAGAAGCTCAACAGATGACAGCTTGTGAAGAGATCAACCACGAACCACCCAACCCAAAAGCAGAGCAGCCAAATCAAGAGACCAACCAAAAGCAACGCATGCTATGTACTAGCTGACCATAGGACTATCAACAAGCAGTAGTCACAGAGACAACAAGTAAGGCAGATTCCACCAACTCCAATCAATAGGAACAGGGGAATGAGGGAACCAAACCCAACATCCCAATACAAGGTTCACACCGCTGAAAGACTGTAGACCATCTAAGCATGCCCTTGGCTCTAGAAGACAAGCATTATTGACAGCAAATACATGGAACAGAAAGCAACAACAGTAAACGCTAACCCAGGAAAAGACAGAGCAGAGAGCCAGCACTAAGACTGGATACAGAACAGTTCATGAGGGAAGAACCCCATGATGATGCAGAGGGAGATGAACCCCCTTAAAGATCCAGCTAGGCATAAATTATGAAGTGGGAGAGGCAGGAACTGGTCTACCACTTCCAGATCTAAGAAAAGCACAACGCTGAACAGTACCTGACAATGGGGATACCCATCGAATTGACCATCTCCAAGACAGATCAACCCCAGCAAGCATGCAGAGTCGTCTAACCCGTTGGAGAGAGGAGCTGCAGATGAGCCAGCAAAAAACCCCATCGTTGGAAGCTTCAGACCAGAAACCCGTTAGGGTTTCAAACAAGATCCATCGCACGCTCCCTGGTTGCTGGAACAGAGGGGTCGATGTTGGACTGGCCATGGGAGGCATGAAGAAAAGATCTCACGAAGCTCAGCAGCAGAATCGGGAGGAGAAACTTCAAGGGAAGGAGAGCATCTCTCTCTAAATTCTCTCTCTAGCGGCGACTACTAAGAGCTCTTTCTTGATTCTAAGGGAGTTACTATTTTGATTGTTTATGTAGATGACATCATAATAGCAGGTGATGATCTTATTGAAAGAGACATGTTAAGAAAGAGACTTGCTGTAGAATTTGAAATAAAAAAAACTAGGGAAGCTAAAATATTTTCTTGGCATAGAGGTGGCACATTCAAAAAAAGGAATTTTTATCTCCCAACAGAAATATATTCTTGATCTTCTAAAGAAATCAAGAACGGTAAATTGCAAACCATGTGAGACACCTATTGATCTAAAGCATAGACTTGACAATGATGAGGAAGGAGCCACAACTGATAAGGGTCAATACTAAAGGTTAGCTGGTAAGCTGATTTACTTAGCTCACACTTATCCAAACATTGTATATGCAATGAGCGTGGTGAGTCAATTCATGCACAACCTAAAAGATTCACACCTGCAGGCAATTTATAGACTCCTCAGATATTTAAAATCTACTCCTAGCAAAGAATTCTATATAAGAAGCATGAGAATCTGAAACTTGAATGCTATATAGATGTTGATTATGTTGATGCCTTAACAGATAGAAGGTCAACATCAAGTTATTATACTCTACAATGAGGAAATCTTGTGACGTGGAGAAGCAAAAAACATAATGTTGTGTCAAGATCAAATGCAGAAGCAAAGTTCATATTAATAGCATTTGGAATTTGTGAGTTACTATGGATGAAGATTGTCCTAGAGGATTAAGAATCAAGTGGGATGAGCCAATGAGGTTGTACTATGACAATAAATTTGCCATTGGAATAGCACACAATCCAATGCAATATGATAGAGCTAAACACGTGGAAGTAGATATACATTTCATCAAAGAAAAATTGGATAGTGGATTGATTTTCACACCATATGTTCCTACTGGGGGACAACTTGCTGATATACTTACCAAAGGTGTTCAAAATCCTTCGTTTAGAAGCATCTTGGACAAGCTGGGATGAAAGATCTCTTCTATCCAGCTTGAGGGGGAGTGTTGAAGATTATGAAAATATTAAGGATGATTTGGATCTAATTGTAGGAGATGAAAATAGAAACACATATATTCTTTCCAATTGAACTAGAATCTGGAAGTAATACCTATTTATGTGTAGTTAATAGCCTTCCTAAATTAGACTCATAGATGTTGTATATATTCATGAATTTCTTCTGAAATAAATGAGAAAAACAGAGATAAAGAATTCTTCATGCCTCCCACTTAGATGAAGAAGAAAAAGACTTACAGCCCCTCGAAAAAGAAAGGAAAAAACTTATAAATAAACTATGCAATTGAACTAGAATCTGGAAGTAATATCTATTTATGTGTAGTTAATAGCCTTCCTAAATTAGACTCATAGATGTTGTATATATTCATGAATTTCTTCTGAAATAAATGAGAAAAACAGAGATAAAGAATTCTTCATGCCTCCCACTTAGATGAAGAAGAAAAAGACTTACAGCCCCTCGAAAAAGAAAGGAAAAAACTTATAAATAAACTGTGAAAAACCCAAGCAAGGGGTTCACAATCTTCTCTCTCAAAATTTATTCTTAGTATTTATGATACATAAACCAAACAAAACGAAGCATTCTTATTCTTAGAATTTAATACTCATTTACTATAAATTTTCATAATAAAGTGACTCACTTAATTATTGAAATGTCACTATAATTCCTAAAAATAGATTATTTTTGCAGGAAATCTAGTCTCTGTCTCTAATTCTAGAATCATCGGTTATGAAAAATAGAAAATTTACATGAATTTATGATCATTCATCATGCAAACACAATGAAAAATAAGTTCCCTATCATTCTGGATTTTGAAAGCATCATCACGATAATAATATTAAAGAGCTCAGTTATTCTAGATTGAACTGCAATATAATTGATTTTGTTTTTGTCAATCAGGAAGGGCATCAAGAAAATTTTAAAAAAATGTGAGCCTTGAGATACAATTTCATGTCCATAGTCTCAACTCTAAAAAGACTTCACCTAAGTCAGCTGACATTCAAGAAATCCATCTTCTTGTCTCTTGCAAAACTCAAACAATAGTAAGAAATCACTGGCGTGCTGGGAAAGAAGATCTTTAGCATGAATTTTCTTTTCAAAAATTGTCAATACTTCCTTCCAGTAATTTTCAGATCACCTAACTGAATATCCTTCATGTAATTTATTAGTGATTTTTAAGCGTTTTCCACAATATCATTAATGTGCTTCACCACATCAGACGAAAAAACAACTCAAAAGGAAATAGATCGTGCTGCCAACCAAGTTCATAAATTCAAATTGACGTTGAAACTCCAGAAAAAGCTCTTGATAGTAAACATCACATAGCTTTGATTTAAAGATGAATAACTCACCAAATAGCTTGCTAACAAAATCTAATTTTGGATTCCTACAAACATCCATGAACTCATAGCTATGTCGATAAATGGCAGATAAGTTGTCTAGCCCAGCCAAAGATTTCCGACCTTTCTGAGCTGAATGACAGCATACAATTATGCTTGACATTGGTGCATGCTCTTCTTTCGAGCCATGTATTCTACAGTACAATTCCACTTAAATGAAATGGCAAAGTAAAGAAATCAAACAATTATTGTTTACATGAGTAGAAAATGTTCCTTGTCAGTAAGAGAGTATCAATTCAAGAAATCAACATGTTGAGAAGGACAGAAAGAACAACCTAGTCCAATTCTTCTGTATTCGATCATAATAAAAATTGGTTGTGCTGAGGGATAGATGCCCCGGCAAACTGTCTGACGGCTGTTGCATGATGAATAACATGTCAAGAGTTTGTTTTGAAGAGCTGAACATGAAATCAAGTTTTTGTGCAGTACACCAAAAGCAGTAACGGAAAACAGTAAGACAAGTAAATGATCTATTTAGAGATTTTTGGCTTGCATGGACTAGCAACATACACAGCAGAATAATTACTCAAAAAGATCTGTAATCAGTCTTAAAACTCTGCAGGAAACAAATCAAGGAACACAAAAACTGTGCTCTAATCCAAGCTATAAGGACAGTTAATTCTGAGAACATTCTCATAAAAAAATCTTTGAAGTATCTACGCGCATTCCTAAAACACCAGACAATTAAAGAGACGAGAATCACCTCATCAATAACCACCACTTGCATTGATGCAGTTTAAACGAGTGGTTCTCGAGCATTTGGCACAAACTGTAATAGGAGCTACCTGAGATTTCTTACCAGGGATAATCTCAAATAGTAAGCCCACCTTTTCAAGTACTTCCATAGCCATCGAAGTTTTTTAAACTGTGAATAGTGAAGTTTTAAGAAAAATATGAAAAGCAGCCTCACTTAACTCACGGTTTTTTGCTTCGAAACTCCCTCGGTTTCTCTCTTCTTTCTGCTCCAACAAGTGCTTCTGTCTTCAATTCCTTTAGGGCTGGGTTCAGTATGCATTCAAGCCTCGGGGCACCTCAAACTCATCCTTAATAGCTGCTCCTTGTTGGCAGCATCAAAGTTCTTCATTTCCCTTGTCCTTTGCGTTGATCTTGGCCCTCCATTCTGCTGTTCCAGGCCTCGGTTATTGGCTTGATTTCGCAAGAATCATAGTAGTGTGGGATGTGTTTTTCCGGGAGATCTAGTTGCAAGCAAGGTCCCTTGTCTCTGCAGGTTTGTCCCTTGTTCAGCAGCCGCAACTGAAGGCCAACAGAGTACAAGCTAGCTAGGCGCGGTCGTTTGTCCAGTTGAGGGAGTTTGTTTTAGGTTCCAAGATTCTGGTTTGTTAGGGAATCTCAAATTTCCATAAATGTGAAAAATAGTGTTCGTATTTCGAACTCTTACATTCCTAAGGATGTAAAACCGTTTCCAGGAATCCCAACACCAACCGCATCTTACAGCAGCTCCAGACCAGGCTGGGCTTGCCTGTCTCGAGTCTTGTAACCCTTTCTTGTTTACATATTATAACGCTTCCAGGCAAGATAACGCACCAGGATGGTTATTTCTGCCAACAAGGCAAACGAGAGAAATTAACACAAACACCAGTCCAGACCAACACAACTCTTAAGCTGGTGAGATGAAAACAGAAAAGACTACATAGGACCACATAAGGAGTGGCAGCTGCAGGAAGATAGAGGTCAAGAAAGCAACGGGGACACCAGTCCAGACCAACACAACTCTTAAGCTGGTGAGATGAAAACAGAAAAGACTACATAGGACCACACAAGGAGTGGCAGCTGCAGGAAGATAGAGGTCAAGAAAGCAACTAACCACTGGGTTTGAACACGGGGGGGGCCGCTTATACATATATCTAAATGGTGTTTCCACACACCCACACAATTTAATTACAACAATAATTCATAGTGTATATTAAAATTATTTTGTTGATTTTACTTTTTAAATATTGACCTAGTTAAAAATTTTGCTTTGTAATTTTTTTCTTTAAAATACTGTGGATTGCTGTGGTGTTTTCCCACATAGTTTTTCTATTTTATTTTTTTATTTTTCAAAATTATATTTGTCAATTTTTTTTAATATTGAGCTGATTAAGAATTTAGTTTTATAATTTTTTTTAAAACATTGTTGATTGCTACAGTGTTTCTCCGCATGGTTTTTTTATGATTTTCTCTGAAATTATCTTTTTTATTTTATTTTTTAATATTGAGCTGGTTAAAAATTACAGTACAATATGTGAGGAAAATTACTGTTGATTGCTACAATGTTTTTTCTCAGAAGGTTTTTTTTCTGTTTTTGTTATATTTGTTTCTAAAATTGTCTTAGTCAATTTTATTTTTTAAATATTAAGCTGGTTAAGAATTGCAATTACAAGTAAATACAAGTTTTTCCTCACATGATTTTTTTCCAATTTCTTGTGTTTTATTTTTTTGTAATATTTTTTTCCAAAATTATCTTCATTGATTTTATTTTTTTTAATATTGAGTTGGTTAGAATTTAACTTTGTAATAAAGCTCCTCACAAAACATTGTGGATTACTACAGTGTCTCTCCGCATGGTTTTTTTTCTTATAATTTTTTCCAAATTATCTTTGTCAAATTTATTTTTTTAATATTGAGTTGTTTGAGAATTATAATTACAACTCATTACAAATAAGGTTAAATCATGTAGGGAAGCACTATAGTTTTCATCACAAAACACTGTGAATTGCTACAGTGTTTCCAACATGATTTTTTTCTCTTTTTTTGGTGTTTGTTTTGTTTTTTTTTTCTAAAATTGTCCCTGTCAATTTTTTTTTTAATATTGACCTGCTTAAGAATTTAGCTTTGTAATTTTTTTTCTTTAAAACACTGTGAATTGTTGCAGTGTTTTCCCATATGATTTTTTAATGATTTTTTCCAAAATTATCTTTGTCGATTTTTTTTTTAATATTGAGTTGGTTTAGAATTATAATTACAATAAAGCTAAATCATATGAGGAAAGTGTTGCGATGTCGCGGTCGCACAAATTAATTACCCTAGCTTAAAATACACAAGATAATATAGAGCAAGTAAGGGGTCGATCCCACGAGGAAGTTTCAAGTCAGATTTTTATGTTGTACGTTATGTAATTGGGGAGATTTGGTTTGTGATTATCTAAACTATGGCAGCAATTAAACTAGCAAACAAAATCAATTAAAACCGAAACTTATCAAGAAAACAAACCTTAGTCGCAAGCACACATCCACCAACGAAAATTTAGAACCGATCCTTGAAACGAAAATTGCAGTTTATGTTCTGAAATTTTATCTTTTCTTAACGTTGATTAATTAACAGATCCTCCGTATAACTAATCCTAACCAATAAACAATCAAAGTGTCCGCACTAATGATTCAATTTAATGGTAGCTTATACAAGTTGTCCGCAGCTTGTGTCACTTTGTTCAAATGTTCTCCCTAAGTTCAATAACGTAGTTCCACCACAATTATCAAGCTTAGTTGCTTCACAAGTTCATATATCACAACTCCGGTTTTGATATTAAACTTAGCAATAGATTGTTCACAACAATAACTTAGAGTCCGCTCTAGCAATCATCAACAACAATCATAGGAAATATGCATAGGAAAACAATCATACTTATTCATATCATAAACTGAAAATAAAAGGAAGAATAAATCTCACGGTTCTTGAAATCCAAAGGTTTGTTGTATCCTTGCAACCAAGAAAAGAGCTTAGTCTTGCATAACTATTGAACAACTACTTCTAAATAATGAAAAGAGCATGATTTTTGGGTTTGTAGAGGAGAGAAAATCGTGTTTATTCTTTGCTGGTTGCTGCCTCCTTCTGCTCTCCCTCTTTTCTGCTGGCTGCTGCCTCCTTCTCTCTTTCTTTTTATATGCTAAGAAACCCTAGTCTTTATTTTACAAAATAGTCCTTCCTTAAGTTGACAGTTTACATTTAAGTACTTCAATAACTATTTTTCCTAAAAAGGAGAAATAGCCTTGCATGAAATCTTCAAACTCTAACTTAGAGGAGCTAAATTGCTGATATAAAAACTTGGATGTCGGTTTAGATGCTTCGGAATGTAATTTGGACTCGTTTCTTCACGAAACCTGTTTGCTGGCAGAATTCAGTTGTCATATTTGGAAAATCATATCTCCCTCATATGACATCGTTTGTGGCTGAAATTTGGAGCATGGATAGGTCTTTGAATTAGGAATCCAAGAAAATTGTGTTTGCATCAATTGGACTTCTGTAGCTCCAGATATTAAAATTTGAATGGCCAAAGGTCAACACTGGCAGAATGCGAGATTTGACTTTGCAGGATGTGATTTCCATGATATTTCTCCTTTTATTTTTCTTGCATTACATTTCCAGAAAGGTGTGGATGTTAGCTTTTTAGTGCCACTGGAATCACTTCATTTTGATCTCTAGAACTCACGCTCTGCACAAAACATCGACTGAACATCAAATCTGTCAATTACCTCCAATTTACTCCTTTTTGCATCTTTCATCCAAAAATGCCTTCAAAACATAAAACAAAGAATATCAAGGCATTTTATATATAAAACATGGACAAAACATTAGGTAGATGTGGGTGAAACTATCGAATAATATGGTTACATCAGAAAGCATTGTAGTTTTTCTCACAAAATACTGTGGATTGCTACAATATTTCTCTAAATGGTTTTTTATTTTATTTTATTGGGGAAAGCACTATAATTTTCCTCACAAAACATTGTCAATTGCTACAACGTTTTTTTTGTAAACCCTCGTAAATAAAAATAAATAATAATAATAATAATAAAAAGAAAAAAAACAACACATAGGATCGAAGTAATAACGTTTCAATGAGTAATGGATATTCGGTAGGAAAGAAATAAATAAAATAGTAGGAATGACAATAAATGTGTCATGAGAAACCAGTGACGAGTTTTAATGGATAAAAGAATATAAAAAAAACCATAAGATATGTAAACCCCAGTCAAAACACGTATTTTGACAAATTAATGATAAATATGGTAATATTGAATTTATTGAGTATAAATTAAGGGGAAATGTCACAAGGATCTAAGTAAATAAATTAATGCATAAAATTCATATTTTAGCGTAAAAGACATTGATTGTCTGGTTTTACGGTATCAATGATATATCTCAATCCAACCGTTGGATCGGGCTGAAATTTTATAAGGAATCTCCAAACATATTATTTTATATTAGGTTCAAATTTCGTGTCAATCGGAGTTTGGGAAGGATATACGATAGCATTGAAAATCAAGTAAATTGAAGAAGATGACACAAGGGGCATTAATAATTGCATTTTTGTAATTTTATCAAAACAAATACTCTCCTCTCCTCTCTTTAAAAACAGAGCACGTCCTCTGCAAATGGAAAAACAGGAGGGAGACCATTCGTTTTGTCCCATTTTCTTCATTTTCTCTTCATTTCTTCAAGCTAAATCAAAAGGGATTGTGCTTATGAGGATTATATCCAAGAAAACAAATTAAATGACAACTTAGAGAGTTATAGAGCTTGAGAGAAGCAAAGAGAAGAAGCTAGAAATTGGAAGAGGAGGACATGATTTTTGTAAATTTTTTCAAGAATTCATTGAAATAAGTTAAAGTAGCAAAGGTGAGCAACATACCCTTTAGTAATTTCGTTTTTCTCTCTTGTTCTTGCATGAGGAGAAGAAAACCTCCAAGTTTAAAATTCTAGGGTTCATGTAAATATTTTGGGGGAGTAATTGTTCATGTGAATTTCAAGATTAATTGCATGATAATGGCTTGATTTGCTGAAAAATAGAAGGAATAAATTGATTTGAAACTATGGGTTTTGGGATTGCAACAGGGCAGGAACTTCGGCAGCCATATTTTGACTTTGCACCATTGGATTAGATTGATTTTTGGATATGTTATTATACTCAATGTCACCTACATTCTGACCGGAGGGATTGCAAATATCAGGCTTTGTTTGAGGACTGTCACCGGAGGAACATTTCTGGAAAATCACCCTTCAAGACAGCTTTGTTCGTCAGCCGTTATATCATCGTTTCACCGTCGAATTGGTCTGGATTTTGGATATGTTGTTCATCCAGATGTTATATAAATTATGAACGGTTTGGATCGAAAAAGAACACTCTTACCAGAAATTGTACTTCCCAAACAGCAAGTCTCCAAATTTCAGGTCAGTCCAGTATTGTTCTGATATCGGGAGTTTTAACCGTTGGATGTATGTTAATTTTGGATATGTTATTCTAATGATGATGATGTATAATTCCACCATGGATTTATTGAATTCTAAATTTACACAATGATGTTTTAAGTTTGGTTTGAGAAATATTGAATGAGAATATGAGGTTTAGCATAAAAAGTATGTTTTGGGACTAAGGATAATGGCAATGGGTTTAATGATGATGGTTGTGTTTGAGTCATGTTTGATGTGTTGATAAGTGATGATATAGTTAAATTCTATAAAGAATAGTGATTGACTAATACTTTGGTTGTGTTAGAATGGGAAATCATGTTGTAAGTTGAATTATGATATAAGGAATCATTTTGAGTGTGCTTTTGGAAAAATTATGATATAAGGAATCATGTTGTAAGTTCAGCATCCCTCATTTTCAGGGATGATTATGCCGATGTTAGTAAACCTTACTAACATCATTAGCCTCCGCATTCGAGACTGGCTAGTCAAGTTTCGTGTGATTGCCGATATTGACAGCACCGGTCAATATCATTAACTATTCTCACCCGAATAGTTAATCAAGTTCAGTATCCCTCGTTTTCAGGGATGATTATGCCGATTTTAGTAAACCTTACTAACATCATTAGCCTCCGCATTCGGGACCGGCTAATCAAGTTCGAGGAATGATCATCAACGAAGTCTATCAGTGTAATTCATATTCTTAACCCAGTCAAGTACTCAAATCCAATTTTAATTTTCGTTTATTTCACTTTATCCTCTCTCTTTGTGGTACTCAAATCCAATTTTCTTGGGACAAAAGAAAATCAGTGACGAAAAGTCATGCCCTTTGGACATTGAAGATCATTGATGAAAAATTGAATTAAATGGGTGTTTAATATTAGTGTAAATAAATTCTAATGTAAATGAATTTAAATGACAAGAAAATAAAATACATTCATGGAAATTGTTTACGGAAGTATTTGATTTTGTGAATTTATGAATATTTTGAATAAATCGGGAAGATTCAATAATGATTCAGGATGTTATATTAAAATTGTAGGAGAAGCATTCACTCGACTTCTCAGGAGCTCGTATAGTAGGAGCTTAAGGAGGGATTGCAAGAGGGGCACAACAACAAGGAAGAGCGAGTTGAGCTTCTGCAGCTGGTAGGTGTTCTGTACCTATATTTTTTACGTAGCATTAATTTACTAACTTATTAAATTCTTGGTCTTTGTGTCTATGGGTGAAACCACAAAGAGAGAGGATAAAGTGAAAAAACAAGAAATTAAAATTGGATTTGAGTACTTGACTGGGTTAAGAATATGAATTACACTGATAGACTTCGTTGATGATCATTCCTCGAACTTGATTAGCCGGTCCCGAATGCGGAGGCTAATGATGTTAGTAAGGTTTACTAACATCGGCATAATCATCCCTGAAAACGAGGGATACTGAACTTGATTAACTATTCGGGTGAGAATAGTTAATGATATTGACCGGTGCTGTCAATATCGGCAATCACACGAAACTTGATTAGCCGGTCTCGAACGCGGAGGCTAATGATGTTAGTAAGGTTTACTAACATCGGCATAATCATCCCTGAAAATGAGGGATGCTGAACTTGATTAACTATTCAGGTGAGAATAGTTAATGATATTGACCGGTGCTGTCAATATCGGCAATCACACGAAACTTGATTAGCCGGTCCCGAATGCGGAGGCTAATGATGTTAGTAAGGTTTACTAACATTGGCATAATCATCCATCGGCATAATCATCCCTGAAAATGAGGGATACTGAATTTGATTAACTATTCGGGTGAGAATAGTTAATGATATCGACCGGTGTTATCGATATCGGCAATCACATGAAACTTGACTAGTTATTCCTTAAGTGAAAGCTAATAATGTCAAGAATCTTGACATCAACATTTCCGGAAATATTCCAAGATATTATGGAAAGAAAAATTTGATTGGCTATTTCATGTTAGAAATAGTCGATAACATCAATCAGTGATATTAATTTTGATGTTTACAATAAACTTGATTAGCTGATCCTGATATGGGAGACTAAAACACTAATGAAAATTTATTAGTGTCAACATTCCCTTCCAAGTTTTAAGGGAGAGGTATTATAATGATCTTTCTGATATGGAATAATTAAAAATATTAATGAAATGGGGATTGACATCTTGATAGGATTATTCATTCGGCCTTAAAGAGGCGGATATTGATTGGAAATTATGAATAAGATGAGCGGAGGAACTAGTTACCCGGTGATGGGCTAGTGGCATTAGTTTTGTTTTCTAGTGACCGGAATATACAACTTGAGTTAAACTTACTTGTGTGGTGTTGTTAATATTGTCAGGATGACTGACTTGTCAGATTATAAATGGAATGTTGTATGATACCTAATTGTTAAACAAAAATGGTAATTTGTGTTTATGTTATGGATTATTGAAGAAAAAAAAAAAGAGAAACTGATGAAGATCTAATTCTTGTGAAGGATGGAGGCAAATATCGTATCGCTTGGGACATGAGAATAGAAGTTCATTAACCATGGTAGGTGTTATACACTTAAGGAATGCAATGCTATATATATATATGATGTATTTTGAATTAATTAATGAATTGTAATTGATATAATTTGAGAATCATGTCCTGCGCACATGGAGGATGTCAAAGAAATTATGACTAATAATGTAAATATGTTGTATTAAGGTTTCATGTTGTTGCTGGCATGATAAGAATTTGGTGATAATTATAATAGTGTAACAAAATGCCAATAATAGTGATAGATAATGAAATTTGGCCTTAATTATAGTGGTCAAATGAGATTAGGTTGATGAATTAAATAGAATGATGTATGTATGGTATTCACATTATTTGAAGATGGATCGGATGTGAATATTGTGAAAATGATGGCAGGTTCCATGATAATGAGAGATTTTACTGAAAATCTAAAGAAACATTGTAATGTGTCGAAATGGGCACAAGAAATTTGTAAGTTGAATATATTTATAAACTAAAATTGGACCGAAATCATGACGAGTTTGACAACTTATATGGAAAAGCCATAATGGGTATAATAGATGTTGGGATTGAAATTGATATAAAGAGATAGAGTAAGAGGGAGAGAAATCACATGGTAGATATTATAATGAATTAAATGCGCTCGTGAGGTGAAACAAGACATAAAATAAAAATGTTGAATGATTCTAAGAAGGATGAATAGAGATGTAATAATGGAAGGATAAATGAGAATTTCAAGGAACTATGATTGCATATCATTGAATATATGTTTAATTACTTGTGCATGTATTGTGTGATTTTCCTTTTATTCTATATTTATTATATACATTATGAAATTGCAGGTACTTCAGATTCACGCCAGGAGTAGCGTTTTAGGTCTTCTAGTCTCCTTTTATATGATTGAATAAGAAGATGAACATTAATGTATTTTATCTTTAAGGAACTAAATGACTTAATATGTAATAGTACTCCTTTACATTAAGTGTCGGACATAAAAAATGTATTATTCTGTATTTGTAATCTTAGTTTGTTTACTTGCAATTATTATGAATTATGTGTGTTAATGGGAAAGAAATGAGCATGCGAAATGTGAGGCATGTACCATGAATAATGTGTTGTTAAGGTTTTACATGATTATGATATGATTGAGAAATGAGTATAACTATACAAGATGATTGTCGATAACTTGGGACCTCCAGGTATAAAGAAAACTCTGCCGAAATTTCCACTGAAATTTCGGCAAGTCTCGGATAAGTTCGGTGGATGAAAAAAAAATATACCCATTTTTTTAAAAGTTAAGGCTCAAAGTTCTTTTATGAATGTACTAAATTACAGGGTGTCACATTTTTCCTCATGTGTTATTTTCCTTCCAAAATTATCTGTTGGTTTTTTTTTAATATTAAGTTGGTAGAGAATTTAGCTTTGTAATTTTATTTTTTTTGCTTTTTATTAACAAAAAAGCTAAATCATGTGGCGAAAGCACTATATCTTTCCCACAAAACACTGTAGATTGCTACAAATCATTTTGTTCAGTCTCTAAGTTTTTTATCACTAAAACAACTTTTTTTTCCGTCATGAAATATTTGCTCCATCATACCTTTAGTTTCTATTACTTATCTAGCGCTGGTTCACAATTATAATACTATCAAATGCATTTATTTTATAAGTCTGCGGCAGTGCGCGGGCATGTCATCTCGTTAGTTGATTAAACAATGTGTTTATATTTCTATTATAAGTCACGTGGAAGGGAAGGAAAGCACGAGAGGGTTGTTAGGAACGATTGTGTATATGTGTGTGTGTGTGTGTGTGTGTGTGTGTGTGTGTGTGTCATTTTGTTGCAACAAAGCCATGCAGAAATAATATTGAACCAATTCCCTTTCTTTCAGAGATTCTTCCCTCATACTTTCTCTGTGTTTTCACCATCTTCTTCTTCTTCTTCTTCTTCTTCTTCTTCTTCTTCTGCTCTAACTCGTGTCTACCCAAGTCAGTTGCTCCAAGTGGTATCAGAGCAACATCTTCAGACTCAAATGCCTCCTGAAACGAGATCCCAAGATGCCAGAAGGGTGGATGAAACCACCAATATGGAGCAACCCTAGAAATATGATCAAATCCAACAACAACTCAATGATACCAGGGTTGATGCTAATATACGCTTCAGAGAACTTAAAGAAGCTATGGATGCCCTTATTTCTTGTGTGGACACAACATTGCAGAAAACCCAGCTTTCTTCAGGGGAGTGCAGCTTACTAGGGCCCCTCAGTTTCCCACCACAAGGGATTCCCCTGCCCGATTCAATTGGGTTAATGAAGGTACACCCCCTCAATATCTCTTACGTAGACCAAAATGAGAGTTCCCTATCTTTGAGGGAGAAGAAGTTCTTAAATGGATTTATAAGTGTAACCAGTACTTTGATGTTGAAGAAATTGTTGAGCAAGACAAGCTTAAACTAGCTTCCTATTATCTAAATGGCATGGCCCTATGCTAGCATAAAAATTTCATGAGAAGCTTGGGAGGGCAGGCAGTATCATGGTCAGAATATGTAGAGGCTCTTTACTGCAGGTTGGGGGAGAGAAGAACCCTTTAGAAGAACTCATTAAACTAAAACAGAAAAATGACTTAGAAACCTATATCAAGGATTTTGATATTCTCTGGAATCGATCTGAAATTTCTAAGAAAAATGCTTTGGTATTCTTTATAGGAGGACTGGATGTAGAAGTTAAAAATATGATTAAGATGTTTGAACCAAAGTCCTTGAAGCAAGCCTATACCTTAGATAGATTGTAGGACAACACCCTCACCTATAGACGTTATGGCTCTAATCCTAACAAACAAACTTATCATCCAACCACTTTTTCCTACCAAAACAAACCTTCCACCCCTTCCAACTACAACAAAAATCCACCCGGACCTCCTATTAACAGCTTTAAACCACCACCCGCAGGTATCTTACCAAACCCCCCACCCTATAACCCCAACACTACCCAAAGAACCACTAGACCCATCAGAAACAGGGACTTAAATGAGAGGAGAGCTAAAGGCCTTTATTTTTTATGTGATGAAAAGTTTATACCTGGGCATAGATGTCAGAACAAGAAACTTTATTCCTTATGAAATGTGGAAGAAAATGGGGAGGGTAGTGAGGAAGAGGGAGCCACCGAAATAGACACTGACACCTACAACCCACATATATCCCTCAATGCTTTAAAAGGAGTAACTGGCTTAAACACACTGGGGGGCATAGGTAGGGTCGAAAAACAACATCCTCTATTTATCTTGGTCGATTCTGGAAGCACACAATTTCATCAGCAATCACGTGGCAGAAAGATTGCATTGTGAACTTACAAGTATTAAGGCTTTAACTGTGCAGGTAGCTGATGGTGGAACCGTGACTTGCACCTCAATGTGTAGCAACTTTCAATGGTCTATCTAGGGAGTTGATTTTGTGACTGATGTCTTTACCTTGGATCTAAAATGATCTTGGGCATTTAGTGGTTGGCCACATTAAAAACCATCGTTTGCAACTATGAAGAAATGTGGATGGCATTTAGATGGCAAGGCCAGGAGGTTTTCATCAAGGGAAATGATCTAGTGACCATGGAGACTGTCAGATTGGAGCAACTTAATGGCTTGTTATGTAGCACTAATTTAGTTTCTGAAATTAATTTGTGCAGTCTATGCGCTATTGATGGTCAAGAGCATAAGGAAAAACCAGCATCCACTTGGTTACAACCCTGCTTTACTGAAAATGCAGCTTTAACAACTCTACGGGAAGAATACCAGGAGCTGTTTGAGGAACCAAAAGGCTTGCCTCCTCCTCGCAGCCATGATCACAATATACCTCTCAAGGAAGGCTCTAATCCAGTCAATCTCAGACCCTATCGACACTCCAATCTACAAAAGGATGTGGTGGAGCATATGGTTAAAAAATGTTAGGCACAGGAACCATTCAACATAGCCATAGCCCTTTTTCTTCACCACTAGTCCTAGTCAAGAAGAAGGACGGATCATGGAGAATATGCATTGACTACAAAGCATTAAACAAGTTCACAATCAAAGATAAGTTCCCTATTCCCTTAATAGACAAACTCCTAGAAGAATTGGTGGGTGCCTTTATTTTTTCTAAGATTGATCTTCGATTTGGTTACCACCAGATCAGAATGGCTCTTGAGGACATCTATAAGACTTCCTTCAAGACGCACAATGGGCACTATGAATTCTTGGTCATGCCTTTTGGCTTGACTAACGCCCCGGCCACATTTCAAAGTCTCATGAATGAATTATTTCAGGGCAAGCTAAGGAAGTTTGTTCTTGTATTTTTTTTATGACATTCTTATTTCCAGTAACTCCATGACCTAGGTCATTTAAGGATTGTCTTTAAGATCCTAAAGACTAACCGGTTGTATGCCAAGTCCAGCAAGTGTGTTTTTTGCAGTAACCAAGTTGAGTATCTCGACCATGTTATATCGACAACAGGGGTGTCGACTGACCCCATAAGATCAAGGTCATCCTTGATTGGCCTCTTCCATGCAACATTAAACAACTACAGGGTTTTTTGGGCCTCACTGGGTACTACAGAAGATTTATCAAGGGTTATGGTATCATTTGCAAACCCTTAACACAATTGCTGAAGAAGGATGCCTACAGGTGGAACGAAGAAGCCACCTCAGCCTTCAACTAGCTGAAACATGTGATGACTCAACCTCCAGTACTTGCATTTCTAGACCTGACTAAACAATTCATCATCAAAACGGATGCTAGCAATAGAGGAATGGGAGCAGTCCTCATGCAAGAAGGCCATCTGATTGCATTCATTAGCAAATCATTTGGGGTTAAACAACAAACACTTTCCACCTATTAAAGGGAACTACTTGATATTTTACTTGCAGTTACTAAATGGCGACACTACTTATGAGGAAGGCATTTCATTATCCGTACTAATCATCTTAGTCTAAAATATCTGTTGGAACAAAAGGTGACTTGCCCATCACAACATGTGTGGCTCGCCAAACTCCTTGGTTTTGACTATGAGATTGAATTCAAGAAAGGGAAGGATAATGTGGTTGTTGATGCCCTATCTAGGGTATCTTGTGGAGCACTAAGTACCCTAGCAATTTCTACCCTCTCTACTACACTTTTGGAGGAGATCATGCAATCTTGGCAGACTGATAAGGGTGTGCAAACTCTCATCCAAGAATTAAGCTTGCATCCTAACTCTCATCCTCATTACTCTTGGGTTAATCAGCTCCCATGCAGGAAAGGTAAGCTCGTGGTAAGCCAACATGGACCTCTTCAAACTCAAATCATTTCTCTGTATCATGACTTAGCTGCAGGAGGCCATTCAGGAACTAATGTTACGGCAAAAAGGGTGGCTAATGGTTTTTATTGGAAGGGCCAGCAAAAGCATGTTAGACAATACATCAGGGAATGCCCCATTTGCCAACAAAAAAGTCTGAAAACACACGCACCCCTGGGTTACTACAACCCCTCCCTATACCTACAGCTTCTTTCATTAATATTAGTATGGATTTTATGGAAGGGCTCCCTAAGTCTGAAGGGCAGGAAGTTATAATTACGGTCGTGGACAAGTTTAGTAACTATGCACACTTCATGGCTATTCCCCATCCCTTTACTGCCTGTTCTGTAGCCGAAGTGTTTCTTGACAATTTCTACAAATTGCATGGGTTCCCAGCCACCATTGTTAGTGACAGGAACACTGTCTTTCTCAGTCTCTTCTGGAAGGAGCTATTTGCTAAACAATGAGTGAAGTTATGCTATTCCACGGCCTACCACCCCCAATCAGACGGACAGACAAAGGTGGTCAATAAGTGTCTCGAAAATTACCTATGTTGCATGACAGGTACCTCACTAACACAGTGGGTTAAGTGGCTTCCTTTAGCCGAATGGTGATACAATACTAACTACCATATTGCCACCAAATCCACTCCCTCTAAAATCATTTACGATTATCCTCCCCCTTTACACATCCCCTACTTTCCAAAAGACTCACCTGTAGAAGCTATGGATGATTTCTTATGCAAGAGGGAACAAATTCTACATGCTGTCAAGAAAAACCTACAAGATGCTAGGCACAGAATGATTCAACTTGCAAACAAACACAGAAGTGAAAGACAATTTGCTATTGGCGAACTAGTCTACCTCAAGTTGCAACCATACAGACAGAAAACACTAGCCAACAGGCAATCTCAAAAATTAGTTTCAAAATACTACGGTCCATATTAAGTTTTAGCAAGAATTGATATCGTGACCTATAAACTGAAGTTACCCACCTCTGCATCCATCCACCATGTGTTTCATGTGTCCCTGTTGAAGAAGAAGGTGGGAAATAGAGAGGTGCACGCCACATTGCTTGCTCTGCCACATTGCTTGCTCTGCCCTCTGAACCTCTTCTCCTTCCGCAAGCTATCTGAGACCGGCATATGATCAAGAAGAATCTACAAGTAGCCACCCAACTCCTCGTTCATTGGGCACGCTTTACACCTGCAAAAGCCACTTGAGAATTTGCTAAAGAGCTAACCCTGCGTTTTCCACAATTCGACCTTGAGAACAAGGTCCATTAGTAGTTGATTAAATGATGCATTTTAGTGTAAGTCCTTAAGTCAAAACGATGCGTTTATATTTCTATTATAAGTCACGTGGAAGAGAAGGAAAGCACAAGAGGGTTTGTTAGGAACAATTGTATATATATATATGGCATTCTGTTGCAACAGAGCCATGCAGAAATAATATTGAACCAATTCCCTTTCTTTCGGAGATTCTTCCCTCGTACTTTATCTGTGTTTTCACCTTCTTCTTCTTCTGCTCTATCTCGTGTCTATCCCCAAGTCAGTTGCTCCAGGATTGTACGAGATGGTTCGGTTGCATACAGTGTATTCATCTACGTGCGATGATTCTCGTGTTGTGAGGGGGGGTATTCCTTTTGGGATATTTTCCGGCTAAGAAGACAAATATACAAGTCAAGCTTGCATCTTGGTGTCTCAACAAATAATTAAAGTGACAAATAGTTACACAGCCACAAAAAGAAAACAAATAAAAAGGAAGGAAAGAAAGAAAGAAAACAAATAAAAAGAAAATAAAATAAGGAAAATTAAAGAAAATAAAAATAAAGGAGAAGAAAACGCAGAGAGTGAAATATACAGAGCATTATAGGTGACACTTCCAGTCCTAAACTATAGATGCCACATCTCTTTCTACATCATGAATTCTTGATGCAAGTCAGACTCCAACCCCATTATATCAAAACATTCAAATAAGCAGCAGCCTCTGAGCATTTCATTTGTATTAGCAACTACCAGATATTCAGTTCCCTCACAAACTTTATTGCACCACAATCAACCCAGAAAACTCCATTCCACCTGGACCAAATAAAATGATAGGGTTACTAACACTCATCAGGATAACTGTTGGCATACATGATAAAACTGCAAAATGTTGGACATATAGCCCCAACATTTATCTAAAGTAAAGAGATGCCTATAATCAAAGCTTCTACAGCATTGGACAATTGCAATTCAGAATGCCAATAAACCTAGGTACATTGTTATTCAATTTCTTATGTAGTTCAATATAGCAGCATAACACATCAAGGCTTTTGAAGAACAGGAGACTAATTTGATGGAGGGCGAAAGGGGAAATGTAAACCCCCAAACACACACACAAAAGAAAGGCTGATGTTCCTTTCGCAGTCCAGTTAAGGTTAATCTGGTTTAAAAGTCAATCATTTAAGGTTTCACAATCCAACTCCTAGAGACCACACCTATTACCCCAGTAATACAAAATAGCCATGATAAGGAAAAAAAGACACAAGCCACTTTCATTGCTACATTTTCACGATTGCATTTCATACTTATGAAACAGAGCTTGGATAGGATTTCTTTTTGCAGTTTATACTATTCTCCAATTAAAATCATGGTTCTGGACAGTTTAGATTTTCTTTTGAAATACACAGAAGTTGTAATAAAATGATGGCCCAGGAAATTTTAGTTTCTAAGAGAGTAACTTCAAACCTGCTCAATCATGTGTCATCATTCACAAGCTATTTTGGTGTCGAAGCTACTGAGGCAAATTGCAAATGCTTGGAATGCAGAGATTGGATAACGGTAATCCATGGTAAACAAATCCTTTCCCACTTTGCCAAATTGAAGGATGATATTCTCATGTTCTGGCCCGGCTGGGCCATTTTCTTGGGAAGCGACCAGCTGGAAGTTTTTCACTGAAGCAACTGTAACTCGTCCATGGAAGTTCAAACACCAACACTGGAGCTGCTCATGCCACCTTGGAGCCTTGTTTCTCAGTACCAAAGCTCCTTCTCTCTGACTGGACAAGGGTCCTGATTGAAAGCTCTCAACCCTCTCAACACGGTTTGACTTTGACCGGAAAAACAGGAGTGATGGAAAGAAATCTGCACTGTGATGATAGAACTCGGTCTGTGTGGGAGCTACTCCACCAGGTTCAATGGCAGCAGCAGGGATGGCGTCCATAATGCAATGCATTCTCCTAGGACCCCTGCTTGATATGTGAAAGAATTTTAGAAATTAACCAGGCTTCTAGTAAAGCAAGCTTAGTGATTTAACTGTGGTAGAAAAAAAATAAAAAATTATTTGTTGGAAATGGCCAAAGACAGACATTCATTCACTTATTTCCAAAGAAATATCAGTAAATTGTAGAATGTGCCCAAATCTTTACCTGGAACCCAGTACATTTAATTCATATGAGATGTTAGCAACTGGGTAGTTGCCAGTAGGGACCCTTGGAGAAACTTGTTTCAAATTTACCAGCCTAGAGGAGTAACTTTTTGTCATCTTGGCTCCAGCATGAGGTGGCTGCCCATCAAAGACTGTGAACTTGGTTCCTAGAAAATTGGATCTTCACAGGAGAGAAAATGTTAAATTCCAGCCAGAAAGAGAGCCAGAGAAAACTCATTCTGTGTGTCTAGTGTATCATACCTAAGTTTCCCAGCATAAGTATTGCTTCCCTTTGACATATCATCAGTATCTAGAGAGATGATATAATCTGTGCAGGTGGGGCGTCTACACTTGCGTGCAGCAAGAAGGAACTTCCCGTCTTCAGTTAATGCTGTATTAAGAAACACACGAATTCAAAAAGTTAAATTCTCCAAGCTACCAGTAAAAGCCAGGTCCCTCCTAAAATTCAGTGGTTAATCAAATTGAAAACCTCAACAAACAATCTAAAAAAAAGACTGACAAAGATGCAAGATGAATCTGTGAATCATAAATCTAGCTCGCCATATAGGCAACTTAAGAACAAATTGACCACCTTTAAGATCCTACTCACCATTATTTAAACTGAGATAGAGACGGTACGTTTGAGTGGACCTGCAACGCTTTATGAAGCACTGGAGGAGTTGTTCCCTTGGACCAGGCTGCAAACAATAAAATCAAATGAGACAACACACAAAGGATAGATTCCAAAAGAATAAAGCAACAAACTGATCTACTAAACAAACTCAAAACACAGACAGTGAAAAAATTCCCAAATCACAAACAACCCATATTCCCATATCAGAATCGTGGATCATTTAATCAATTGAAGGGTTGTCACTACTAACATTAATGCAGTGTATTTAGCAAAACATTATAGACATATCAAACCAAGGTAAGGAAATTTAGATATCAAGAAGAAACAAAATCAGCATCACTACACAAAAGTTGAAGCTACTCATCACCACGGACCTACACCATCAAAGCAAAAGGTGGTCCAAAAAGGGTATACACAGCTTTTTTTTAGGTGTTTTCAAGCAAGAGTACCCTCGAAACCTTGCAGATGGTAGCTGAATGGTCTTATTCTGAAAAAGGCGGTCCCAAAACCCTTTTCCTTGTAATTAGTATTTGGAGGAAATGATTGAAATCTCAAGCATAGAAATATCCTAAACAAGCAAGGCTTCAAAAAACAACACCGCTTGCCGTTTACTAGACATACAATTTCCCACACAACCAACCTAAATTGTAATCAATTAAAAACAAGTTTGTCAGAGATGAGCACCTATTCGATGTTTGTCCATTACAACTTCAAACCACATATCTAATATCACCAGTCAAAACAACACTAAAATCATGATTAGCAAATTAATTCTTCAGTTGCATCTTTCTGGGCTCCCAAGCACTCTCTACTCTACTGTAAGTTTGCAACATTGACAGCCACTCTAAAGTCTAAATTACATTCCTCACGCAAGCAAGGTACAAACAACAGTACCAGAACAAGCTTTACAGATCCCAAGACACAAAATGTATATCATAATAATCCATCGAAAACAACAATCATTTAACAATAGCCAAAACCAATTAAAACCCACTTTAAATTCCCAGAAATGAGTTCCATTCTTCATCAATCCATGATCTCATCACTGACAATCAAATCAAGGATCAAAACACAAAATCAAAACCATAAACCCCAATCATAATTAACTCACAAAAACTCAAAATTAGAACAAAAACAAAGTAACATAAAAAAGCTACCTGCTTGACAGAGATCGGAAAAGTGATTTTGCCAGAGAGTTCAGGGACTTTAACTAAATCTTTAGTTATATGTCTCCAACTCCTACAAACACCAGCACAAGCCACCACATTTTTTCTTGGTGGCCAACTACTCTCTGATTCTTCTATTCTAACAAGCACTTCTCTTAACAACTCTTGTGGCAAATTAGCCCAACATGAAGTAGTCTCTGCAGCACCGCCAGCGGCAAAAAGCTTCAGCTCCGGTGCTGAGCTGTACTGGACCACCCTGTGTGATGTTGACCTGTTAATTATACTCTTAATCGCTGGCATTTTTGGGAAATTCGAGAGCTTTAAGGTAAAATAGGAACTGGGTTTTTCATTTTTGGTCTTGTTAGAGAGCGATCTGGGATTGGGCTGTGAGATATAGGGGGAGAGAAAGAGATGGAAATGTGTTGTGGATGTGGAGAGGAAGGGGTCAGTGAGAGAGAGAGAAAGATGGAGGCTATGAACAATTGAACATGTCTTGTTGGTTAAGGATTAAGAAGAGGAAACTACTTTATTAGTATAGGTATTAGTACTAACCTTATCAGGTATTTGATTTTTTGTTCCATTTTTTTATGTTATTTTCTCTTGCTCATTAATTAGTGACTTATTAATTATATATGGTGAATTTAATTTGAATAAGAATAATTTAATGCGCGATAAGAATAAAAATAATTTTGTTTTTTATATTTTATTTCTGTTATATAATTTAAATCATTAAATTCAAAATATAATTATGAGAGAGTTAAAATTTAAAAAATTAGTGTTTTCTAATCATGTTTTAAATATAACCTTCGAATTTAAAATTAAAAATCTAATTAAATGAGATAAATAAATAAAATTTTATTATTAGATTTTAGTAAATCATGTTTTTTAAATTTAAATTCAATATTAATACTAAAAAAAAGTTTTTTTATTGTGGTTTAATTTCTATATAATATTAATGCAACATTAATTGAGAATGGTTTTATGAAATTAAATTTTGAATCTTATACGATTCAATCCAAATCCTAGAAGTACATTAATAGAGTATACTATTGCTTAAGACAAATACACCCTCTCTTTCTTTACGCAAACATCGTGACAAAAATACCCCTATATTTTTATATCATACGTTATAAAACTTGGCTTGTGTCATGGCCAGCTCAATATCCGTAAATCAATTCAAAACATCTTTTGAAGAATTATTTTTAAGTTTTATGATGTTATTTTAAGAAAAGTCAAATTGAATTTAATTTAAGTTTAATTTTATTTTATACAATGAAAATTAATATGCAGTGGAAATTAAAAGATACAAGAACTCTTCTAAAATTGATACTCAATAAATCGGTCATAAGAAAAGAGTTTAACTATGGAAGGAAAATATCACACACCTTGAACAAATCATGATTCTTTGCACCATGTTTAGCCAAAAACTCAACACAAGCATTTGCTTCCCTCAAAGTATGTTGGATACAAACCTCCCTGTAAACAAAATGTTGAGCACCTGAAATTAAATAAGCATACGTGTACAAATATATAATTTTATTAAATATATGATCGGAAATAATCTCTATCTAATATATTCTTTTAAAAGAATATAACAATCCTCTGATTCTTTCCTTGGATTTAAAAATTAATATGCAGTGGAAATTAAAAGATACGAGAACTCTTCTAAAATTGGTACCCAATGAATCGGCCATAAGAAAAGAGTTTAACCCTGGAGGGAGAATGTCCCACACCTTTTACAAATCATGATTCTTTGCACCATGTTTAGCCAAAAAATGAACACAAGCATTCGCTTCCCATAAAGTATGTTGTATACAAACCTCCCTGTAAATAAAATGTTGAGCACTTGAAATTAAACAAGCACATGTATACAAATATATAATTTTATTAAATATATGATCGAGTACAATCTCTATCTAATATATTTTTTCAAAAGAATATAACAATCCTCTAATTCTTTCATTAGATTTGATGTATGGTGACTTGATTTATTTGAGAAATCAAGCCAAGATTTGTGCTTTGCAAGAACGCGAATTTGGATGTGTATTGCGAAGCGAGATTTGATGATTTGATGCTTTGAAGAGTACATTTGATTTGTCTTCAAAATGTTATTGAAGAACTCTTATGGGATGTGTAGGCTTGATCCAACAAAGTTTCGTTTTTTTTAGACTTCAAGCGTAGATGAAGGAGGCTTGAGAACTTTTGAGAGAACTTCCTTGCCTGGAGAGAGAGAGAGAGAGAAAGAGAGCTTCCTTACTTAAAGAGCTTGTCTTAAAAAAAATTTGTATCTCCCAGAATCTTTTTTTTTTCCTCTAGGTTGAGGTCCTCTATTTATAGAGATCTGTAGGGGCTCTCAAATTATTTTTCAATGTCATATGACATAATTTTATTGGTTGATATTTATTGATAGGATCTCGCATTTATGACAAGATATCTTGAATATCTCATCCCAAGTGTCAACTTTTCATTAGCCAAGAAATATATAAAGGCTCATTTATTTTCCATGTCATATATTTTAATTTTATTTTATTCTTTCTTTTTAAAAAATAAAATAACACGTGGTGAAATTTGATTGGTAGAAAATTTGTGTTTCTACATATGCCCCTCGAGACAAGTTCACTTACTTTCAAAACAAGTAGGTGTGTCTCGAAAATATGGTAGAGAGGGTTTTATATTTTCGACTAAAATTTAATTTGATTATATTAGCTTTTCATAATAAATAGATAAATTTTATTGTGAAAATAAAATATGATAGTAAAAATTAAAAATTTATGAATCATTCTTGATTGAATTTATCAAATCAAATGATAAAATATCCGAGATCAAAACCTCATTTGAAACAGTTGCATATTTAGGGACCAAACGAAATGTATCTTCATGCATGAATAACAACCAACAACTTTGACCGGCCCGTGAGAATTTGTTTTTCTAGAAGTGGTCACTGTAACATCTTGTATTAAAGATCTCATTGTCCTGAATCCGACGGCGCAATCCGTTCGTAATTCCGACTAATGGTTAGGAAGTTATGAACTATAAAAGTTGCAACTCCCTTTTCTCTTTGCCTTGGGAACTGTGCGGTGCCTTCCTTCTTTTGTTAATTTCAATCTTTTCCTGAAAGAATTTCGAGGGGGCATCATAACTTCTTCACGTAAACTACTTTGCTTAATTGACATCCTTTCCTGAATTAATTGCTTAGAGTGAGTTAACTGCTTAGAGAGAGCAAAAAATCCTCTAATACTGGTAGCTTGACTTAGCTTAATCGACCCTTTTTTTTTCTGAATGAATTGTCCAACGTGAATGAATTATTAAGAAAGAGAACAAAAGAATTTCCTGTACTGGAAGCCGCCTTCGCTCTCACAGAATAAGAATTTCCAGTACTGGAAGCCGCCTTCGCTCTCACAGAATAAGAAAGATTTGTTGTTTTAGATTAGGAAAGAATTACTGAGGCAGCTATAAAAGAGCATTACATTGCTCTTTTATTGTTACCAACCACGCAGTCCTCCCTTCTGCTTTTTGTTAACAATGCATCCTCCACCTAGCTAGCAGTTCTTCTCCGCCTTTGCAGTCTGGCATCACCATCAGTCTTGGCAGGTATGTATGGCTTCTTCTTTTTTTAACTTGTGCGGGTGACTTTGAGCTATCAAATGGCTCATGCCTAAAGCAGTCCCTTGTTGGGTTATTCCCGAATTCAAACACACAAATTTACGTGGTTCGGCAACTTGCCTACTCCACGGAGCTACTGGTTTGTATTAATCAAGCTTAGAAACAATACAAACAACAAAATAAGGAGGAGGAGAAAATCTTCTCTACTCAACTTAAGCTCTCTCTCACGTTTTTTCTCTCTGTGTTTTCACTCTTCTCTGCGTTCTTCACACACCAACACACCAGCTCTTCACTGAGCATACATATATATATTAAGCTAGAAGAGTGAAGGGCATAAATCATGCCATGATTTATGCCCACCGCTTGTGTCCACCATGTGCCAAGTGGGAGATTAGGTATTCCCACTTGCATATGGTGGGACATTGTTTGTCTTCCACTTGCTAACAATCTCCCACTTGGAGACAAACAATGAAATCATCTTTTATCCTTGAAGACCAACTGAAGTTTTGCACAACTTCAGTTTATCAAGTGTAACTCCTTTGTTTAACATGTCAGCTGGATTCTTGCTTCCGCAGACCTTTTCTAGCAGTAGTTGCTCCTCATCTAGCAATTGTCGGATGAAGTGATATTTGATCTGAATATGCTTAGTCCTGGAGTGAAATGCTGGATTCTTGGCAAGGAAGATTGCACTCTGACTGTCGCTATACAAAGTACCCTTTCCATTCATCTTGCCCAATTCTTTCAGAAAACTCTGCAGCCATACGATCTCTTTTGCAGATTCTGAGACTGCAACATATTCAGCTTCTGTTGTTGAAAGAGCGACGATCTTTTGTAAGGTAGAACTCCAGGAAACAGCAGTACCTCCTAGAGTATATACATATCCTGTAGTGCTCTTTCTGCTATCAACATCTCCTGCTAGATCAGCGTCTACAAAACCTTCAAGTTTCAAACCACCAGTTGTGAAGGTAAGACATGTCTCTGATGAACCTTTTAAGTATCTCATGATCCATTTCACCGCCTCCCAATGTTGCTTTCCAGGATTGCTCATATATCGGCTTACAACTCCCACTGCATGGGCAATGTCTGGTCTAGTACAGACCATAGCATACATCAAAGAGCCGATAGCTGAGGCGTATGGAATCTTATCCATGTATCCACTTTCTAGCTCAGTTTTTGGTGACTGGTCTTTGCTGAGCTTGAAATGATTCCCTAGAGGTGTACTTACTGGTTTAGCATTATCCATACTAAACCTGCTGAGAACCTTCTTGACATACTCTGTTTGTGAAAGCTTTAGTATGCCTTTGTCTTGATCTCTGATGATTCTCATGCCAAGTATTTGTTTAGCAGCTCCCAGATCCTTCATTTCAAACTGTTTTGACAATTGTTGTTTCAGCTTGTCAATCTCCTCAATGTTGGATCCTGCAATCAACATATCATCCACATATAATAGTAGAATGATGTAGGAGTTATCAAAATGTTTGACATAGCAACAGTGATCAGCCTGGCATCTTGTGTATCCCGAACTACACATGAAGTTGTCAAACTTCTTGTACCACTGTCTTGGAGCTTGCTTCAAACCGTATAGGCTTTTCTTTAGCTTGCAGACTTGGTTCTCCTTTCCTGGTATTTCAAACCCCTCTGGTTGTTGCATGTAAATGTCTTCCTCCAATTCTCCATGAAGAAAAGCTGTTTTTACATCTAATTGTTCAAGATGTAAATTCTCTGCTGCTACTATCCCCAGAACAACTCTGATTGTTGTAAGCTTCACAACTGGAGAAAATATCTCAGAGTAGTCAATCCCTCTCTTTTGTTGAAACCCTTTTACAACAAGTCTTGCCTTGAACCGTTTGCTTCCATCATGCTCAGTCTTTACCCTGTAGACCCACTTGTTTTGCAAAGCCTTCTTTCCTTCAGGTAGTGTGGTCAGCTCCCAGGTCTTGTTCTTCAGCAACGAACTCATCTCATCCTTCATGGCTAACTCCCACTTGCTTGAGTTTCCATCTTGTAAGGATTCTTCATAACTTAGCGGCTCACCACCATCTGTCAGCAAAATATAATTCAGTAGAAGTGTGAACCGTTGTGGGGGCTTTACAGTCCTTGAAGACCTGCGAACATAAACAATTGGTTCACTTGGCTCTGCATCATCTTGTGTAGTGGTGGGTACAGATGTGTTTGAATCTTCTTGTAAAGACTCTTGAGTTTTGTTTTGCTCGGTAACATCGGGAAGCCCTTCTAATCTGATGAATTCAGATTTTTGTGGACTTGTATCTGAATCAGTCATATCTGTTTCTGCACTTGATCTGTCTTTGTACAAAACTTTCTCATTGAAGATCACGTTCCTGCTTCTGATAATCTTTCTGTTCTGATCATCCCAGAAACGAAATCCAAATTCTTCATCTCCATAGCCAATGAAGAAACATTTCTTGGATTTGGCATCTAGCTTGTTGCGAGCATCAGAATCTATATGCACATAGGAAACACACCCAAAGACCTTTAAATGAGAAAGTTGTACCTCTTTTCCTCTCCATACTTCCTCGGGCAATCTGAACTCCAAAGGAACTGATGGTCCACGGTTGATCAAGTAAACTGCAGTATGAACTGCGTCAGCCCAGAATGTTTGAGGTAGCCCTGAATGCAGCCTCATGCTTCTAGCTCGTTCATTGATGGTCCGGTTCATTCTTTCAGCAATGCCATTCTGTTGTGGTGTGCCTGGAATGGTCTTTTCCATTCTGATACCATTAACAGCGCAATACTCCTTGAAACCTCCATCAATGTATTCTCCTCCATTATCAGATCTTAAGCATTTCAACTTTAAACCTGATTCATTTTCAACCATAGCCTTCCACTTCTTGAATGTTTCGAACACATCAGATTTATTTTTCAGAAAGTAGACCCATACCTTTCTGCTGAAATCATCAATGAAAGTTACGTAATACCGAGAACCTCCAAGAGATGCCACTGGAGACGGTCCCCATAAATCTGTGTGCACTAGTTCTAGCTTTCTTGGTCTTAAGGCCCTGCCAACCTTTAAGAAACTAAGCTTCTTCTGTTTTCCAAGAACACAGCTTTCACAAATGTCTAGATCAACATTTTTAAGCTCTGGCAGTTTTCCCTTCGACTGAAGTATTTTCATCCCCTTTTGACTTATATGGTCGAGTCTACAGTGCCATAGCTGTGCTTGATTTTCTGCTTCAGTAGAGGCAATAATGTCTGCAAATCTTGTGGTCATATACAGGGTGCCGGTTTTCTTTCCACGAGCCAAAACCATTGCTCCCTTTGATACCTTCCACATACCTCCAGAAAAAAGGATTGAATGACCACTCTCATCAAGTTGTCCGACTGAGATCAGCTTCTTCTTTAGTCCAGGAACATGCCTTACATTTTGCAAGTTCCATGTAGATCCATTCATTGTCTTGATCTGCACTTCTCCTATACCCACAATCTTCATTGGTTGTCCATCGGCCAGATAGACTACACCGTGATCTCCAGCAACATAGTTTTGCATCATCTCATGGTGTGGTGTACAATGGAATGAAGCACCAGAATCAAGAATCCAATCATCAATTGGACTTTGTACAGCAAGAATCAAAGCGTCTTGCACCTCATCTGTGGTAGCGTTTGCAGAGTCAGCTTCAGGTTTTTTCGGTTTTGTGCAATTCCTCATGAAATGACCAGGTTTGCCACAATTCCAACATTCAACCTGCTTTCTGGGTCCGAACTTGCTTTTACTTCTGTATCTTGATTTAGATCTGCCTCTGGATAAACCTCTATCCTGTCTCCTCCCTCGAGTGTTAATGTTGAGAGCTGATCCTGAACTTGAACTTTCACCTAAGTCTTTCCTTCGCACTTCTTCAGCTAAAATCAAGTCTCGGATATCATCATATTTCAGTTTGGATTTTCCAGCTGAGTTGCTCACGGCTGTCCTCATACCTTCCCAACTGCTTGGAAGTGAAGCCAGTAAAATGAGTGCACGGATCTCATCATCAAACTCAATCTCTACAGATGACAATTGATTTGTGATAGTATTGAAGTTGTTGAGATGCTGTGTAACAGAGGTGCTTTCTGTCATCTTCAAGTTGAACAACTTCTTCATCAGGTGCACTTTGTTATTTGCTGAGGGCTTCTCATACATCCCAGACAGGGCTTCCATCAGTCTTGCAGTGGATCTTTCTTTTGTAACATTGTGAGCAACCCTTCTTGATAAAGATAACCGGATAATACCCAAAACTTGTCTATCAAGAAGCAACCAATCTTCTTCTGGCATATTTTCTGGTTTGCTCCCCAACAGAGGAAGATGAAGTTTCTTCCCATATAAATAGTCTTCAATTTGCATTTTCTAATATCCAAAATCTGATCCATCAAATTTTTCAATTCCCGCAGCCTTTATTTCATCTGCCATTTTTACTGTTTCTCCGATTCGAATTTGTCAAATCTGACCTTACAGATGTGTCCGGAACGGCCAAAACTATTGGAAACGACACTGAGATCACCCCAATCGGACTTCGGATGGCTCCGATTTTAACAATCAAAGTTTTGGATCAACGGACGGTGCAGATGAAGCCGCGTGTCAGGCCAGAATAGTGTCTGCGAAGCACTGGATCAAAACTCACTTTGGCTGACGTGTCAAGATGACGTGTCATCCACGTAGGCCAACCGGGACCCACGTTTGCTGACGTGGCAAAAGCACGCGTAATTTCGGCTGACGTGGCAGTTGACGACGTGTCTGATGACTGGGCGGATGACGTGGCGGATGACTGTGCAGGGTTGCTGGCGTGGCTGCTGACTGGCTGCTTGCGTGGCCGGTCAACCCGGTTCAGTTGCAGACAATCTGGTGAAGACGACGCGTGGAGAGCGTGGCGCGAGTGGTCGCGCGTGGGCAGTGCTGTCGTCGGCGCGTGTTGGCGCGTGCGGGCATGCAGGACGTCGGTTCTTCGCCGGGTTTTCACCAGTGAATTCGTCTCTTCTTCCTCTACGCTATGGTAATGTCAAAAACACGTTTTGAGAACTTTGATTTTTGAGTTTGGATCAAACACCCTCTTTTTCAAGAACAAGCTCTGATACCAGTTGTTGGGTTATTCCCGAATTCAAACACACAAATTTACGTGGTTCGGCAACTTGCCTACTCCACGGAGCTACTGGTTTGTATTAATCAAGCTTAGAAACAATACAAACAACAAAATAAGGAGGAGGAGAAAATCTTCTCTACTCAACTTAAGCTCTCTCTCACGTTTTTTCTCTCTGTGTTTTCACTCTTCTCTGCGTTCTTCACACACCAACACACCAGCTCTTCACTGAGCATACATATATATTAAGCTAGAAGAGTGAAGGGCATAAATCATGCCATGATTTATGCCCACCGCTTGTGTCCACCATGTGCCAAGTGGGAGATTAGGTATTCCCACTTGCATATGGTGGGACATTGTTTGTCTTCCACTTGCTAACATCCCTAACCAGGTTGTCATTATCATCAAATAAATTTCATGTGAATATTTGGTGATTCTGAATCATATTAATATCAGGAAAATTTCTTTTTTTCCTGCACAGGTTCTTCACCTTTGCTGGAAACCAAACCATCACCTGCATCTATTTTAATGTCCTTTTCATCACCAACCAAGTCTTTATCAACGTCAATAGCATCAGATTTATGGCGCCATCAATGTCGACTAGAGCAGAGCTGTGATCCTCAATGTCAACTGCATCAAATACATTGCCATTAAACTTCTCATCGGTCCCATTCTGCATCAAATACATTGCCATTAAACTTCTCATCGGTCCCATTCTGCATCAAATACATGGTTCAGAGGCATGCAACTTATGTTGGGGGGGTTCTTTATCATCATCACTTGTCATGATATCAACATCCTTATCAGAACCCTCACTGTTGGAAGCATCGCTTTCACTGTCACTGCCACTCCCTATCTCACTTCTTACTAGGCTTCTACTTCTGCTCCTGCTTCTGCCGCGACTTTCAATGTCACTCCCACTATCATTGTTGCCACTCTTGTTGTCCTTGTCACTTCTATTATCACTAGAGCTGACAAATCAGCTGAAGACTGATCAGAAACCTTTCTTACCAAACAGATCAGCCGAAGACCGATCTTTGTCAACTTTTTCTAATGCATTTGATTCTTCTCCAACTATGAAGCGTGATCTATGGGCAATTCAATCAGGTCAGCGATGTGAGCAATCTCAAGCCTTGAGAATAGCTCAATCAACCTGCAGAGATTTTGCTCTAATAAAGTGTCATATATGGACGATAAATCCTATGAACAATTGGGTGTTTTTCTAGCTGGGCCTTAAAATCTCGTAGTGTAGTCTCAAAGAGCCTCAATGAGTGTTTAGAATGAGCATCAGTGACAACTTTCATTGCATCCAGCTCAGGCCCCACACACAGAAGTCCTGCTTTGGATGATATTATTCTTGCAACTGCATGATGGATGGTGCGAGCTTGTTATTGAAAGAGACTTGATTAAGCCCGATAGAGATGTTAGTGAGTTCCTCCATGTTTTCATTCAATTAATCAACAACTACTCTTATTGCAGGGCTGCGGGCTACTGTCAACTCCATTCAGTTGTTTGCTCGCCCTCCTGATCTCAGGTGCTTATTCTTTGAGTGTGGCTCGGAAACCTAATCTCTGGTTGAGATACCAACAGTGAAATAGTCGCTAATCATCCTTGTATAATCTCCTAAAGCATTGGTAACAAGAAAGGTATATGTCCTTGGTTTTTTTTTTGTATTTATGCCCTTCTAGATTTTGCTTTAGCAAGCCCTTGCCCCTAGGGCTCATAGTAATATTTTGCAAGCGAGGGCCCGCTTTCATCTTCCCGGTGAATCGATAACAAGCTGTTGCAGCAGTAGCAACTTCTATCCGACCAACCAATGTGAGGCCTTCCCCAATTGCCGGCAATGCAGCTTATTCAAGTAGCTAAAGTTCTGCTTCAATGAATTCCACGACATCAGCAATAACGGGTGCTACAACAATGAGCTTCAACTACCCAAACTTCCCTGGCAATGAAACTCAATACTTGGCACAATGAAACTCAATACTTGGGAATTTTGCAGAATGGTGCGTACCAGACTCCAATCCCTGCACATATTGGGGTCAGAACAGCTTACAGAGGAACCCATCCTCAGGCTTTGCCTTTGTTTAATGGATCAATTTTATTCTTTTTGAATGCTTCTTCCTTCACAGCTTCAGCGACAACAATAACCATTCACAGAGACACAACAAAGCCAACAAGGTCATCAAAATCCAAGTATTTCTAGTGGCTCATTATCATCCCAGAAACATTTTCAAAATCATCAGCATAAACCACATGGGAGTGAATTAGGTAGAACCAACAGTGGTCATCAAAATCAAAGTATTTGCAGAATCAACAGTAGAATCAATCCCCGACAAACCAGCAGCAGCAGCTGATGCAAAATCAGAATGTTACTCACCAAGCCTGTCAACTTGGGAGTGAACTAGGAGGTGAGACAGTCCATCGACTGTTGACAGTCGAGGTTCCCGTGCAAACATGAGTATTTATGACCAGAATTTAATACCACTACATCTCGCAAACTTTGCTTTGATGAATCCCACACCAATGGGTAGTGCCTATAGCGCAAGTGGACATACTGGTGAAAAGAAACCGCAGCAGCCACAAACACTAGCTTTTAAGGCCTCAGACATCTCCTCATTTTGCAATGTCATTTGCTTCCATCAACGGAACCACAACTTCCCCAGGTCTTGATGTTTCATTGTTTATTCAGAATCATGCTCTTCTCCAAAGCCCTCCAGAGGCAGCAAGGCATGACTATCTCTTCATCGTTGAAGCCCAAGCAACATAGCAGATGAATTACTGTGTTTCTGAAGAAGGGAGAAATGGAGGCATCTAGATCCATTTCCATCACTCATACCGATATAACAAAAATAGAGGAACAACTGATGGAGTTACTGTGCAAGAAGACTAAGCTAAATTCATCTCTTAAGGCACATGATGAAGATGTTTTTAAGAAAAAAATCATCACTTCTAGCATTCAAGTAGAGATTAACATAATATTTTTTTTCCCTATAATAAGTGAAACTAACACAGTTATTCTTTAAAAATTAATGAAATTGTTGGAGATTAAACAAAAGGAATTAGAAAGATATAGCCGGAGTATGCTGATCATTTCTCATGCTTTGGATTTTTTTGTTTTGGTAACACTAGCTTATTGATTTTATGTTGACAATACATACTTTATGTAATATAATTTTTTTTCTTTCTATTAATAAAGTCTATATTTTGCCTTCATGTGTTTTGAGGTTTATTTATCCCTTTTTCTTCATGTGAACAATCATATTGGCTCAAATAGATTTAAAGTATGGTGTGACTATACTCAGAATAATTTCTAAGTTGCCTATGTACCTTTATAGATAAAGGATCAAGTCATAACGTAGTTCAAAGAATTTTTTGTCAAAGAGTTTTTTTTTTTTGCATGACTGTACCCGGGAGAAATTCTAAGTTGCCTACGTACCTTTATGGATAAAGGATCAAGTCATAACGTAATTCATTTTTTATTTTTTTTGTGTTTTTTTTTGCCTTTTGTAATTTTAACTCGTGCGGGCCAGGAGCTACATCAGATTGTAAGCATTGCATCTTTTCAAGAATTTGCTGTTGATAGGCCCAATCCTCGATCCATTCTCATCGACAATTTTGTAAGCTCCGTGGGTGTAGACTTTTTGGACCACATAAGGGCCAACCCATTTGGAGAGGAATTTGTTGCCCCATCTTGACAATAGTTAAAACATTGGTGAAGCGTTGAGGAGATAATACCATTTTCATGTATCCATGGTCGTCCAAGTAGCATATTATAAGTAGTTTTGACATCTATGACATGGAAAAGTGCATTGAACTTTAAATCTTCCATGTGTATCGCAAGCCTTATCTTTCCTATGGTGTTTTTCTCTCCTTGATTAAAGCCTTGAATCATCAGATGACTTAGGAAGAGTTTATCCATAGGAATCCCCAGCTCTTTCATAGTCTTAAGAAGTAGTATATTGACCGCCAAGCCATCATCCATCAAGATACGATTCACCATCTTTTCATCAACATATCTTTTAATGAATAGCGACCGAATATGGAGTTTTGATCCAACTAACAAGTCTTTGTCATTGAAGGATATCTCTGTTATGCATACACCATGAGGTAAGTTTGAAGAGGGATCATGACTTTCCTTTATGACAGGTTCAATAAGAGTTTTCTCTTTATCAATATGATAGCAAGCAACAAGTGCATTTTCAATCCTTCTCATCTCTATTGGCATGTACTCATTCAGTGTAACGAGCTTTCTTAGAATTTGAGCTAAAAAACCCTCATTTCTATGGATTTTCGTTGAATCTTTCAACTTATCGGCTCATCAATTAGCTTCCTCGTCGTTGAGATCCTCATTCTAGTTGGCTTTGTCATTTGCATACGCTTATTCCTTCCTCTTCTATGTGTGACTAAAGTTCATCCTTCGTCATCATAATTTTCAGATGAATCAGGCTTCAAGTTATCAACTTGAGGTGCAAAGGTTATATATGGAGTTTGACTTGAGGATGCAATGAAGCTCGTAGGCAAAATGACACCAAACTCTATAGGTTCAAATGAGCCAAAACTTATTACAGGGAGTGATTGACATGGTCCTAAATTGACCATGGTTGTGCTATTAGAGGTTGCTACTTCATCATCGAAAACAATATCCCCATTCTTGTGTAGCCTCATGATCTTATCTTTCAGCACAAAGCACTTCTCTACGGGATGACTGATCAAGCGATGGTATTGGCAATAGTTTGGATTGTCCACTTGGTTTGCTTTATTGGGGCGCTTCACCTCCAGTAACTCAATGATATTTTCCTCAAGCAAATCATCTAGCATCCTAGATAAGTCTGAGTCGGGGAATGGATACACCTTTTTTGTTGTTCTTGCAGGGATGGTTTCTTTCTTTCACCTTTTTGAAAAGTAGCCAGTGTCGCCCGATCATTCATCTTAACTCCAGCAGGTACCCTTACAGCAGTCGAGTTAACTACTAAAGATTACTTTCCCTCGACCTTTGAAGTGCTCTTTTCAAATCTATGACCTTCAAGCTTATTTCTCATTGGCTCTTGTATAAGTAATGATGAGCTTTCAACCGCCGCAATGCTAAGTTCCATGTCGTGTGCTCGAGTAGCCAATTCTTCAAAAGACTTTGGTTTGATACCTTTTAAAATATAGCATTGTCCCCAATGCATCCCTTGAATACACATATCTAGCGCAAAAGTTTCGATAAACCGATCTCTACAGTTGAGGCTAAGGTTTCTCCACCGATGTATGTAGTCGATGACAGGCTCTTCCTTCCATTAACGTGCATTAGTGAGTTCATCATGCTAATAATACGACAAGTGATGTAAAAACAGTTACGAAACTCGCGCTCTAATTGCTCCTAGGTATCAATCAAGCCAGACTCCAAGTTAGTGTACCAATCGAAAGCATTACCTTTCAAGGAACTAACAAACTGTTTTATCATGAGATCACCATTAGTTCCAGCATTGTTGCAAGTCTCCACAAAGTGAGCTATATGATGCCTAGGATTCCCATTGCCATCAAATTATTGAAACTTTGGTGGTTGATAGCTGATTAGTACTTAAAAGTGCATTTTTATCAAGGTTTTATATCATCATTTTGCACTTAAAGTATCAATAACTCCTTAACTAAAGCATGTTTTATAATAACATATCAAATTATATAAGATACCTTTAATTTATGGTAAATGTTCATCTTAAATGCAGGCCTATCACATAAATGAAAGAATTGATTGATGAGTTGAAGTACTGAAATTGAAAGGACAAAGAGATAGCCAAACTTAGAAAAGAGATGCTGGTGCAGTCCAAACTTGAACACTATTCGGTAATTGGGTTATATCTGGAGCTGTAGATCTTGGATTTAGGTCCATTTTATATGGATGGAAAGATAAGACATAGGCCTACAACTTTCATGTGGAGCCCAAGATTTAAAAAGGCCGTTTTCAAGTCCAAATTGTAGCAACAACGAAGAAGTCCGAATCTGTCCTGCAGCCCAGACATTGTTCAGTGTTCAGCCCATATCTCGAGTTCTAGAAGTCCAAATGATCTCAAAGTTTTACCCTGGAAAGATGAGACAATTTCCTAGAACTTTCATGATTCAAGTTTGTTCAAATTATGACGTCATCAATGACGTTTTTGGCAGACAAGAAGATAAGAATTGTCACCAAGTCAAGATGTGGCCACCCACTCATCAATTAGTCAACAAATCAATAGTTCCGAATTTTGGCCTATAAAAGGAGGCATTTGCCATGTATTTAGGCATCTTGGTTTTCAGATCAAGATCATGCTTTTGCTCTCTCTTTATATTTTGTAATGCTTAAGTTTTGCTTATAATTAATCTCTTGCTTATGCTTTTCATTTCCTTTCCTTGTTTATTTATGTTTCTTTCTTTCATTATGTTTAGTTAAGTTAATTATGTCATGGTGAAAAGGGTACACTAATGGTGTAAGAATAAGTATAATATAAACTTAACATGGACCTTAACGTTGGATACTAACATGCTTTATATTTGCTATCTTGTTCACTTTTAATACTTTGCTTGTTAAATGGTTAATCTAGATTTATGTTGTATAACACTTGGTACAACAAATACTTGGCACTTTCATAGCCCATACTGTATGGTATAACCGACACCTGAGCTATGAAAGGAACTTGATTTGTTGTTAACATAAGTTATAATCATGAATGCCTGAAAACATTTACAAGTATTAGCATTATTCGAATAAGATAACTAATGTAATCATGTTAACAATTTATAATCCGATTGGAACCTCCTTTGTGTGTGGTTTCCAGTTGAATAATAAGAGTTTATACTATACTTGTTTGATATACCATTAGTGGATCCTCTAACCTTGACATTTGTTGTTATCATTGTTTAATCCTTACGTTAATCTTCCATCTCAAAGTTCTCATCAACTTCTTCTTCTTCTTCTTCTTTATTATTATCATTATTAATAGTATTATTGGTGTTATTACTACTACTACTACTACTACTATTATTGTTGTTGTTGTTACTATTGTTGTTATATTATTGTTGCTTATAATTTATACAAGTAACCTCCCTGTGGTTCGACCCCGGTCTTGCCGGGTTATTTATTACTTCGACACTCCTGCACTTGGGAGAAGACATCAATCTTTTGGTCGTGTCAAGTTTTTGGCGCCGTTGCCGGGGAGGTAAATTCTTGTACAAATTATAGTATTTATTTTATTTTCTCTTTTCTCTTTTCTTGTATCTAACTTTGTTTCTTTTGTTTTGTTTCTCTTTCTTTTGTTTTCTTCTTTCTTTTATTTTCTTCTTACACGTGCATGAGAGTGTGGTCACGTACATTAAGTGGTAGACTTTGTAGGGTATCCTCATCATTTTCAGAAAATATGGCTGAAGAAGATAACCAATCGCTTCATAATGAGAATAATGAGAATATTTGGGTTAGAACTCTAAGAGACCACATGAATCCCACAAGAACAAGTGCACCCTCATGCATAGTTTTTCCTCCTGATGCATCTCATTTTAATTTTAAGACAGGCATTATTCAACTTTTACCATCTTTTCATGGCTTAGATTTAGAAAATCCATACTTGCATTTAAGGGAATTTGAGGAGGTTTGCAACACATATAATGACTCAAATTGTAGCATGAACACCATTAGATTGAAGCTTTTTCCTTTTTCATTAAAAGATAAAGCTAAAACATGGCTACAAAATTTGAGACCTGGATCCATTCGTGCTTGGGATGAAATGCAACAACAATTTTTAAAGAAGTTTTTTCCATCTCACAGGACAAACTCTTTCAAAAGACAAATCATTACTTTCTCTCAAAAACCAGGAGAAACATTTTATCAATGTTGGGATAGGTATCGAGACTTACTTAATACTTGCCCCCATCATGGTTTTGAAACATGGAGATTAGTTTCACATTTTTATGAAGGGTTAACTCCTAGAGATAGGCAAATGTTTGAATTAATGTGCAATGGAACTTTTGAGGATAAAGACCCTAATGAAGCAATGGAATACCTAGACTTGCTAGCTGAAAATGCGCAAAATTGGGACACCACAGGTACTTATGAGGCACCAAGTAAAACCCAACCTCATACATCTAGTGGAGGTATGTACAACCTTAGGGAAGATCATGACCTCCAAGCCAAGTTTGCATCTTTAGCTAGAAAGGTTGAGGCACTAGAATTAAAAAAGAGTGGTCAATTAAAATCTGTTCAAGACATTGCATGTCAAATCTGTGAAACCAACGAACATTCAACCAATGACTGTCCAACCTTGCCTTCTTTTAAAGAATGTCTCCATGAACAAGCCCATGCATTAAACAGTTTTCAAAGGCCCAACCATAACCCATATTCGCAAATATATAACCCTGGTTGGAGAAAGCATCCAAATTTCAGTTGGAAGAGTGAGAACAATAATGCTCAAACTTCACAGCCACCATTTCAAGCACATCATAATTTTCAAAATTCTCATGGATATGCACCTCCTTATGCTCCACCTCCTAGAAGAAATCTTGAGGAAACAATGCATGCATTTATGGAAAAGCAAGAGGCAATTAACACTCAACTTGCTCAAAGCATGACAGATTTTAAAGATACTCTTGCAAAATTGACATCTGCTCTCAGTTTCCAAGAGAAAGGTAAGTTTCCATCTCAACCACAACAAAATCCAAAGGGGCAATACAATGTGAATGCAAGTAGTTCGGGAAGCCAACACATGGATCACGTAAAATCAGTCATCACTCTTCGCAGTGGTAAGGTTATTGAAAAACCCATTCTTGAACCTTGTGAGAATGATGATGAATCAATCTTTGAGGGTAAGGAAGGGCTTGAATCTGATCATTGCAAAGAAAAGACTGATTCTCCACCAGCACTTCCATTTCCTCATGCCATGACTAAACAAAGTAAAGTCAATCACAACTCTGAAATCTTTGAAACTTTCAAACAGGTAAGGATCAATATACCTTTGTTGGATGCTATTAAACAGGTTCCTTCTTATGCTAAATTTTTGAAAGATCTGTGCACTGTGAAGAGAAAACTGAATGTGAAAAAGAAAGCCTTTTTAGCCGAACAAGTAAGTGTCATTCTTCAGAACAATAATGCTTTGAAATATAAAGACCCTGGTTGTCCTACAATTTCTTGCTTTATTGGAGAACATAAAATTGAAAGAGCCTTACTTGATCTTGGAGCTAGTGTGAATTTACTTCCATATTCAGTTTTTCAAAGTCTCAATCTAGGTGAGTTAAAACCAACTTCTGTGACTCTTTTACTTGCCGATAGATCTGTAAAAGTGCCTAGAGGAATAGTTGAAGATGTGTTAGTACAAGTCGATAAATTCATTTATCCTGTAGATTTTATTGTCTTGGATACACAACCTGTTGAAGCATGTAATTCATTTCCTGTTATTTTAGGACGTCCATTTCTTGCAACTTCTAATGCATTGATTAATTGTAGGAATGGACTGATGAAGCTATCTTTTGGAAACATGACATTGGAGATGAATATTTTCAACATTTGCAAGCAACCTGGAGATGATAATGATTTACAGGAAGTGGACTTTATTGAAAAATTAGTTCATGATCAATTTCAAACCACTTCCAATGAAATTGAGATTGATGAATCTGATGATTTGCAAATGGTCTATTTTCAGGAAGAATCAAAGGCAAGTAATTGGAGACCACAAATTGAGGAATTGCCGCCACGATCAATTGAGCCAATACCTTCAAGTGTTCAACCACCAAAACCTGATTTGAAGTCGTTACCCCTCAATCTCAAATACTCATTTTTGGGAGAAAATGAAACTTTTCCGGTAATAATCTCTTCCAAACTTAATGCACAGCAAGAAGGTAAGTTATTACAAACTCTGAAAATGCATAAAAATGCATTAGGATGGACCATAGCTGACATAAAAGGAATTAGTCCTTTGATTTGCACTCACAGGATTTATTTGGAGGAAAAGGCTAAACCCTCTAGAGAAATGCAACGAAGGTTTAATCCTAATATGAAAGAAGTAGTGAAAAATGAAGTCATTAAGCTTCTAGATAATGGAATCATTTATCCTATTTCTGACAGCAAATGGGTAAGTCCTACTCAAGTGGTACCTAAGAAGTCTGGAGTCACTGTGATAACAAATGAAAAAAATGAGTTAATTCCAACTAGGACTATTACTAGTTGGCGCATGTGCATTGATTATAGAAAACTTAATTCAATGACTAGAAAAGATCATTTTCCCTTACCTTTCATGGATCAAATCCTAGAAAGAGTTGCAGGTCATGAATTTTATTGTTTCCTAGATGGCTATTCAGGTTATAACCAAATTGAAATTGCATTGGAAGATCAAGAGAAAACTACTTTCACATGTCCATTTGGCACTTTTGCATATCGAAGGATGCCTTTTGGATTATGTAATGCACCAGCCACGTTTCAAAGATGCATGCTTAGTATATTTAGTGATATGGTTGAACGTTTTCTTGAGATTTTTATGGATGATTTTTCTGTTTTTGGTGATTCATTTGATGATTGTTTGACTAACTTAGAAAAGGTTTTGAGCAGGTGTGAAGAGAAGAATCATGTACTGAATTGGGAAAAATGTCACTTTATGGTAACAAATGGCATTGTACTTGGTCACATTGTTTCATCAAAAGGAATTGAGGTTGACAAATCTAAAATCGAGTTAATTGCTAACTTGCCAACACCAAAATCCATTAAAGATGTTAGATCATTCTTAGGACATGCTGGTTTTTATAGAAGGTTCATCAAAGATTTTAGTGTAATATCTAAGCCCTTGAGCAACCTTCTAACAAAGGATAATATTTTTGAATGGACTGAACATTGTGAAGAAGCCTTTGTTAAACTTAAAAACTTGCTTACTTCTGCTCCTATCATTCAACCTCCTGATTGGTCTTTACCTTTTGAAATAATGTGTGACGCTAGTGATTATGCCGTGGGTGCTGTCTTGGGACAAAGAAAAGATAAGAAACCTTATGTGATTTACTATGCAAGCAAAACTTTAAATAGTGCTCAAATGAATTACACCACTACTGAAAAAGAATTACTTGCAGTAGTATTTGCATGTGAAAAATTCAGGTCTTATCTTGTTGGCTCACCTGTTGTTGTTTACAGTGATCATGCAGCATTGAAATATCTTCTTTCTAAGAAAGATTCTAAGGCTAGATTGGTTCGGTGGATTTTGTAACTTCAAGAATTTGATATCACAATCAAAGACAAGAAAGGCACCGAAAATGTTGTCGCCGATCATTTGTCAAGATTGACAACAGATTCAAAATCTGACATCACACCAATCGATGACTACTTTCCTGATGAATCTTTATTTTCTGTCTCTACGATGCCTTGGTTTGCTAATATTGTTAATTTTCTTGTTTCAGGACAATTGCCAGCTCATTGGAGTACCCAAGACAAAAGAAAGTTCTTGAACGAAGTAAAGAACTTTTATTGGGATGACCCTTATTTATTCAAATATTGTCCTGATCAAATATTTCGAAGATGCATTCCTGACAATGAGGTAAGTAGTGTCATTAAATTTTGTCATTCTGAGGCATGTGGGGGCCATTTCTCATCAAGAAAGACAACTGCAAAAATCTTACAATGCGGATTTTACTGGCCCACCATGTTCAAGGACTCACATGCATTCTGTAAGATTTGTGAAAATTGTCAAAAGTTGGGATCTATTTCAAAACGTCACATGATGCCTTTAAATCCTATTCTTGTCATTGAGATCTTTGACTGTTGGGGTATAGATTTCATGGGTCCATTTCCTTCATCATTTGGTTTCGTGTACATATTAGTCGCAGTAGATTATGTTTCAAAATGGATAGAGGCAATTTCAAGTCGAAACAATGATCACAAAACAGTGATAAAATTCTTGAAAGAAAATATTTTGAGTCGATTTAGAATCCCTCGAGCCATGATAAGTGATGGTGGAACACATTTCTGCAACAAGCCATTTGAGTCTTTAATGAAGAAATATGGAATCACTCACAAAGTTGCCACCCCTTATCACCCTCAGACTAGTGGGCAGGTAGAGCTTGCTAATAGGGAGATCAAACAAATCTTGGAGAAAACAGTGAACCCTAATAGGAAAGACTGGTCTTTAAGACTTAATGATGCACTTTGGGCTTATCGAACTGCTTATAAAACATCATTAGGTATGTCACCTTATAGACTAGTCTATGGAAAACCTTGTCACTTGCCTGTGGAACTTGAACATAAAGCTTATTGGGCTATTAAAGCTTTTAATTCAAACCTTGATGATGCTGGTCAACTGCGAAAATTACAAATAAATGAGCTTGAGGAAATAAGAAATGATGCATATGAAAATTCAAGAATTCATAAAGCAAGAATCAAAGAGTTTCATGACAAGAAAATATTGAGAAAAACATTCAATGTTGGTCAAAAAGTCTTGCTTTATAATTCTCGACTCCATTTATTTCCTGGAAAACTAAGATCAAGATGGAGTGGTCCTTTCATTGTGAAACATGTGTATCCATATGGGGCCTGTGATATCGAGAATCCAAAGAATGGCAATGTTTTCAAGGTAAATGGACATCGTTTGAAAGTTTACTTTGATAATTTTTCAGTTGAAAATGACTCGATTGAATTGAGTGATCCTGTATATAAAGATTGATTCGTTTTCTCACATTGTTTTGTGTTTCATTTTGCTAGTTTCTCTCACCCCGGTCAAAAGGCGGATAACGGTACTCCGTGACTTAAGTCGGTTCTTTCAGTTTCCCATAATAACTGATATCTGTCTATATTTGTGCAATTCTTTACTCTTTCTCTCTTCTTTGAATCTCTTCTCCAATTCTCATTTCAAAATGGACACCATTCTTGAAAAATTGAAAAAGTACTTTCCCGCTCTGCCTCAGAATGCGATTACAAAAATTTACCGTGCTAGGTGTGCAAGATTGAAGTTTTTAATGGATCATGGAATTCCTGAAGATATTCGTTGGTTGATTAAAGCAAAGGTCCGATTATCAGGTGAGTCCTCCAATTCTTTCATTTCACACATGCCTGGAACAGGTAAAAGCACTTTTGCAAAGAAACGTCGTGCAAAACGACTGAAAGTCTGTCACAAATTTGCCAGATGGACTTGTAATGCAACATGTCGTTCTTTAGGAATGGTATCTATAAACCGTGAAGATAAAATACAATTCATTAAGGATGGCCTGAGTAAGGGGTCTTTAGATAATCTTTTGTTGACCCTTGAGACGCATCCTAGTGGAGATGTGCATCGTGCAATTCATGATTTATGGCCCCATTTTCATAAAGAACATGATAGACTTAGTCTTGGGAATCTGACTAAAAAAGACCCTGTTTGCCAGTTTTTAAGAAAACTGGATGGGAAGCCTATCCCCGACCCATAGAGGGCGTTTAAGCCGTTCTTGGACGTAAAACCAAGGGAAGATGTGAGCCACAATCACAACTACCTGTACATACACATGCTTTTTCAAAATAAATAAATAAATAAATAAAGAGAGAGAGAGAGAGAGAGTGTGAGACTCCAGCTGGCCTACATATAGGTGGTATGATTGCATCTTCAATTTCTCATCTATAAAATCTTCTCTTCCTTCCCCTCATTTCTACTCATCCCTTACATTAGACAGATATAGAAGCGTGTAGAAATGGCAGGTTCCTCAAGTTATCACATAAAAAATATTTGTGTTTTCGGTGGATCCAGTCCTGGGAAGGAAATAGCATTTTTAGAAACAACAAATCATCTTGGTCAGGTCCTAGCTGAGAGAAAGATTCATTTAGTGTATGGGGGAGGCAGCCTTGGGTTAATGGGGGGTGTGGCGATAGCTGCATTTTTAGGAGGTAGTCAAGTTTTGGGGGTCGTCCCTGAAGCTTTAACAAAAGGGGACATCATTGGAAGAACAATTGGAGAGGAACTACAGGTCTCCACAATGTTTGATCGAATGAATACAATGTTTAACCATGCTGATGCCTTCATTGCCTTACCAGGTGGTCTGGGCACATTGGAATAGATCTTTCATATTTCCTCTTGGGCCCAACTTCACATTCACCATAAACCTATAGGTTTGCTCAATGTTAATGGTTTTTATGATACTTTGTCGTCTTTTCTTGATCAAGCTGTGGAACAGGAATTTCTAACATCTTCGGCACGACAAATCATAATCTCTGCTGCTACTGCTGAACAATTGATCGACAAACTACAATCTTTCACCCCTGTAATTGATCCTTCCATGAGTCGCATCAATTGGTCAACTACAGAAAGCCGTAAAAAGCTTAGATTGGATTTGAGCCTTCGTTTGTGAATCCTTGTGTCTTTTGGTTTTATTTCTAACATAGTATTTTGTTCTGTTATTTTTTATATTTGTTTAAGTGTGTTTCAGGTTTGTCAGTGTTCGTTGTTTCAGGTGATGTCTTCTATACTCTATCTTTCTACCTTAGGACATTGAGGACAATGTCTCGTTTTGGTTGGGGGGAGAGGGTAGTAGTATTTAAAAAAAAAAAAAACTAACCAACTAACTGTTTTTGTTTTAAAAACCATTTTGCAAAACTGTTATTACTAGGATGGCAGAGTAAGGGGGAATGACTCTTGAGACGCATCTTAGTAAACATTTTCTAATGGTTATTTGCAATATTCATAACAAGGCCTATTAGAATACTTCTTGAAATATTCAGGTTTACAAACTCTCGCATTGTTATCACTTGGTTCTGCTCCTATACTCATTTAACAAATATTCTTAAACCTTCATTTTCACACACACACTTTAACATATGATTGTGGGTTGCACATTGGATTATTACATTATTTATGTTCTTTTGTTAAAGGTAACAACTAAGGGATAGGGATAGTCTATAATTTGCAAAAAGAAAAAAAGAAAAAAAAGAAAAAAAAAAGGAAAAAAAATGATGATAATAAAAACGTAGATAAGTTTGGTTTCGTAGCCTCCCTAACCTAAGCAATTAAGTCCGAAGGGGTGTTTTAACACCTAATACCCTAAAGTCAACTGACTTGGGAGCTATTGGCCCAAAGCTTGTTACATGGGTTAAGGAGAAAAGCTTAAGGGAGTCAAACATTGCACTATCTACGTATCAGTATCTGCAACCCGAGTTACTAAGCTCGTAGGGGTGTCTCAACACCTAATGCCCTAAGATCAACTGGTCTGGGAGTCATTAGCCGAAAGCTCGTTACATGGGTTAAAGATGCATTGTGTTTTAAGTTATATGTATAGATATTAAAAAAAAAAGAAAAAGAAAAAAAAAAGAGTAAAATAAAATAAAATAAAATAATCCCAACCCAAGGAAGTTAACCTTAAACATTAGAACAAAATATTATTTTCTTCCAATAAAAGCCCCATCATCTATGTTTCATACATTGAGCACATAACAAGGAAGGTTTATTAATATTTTGTTTAAGAGATATTGAGCAAATATACAAAATTTAATGAGAGTTTGTTTATCTGAATAGATTAATGGAAGTTGAATGATGAATGCCTTGCTTTGTGGAATTTGCAAATTGTTTTTCTATTTTAACGCCTTAATCACTAGGGACTAGTAATAAGCTGGTTGGGGGGTGTGATTAGTACTTAAAAGTGCATTTTTATCAAGGTTTTATATCATCATTTTGCACTTAAAGTATCAATAACTCCTTAACTAAAGCATGTTTTATAATAACATATCTAATTATATAAGATACCTTTAATTTATGGTAAATGTTCATCTTAAATGCAGGCCTATCACATAAATGAAAGAATTGATTGATGAGTTGAAGTACTGAAATTGAAAGGACAAAGAGATGGCCAAACTTAGAAAAGAGATGCTGGTGCAGTCCAAACTTGAACACTGTTCGGTAATTGGGTCATATCTGGAGCTGTAGATCTTGGATTTAGGTCCATTTTATATGGATGGAAATATAAGACATAGGCCTACAACTTTCATGTGGAGCCCAAGATTTAAAAAGGCCGTTTTCAAGTCCAAATTGTAGCAACAACGAAGAAGTCCGAATCTGTCCTGCAGCCCAGACACTGTTCAGTGTTCAGCCCATATCTCGAGTTCTAGAAGTCCAAATGATCTCAAATTTTTACCCTGGAAAGATGAGACAATTTCCTAGAATTTTCATGATTCAAGTTTGTTCAAATTATGACGTCATCAATGACGTTTTTGGCAGACAAGAAGATAAGAATTGTCACCAAGTCAAGATGTGGCCACCCACTCATCAATTAATCAACAAATCAATAGTTCCGAATTTTGGCCTATAAAAGGAGGCATTTGCCATGTATTTAGGCATCTTGGTTTTCAGATCAAGATCATGCTTTTGCTCTCTCTTTATATTTTGTAATGCTTAAGTTTTGCTTATAATTAATCTCTTGCTTATGCTTTTCATTTCCTTTCCTTGTTTATTTATGTTTCTTTCTTTCATTATGTTTAGTTAAGTTAATTATGTCATGGTGAAAAGGGTACACTAATGGTGTAAGAATAAGTATAATATAAACTTAACATGGACCTTAACGTTGGATACTAACATGCTTTATATTTGCTATCTTGTTCACTTTTAATACTTTGCTTGTTAAATGGTTAATCTAGATTTATGTTGTATAACACTTGGTACAACAAATACTTGGCACTTTCATAGCCCATACTGTATGGTATAACCGACACCTGAGCTATGAAAGGAACTTGATTTGTTGTTAACATAAGTTATAATCATGAATGCCTGAAAACATTTACAAGTATTAGCATTATTCGAATAAGATAACTAATGTAATCATGTTAACAATTTATAATCCGATTGGAACCTCCTTTGTGTATGGTTTCCAGTTGAATAATAAGAGTTTATACTATACTTGTTTGATATACCATTAGTGGATCCTCTAACCTTGACATTTGTTGTTATCATTGTTTAATCCTTACGTTAATCTTCCATCTCAAAGTTCTCATCAACTTCTTCTTCTTCTTCTTCTTCTTCTTTATTATTATCATTATTAATAGTATTATTGGTGTTATTACTACTACTACTACTACTACTATTATTGTTGTTGTTGTTACTATTGTTGTTATATTATTGTTGCTTATAATTTATACAAGTAACCTCCCTGTGGTTCGACCCCGGTCTTGCCGGGTTATTTATTACTTCGACACTCCTGCACTTGGGAGAAGACATCAATCTTTTGGTCGTGTCAATAGCTCGAAGGCATCTTTAGCAAGTCAATTCGTTGGGTGTACGGCTTCGCATAAGAATACGAGGGTTGAACCGAGCTTTCTACTTGGTCCGTGATGGCTTCCTTGATAAGTTCTTTTAGTTGATTCATGGTAAAGATACCATCAGTAATACCATGTATATTCCTTGCAGCTTCGATTGTAGAATCCTCAATGACATCGAATTGATCTACTTGTAAAGCCTTGGTAACCGAGGTTTGGCCTTCTTCGTTCATGCTCTCAAGTTTGTTCATCAACTTTGCTATCTTATGGTCTTTTGCCTTGAGTGAAGTCGAAAGCTCCTCGATGAGTTTTGTTAAGTTAGTCATTTGATCCTCCAAATATATTATCTCGATCATCATCACTGATATGGTGCCAAAACCCGAAGCTGTACTTGGTGATTGACATAGGAAAACTTCTATAGGTGAATTGTCGAAGTCGCCTTGAGTGCTGAAGAAAATTTCAAGCGCCCCACTTGACTTTTATAGTGGAGTTACTTGTGGCTTCATCTTTAAGGCGAGATCTTGTGCCCCTCTAGCATTCAAAGTTGATGTCAACTTGAGAGTCTACTTAGTTTATGCATATAATTCGATGATGGATTTTGTTTTCAATGGTGGAGTTGAAGAATCTTCAATGGTATGTCGACGACTTGAATCAGTAGCCTTGTTACTCTTAGATACGACAATGGTGATCATGTTCCTCCTAGTTGCCATTGAGAGTTTGTTGAAAATTCTTTCTTGAAGGGAAGAGATGAGAGGTAGAGATGTTCCTAGTGAAGTCGCCAGAAATTTGGAGACACAATTTTGAGCACCTGAAATTAAACAAGCACACGTGTACAAATATATAATTTTATTAAATATATGATCGGGTACAATCTCTATCTAATATATTCTTTCAAAAGAATATGACAATCCTCTGATTCTTCCCTTGGATTTGATATATAATGACTTGATTTATTTGAGAAATCAAGCTAAGATTTGTGCTTTGCAAGAACGCGAATTTAGACATGTATTGTGAAGCGAGATTTGGTGATTTGATGCTTTGAAGAGTACCTTTGATTTGTCTTCAAAGTGTTGTTGAAGAACTCTTATGGAGCATTTAGGCTTGATCCAACAGAGCTTCGTTCTTTGTAGACTTCAAGCATAGATGAAGGAGGCTTGGGAACTTTTGAAAAAGCTTCCTTACTTAAAAAGAGAGCTTACTTGCTTGAAGAGAGATAGAGAGCTTCTTTGCCTGAAGAGCTTGTCTTGAAGAAAATTTGTATATCCCAGAATCCTTTGTTTTTTCTCTAGGTTGAAACCTTCTATTTATAGAGATCTGTAAGGCTCTCAGGTCATTTTCCAATGCCATATGGCATAATTTTATTCGTTGATATTTATTGATGGGATCTCGTATTTATGACAAAATATCTTGACGGGATCTTGCATTTATAACAAGATATCTTGAATATCTCATCCCAAATGTCAACCTTTCATTGGCCAAGAAATATATGAAGGCTCATTTATTTTCCATGTTATATATTTCAATTTTATTTTATTCTTTATTTAAAAAAAATAAAATAACACGTGGTGAAATTTGATTGGTAGAAAATTTGTGTTTCTACCTCCCATTCCCTTGCAAGAAGGAACTTGACATCTACGATAATCACATATAATTTGTGGAATTTAGAATTGTGCTCTTTCACAAGCCTGATTGCCTCTTGAGAATCAAATTAAAGAATGATCCTTCTATGGCATCTATCTCATGCTACATCTAAGCTATGTTTAATTGCTAGAAGCTCTGGAAGAAGATTCGATCCAAAACCACAAAAACCTGAGAAACCCGTTATCTAGTGACCTTTATTGTTTCAAACCAGTCCCCTAAATCCAGACATACTTGGGTTGCCCTGAGAGTTGCCATCCACATTCACACAAACATAGCCTTCATCTAAACGAAGCCAAGAAACATATATTGGATCTCTTTGAACTGAATCCAAGTTGCCCCATACCTTTTGGCATTCATCATTTAAATGATGGATTTGGTTAATGATCTAGGAATCCTTTGCAAAATATTCATCATGCACAATATATTTCCTACACTTCCATAACCACTAGAAGGTTGAAAGGAATAGAGTTGTTGCATTGGATTAGATAAAGTTTTAACACCAAACTTTAACTTCAGCACTCTAAAAGTCCCGTAAATAAGCAAAGTTGAGTGTCTCCCAAACATTTTTAACATACACACAATCTCTTAAGCAATGTAGGATATCTTCCTCCTCCCTATTACAGTAGTAACAGGTTGATGAAGAAGCCAAGTGCCTTTTGAAGCATAAAGAATTTGTAGGCAAACAATCATGCCAAATTTTCCATATCATCAACCAAATCTTATTGGGAATTTTCAATCTCCAAATCCAAGGCCAGTGTCGATCACCATTGAGAGTAACATAAGATTTCAGAAGCCATAAATAGGCTGATTTCAGGCTGTATATTCTCGAAATATTAGACAACCAAATGATGTTATCATCAAACCAAATATATAAAGGTATTGGGACAACTGTAACAAGGTTCCTGGTATCGTTAGGAAGATTAGTCATAAGTTAACTGAAGTTCTAGTAGCCATTAATCTATAAATCATTCACCTTCAAATCAGAAACATCATATTTACCCAATTTAAATGCAAAGCCATCACGTAAGCATTTGAAAGCTTTATAAACAGCTTTCCACGCGTCAGAAGTTGTTTTTGAAGGAGGAGAACAATAAAACAAACTGGAATTTCACATATATTTGTGATGAAAGATTTGAACCCACAACTTCCTCCCACCACAAAGTAATTGCCTAGCTAGTTTGTCAAGGATAGAAACATTAGCTAGCCTAGTTTCTCAAATGCTAACCCCCTCAAAATTCCTCGGTTTGATGATGCTCTTCCAATTAATTAAATTGAAACCTCAGTCTGAGTCACCTCTGCCCCAAATAAAATTCCTAATAGTCTTGTTAATGCTATTACACACAGCTTTTAGAAACAATTGATTTTGCATATAACATATAGGGACATAAGAAATAATTGTGCGAGCCAGAGTTACCCTTCCTATGAAACCCTAAAAAAATAAAATAAAATAAAAATAAAAATATTCTCATATTGAATAGTTTCACGCTTTTGAGTAGAACGCTCAATCTGACCGTTAGATCAAACTGAAATTTTTGGAGAAATCTTATAACATATAATTCTACATTTGAGTAAAATTTTAGGGCAATCCAAGTTCAGGAAGATATTTTAAAAAATTGCTAATAGTCGGATAGTAAATAACATAAAATTCACCAATGACAGTTTGGTAAATACCTGATGAGCTGGCAAAGTCCAGCAATTTATTCTCCCTTATTTTGATGCCAGAAACAGAGGTAATAGAGGGATGAAAACAGAGGTAACAGAGGGAGAGAAAAGCAGGGAAAAACGCATGAAAAAAAATTACCTTGAGAGAAAGAGTAAAAATTTTGTAGAATCAAGGATTTAAAAAGTGTAAATCACCAAATCACTTCCTCAAGCAAGGATTTAAGAAGAAAACTAGGTGAGGGAGAAGGGTGAGAAAGGGGTCGTAAGTCATGGCAAAGAAGAAAAATTAAAAGGGAGGAAAAACATCACCAGGTTAGCTTTCGAAGTTCATTTTAGTGTCGGGTAATGAGTTCTAAGTTGTTTAAACAAGTTTGAGTGAAAAGAAATAGATTAATGCATTTTTCTTAGATTTCTTGAATTAGGGTTCTTAGGAGAGAATTTAGGGGAAAATGTGAAATTGTTGAAATTGATACATTGTGTTAGGATGGGTTGATAATGATGCAAAATAATGAAGGATGAAAGATTAAAAAAACAACAACAACAATGTTGGTTACATTTGAAATAAAAGAGGAGGAGCATGGAATGTAATAAAGCTTGTATAATTGTGTGAATTACCTTGGTGAAGCTATTTGATTTACTGATTTCAGGACAACATATTACTGTAGAGGCTTTGATTCAGGATTTTGAAAATGTGTTTTTATTTTGCATTCATTATTGGGAGGTACTGTCATGGTGGTGGTAATCTTATCAAATCATTTCATATCATTGCAGCTTGTAACAAAGTTATGTAATAATGGACAAACATGTGTTTATGCAAGCAGAATAATTGTGCAAGAGGGTATCCAACTATAGAATTACAGCCCTGATTTTACCCCTTAATTCTAATTTTATATATAGTGTTGAAATGTGTAACGTGACAATAAAATTATATACGTTTTACAATTTTGGATATGAATATTGTAACAAGCATACCTTCCTTATATTTATAGAAGGAGCATTCATGGCTGGAATCATAGCGGAGCGAGCTCGAACACCTGGAGTTGCAGGTAGGTGTTTCGCTCTTTAACTATGTAAAATTATTGTAGTTGTTCTTTTATTTTTCTTATATGTTATTGGGTTGTCTTTGTTATTTACATTTAATAATTATTAGAACTGAACTATGTCATGGTTGTAAGAGAATGATAAGAGCACATGGTTAAGAATAAAGAGAATTATTCAATGAATAAAATTAATTAATATAAAATATAATGTATATGACTTAGTTGTCTAAATGGTCAGAAACTAAGGAGATATGAATATTAATTTTGACTTAGTTTTCCAAAGTGGTGGAAAGCTAAAGTGAATAGTATTTGACTTAGCCATTTGCAAAGGCATGGCTAAGGTCATATGGAAAAATGACTTAGTCATCCGTAAGAACGAAAACTAAGGTGTGGTTATAAAACTTAGTCATTCATGTGTAAAATAGCTAAGGTGGTAATGAATTTGATCAGGAATTGAGGAAGACCTAGATTAATTGTGTGATTACTTGGACTTCCATTAAGATGGGGACCAAGGTGGTAAAAAAAAAAAGAGTAAGCTTTACAAGCAAACTATGGAGCTTGGTAATGGAGAAGTTATCTCAAGTTATTAAAGAATATGTCTACAGAAAATGTATTAGAAATTATGGTGTTAGAAGGAAAAAAAAAGTGTAAACTATATGTGTGTGTGTGTGTAAATAAATTAAACTAGTATTACTAAATAAATTATGTTGTATTTGCTACAGGTCCTTCTTATACCGCAGGACAACCTTGATTTTCTTCTTTTGTGGATAGTTTACTTACTAGGTATATTTTGGATATATGGATTATGTAATTTTCTAGTTCACTAGGATTTAAAGTTATCTTTTGAGCTTGTTAAGTCATATACCATTTGTTAGTTAATTAAATCTATTTTGTGTAGGCATTAAAGAATTTTCAGTATGCATATAGATAACTTTATAATATGCTTGTTTTAATGATATTATGTGTGAAGAGAAAAGATATATAACACTACTGGTAGAATGGAAAATGGTGAAGATACAAGTTAAAGTGGACAATGTGATGAGAAATCAGATTTCTGTTGAAGAAGTCTATAATGGTTGGATCATAAATATGCAGGATAAATTGTGTTTTAGGTTGATGTCGACGCTTGGGAAGGTTAATTTACAGAGAAGACTCTGCTGAATTTTCGGTAGCCAATTAATAATAATAATAAGCTTAAATTTTTTTGTCAGGATAGTTAGGGATCAGGGATCATGATATATATATATATATATATATATATATATATATATATATATATATATATATGAAAAAAAATCCTAATTTTTCAACGAATTTGACATAAATAAAATAGAGGGTGTTACACTTCCTGCTCTATTAAGCATACGACCCTTCCAGCCTTCCAATCTAGATTGAATACGGTACATGATGAAGTTGAAGTCTGATCGCTTTACACACCCCTAATTCAAATGAAAACCAAGGTATCTTCCAAGGTCACTTACAAATTTCACTGGTGATAGTTGAGCCAATGCATTTTTCAAATGTCTGTTAACATTCCTCGAGGTAATAACTCTTAATTTACCAGAATTTACTCTGAGGCCTGATGAATTACAAAAACTAGTAAGAACATCAATAAGTGAGTGCTTCTATGTTTTGCTAGCCTTGATAAAAAGAAGAACATCATCATCAAACAAGAGATGTGAAATGCCTAGGCCATTTTTAGAAACATGAATTAGTTGCCACACTTTATTAGACACCTTCTTGCATATTAAGCAAGATAGCTTCTCCATACATAGAAAAAATAAGTACAGAGAGAGTGGATCACCATGTCAAAGCCCTTGGTTTGGAGAGAAAAAAGGTAATTTTGAACCATTCTAAAGGAGTGTAAGAGAGGTAGATCGAACATAAAACATAATTAATTTGACTGTTCCTTCAGGGAACCTAAAATGCTCTAGAGTACTTTGAAGAAAGTCCCAGTTAACTCTATTATAAGCCTTCTCTAAATCAATTTTAGTAATCAGGTAGCCCTATTTCCCTTTAGTCTTATGCATGAAGTGCATAACCTCTTGTGTGATCAATGCATTATTAGAAGTTAGAAGTACTGTGTCCTGGAATGAAGCTACTCTGAAAAGACCCAATAAGGTCATCCAGGAATGGTCACGGTCTATTTACCCGAACTTTAGTAATCAACTTGTAGACTACATTGCAGAGACTAATGGGATGAAACTGTTTGAAGGTAGTAGGTCTCTCCTCTTTTGGAATAAGATCCACAAGAGTCGGCAAATATCTTAATTAAAAGATCCATTCTCAAAAGATGAATAAACTATAGTTATCAAACCCGACCCGGGGGTTGACCCGACTAAGGGACCGAGTCCCGGGTTTCATGGGTCAACCCGGAAAAATTTAAAAAATATATTTAAAGTTTTAATATTTTACATGAAAAAATTAAGAAAAAATCTATTTGAATATATGCTATACATATTGTAAATAATGAAGTTTAAAAGAATATTTTAAAAAGTTTTTGATCCCACATTAAAAAAACATAACTTTTTGCTTGTAAACATAGAGTATATTTACTAAAGGACTTCAAATCCCACATTAAAAAAATAATTTTTTTCTTGTGAACATAGAATATATATACGAAAGGGCTTCAAGTACCACATTGAAAAAATAACTTTTTTCTTGGGAACATAGAGTATATGTACTAAAGGGTTTCAAATCTCATATTGAAAAAACATAACTTTTTTCTTGCGAACATAGAATATATATACGAAAGGGCTTCAAATCTCACATTGAAAAAATAACTTTTTTCATGGAAACATAAAGTATATATATATATATTAAAGGGCTTCAAATGTCACATTGAAAAGATATTATGTTATCCTTTTAAGTTGAAGTATTTAAACCAAAAATTTTTTTATCCCACATTGAAAAAACATAACTTTTTCCTTGTGATTATAGAGTATATATACAAAAAGGCTTCAAATCCTACATTAAAAAAACATAACTTTTTTTCTTGGGAATGCAGAGTGTATATAGTAAAGGGTTTCAAATCTTACATTGAAAAAATAAAATATTTTTCTAATATTTATATAGTGAACTTTAAAAAGTTTTAATAACCAACTAAAAAAATATAAAAAAGGGGTATAGGAGAAAAACCATATTTGAAAAAAAAAAGTCTCATCCGGGTCATGGGTCGACCCGTCGGGTCAACCGGGTTTTGCCGGATTTTGCATCGGCCAATCTTTTACAAACTCGGACCGGTCTAGCCACCGGGTCAACCTGCCAGTTCGGGTTTAATAACTGTGAAATAAACTAACCTCTAAACATCATCTCCTACTATGTCCTAGTATTTTTTAAAAAACCAAAGCATGAAAACCATCCTTACCAGGAGCTTTATACGAACCCATGCTCTTTAAAGTAATATCCACCTCCTCTTTAGTTATCGATTTAGCTAGCTTTGTTACTCCCTCTGACGACAATCTAGGAACAACAACACCCTCAAGGGCATTCAGCTCAACAGAGTCATTAGAACAAGATAGTGATTTATAGAAACTGACAGCTTCCACTTGGAGAATATTGTCATCAGAGTACCACGACCCGTTAGGCAGAAATAATCCACATATTCTATTCCTCCTTCTCCTGGTCTTTGTAAGAGTGTTGAAAAATTTGGTGTTCTTATCCCCATGGCTTACCCATCTTTCTCTTGATTTTTAAAACCATAAAAGTTCTTCTTGTTGAAGAACTTCGTTATATTCCTGTCGCAACTGACATTCAAGAGAAAAGAGAGATTCCTTATAGTTATACTCCAAACAATCTTGGGCACCCTTCAACCTAGCTTCGATACGTTGCTTCCTTCAAAAAATATTTTTGAAGGTATTTTTATTAAAGTTTATAGAGTCCCTGTGAACTTCATTAAGACCATACATTATATTATTTTTGCTCTTGCTCCATGTTGTACTAACCATATCCTTGTATTCATTATGAGTAGTCCAGGTTGCCTCGAATCTGAAAGGCCTCTCCCTTACCCTATACAGCAATCGTCCACATCTCAAAAGAATTGGATTATGGTTAGAATGAAGTCTACACAGGTGCTCCACGTAAGCATCAGAAAGATCATTTTTCCATTTCACCAAAGCTATAACCTTATCCAATCTTTTGGCCAAATAACAAAAACCATGAATGTGGCGGTGCCAATTAAAGTGCTGACCTTGAAAACTCAGGTCCATAAGGCTGCAATCTGTCATTATCTGTAAGAACCAGGAAGCCCTAAATCAAGAGAACAATTCACCACAACTCTCTACCGATGGACAAATCTTATTAAAATCCTCGATCAGAGCCCACGCCCCTTACACAGTATCTGTAAAAGTTGGCAAATAATCCTAAAATTGTTGTCGTAGGTGAGGAATTGGTGATACATAAACTGTTGAGACAAACCAATGATGGCCTCCTAAAGAAACTTTAATAATAGCACATTGAATAGTAGTATCCATGATATAAGTAGTAAAGAAACTTTTTGTTCACAAAATCCAGATACCCCCTGCATGACCTTGGGATTCCACTATAACTGCCAGAAAATAACCCAAGCTAGCCCATAATTTCTCCACCCTAGCAAACAGAGCGTGAGTTTCCAATATCACAAAGAGTGAGGGCTGATATTTATACACTAAATCTCTGTAGTTTCTTTTACCTAGGCTGTTAACAGCTCCCCTAATATTCCAAGATAGGATTGAAAATTCATTGAATAACTGCATCATAAGAAATAATACAAAAAAAAAAACAAAGATAACAAAAACCACCAGTGTATGGCCCACAATCTATAACCATACATTCTCTTAGTTCCAATACCCCATTAATATTATTTGCAATGTTAATAGTATCCTCCTTACGAGTGGCATGATCCAAACATTCAACACCAAAAGGATAAGTTATGTCAGGGTCATGTGTACTATTATTTCTTTCGTCGTCGTTGTGGTAACTCCAAAATAAGACCCTGTCTTCCCCAACCCATTAGCATTCTACTCCAAGTCTTCTTTCTCCCTTGTCATGTTGGGGCCTCTTGATGAGAAAACTAGAGGCATTAAGATATTTAAGTTATTAAAATCATGTTCCGCTATAGATGTATACACCACCTTCTGCTTCCCTTTTTAAATTCTACTTCGTCCCTTGTCTATAACACTAGCAGGCTTCATAATAGGCTAAGCTACTGTGGGCTTATCTCGTCTTACATGTTTCTTATGTTGAGTCATAAACTTTAGGCCTACACTAGGAATAATCAGGCCCATATCTTTTTTTTTCTTGTAGCCCATGTTGTTGTGATGCAACAGAAATATCCTTAGCAACCCTCTCTAATATCGCAAATTTATTAGATTTACTACCCTGATTCACCTTCTTTTAATTTTGCTCCCTTATCGTTTTTTGGTTTCCTAACTTTGGTAACTGTTAGCCAATCATGGTGAATTTCGCTTTCGATACCTGGACTCACGACCTGAACTGTAGAGCCATTACCATTGTTCATATCTCCTCTGGTCGTCGTTGCCCTAGGCTCATCAGCCACCATCCCCTCAGCTGACACACCGTATGATGACAAAACTTTGCAATCCCTCCCTAAATGCCCATAGCAGCCACAACTATTGCAAATTAAATGTAAACCCTAATACTCCATCTTATACCAATTATCTTTGATCGATAATCTTCCCACTACGGGTTGATCAAGATCAATTTCAATGCAAATACAAGCAAAACACCATCGTTCAACATTCAGTGTATGCATGTCAACCTAAATAGGTTTGCCTATAGCCAAAGCCATGGCCATGAGGAAGCTCTCGTCATAAAACACTAGATTAAGGCTTAAAATCACCATTGCTCCATTGATTTTCGTTGTGGAAGATACAAACTCTAGTGACCAATTACACACTGCAAGGTAATGGTCAAAAAGCATCCAAGGCCCTCTATTAATTACTTTCGCTCTATCATCTGCAAGATCAAATTTGACCATGAAAAAACCATTGTCAACGTTTATAAGCTTAAAACCTCCATTCAATTTCCAAACCCCATTTAATCTCATTTTTAACTAATAGTAACCAATTTTCTTGCCAAAAAGTTTAATGATTAGAGAGTCATACCAAGGGTAGCACAACTCTCGAAAGACTGAATCATCAATATAGACCTTTGGTAATAAACGATTCCCATTATCATGCTCAATATGTACAAGATTGTTGTCAATCAGATTAACCCTTTCTCTCATATGTGGAAGAGTTTAAATACCTAGCACCTTATCTTTAAAGGAGACTCTCCCTTGTCCTGATGAAGATCTAAATCCATTCACTATATCAAGTGGTTTTATGGGAATCGATCTCACCCCAACCAAAGTATATGAGAACTCTACATTCATTCTCTCCTTAAATTATGTGTAGAGATTTATAAGAGACTAAAATAGAAAGGTATTTTTAAGAGTTTTGATGATGAAAAGATTATAAATAAATTGGTTAACTTGTATGTAGTTCAGCATGAAATACAATCTAGATTAAGTTTTAAACTATAAATTAACAAGTTAATCTCCTAGAATAGACTTAATTCAATAAAAACAATTCTTAATTCTGGCCAAAACTCAATTCATGGAATTCTTAAGTTGGTCTTCTATTAACCTATCTAACCTATCCAGACTCTAGTTTAGTCTTGACAAATTAATAAAGTGGAGGACAATTTAGTTCCTAGTCATAGAAATATGTTCAATTAAAGATTTATTAAAGAGTGTAGTAAGAGTTATTTTTTAAAATATTTTTTATTTGAAAATATATTAAAATAATATTTTTTATTTAAAAAAGCATTTTTAATATCATCATATCAAAATAATTTTTTAAAATTAATTTGAAATAAAAAAAATATTTTTAAAATAAAAAAACAATAGGATACAATGATGAAGTTAGTGTTCTTGAAAATTGTATTAGACGGCTAATCTAGTGAATTAATTAAGAAAGATTATGATGGCATTAGACTAGAACCATCAATCAAGTACGCCCTGTTAGTTGAGATGTCGACGCTTTTTGGAAGGATGATAATAACTTTAACTGATAAATGAGCGGATCTTTACACGTTTTTCTCCTTTTATTAGTTTGGTACGACTGCAAGGATATAATAACTTCAAGTTACAGATATTAATTCTCATTCTTCAGAGTAATTTTTAAACTTATTCTAACCTTAAAAAATATTAAATTAATATTTTTATATAATTTTTAATTGTTTTAATTTACTAATATTAAAAATAACATGGTCAAATGGATTATAAATTCTGATCGAATATCAGAGTGAAAGAAATAGAACCACTAGCCTCAATAAGGGGGCCTGCAACAATATCTAAGCCTCTTGTGTACCTTGCCATCCATCAAGGAATTCTACTCTTGTCTGTTTGTGTTCTTTAATCGCTAAACCTTGTCCTTTATTCATATATCTCTATGTTCTAGCAGCACTTCTTCTTCTTCTTCTTCAATTTTGGCTTTTGGTGGCCCTCCACTCTGTTCTCTCCCGGCAAAAGGTTCAAGAAGCTAGCAAGCCACATGATCCATTGTATGGTTTCTTATATACGTAGGTTAAGTTTGACAATGTATTTGAACCGTATTCGAAATGCTTTTTTAAGGCATGATCACCCACCCCCCATCATCAATGGAAATAACAAAAACTTACATAAAAGAAGAGACCATACAGAGAGATGGAGACCATCCCCTGCAACAATATCTAAGCCTCTTGTGTACCTTGCCATCCATCAAGGAATTCTACTCTTGTCTGTTTGTGTTCTTTAATCGCTGAACCTTGTCCTTTATTCATATATCTCTATGTTCTAGCAGCACTTCTTCTTCTTCTTCTTCAATTTTGGCCTTTGGTGGCCCTCCACTCTGTTCTCTCCCGGCAAAAGGTTCAAGAAGCTAGCAAGCCACATGATCCATTGTATGGTTTCTTATATACGTAGGTTAAGTTTGACAATGTATTTGAACCGTATTCGAAATGCCCATCATCAATGGAAATAACAAAAACTTACATAAAAGAAGAGACCATACAGAGAGATAGAGACCATCCTAATGGAAGAAAGGAGGAAAGCATTACCATTTACCATTTTATCATGCTAAAATAATCTTGTCTTGTCCAATGAAAGCCCCGACAAGCTAGTGCGTGGGATAAAAATCAACCGAGTATATGATGATTGATAATGAACCTAGCTAAGTGAGAACTACATGCCCTTTTCAAATTCAAAGCTATGCTGATTGAATTGAGCTACGAGCGAAGAACGAGCATCACCCACCCCATCATCTAGAGGATGATGGGTAAGCATGAGGTGTTTGTTAATTCATTGCCAACCAGATTACTGTATCTCTCCTTTTCATTCAGAATCTTGGATGTGATAATTATAGATCCCATAATTCTAATAAAACGGCAACTTTCATGTATACTTACTTCTTTAATTATGAAACAGTTCCAAGGAAACACAAAAGGCCAAATGTGTTTGAGAGTTACATTTACATAATAATTCCTTTTTTTTAATAGATCGTGTATCTGATTAATGGTTATAAATTATGAAAAGAATATATTGAATTGATTGACCTAGGTTGTGTATGTGAATTGTTATAAATTACAAAATGAATATTTCATGTCCTAAGTTGTAATTTCTATGCGCATTTGGTCAAAATATTGTTTGTTTAAAATGAGAAATTTTATTTTTTGTTTAAAATTAATTTTTTTTTAATATTTTTTAATCATTTTGATGTATTAATGTAAAAAATAAATTTTAAAAAATAAAAAAATATATTAATTTAATACATTTCCTAACAAAAAAATAATTTAAAAATAACAACTACTATAATATTTTTAAAAAAAAAAACCCATGATTTTGTAGAAAGTTGAAAAGAAAAAAGGTTCCTTGAATCCTTGTAACTCAAAAGAAGAAGAAAAGGAGCAATAATTTATTCAGGAAACAAATTAGGATTCTTCCTTATCTCCGTGCGTGAGGGAGCTGTCATCTCTCTTCTCTATTTTATTAAAAGCTTTTTGGAGCCGCCAACAGGCAAACTGGAAGAGTTATACCACCAACACAATCACATAGGTCCAACTGGGAAGATTCATTCACTCATGGTCATAAAACATAACCTTGCTTTTCCTTTTCCTTTTCCTAAGAGGACATGCCTTACGTTTTTATTATTGGAAAAATGTCACTTCTGGAGGAGGATATTTGGAGCCCCTTTTAGAACACATGAACAATACAAGTATCAGAGAGGCTCAAAGCCACGTCCAGCATGCACTTCCTTTGCCCCCTTATTATTTAATTGCTAAAATACATGGCAACAAGCATGAGACCGCTAGAATCTAAAAACTTAATCGAAGTATTGCCGAGACATGAGCCCCAAATGCCCGATGTTTCATATATATATATATATATATATATATATATAGATAGATACGACACTACCTATGTTTTTGTTTTTTTCATAAATAACTACGTTTTCTAACATCAGGTCAGGACAATTTACTTGGAAAGTAAATTTTTATTATTATTATTATTATTAACATAAATATCCAAGCCAGCCTGCGTATACCTTAATTAATCTCACAAACTCTGAAATTAACAATCATATAAGCCTCCAGCAGCCCTAAGTTTGTAAAACTCAAACTAATAACCTCTAGGAAGCAAACCTAAAACCTAACCAGTTAAACTACACCCCTCAAAGTTCCGGAAAATAAACTTTTGGTTTGCAAAGTAGCTATCTTCGTCATAATCAGATGACAAAAGTGTTCCATGTGAGACAAAGATCCATCCAATTGCGACAATGTGGTACATCTTCAGAATGAGCAGATATTTTGCAGGGAACCAGAAAAGAATTTACCAATTGTGCAAGAGTTAAGACATCTAACTACCACAGGCACAAACCCATCAGGCTGTCCAAATCTGTTCCAATCGCAATTTAGTCCATTGCCTTTTGATTTCTCTTTGAATTGCGGCAGCAAGTTCCCACTCTCACCAAACTTACAATAGCTACAACGAAAACGACATGTTTTTGTAGTTCTGAACTTCCTTCACTCTCCCCTTTGGAGTGTTATATGGAGATACAGTAACAAAATGCCATTTCAAAAACTGTTAAGATGTAAATCAACCCCACCACCCTAAAAAAATCTGATATGATGAAAACTAGCAAGCAAGCTAAGAAAACGATCCACAAGCCAAATGCCATTACTCTCTGTATCGCTTACCGTGCAAACATAAGAATTTCTTGGTAGGCCACAATTTACAGCTCCTCATTTCGCACGGCACTGATAGGCTAACTATAAACATCTCTCACCAGGATCTTGGAACCCACATAAGCACAAGTAGTTGCAACATAAGATCTCATGAAACATCAGGTGATTCAGAAAAACGAACAAAATCATTATCACAAGGCTAAAAACATCCAGGAGGACCAAGACTTGGGAAACAGTGAGTGAATTTGCACTGTCAAGGCACTTTAGGTCTGTAACTGTGACTATAATGATTTTATTTTTTTATTTCTATTCAAGTAGTATAAGCAGCAGTCAGATGTCAAGTATGATACAGAATGCTAGAATGAACAATTGCGGTGATTTGCTTTTGTGTTTTAAAAAATGGATCCTAACCTCACATTTGGTATTTAATAAATATTCGCCTAGCCAAAATTCCCACATGGGCTCCTATAAAACAGGGACAGTTCCATTTGGTTGCTGCATGGTTCCAAGTGATTGACCTACAAAAACAGAGTCGTCAACTGAACGGGGAGTAAAGGAAGATAAACATATATTGGAAAAAAGGAGTATCATTCTGATGATAATGATAACAAAATCAAAAAATCTTAAAACATTGAAAATGATAATTCATACAACTCAAAAAAAAGTGGCAGCTTTAATGCAGTAATCGTTCAGTCAACAAATGCCAGCTACTAGGTAATAAGCTCAATTATGATTAGCATTTTTTAAAAAGTTATCTATAACTTTCCATTTTACTAACTGAGATCATGCCTGGTGTTAGTAGCTGATTCAAAAATACGAAGCTTGCAAGTAACGGTAGAAGAAATTAGTAGACTACCTGAGTTGCCTGCAAAAGAATAGGGCTTTGAAAGATATTTGCTTCTGAGCATTCCAACTGAAGCAGTCTGGGGCCTTAGAATGTTATCAACAGGAGACTGATTTGAGAAGTTAGTCAATGGTGGACATCCTCCTGAATTATCCAGGCACATCTCTGAACTTTGTGCAAGAATTTCATCGGGTTGATGCACAGAAGGATCTCCCTGCCTTACAAAGATTAAGTCAGTAGCTTCTAATTAAATAATTTATGTACCGCAGCAGCACTGTGAGCAGAATTTAAACAAAAATATAAGATGGGCACGCACTAAAGATAGAGAAGTTTATATAAAAGTCAAAGCAGGAAAACTTCCAGAGGGTGTAATTTGATGCATCAGGAAGCAAAATGAATTTCCTGAACATGAAAGTTCTTGCACAACACCACAGGTTCACTTGGTATAACTTGCCCTTCAGTACAGCACTAGATGTAAAAATTAAAATGCTGGTTTCAACAGTTCAGAAGACAATAACTGTATGATGAGCACTGGCAAGTAAAAATCTAACTCATATCTCTTATTTCTCTAAGATTTTTAAGACAAGACACTTTACAACAGCCAAATGGAAGTTGAGCCACCAAAAGTAACAATAGGTACAAACCTTTTCATTGATGAGGTCATTTGTTTGTGCATCTACGGAACCCTTCTGAGATGAAGCCAGTAGTTGCATTATGCTTTCCTGTGATAATTCTGAATTCACCATGTTCAGTGCCTCAGCGGATGTGGCATGGTACAGATAAGCAACTGCTGACCGTAGACGAGTGTTCCTTTGAGAGTAATAAACTTTGGCAGCAAGGGGAGCCGGAATATCTGATTTAATACAACAGATCATTATATAATATCGAGAAAGCAGAGAACATCCAAAGTCAAGAATCAAAAAGAGCTCAGACAACTTCACAGATAAGCCACAGAGAAGATGGTCACTAAATGCAACATAATCATTAAGCATGTCACTTCCTGAATTTGAATGTGCTTGAAAATCTCTCCATGGACAATAGATGAAAAACCAATCTTCATGAGTACATCATGTATTCAGTAGCTGTATTCAGTAGCAGCACAAGCACCCATGTTCATTTCATCTCAGTTGAGTTATGAACATCTAAGTGAATGCATGATTATTGTTGATGGCATGATGGAAATAATAAAACTGTTTCAAATTTCAATGAACTAGAGCTTCCACCTATTGCACACTCCATTTTTCTGGTTGTAATTGAATGTTGAAAAGATTTAAGATTTTATTTCCTTCTGTTCTACTCCTTTTCCTCTAGTGCAACATCCAACTTTTCTAATATATGTATTTGGTACCCAAATGAAAATCCAACACCGTGTTTTCCTGAAATGAAATTCGTATATACTGTGACTATGGACTAGCTCGCCAGATAACTTTGATAAAGAGAATGTAAACTCCACATGGATAGAGAACAGCAAGCATATGAAAAATCAGTAACTAGAGGGCAAGGAAGGTGCAAAAGTCAAGAAACCCACTTCTAAATTTTCTTTCAAAATATTATATTAAAAAAAGTGGTTTTTTTGTGGTAAGAAAAAAATAAGAGAAAAGAGACCAAGTTAGGAAAAAATATAAATTTGGGCATACAAGTAGATGGATCCACAGTGCTTGTAACTTTTGTTAAGCCAGAAGCTGTTCCTGGATCATCTGATTGCAGTCGATGCTCAGTTGATATGCTACACAAACCAAAAACAATGGATCATGTAATTGAAACCAGTATCAAATTTCACAAGATTGTCATAAGTAGCAGGCATAGAGGATGACTTAATAGATATGCTGGAACATTTTTGGCAGAATGTTGTGTCTGAATTTCACATCACTCTCAGCTTGGGCACTTTGTAAAGTACTCTCTTCATAAGACAATTAACAGGGGGGAGGGGGCATTGATGTGCAAAATAAAAGTAATGGCCTAATCACATAATTAAACACATTATCATTTGGGTATCAAATAAAGATGCATGAAAAAAGAATACCAAAGACAATTATACAGCAACTAAAACTACGTCCCTTTTAATTATTATGTAATGCAAGTTCTAAGAAATACTAACCACCATTCCCTAAAAAAAATATCTAACATGAAAGTATAATGTAACTACATGATTGCACATAAATGCAATAGCAATGAAGATGATAAAATGAGAAATGAAAACAATGAGAAAGCAAATGCAGAATATGATATTCAAAATTCATACTGAATTATGAACAATATTTATGATACCTGAAGATATGCAGATAGCAGTATTTAAAGCAATCACACGCCATAGAGAACAAAGAAAGCATACAATTTATAGCGTTTTGTTGGAGGTGGCATTACACAGGCTGAGTAGTCTGTATTCTCAGGACTCACTGCTTTTCCAACGATCATAGATGCCACATCTACAGTAGCAGAATTTCCTGACGGACAAATGAAAGCAAGGAATCAAATATATTCAAACAGAATAATGTGTGTGTCTATTGCAACCATGGACCTGTCTGTTGAGGAAGCAAGATTAAAACATTACTCTTTTTAAGTTTTTCAGATGCAATAACATTTAAAAAAAAAAAAAAAAAAACCCTACTTGACTCAAGAATCACCACCGTTGTCCCAGCCATATGGGACTTTTCATAATGATGTGGGTTCAAATCCTTGAAAGGAAAAATGTCAATCTAGCTAGCTTAGGTTCATTAATTCAATTACAAAAGCATCACACAACAGAACCTCCTTTTGAAGGAAAACCACTGGGATACAACTTGGGAGAAAAGGTTTAGTTTTCAGATCATTTATACCAAGTTACAATTCATTAACCCAATCTCAAGTACCAGCACTAGAGAATGCAATATCAGTCTACTCAAGAGAGAGGAAGTTTCACCCAAAATTCTTGCAGCACATGGAGAAAGAGAGGAATGTCTGATTTCTCTCCTAAAAAAAGTAATTACTGGACTGTTTATCCTCTATTGCAAAAGAAATTCCACAACCTTTTACACGGATACAGACATCTAAAGGTACGAGACTACAATATAGTATTCAAACAAATAATCGATTCCCCTCTGTATTCAAAATGAGTGATAGACATTCTACCAAGGACTTTTAATGATACCCAAGTTACTTAGAGCTGAAAGAACAATTACTTGAAATAATTACTCATAAATTTTTTGATATAAAAGATTCAAGAGAAAAGATTAAATAAAGATATAAGAGCAAAAATGACTTACTTTTTGTATCCAGGGAGAAGGAAGAAGGCATTCTAGGTGGCCTGTCCAACTGAGATTCTGATGCAACAGTATCATCTGCAACTATATATTCAGAACTTTCTCGTTCCACAACTGGTGTGGCTTGGCCTAACAAAGTTAAGAACTAAACCACTAGCCTGTATAAAAACAAAATAAAAGTAGCATCCTTTGAAACAATGTGAAAATCTCAAAGCACCAAACATTGTTCAAATTTGTAACACTTAATGAGAAAAACCATTGACTCTTTGCATTTCCCCCAGATTAAAAGTAAGGGTAGTGTTGTAACAAAGCCATCTGAATCAACACCATATAGGGATTTAAAATAGATTTTGGTGTCTCAAAATAAAAAAGAGGATACTAGAAGAGGCAGTTATTAACTTTTTCCTCTCCTTCCTTGGAGGTTTCCTGCGTCCTGTGCCACCATCAGGCTCCAAGGTCATTTCTTCTGCAGAATTTAAGAACCTACAAAGCTCTAAAAAGAAAAAAAGAAAAAAGAAACCTAACTCAGTTAAGCACTAGCACTGCCAGACTTAAAGGGTTATACCTAACTATTGAAGGTAGGCTATCAATTAACCCGTAACACACATGTACAGTATAAAGAAACAGTTACTCCCAAAAGTACATATTCATGCCATCAAGGTTAGACAACCAGTTGGCTAGCACCATCTGTTCCTCCAAGACCTTAAAGTTTGGACCAAAACACAATTACCTAGTTGACTAAAACTTATTTGGAAGAGATTGCAAATAAAAACCTATGCGGAGATTGTGATATTTCATCATTTGATTTAAAAAATCATGTTACACCCTGATTCAAGCACTCATTCAAGTAAAAGCATATAACAAAATCATTGCTATTGGAGTATCGATGAAAGCACCTACAGGGACTCCAAAGGATGTCCTAACTAGCATTTGTGTGAATCAAGCAATGATGGTTTTTTAAAAAAAAAAAATGGGATAAACAGTAATAATGCTGATGTCTAGGAGAAAATGAAGCACTTAATGGTTCTAATTAAACACAAGCATTTGTCCATATCATTTCCAAACAAATATTTTGTCAACATCAATGTTCCTTGTGTTTTTCAACCACTTTAAAATGTTTATATCCATTGCATGGAGCTCTATTATTTGAACCATATGCCACATTAACACCAATTTTAATAACTGCCTAAAGAGTTAGGAAAGAAAGAAAGGGAAAAGGAAAAAACTGAAAAGAGAAAACCTCAAAACCTGCATGGGCTGCATATTGGCTAGCCTTCACTGGCTTCTTACAAGCATTGCAACATACCTTCACAATGATATTGCAAAATTAGATAAATAATTAAGAAATATCATAAGCACACCAATGGATTAACAGTATTTTGCATGTGAAAGGAAAATAAATGAGTTAGAATATTGTTTATACAACCAATAAAAAGCTCAACTTGTCAAACCTTACCAGGTCCAAAGGGTCAGTCATAGGCATCAAACCAAAAACATGCATATCTGCAAAAGGAAATGATCAAGCAACTAAAGAAACTGAACACCAAGGGAAAACAAAAAGTTTGACTTAAATTACAAAGAACGTGACAATTAAGACTTGACAATGCAGGCTGGTCATGGACCGTACACATCCCTAATTTGTCCGTCCATGTAGAAACTTTCCCGCATAAACATAGTGCTCGAAGATTACCTTCTTCATCAAGTAAATTTGGTTCATCTGCCTCGTGCAATTCTCTGCAAATATATTGAGTAGCTAATTTCTGCTGGCTAACCTCCTCTGCAAAAAAATTGGAGCTAACATGAATAGAAGAAACTTCAACGGAAAAAAAAGCCAATTGAAATATCACCTAGTATATAAATAAAATCCCATTTTACTTTTCAAAGTTAATTTCTATAGGCAATCTAAGAACGTAAACTTGCGTTAACACAAAAGTCTACACGGGCTCCAACGTTATCTTCATAGGAGTACATTATGGAATTATCGTCTTATCTATATATACCTGCATTATTTTGCAATAAACTTCCCGCAGCCAGAAGCCGAGCCATGACTGCCATCCTCCCATTTCCAATCGAGCATACCATTGATCCTCAAACGCAATTTCTGTATCTATAAACTGCAATTAATACCATATATTAGCTACCACCATTAAAATCATTAAACGTTTTCAAAGACACTGACTCATCTCTACCTAAATTGCAAAAATCAACTCCAAAATCGCACAATCACAAGCTATAAAATAATCTTAAAAAAAAAAAAACCAAATTTAGAGTGCAAAAAACACACATTGCAAGATCACACAAAGTTTCCACTGACATGCAATTCAACAAATGCATGATAACTGAAATCATTATTCCATAAAGCACCGCAAAACCTCTACATGTCTAAAATCCACAACCCTAATTATCGCATTCGTAAATTTATATAGAGAAACAAAAATCAGAATTCCAAATCTAAACGAAAGAAAAAAAAAACAATGACACTCACCTCCAATCTGTATAAACAATTAACCGATGAGATCACCTTTAAATCGAAGAGAAATCGGCGATTTTTTTTTTATGTGTGGATCTCGAAAATGCAAGTACGGGTAATCGAGATTGACTAGAGAAGAAGAGAAGATTGGATTTTTGAGAGTAGAAACCCTCGAGGGAGAGGGAGAGGGAGAGGGAATTTAAAGTTTCTTTTTAATTTGAAAAAACGCTCTTTATATTTTCTCTTGTTCTTCTTCTCTCTCCTCTCTGAGAGGAGGAGAGAAGCTATGAATTTTGCAAAGCTAAAAATGCGGAAAATCGTTTTTTTTTTTTACAACAAAAATTTTAATTTCTTGGATATTATTTATTAATTTCGATTTATTCATTTTCGTCCTTTTTTAGGGATAACTACATATATAAGTCCCCAACTTATAGTATATCCATGAACAGTCCACAATGTGCAACTCGTTTTCTCATTCGTCCCTCTCTGAAAGAAAGAGGTAATGGTTGACACTGCAAGTATGTGCATGATACCGAGCCTAGGCGCTAGAAGGAGGACTGGAGGCTGCTTCTTCGAGTTCTAACTGACACGATATAAATTGTTATATAAATTTAATTTAAAATCATAGTTGCTGCTTGTTCATTATTAATTATTTTAATCGATCTCCAATAGAGTTTTTTCCTGACAAAAGGAGATTTTTTTTTTTATCGTTTAATGAATATTTTCAAACAAGTTGGTATTATTAGTGCTTGGATTCTAAATTATTACATAACTTGTGATTTGCTTGCACAATGATGATACATGATAAACTAATTTAAAAAAAAAGATAAAAAAAAGATCGGGCAGCTTGGCCTATTTGGACCTCGATCTATTATTAGGCCTCAGTTCTGTAATCAAGATCGATCAACTTGGTTGACTGGTCACACAACTCTATTTTCTTGCCCGACATTTGATATTTATTTAGATTTGTTAAATGTTGTCCCAACACACACCTTTATGCATTTTATTTTTAAGTTCCCAAAATTTTGCACACAAACTTTTTATATGTAACAAACTTTTCCATGCATCATGCAGTGTCTTTTATGTCACTTTTCTACATCAATGATTATTTACTAACATTAACCAGCATCTTCACCAATGGCGAGCATGATATTTGTTGTATCGTGCATGACGTCAAATAAAAAATCTCCCTCTTAGACTAAAAAGGTTTAGGATTAATAATAAAATTATGATTTTGAAGAAGTCAACACCTAGTATCATGGTCACTAGGAAACTTAATATTTTACGAGAGTCTAGGTAAAAGGACTAGTTGTGTAAGGAAAAGATGCATCACCCCCAGTGCACCCTACCTATGGTAAGTTGTATTGTTGATCAATTGTTTTTCTAGGCTAGGTTTCTATTTGTTGGTCTCATATAAGGTGCAAAACAGATCTCCTTTCGTGAGAAAGTCTCTGCCTTCTCGAGTTAAATCCTGATTGTTCTAGGGTCTGAATTTTAGCATCACATTTATTTTCTACTTTGTATATTTAATATTCGAGGATATACTTTACAGTGTAATTTTATGTCCTCAAATAATAAAGTCTACAACTAATTCCTAATGTATAGTGATATTAACTCATTTAATTTAATATCGGGAGTATGCATTATGTTGTAAATTATACCCTGAATATTAATTAAACAAATTAATTTTTGTGATATTTTTAAAATTTTAACCAAGTCCTAATGGATAGTCACAAACTGGTTATGATATTCATTTTGTATTTTTAAAATATGATAAAAATGCACTTTTAAAAGAAAATATATGTGAAAAAAAATTAGAATTTGGTTGTATGCACATAAACAAAAAAATATTTTTTGTATTTTTTAAATAAGGAATCTTTTGAATTGTTTTTTGAAGTTTCGAAGAAAAACTGGATATTTTTAATATCAAATCGATATCTTACAATGTAAGTTTACAACCCAATATTAAGTGAGATTCCTTTTTAAAAAGAAGATATGTTTTTGTATTTTTGAAATAAGAAAATCTTTTCTGAATCTTTTAGTTATTTTTTTTTTAATTTCTGAGAAAAACTGGATATTTTTAATACTGATGTCAATATCTTAGAATGTAAGTCTATAACCTGATATTTAGGGAAAATTATTGGAAAAATAAATTTGGGATCGACAAATAACTTAAAATTGGTCCATGAATTTTTTTCAGAATCTTATGAACTAGTTTAGTGCTTGTTTGGATACATATTAAAATAAAAATGAACTAAAGCTAAATGAAAAGGCAGCAGGGCATGTTTGTCAAACAAACTTTTAGCTTAAAATTAGAGGCATTGAAAATGCCTTAAGATAGTATTTGATAAACACGCCTTAAGAATCAAAACATGACACTTTTTCCTTAGAAAAAATGGGTTGTGCCCAGCACGCCCATAGGTTTGGGTTGGGCTTAGCCCAACCATATAGGTTGGGAAAGACCAAGCCCATATGTACAAGGTGAGCTCAAGCCCATCCCAATCTGATTTTGTTAGGCTGATAGACGTCCTAATAGATTTCTTTATAGAGCAAACTTAATCACGCGGGCTAGGATGGAGGCCTAACTTTATTTTTCTTTGCCACTTGCCCAACCCAGTGATGTTTCTTTTGGCAAAGAAAGTTTGCCAGTAAAATGAAGTAATTATTCATGTATTCCAAGCACAACTCTTATGAGAAAAAAAAAAGGAATAAAAAAGTTACCTAGCTTAGGGTTGACGACTTCCTGGTGGTGGTCTCGTTATGGTGTGGTGGTTCACGATGGAGGCTAATGATGCTGGTCTGGAGGTGGAGAAGCTATAATGAAGCCTCTGCAGAGAGGGAAGAAAGATAGTGATGGAGATGACATTGTATGTGTAAAGAAGAGTGGTGGCTTTGTGTATATGTGTTGCAGTTTCAGTTTCGTAGGAAAATGTAAAGAAAAAAGGTGTTTAGCTTTGGTTTTTCCTTTGGTTTGGTGTAGATGTAGGGTGGTTCCTTTTTCTCTTTTTTCCTCTATCTCTTTTTCCCTCTCATTTGCTTCAATTTTTCTTCTTCCTCCCCTCTTTCATGGTTGCCCTAAGGTTGGTATTTAAAGGGGGTTTGGGGATTGCTAAGGTCTTAAGCTGGTAAGATCATCACAGTTGATGATCAAGCCTTCATTTTGGCCATTGATTCTGGCCCTTTAAAGCTGCCTTTCAATACATTGCAACTGCAGGTTTTAATATGTTGCTCAGGTCATGCTATTTGTTTGTCATGACAGAGGTTGTATGAGGTCAAGACAAATTAAAGCATGTAGGCCAAGTTCAACATCAGATGGGTGCAAAAGAGTATTTTTGGTCTTGTTTGGTGTGGGTAAGAGAGAGAAAGAAGGTTTGAAAGGTGGCATCAGAGATAGTCTCCCCTAGTTCTTTTAAGGGAGATGATAAACAGTGTCAGAGGACATGTCGACTGACACTTTTTTTTTGTCTTGGGTGTTGATCAAAACGACATAGTTTTGAACCAAAATATAGTTAAAAAATTGTTCATTTAAATAAAACGGCACCATTTTGGCACTTATATACTAAATTAGGTCATGAATCTCTCTTTTAATTTTAGTCTTCAATCTTTGAATTTGTTTAATTGGGTCCTCAATGAATTTTGATTTCAAGAACTAATTCAATTTTGCCTTTGCAAGATTTTAAAAAAACCCTCTAATTTTAACATGTTTTTCAACTTGGTTCTTGGTCTCGAATATTTTCAATTACATCCTCAATTGACTTTCATACTTCTAGTTTCTTTAATTTCACCCTTATTTTCAATCGAATTTGGTCCTTGAATTTGCGCGTCTTTTGCAAAAAGGTTCTTAGTCTTGAATTTCTTTAACTTAACCCTTAATTGACACTCAAACTTTGATTTTCTTGCAATTTTACCTCTGATTTCATCCGACTGAGCTTGTAAAAATTAAATCTGATCCTCCAAAATTTCAATCTTCTCAATTAAGCCCAAATTAGGTTTCCAAACTTAATTTTTCACCAATTATGTCCTTTAAAAATTAATTTGACCCACTAAAAATCTAAGTAAGACCTTGCACTTAATCGATTCTTTTAATTTGACCTAAATTAATTCTTAAATTTAATTAAACCTTTAATTAGGTCTATAATTGAATCAAATTAGCCTATTGAAAACCTAATTAAGTCCCCAAACTTTTTTTTTATGCAAATGCATCCTATAATTATTTAATTTAACCTTAAATATGCATTGTCGTTCAATTTTGGGTATAATTGGGTTCCCGATTTTGTCTAAAATCTCAGTTTGGTTCCTTCATGTGTTTAAAACCCTTCTCAGCTTGTTCTTTTTTTAATTTTTTTGTTGTTTTTATTTTTGTTATTTTATTTATTTTTGTTGTTTTATTTATTTATTTAAAAGGAAAAGGATGAGTTTAGGGGAAACCCAATATTGGGTTATGATAACAACAACAACCAATTGATGACTCAACATTCCAGGGAAATGTTGCCATTAACATCTTTACCAATGACAAGTATGGCACAACAATAGAGTACTAAACTTTCTAGTAAAATATTTTTCTCCTCCATGAGGTAAGCTTAAGGATTGGGTGTATAAATACACATAGTCACCAGGTAAGAAACTTGAGCCTTTCTTAGCCACACAAGCTATGCTATAAGTCTTGGGGGCATAGATTCAAATAGTTTTTTTTTTGCTATACACAAAGCCAATACTAGAAATTTTAGTTTTTTTTTTTTGGGGGGGGGGGGGTTGAGGGAAGATATATCAATATAAGTAAAGACAAAATCAAATTTCATCTTATTAATCTCAATAATTACAACAAAATAAAATTCTTAATTTTCTTATATGTAGTATTATATTACATTCCAATAATCATTAAAAGTTAAGATGTTTAACATAGACATGAAAAAAATGAAAGAAATAGGAAAAATAACTCTAAACTAAGTCATCCTCAACGATCTTTTATTTAGTAGAACTTATCCATAATCATATTTGTTGTGAAATTCATATCAATCTCTTTTTTTACGTAGATAACTAAATTGTCTGCAAGAAAATCATCATTCATTTTGTTATGAAACCTTGTTTTCACCAACTTCATTACAGAGAAATCTCATTCTGTATTTGTCATAGATACAAGAAGAGTTAACATTAGTTGAATTAATCTATCAACTATATGATAGACTTTTGATCTTCTAGAAGATGTCATTACTCTACACAACTCAGAAAGAGTAGTCCATTTTTAAAACTATGGATGTTTTGGCACATCAAGCTGGTAATGTTACAATTGAAATCTCAAATGAAATTTTTGTTGTTCAAATGAGCTATAAGAATCTTGAGGACATAATGTTGAACTTAAAATAAGAAGTTCAAATGTTTGATCACAAAATATGTTATTTAACTCTTATAATTGAAAATCAATTGCAGCTACAAATATATCAGCTCTTAAATAATGTTCTAAAGTTATGAGAATTTTATTTTGATGACGATACCTGCCACAAGCTCTTGTATATTGTGCTTTCAAATTAAGAATATCAATATCATTTTGTACACAAAATTCTTTGACACTTTAAAGTAAAGGTTCCAATCCATATCTTGTAATTTCTGAATCAATGACTTTGTAGTTGAAACTAAACTCATGACATTGACAAAGTCTTGATCTTGTTGTTGTAAAGCCCTACATAAAACATCAATAATTCCTATAATTTGTTTCATTAAAAGTAAGATGAAAACCATATTCAAAAGATGTTAATGCTAGATAAGTTGCTTCTACATCACCTTGTTGAGAATAACTTGCTCCATCTTTAGAGATAGTATTAATAACTATACAAGTTGCACTATATATCCTTAACAAGCTACAAATTGATTGAAAATGAGAACCCTATCGAGTATCACCAGGTCGTTGTAAGGTACCAACTTATTGCTAGTTTCAATTGCTTGAGCAAGTTGTATCTCATCATTTCATTTACATGAACCAACAATAATATTGATAATAGAAGTCAAACTTGAAAAAAATTGATGGACAAGTTTTACTTATCTACAGTCAGCAACAAGAGCTTATTGTAACCTATAAGCTAGGTAATGTATATAATAAGCAAAAGGACAATCTTTAAGAAACAAATATTGAAGTCCATTCTACTCACCTCGTATATTGCTTGCACCATCATATCATTGACCTCGAATATGCTCTACAAGAATATCATAACAAGATAGAACATTGCACACCTTTTGTTTTAGAATCAATGTTGTGGTATTTTTCACATGCATAACATGGAAAAAAATGCTCCCAAATGAAACCATCTTTGTCAACAAACCATAAGATAATTGTTATTTGTTCTTGTTTTGCTTCATATCCAGCTTCATCAATAATGATACAAAAATTTGAATCCTCAATCTCATCATGAATCACCCTTCGTACATTGCTAGTAAAGATATTTAAAATTTCTTTTTGAATTTTATGTGAAGTATATTTAGCATTTTGACGGGGAGCATTTTCTAGAACAAACCCACTAACTTTATCATCATGACTTCTCGAAAACTTTAGGAGTTCAATAAAATTACCTTAATTTTTTGAACCATAGCTTTCATCATGGCCTTTAAAGGCACTTGCTTGGAAAGCTAGCCATCAATCAGTTCTAATTGTAGCTTTAAGGCATAAACGATTATTCTTAACTTCTTGTGATGCTCGCTTATTTACCAAATTATGAATATCTTGTAATTGATTCATTAAATCTTTATAACATTTAACTACAATTTTATGTGGCGAGTTCTCCTTCCCAACATGACTCGATAAAGGACAATAAATCCCATCATTTACTTTCCTCCAATTAACAAAGTCTTTGGATATAAAAGTATTTGATCCTGGCCTACCTATTGTCTTACCAAAAAGGTAGTAAGGTAGATAGAATATAGCTTTCACTGTATTTAAGTACTCTAGCCAACTCGATAATACTTTAAACCAAAAGGCTTGAAATTGACGATGGTGATTCTCATCTTTTGAAAAAGTATAATCTGAATGTATAGGTTGGAATGGACCACTTTTGAGATAAGCACAATGAATTTATATATTTAGGTTAACATGAATATCTCATATCATTGGATGTAATCCTGGATCACATTCCAAATAATTAAAATTTATTTCTTCAAGTTGAATTCTTCGACTTTTAAAAGGGCGTTCATTGAGTTCCTCAAATTTAGAAGTTATTTCATCAAGATTTTCATAAGAAGTTGTCGTGTTTGAAGTAGTAGCTACAACAAATACATTATTGTCTGGGAGAGTGACATTTGATTTCTTAAAAAAAGTCTAAAGTTCTTTATTGTTGTACCTTTACTCTTAAAACTTAATTCAAGAAAGAGTAAACCTAAAAAAATATCTTCATTATTAGTTCAAAAAGTAATCTTATAGATAAGTAGATTTAATCAAAATAAAACAATAAAACAATTTACTTATTTTGAAAATAAACCTAAAAGAATTAATATTGTATTATCCAAGGTCTAAAAAACCTTTCACTAACTAAGAAAATAACATGAAATTTACCATGAAAGAAAGAAATTAATATAGTTTAGAGAACTCTAACCCTTAAATATATAGCATAGTATGCATATTGTATTGAAAATTTCCCATGATAAAAAAATCATGAGATTTACTAAATTAGTTCTTATCCAACAAGGATTAACATTTTGCTTTCGGCTCTCTTGAGTGTCTATACACACAAAAATATGTTCTTAATTTTCTATCATGTCATACAGCTTATGACCATGACAATACAAGCACAAAGGGTTGCAAAGTCTACCATGGATAGTGTCTGTACACTATAAAAAAGTGTGAGGCTTTATGTCTTCAATCTATATAGTCAGGAAGTTGTTCAATGCAATCAGATAATCACCATATAATAATTTGTTAGAATTTGTTACATGATTAAGGTTTGGACAGGATATTGATACCTACATTTTATAAAAAAAGATGGTCAAAAGGGGCCAAATAAATGAGTGAATAGGGGCATTAAATTGAATCAAGAAAAATATGCTTATATAATACTAAATCATAATGGTGAAAACACCATTCCAATATTATCAAAGAAAATATTATTTATTTGTTGGTGTTTATTATTATGAAATAAAATTGAACTTGTCAATAGCTTCACATCCCATTTATAAACTAGCTTTTAAATAGTGCAAATTTATGATGAAAGTCCAAAATCTAATTAGGATTAGAATATAAGGGAATCACATATAACAACTATTTCTATGAAAATCAAAATTAAACCAAACATTAAGCATTTAAATCCTTGAGAAAATCAGAAAATAAATAAAACACATAAAGGAAAGCCACTTACAAAGAGTGATTATGGAGTAAAGCTTGAGTTCTAATTTTGTAGAAGAAACCCAGGAAAAAAACAAAAGATCAGAGATGAAGAAAACCTAGAAACAAATGAGGCAGATTAAAGACCAAATACATTTGTGTTTATGGAGAATTGAGAATGAAAATAATTGTTTTTAATGTTAGTGGTGTTTATCTTTTGCTGTTTTAAATTATTTTAATGCTTGTGGTCTTCTTCTTCTTTTTGTAGTATTTAATTGTTTAAATGGGATACTCTAGTAACACAATTATTATTGTCAAACAACTAGAGAAGATACAACTTGAGTGTTAAAAAATAAACTATTTCTCCATACCTCTTCATATACACACTCTAAAGATGAGACTTGTTTTGTAAGAAAACTCGAGGACTCTCAGTTAAGCCTAGTCACCCCATAACCTAAAATGCAACCATAAAAAGCTCAATTCATAACTAGAGCTTCTCACAACTTCATCACTTTAAAATGATGAATATTTCAAAATAAATATTTTTAAATTCTAAACTCTTATTTAAAGAAAAAAGTTATAATGTATTTACTTGGATATAATGGATGATGTCTTATGTTGGATTGTATAAATTTCAAACTCATAATATAATCAGTGATTTTTTAAACTTTGTTCACATTTTCTAAAGCTTCAAGCCATTTCGCTTCTACTAAAGCAGTTGTCCATACTATGCAAAAGGTTCATACCTGCTTTGAGCATCAAATTGATTAATATTGTTGATTCGATGTTTAACAACAACAAAAAAGCATCAAAGGTCGATCGATATTTTTTTGTGGTCAAACTTCATGTGCAAATAGTTCATAGAAAGCTAATATGTATACTTTGTTTTCACATCCATTATTGTAATTGTATAGTTCTAACACCTATACAAAAAAACACCTTGTTTACAAAACATAGTTCTTATATTCTAGAGCAAACCTAAAAATAGTTGGATCAATTTAGGCATAGCAACAAAATTTCTTGTTAAGTTTTTATTTTTCTTCAAAGATGTTTAAATCGCTAAAAAAAATTGCTTTAAGGAGCTATTATTCCTATAACGAATCAATAATGCTAGTGCCCACAACTAAGGTTGTCAAAAACGCATTTTTGACATGGCATGGAAAATATAAAATAAACTCGGATCGTAAAATCGTAAGGAATTTTTTTTCATACATAGTTCAAGCACCTTAAAATACATGCTTTAAATAAAAATTTATACGTAGTTCAAGCATCTTAATCAATCCAAACATAATATGATTCTATTTAATTTTTTGTTAAAAAAGAAGTACCATAATACATGTGTTATACATAATAATTCATATAATCCATGCATGAAATATTGAAATATTGAATCACTGATCATGTATTAGTGTCAGGATATGAATCAAGTTTTATTTATTTATTCAATTTGCAAGAAGATTTAATAAACTTGAAATAATATTATGATAGATAGTTCTTGATCAAATATCTTCAGACGATTTTTAAATTCCAGATCATTAGAAAAGGCAACCTCTGGAAACACTTCAAGCAATTTTTTCCAATAAATAAACCAGCAACATAATAATAAGGTGCATTTTGACAACCTTGGGTGGCTCCTCCTAATTCTCTTGGCAATTCTGTTTTTTCTTTCTCTGTTTTCCTCCTCATTTCTCATGGAATATGTCAAGAAAATATTAACTGACTAACCAAATAGATCTTTCTCTGTTTTCCTCCCTATTTATCCGATTCAAATAACAGTTTACAGTTCATCAGTGCTAATCAAGAGAATTAATGGAGTAATTATTTCTCTGATTCAATAATAATTGACATCTCAATTATTTTTTATTCTCTCCAGTCTCTACCATTAACAAAATATTATGAACAATTGAACATATTCCCTTTACTGAATTTGCCATCAATAAAACAAACGAGACTCTAAGAGCATAAAATAGGTAGAGAGCATAAATTTTTGAATAAAAATTCATTACCATATCTGCAAATCACTTCAAATTTTCTACTGCATATTCATTACCCAATCACTTCAAAATCATCATACTAAATTACTAATTATTCCATCAAGCAAAACATTATAAAGGGAATAATTTTTTTTCAAATCATGGGCAATTAGGACCAGGAAAATACAGGGGATTGGGGAATATCACATTATAAATAGAACTTCTTATGGTGAAGAGTGAAGAGGAAGCCGGCAAGTCGAAGACTGAACTTTGAAGTCTGAAGAGAAAACTCTTGATGCTAGGGAAAAAAAGAAGATCGATGCCGCTGTTGATAAAAAGTGAAGACTGAAGAGGATGCCATTGATGATGGAAATAAAAAGAGAGAGGCAGAGAGCTGTTGATGAAGAGTCAAAGAATGAACTCTGAAGTCTGAAGAGAAAACAGTTGGTCTGGAGGAAAAAACGAGATCGCTGCCATGGATGAGATCGCCTGCAGCTGTTGAAGAGAGGAAGCCGTGAGTCGTCAATCTCAAATATTTTCTCTTCAGAGATAATGAATTTAGGGTAAACCATGGATGAGTGACAATTGGCATGACGCTATTAGTCTGGAGAAAACATATATTGCACTATTGCAATGCAGTATATGTTTTTTGTTGAAATTGTAAAATCGGTACCAAAATCGCGATTTTTTGCGATTTCATCCAATTTTACCGATTTCACTCAATTTTAACCCGATTTTATCAATTTTCGAGTTTTTAAGGTGATTCTGCACGTTAAACATATATTGACTCGTAAAATTATTTTTGAATCGTGATTTTAACAACCTTGCCCACAACCAAAAAAACTAAAGCAAAGAGTAGAAGATGATAGTCATTAAAAAAAATATAGTATGTCATGTCACAACCCGAACCCCAAGCCCTTGAATGGCAATACAGGAGCGGCGTCGTGGAGACACCCCACTTGCGCTAAACCTCTGAACATATATTTTATAAAACAATACTTGTAACATTTTATAATCTTTCACAATAACTTATTATTTAAAACAATAAAATCAAATGATACTTCAAAACTCCTTATTATCAAATATAACAAAAACAAATAATCTATAATACTTATTACATTATCAAAATCTAAACTTAAATAAAATAGTGTAATAATGGAGTATCTGAGACATCGAATAAAAAAACTAAAAGGAAAGTCTTGCAGAAGCAAACAAGGCATACCAACAAACAAAATAACAGGAACTCTTAATCAAAATCGACTTGCTAATGAAAGCTAAGAATCTAAAATAATATTAAAATAGAGGGGTGAGTTCAACTGACTCATTGAGGGAATAATAATTAATACACATCTTAAATATTAATAATTTGCAAGTCGTACATATCTTAATATAAATATGCATACTAAGTATATTAATACAAGGTAATGAAATACATATTAGAGATCAGATGACAACCGAAGGTGACCACTATGGGAGGATCAGTCGCCACATGTTGGTGTCTCTCTCACCAGCTACGTATATAAATACTATGTGCACAAAGACTAACCACGCTCTGTTAGTATGAAATTTCTGACAAGCATACTGATATCAGGACATAATAAGTGCTCGCATGATATCTAAGCAATTGAATGTCATATCAAATATAATTTGATTCAAAAGAATGCGAGAATGAAATAAAAAATGGATGAGTACTTAAAAAAATAAAGTGTGTGTGTGTGTGTTTTTATATATATTCAAGAAATAATCAATCGTACTCTTCATATAATCAACATACATAAAGTATTTATATTATATGTATATTAAAAATTATCTCACTCACTTGAACAACAAAACAAAAGTAAAAGACAAATAAATGCAGAACCAGAGACTATTGAAGATCGTCAGGAGGAACGTTAGTAGAATCTATAATGGATACGGAAAACACTAAAAAATGACTCGAAACAAAATAACATAAAAGATTAAAACTCTAAACTTAGAGAGCAAAACATAATTATAAAGTCAAACTAATTCATTCAATCGATCCCGAATATACTCCAAACTGATCGAAACTAACAATTACCCTTATTGCTTGGAAAAATGTCAACCAAATTACCCGACAGTATTAAGTCAACTAGTCAGCCAATTTTGACCAACCAATCAACCAGTTGAGTAGGATTTCTATCATCATGATTTGTCAGTCTTCAGAACTGCATATTCCCTAACAATCAATCTATTCTTTTAAAACTCATAATTTCAATCCTTAATCAGTTTGTTATACGCTAAAATTAACACCTTAAACTTCAATTAAAACTCTTAAATCATTCTATTATCAAATCAAGATAAAAACCCTAAACGTTTCCTTTATCCTTCAACAATCAATCTCCCAATTAAAAAGTAACAGTAAATGGAGATGTTTACTTGTTTCTTCAACTTTTTTTGAACAAAAAACTTAAGGTAAAACTGAAATCCTTGGTGTTTTTTGGAGGAAGTCATGATAGAAAGAAAGAAATGAGGAAAAAAGAGAAAAACAAATTTTCTAGCAACCTTTTCTTTAAATACCTAGGTTAGTTGGGTTGGGACTGAGCTGAAACTTGGGCTTTGGTTTGTTAAGTCAAAATATAGGCCTTACATGTAAGATGGAAATCAAAACTAATATCCCTAGGGATAAATGACAAAGACATTTCTACTTGTCAAGATTATAGATGTAAAGTAGCTAAAAGAACATGGAAAGTAAGAAAAAAATATCTAAAAATGGTCTAGATAGTATACAATTCTAAGAAAACATCACATTCTTTTTTTTTCCCTTCTTGAAGTTATGGAGCTGCTCTCTTTTTAAAAGACAACAAAACTATCCCACAATTGTCTTAAATTTTTGTGTTGATTATGAACTTAAAATGGCTATGTAGAAGATAACAATAAACCAAAGCTAATATAAAACCTCAATAACAGACATGATGTCAAACTAGTAGGAGACAGTCTAGACTAAAATTTTTTTTAGCTCAGTTCAAAGCTTGGAAATATAAAAGGAAAAAAAAAGCGAAAACTTATCCTAACATATAACACTTTAATCATAAATATACAAATCCTCATCACACAAAATCCAATCATCAAATTAGAGGAAATCATCTGCTTTAAAACACCTAAGACACTTTGTCATAAACAACCCAAGAGGATGATGCACGTAAAAACAAAATAGTCTCTCAATTCCATATCTAGCTAATAAATTCAACATTAACCCAAGAACATAGGCCTAAATTGATTTTATACCACTTGCACAAACCATATCTAACATTGTTAATGGTAATGGATATGGAATCCTTATTCTCTTAAGTGATCTAACAGGTCTTATACCCTCCATTTCTTTGGAATATGTTGTTCTAATGTCGTGTACTTTTAAGAATATATTAGTTCTTTAATGCACACTTTTCTATTGTCATTCATAGTAATTCCAAATTTAAAACACATGAACGATTAACATATTTCAACAATTCAATATTTAGATAAACCTTAAAATGTGGAATATGTTTTGATAATGTGGTTGTGTTGTTTGTTAAAGTATGATATACATTTTTCTATTGGAAAATCATGTTGCAAAGACAACTTTAAATTGACTACAGATGATGAAATGAGTACATGATAGAGAGGTCAATAGGAACTGGAGATACAATTAGTGCCATAAGCAAAAGAAAGCTACTAGTAATAGTCTCATCTTTACATACATATCAGTATCTTGTTCAAACTACTTATAGAGTGGTGCAAAAGTTTAGCTTAATACACACAAATATACATTATGAGAGTATGCTTATAATAAGGTACACTGTTAATGCCATAAGTAAAAGGAAGTTGTCATTTCTATGAAAAATAAGGATTTTAAATAATGTTGTTATTTTTGTTTGTCTAAATTATGGTTCTTGAGAAAAAAAAGTAAAAGTTAGTAATTTTGTTTTTAATCACATTATTAAGCTAGAGGGAAAATGGTTAAAAGAGAAATAAGACAACGAGAACTATTATAAAACACAGAAACACAATAATGATCTTTATATAGACAAACACAATACGTTATGAGCTTTACGTGTTTTTGTTTCTTTCGAAAGGCTAGCACAATGTTGTAAGTTTGAAAATCCAACACAAATGAGATAGGATGGTGTAAAAAAAGGTTGAACATCATTTGAGTGGTTAGAAATCAAATCTTTAGGAATGATGATGTAGACATTTTTGTTTCTTCTTTACAAACATTACTTCTTCAATGTTTGGTGGTGAAATATCATAAGCAAGATCTCCAACAAACATGATGTGATATCTTCAAATAATGTGTAAAAACTTGTGACACTTAAGAAAAATTATATGTCAATCAACAACCACTTATCCCTTTTATAACATAGCAAAGAAGTGTGTTAAATAAGGTGACATTAGTGAATAATAATCAACCAATAAAATGGAGAGAAATACATAATAAAAGAGGGCATAAACCCATGAACTAACTATAAACATCAAATATAAAAATGAAAATTCCATCAAAACCAATATGCATTGTGCGAATGGACATGGAAAAATTGAAAAACAACATAAATTAAAAAGAATCAACTGCCATACCAAATCTTGACTGGAACAGAAAAGATTTAAGGATATAAAAATACAAGGAATTACACAGGAAAAGAAGGTCAATTAGTTGTCATCACCATTAATTTCATATTTAATAACATATTTCACGAAACCTATCATACAATTTTATATTATAAGGTTAGAGTGCATGACTAATTATATAATTGAAAAACAACATGAATTAAAAAGAATCAACTGCCAGACCAAATCTTGATTGGAACAAAAAAGATTTAAGGATATAAAAATGCAAGGAATTACACGGGAAAATAAGGTCAATTAGTTGTCATCACCATTAATTTAATATTTTATAATATATTTTCACAAAACCTATCATATAGTTTTTATATTATAAGCTGAGAATGTATGACCAAATATATAAATCGAGAAAACAAAAGCCATTTATTGAAAATTATTATTCATCAAAAATAGAAAAGGAACCTTGTAGATTTGTGAATCATGGTCATTTAAATGGTGTTGTTCTTGATGCGGGCAAAGGCTTCCTTCTCGCGTTGGCGAATTGAAAGAAGAGGATTAGAATGAAGTTTTATTTAAGCATCATTAGAAGAGTGAGGCTTGTCCTCAAATAACGCTCTAAGGATAGATACTGATAGGCAAAAAAAGGATGGTGCATTGTTGTTATTAATGGATTCTTCAAGAGCTTTAAATGCAGCTCCAACTCCCTTTCCACTCTAATTGTCACTGGTCTTACCAATTGCTAATCCTGAATCATAAATAAATTCCAACCTTTCCTACTTCTTATCACAATTGAATCATTTATATTCATAAGTAATCAATTAAGAAATAAAACATTAAACCTTAATCTTATTAACTCTAGTAATTTGAATTTGAAAAAAAGAAAAAGACAAGCTTGCTGACACAAATAAATAATCAAGACAACAAGGATCAAAGAGAACCAATTGCCTATACCAAATCTTGATTGGAATAGATAAAATTTAAATACAATTACCATATAGAAGTAATAATTAAAATAAAAAGAAAAAAAAACAATGTATAAATTTGCAATTAAATTTAAAAGTGTGTGTTAGACAAAAACACAAAGAGAAGAGAGTGTGATTAAAATTGCAACTGCTTGGTTTTTGAACATCATGGCTAGCTTTAAAAACTATTGGAACTCTAAGTAATTTTGATGATGAAGGTATGTAGAGCAATGGGACAACATTGCGAGTATTTATCTATATATTTGCAAACATTTTTTTTAGAACCCTTTAAATCATCAAAATAGTAAAACAATAACAAATGACCCACTTTCTAATTCACTTTTCAAACCCTAATAGTTAATTAAGTGTGTAGAAAATAGTAACAAGAAGAGAAAATTTAGGATACTCTCTTTTAATCCATCTTCCACTGGTACCAATCATGGCAAAAGCTAAATTAAGATGGTTTTAGGTGGCAAAAAAAAAACAAAACTCATATCTGAAAAAAAATTTTAATTGTAAAATTCATTCATTAAATAAAGGAAAAAAAAAACTCAAAAAGCCTTAAGTTTCAATCAAATCCCTTTAAAAATAATAGACGATGATTCTAGCTTAAATTTGTTGAGGATGAGTTTTTACTTCATTTTCATGACACCTATTTTTGTTGTCGTCGTTACCATCTTTTATGGTTTCAATTGTCACATGCATCTTTTTATTATAGGGATGAAAGAGAGAAGAAATTAACACCTATTATGAAAAACAATAGAAGCAAGAAAGGAAAGAATATTGTGATAACCACCCCTAATTAATTTAAACAAGTGAAGCAAGAGGGGAACAATGACAAAAACAACTCTTCCATGTGAAAAAAAATTGGGTAGGCTCTTTATTGTTCATATAAGCATTGAAAGAGCTGAGAAAAACCCTAATTTTTTTAGTTGTATAGTTAATTTTCTAGTATTTTCTTCTTAATTTTTTCCTACAGAGGGTGACATCTTCCCTCCTTCCCCCTACTCTTTTGCTCTTTATTCCTTTTAGAATGGAGAGTTGCTTTCAATGTTCCCACATAGATTTTTGTTTAGTATTTTAGTTTAAACAACTAGTCTAGACTTTTTGATGCCACCAGAAATATACGGGATGGATCTACTGCTTATGATGAAATGTAAAGTTAGACGTGTGCTTCTTTGTTTGTATTGGGTTTAGTGGTTTGTGTTTAGAATTTTTATAGCTGAGATGTTTGTGCTTTAGTGGGTTACTAATAAGTGGTTCAAGCTATGCCATAGACTATACCCAATATTTTTTTTAACTAAAAACAATTATCCACCCGAGTTCGGCAGTCTAACCCGTCAAAATATTTTCAAACTAAAAAAAAATGTGCCCTACACCAAATTTTTCTGAACTAAAAAATAAAGACCAAATTTTCAAGATGATATATTTTTTTAAAAGATATTTGAACGATGACATTTAAAATTGATCTGAGTTTTGTAGCCAAACTCATCAAACCCATGACTTGGGCCACAAACTTTACTATGTTTATTTTTTTTTTCTATTTTTTTATTTAATTATATTATAAAAAAATAGTCATATGTAAAATCAAGAATCAACTCAATATTGAGATATTTGTTTGAGATTGTGATATTCTCATAAAAAGCAAGTCTAAACAAATTACAAAACTCAATTCCTAATTAACTAAAGTTATAAGATGTCAAACTTGTGACTTGGGTAAAGGGTCCACTAAGTTCAATATTTTTTTTATTTAATCATATGTTAACAAGATAGATGCTCACAAAATTAAGCATCAGACTAATATTGAGCCATATATTTGAGAACACGATAACCTTATAGAAAGCAAACTAAAACAAATAACAATACCCAACTCCTAATTAAGCCACCATATACATGATCCAGTGGATGGGCTCTACTTGATTTAATAACTTTGTTATTTACAAAACTATTTTTTTATTTAATTATATGACAAGAAATATAAATGCTCTCAAAATTAAATGCCAAGGTATTTGTTTAGGACTGTGATAAACCCATAATTATTAAACCATAAAAATTTATATACGTAATGCAATTCAAAATCAACAAAATATTGAAGGATGAGATTATAAAAAAATTAGACAGGAAAATAAATAAAGACCAAATTTTGAATTATGAAATTAGGGGAAATCAATTGAAAAAAATGCCTAGGCGCGCGAGCTTGATCAGACCAGCATGTATGGGCCACGAAAAAAAATCTTGGAAATGCACGCCTAGGGCAACCATGCAATGGACTTGTGTTATATATATTATTTTCTTTTTTAAAAGGCGTTGACACCCCATATGTTTTTTTTTAAAAAAATAGCAGGTGTTGCTCTAGATCCCAGCGATCATAGGTGGCCGAAAAGTTAGGCAACCACCTTCTAAGGATAAAAAAAACCCATTTTCACCCATGTTTTCTATCAAAAACACCTATAAAAAACCTTAAAGATTTTAGAAAAACCCTTTTTTTTATTAAGCCACCATTTAATAGGTTAAGAAACAAAAAGTCAACCCCGAATCAAAAACAACTTTTGATATTGATTTGCTTTACTTGGCTAGATAAAAGGAAAAAAAAGGAACCCAAATGGAACTCTCATCGACAAACGGAACCCATCAACACTAAAAAAAGCAAGTTTCGTTGCTAAAAAGTAATCGTTTATGAACTTTCCCTTTCCTTCACCATAATCTAGCGATTCTCTTCTCTCTTAAACTTAGTAATCAAAATGTGAGACAAATAAAGTTTTGGACCAAAATGTTTAATCTCCAAGCTTCAGGGACCAAAAAGGAGATTTGAAATAAACCTTGAAGGCAAAAATGAGAAAAAAAGGACGCTAACACAAAAGATTTATTTTGAAAGGTCTCCTATTATTTCTTTGTTTCAATTTTGGTCCTCTCTTTTTAAATCTTTCTTAAACAATAAAATCAAATGTTTTTTGTTAAATCGAGCACCGATTGAGTAGCATAACATTTTTTTATGAAACAAACTAATGACCATATAAAATGTAGATAGAAACAAATTATTAATCCAAATCCCAATTAACACAACTTCAAAGCATAAAATTGAAAACAGATAAAAATCATGATGAAGGAAGAAAAAATGAAAAAGGACCAAAACTTGCACCATATTATTTTTTCCAAAATATAAGGCTTATTATTATTTACTTATTTTAATTTTGGTCTTCTCATTTTCAATTTGTTACAAACAACAAAAGTAATTTTTTTTTTAGAAATCAAGCACTAGCTCGACAGTGGAATGTTTTTTTGAGACTATGACAACGATATAAAAGGCAATTTGAAATAGATTTTCATCCTAAAATCCCAAACAAGACAACATTAAAGGATAAAATTGAATAGAAAAAAGATTCAATTACAAAAAAAATTTTCTATGCATAATCCACAATGTTTTTCTCTTAGAGGACATAGTGTTTTATAGTGAAACATCAAGTATTTTGTTAATAGTGATATGTTGATTGATTTTTTCATCTCCTAACATCATAATACAATTATATATTGGTTAATAATGGTTTTAATTGTGTATCAGGCGAGATTTAGGGTCTCCTTACCACGACAATTTGTTTTCTCAGTAATTTAGGAATGAAAGAGAAGATTGATGGTCACATTGCAATTTCTTCATTTTTAGATTCATTAATCTTCCCAAGCTAGATCAAATCTAACCCATTTTAATAAGATTAGCTGAAGGGGATGAGCACATAATGATGTGTGTAATGAGGTATGGTGCATATGAATTCCTAGTTATGTCGTTTGACTTAACAAATGTTCCAGCAACATTTTGTAATCTTATAAATGATGCATTGTATAATTTCTTAGACAATTTTGTTGTTGTCTATTTAGATTATATTGTAACCTACAGTAAAGAGATAAGAGATCATGTAATTCATCTTTTGAAAGTATTGAATAGATTGAGGGAACATGAATTGTTTGTAAAGAAAGAAAAATATGAGTTTGCAAAGTCTGAGATTATGTTCCTAGGCCACTTATTTGGGGAGGGATAAGTGAAGGTGGATTCACGAAAGATTCAAAACATCATTGAATGGTCAGCAATGAAGACAATCCTAAAGTTAAGATACTTTTTGGGGCTTGCAGACTATTACAAACAATTCATTGAGGTTGCAGCAAAAAACAACTCCTCTTTCAGATTTTCTAAAGAAGAATCAGAGATTGGAATGGTAGTTGATTGCCAACGGGTCTTTGAGAAGCTAAAGACAACAGTAGTGTTGGCTCCTATCTTGGGGCTACCTGATTTAAAAAGCCATTCGAAATGCATATTAATACTTCAGATAGAGCCATTGGAGGAGTGTTGGTACGAAAAAGGACATTTGATTGCTTTTGAGAGTCGAAAGTTGAATGACTTTGAACGAAAATACTCGATATATGAAAAGGAAATTATGATAATAGTGCACTGTCTTGGCATATAAAGAGTATACTTATTGGGATCAAGGCTCGTTGTCAAGATCTACAATGTTGCTAACACCTTCTTCAAGACATAGAAGAAGTCGTCACAACAACAAGCTTAGTGGCAAGAATTCTTGGTCAAGTATGAATTTGTTTGGGAGAACAAACTAGGGAGAGATAGTCAAGTTGCTTTGTTTATATCTAAAACACTAATAAGATACATATATGAGAGGAATTCTACAAATATAAAATAATAAAGAACAATTGGTTAATTTACATTAACTATGGAATCATTTATAGCACAAAGTAAAGTTGCTTTTTAAAATATAATTTTTATTTCATTAAATGTAAAATAGGAAATTACACCACTATAATAAAATTACCTAAAATGAGTTAAAAGCTACAAATTTAAAGGCAACTAAAAATCCATTATTGCAAAAGTATTAATTGTCTTACCTCCTTCAAAGTGGATACATACTAATATGTTTGTAAAATATTGTATTATGCATCTAATGTAACAATTTATATAAGTTTTGAAAGATTTAAAAAGTATAAGAAAAGGTAAATTAGAGCTTTATCTATTTTTAAGATATTTTAAAAATTAATCTCCAATAAATTCAAAATTGACAAAATTAATACCAAACCGTTTAACAATTTGAAATCAACAATTAATATCAAGATACACAAATTAAAGAGATAAGGATAGTGAGAGATACACCGATTTTTATAGTGGTTAGAACAATCACCTACTCCACTCCTTGAACATCCATTCAAGTATTCACCATCACATACTGTCTACTTAGCAGATGATACCAAATCGAATACACAATCTTTTTCTGAGCTTAAAATTATACTCAATCATTTTACGAGCTAAAGATCAAACATATCCTAATCTTTTTTTCAAACTCAAGATTAAACCTAGTCTTTTTGTCGGCTAAAAATCAAACCTTACATGGTTTTTTTTAAGGCTCAAGATTGTAAACCTCTCTTTTGCTCTCTACCAAAAGATATATCACAATTTGATTTTCTCTAAACACACCTTACACAAATGAATATTACAGAGAATAAGCTTTAATCTTTCTGAGAATGTAATCTAACACACGAAGATGAAATAGTGATTTTGAGGCAATTAAGATTCAAAGCTTTTCAAGAGAATACAAAAGAATAATAATAATAAAAAATTAGAATGAGAAATATCAAAGCATCAAGAGTAATTAGAAATATTGAGAGATTATGTAGAGAGAGTTCTTACTTAAAATCAAGTGGATATTTATAGAAAAATACTAAAACTAGTTGTTATTCTCGATCAAAAAGTAAGAGAAGAAATCTTCCTTGTCCATGTGGTTTTTCAAGATGTGAAAAACAACTAGATTGAAGATTTTGAGAGAGAAAAGAGTCGTTACATGAACCAAAAAAAGTATGTGAAACACTTCTCTCAATTACAAGTTTATCATCTTAGCTAGTGATAAAATATTGGTGTAAAAAACCATGTAATAAAATATTTAGCTACAAGTGAACAATAAAATATTTTAAAGTGTAAGAGCACACAATATGTATCATGCTCTTCATTTAAGTGTAAATACCAAAATATATGAAGAAGTGATTTTTTACGAGGTATTTATAACTATGTAATATTTGTGTACTAAAAATATTTTTGATGGAAATATGACAATAAAATATTTTAGGATGATGAAAATCATTTTGCGATGCCAAATTATATTTCATAAAGACTTGATTACATAATATAAATTTTACGATATTTTATCATTTATCAATTATTTATATATTTTTATGGCTTATTTCATTTTTTAGATGTTTCAAGTTTATACATTTTTTTTTTATTTTTTGGTTTTTCAAGTTTTGTAAAGAAAATATGAAGGTGAAGATTTCTTAAAAAAGGAATATGAAAGAATACAACCACTGTATAGAGTAAAAGTAGATAAGATATGTTTGTTAAATAAATAACATCAAAACTTATTAAAATATTAGAGTTTGGATTTTGCTTCAAGATATCGTTTGTTAATGAGGTGCAACCTATGAAGGATGTTTGAGAGTATGATAGTTATTGTTTTTTAAAGTGTTTTTCGCTCAGAAATGCATCAAAATAATATATATTTTTTATTTTTTAAAAAAATTAATTTTGATATTAACATATCAAAACAATTCAAAAACATAAAAAAATAATTTAAAAAAATTTAAAATGTACTCAACTCTGTTTAGAACACAATACCAAACAGGAGTTAAGATTCAATCACATGTTGCAACCAAACGGGAAAGCGAATTAGAGTTAAAGTTATTGTTGATTTCTCTTCTATTATGTAAAAGATTTAGTTATTTTAGACCCCGTTTGTTTGTTGGAAAGTAGTTTTCATGGAAAGTGGATTTTTGAAAAGTGAATTATTTTTCGATGTTTGATAGTGTCATGAAAAATAACGAAAATAAGTTGCAAAACATTTTCTAGTGTTTGGTTATGCAATGACAAATGAGCTGGAAAATAACTTATTAATATTTTTTCAAGTTTATTCAAATAATGAGGAACAAATCTTACAAATTAAAAAGTTGAATGAGAATGAAATTGAAAAAAAATCTAATTTCATAAATTATCTCAAATAAAACAAATAACAATCAAAATAATTGAGATCAAATAAAACAGATAAAAAAATTAAAAGATGATGAAATTAAAATAATAATAATTACAATTTCATAAATTATTTCAAATAAAATAAGTAACAATCAATTGAATGAGGATCAAATTTGATAGATAAAAAATTTCAATTAAAAAATAATAAGAGAAAAGCAAATAACAATCATAAAAACGAGGATCAAAATTAATATAAAAATCAAATTAAATCAAATTTTAAAGGGTGAAATTAAAAAAAAAAGATTCAAAACAAAATATATAGCAATCAAAAGTTTGAGGACCAAATTTGTTATAATTAAAAAATAATATGATATTTCTAAATTTTTTACAATTTTTAGAAAGTGTTTTCCATCCAAAATGAAAGGAAAACACTTTCCTGAAAACCAAGTCAAATTTTTCTTTGACTAGAAAGTGTTTTCCGTTGACTAATTTTTTTAATGGCAAACAAATATAGAAAAGTTTGAAAAGTGGTTTCTAGAAAATCACTTTCCGCCAAACAATCGAGGCCTTAAAAATAACAAATTTTATCCCTGAATTTCTAATTTTTTTTAACACACACCATAAATTTCTACTCTAATTTTTCAATCTATATATACTAGTATTATTTGCTATATCAGGTTAGGTATGTCTTAAAATCAGAGATGACTAGGTGTGTGTGTGTGTGATTATTTTCTTGATGAATAAAGTTATACAATTATTGAGTAATGAAAAACACTACAAGTATCTCTTAAAATCAATACTACCAGTATTTATTGGCTATTTTTTATACATAGAACATAATTATTGAGCATAAGAAAACATTGTAATTATGTATTGATTTCCAAAATACACTATCTCCAAACTTATATATTATTATTATTTCGAATAATTTAAGAGTACAAGAGACTGTAAGGTTTATAGTTTATGGTTTAATTTTGAAAGCAAAATGGATCCGTTCCCTTCATAATTACACAACTACGTATAAGATTTGGAGTACAGGGGTCGAAGAGGTTCTTAAAAGTGGAGCCAGCATCTTTCTAAAGTTTCCCAAGCTCCGCTGTGGAAAACAAACACTGTCAGGACAATGAAACATATTATAAATCGAAACAAATATGTAATAATTATGTACCCATTTGCTTTTTTAACGAAGCACATTCAACTCTCAATAACTTTAGTTTAGTTATTATGTAATAGAATCGAATATTACCTTTATTGGGCAGTGTAAGACCCAACAAATTCTCTAAATTTCATATCTGCAAATTCAGGTTCTAAAATTAATATAAGAAAAATTTATCTCCTAAACACTTAAGATAAATAAAAACATGTTATTTTTAAAATATTTTAGAAATAAAATGAGTGTATTTTTAGTAATATGATATAAAGTATTTTTAAATTCTTGATATCAATATGTAAAAACTATTAAGAAATATTTTTTAAAATATTAATTTATTATTAAAAAAAACTTTAAAAACATATTTTAAAAAATTCATTCCATAACATATAAATTATAACGTGGAATAAGAAAGTAGAGACTTTAATTCTGAGGGGTATAGTTTAATTGATTAAGTTCTAGAGTTGTTTTTTAGAAATTACCGGTTTGAGTTTCATAAATTTTAAGAAATTTAAAGATTTATATAATTGTTAATTTTAGAATTTATAAAATTAATTAGAATACATGTAAAATGACTTGAATATTTATATATATATAAAAAAAAAATAGAGGGGCAGGGGCACTGATATCTGCGGGTGAGGTGAAACTTTCATTTTATCATTCTTGTCGGTATTAAACTAATAGCAAGTAATCATAGCTTGCTACCGAGAAGGTGCACAGAGAGTGCTCATATGATTACTCAGGAGGGGAAAATAAAAAACTAATGTAGGAATATAATTATAATAGTGTTTGTTCTAAAATTTATTTTTTATTTTAAATTATATTAAAATAATATATTTTTTATTTTAAAAAAATTATTTTTAATATTAACATATTAAAACAATATAAAAATATAAAAAATTAATTTTAAATAAAAAAATTTTAAATTTTGATAGAATAATTGTGCTACAAACATGGTTTATGAAAATTTAAATTTTTTTTAATATTAATATTACTATTTTTGGATTTTTTTAATGGTTATGTTAAAAATAAAATTTAAAAAATAAAAAAATAAAATTTTAATATATTTATAAATAAAAAAATACTATAAAAAACAATTAATAACAGTTAAAAATTCCGTACACCCGCAGCAGCAGCAGCAGCAGCACTCGTGGTCGTACCATTTGATTTCCTTATTGTTCAGCATCCGTGCTGGGCGTGTGCCCCATGGTGGTGTGTGTGTGTGTGTGTGTGTCTGCAAGATTTACCGACCACTAAAACAAAAAACAAATTCCATTGGTGCGCAAAGAAGGAACCGAACCCACTTTCGCTCTCATGTTAAAAAAAGCAAGCACTGAGTTGGTTTGCCACTCTTGATGGCTAATTAATGGCACAACCGTACGGACTAACTAACATATATATATATATATATATATATATATATATATATATATATATGCATGCTTGCTATTAATTAGCAACAGTACCACTAATAACACTAGAGATTCTTACACCTTCATATATACCCTTTCAATTAGGAAATTCAATTCGAGAGTATTCCTTGGTTCATTCTTACATGTGCACCAGTGATTTTGACATGCACAAACACCTGTCAAATTCTTTGTTCCACTTGACCCTTTTTTCATGTGCTCTTGGGTCATGCTATGTGATCCTATCGTAAGTAAGTTAGATTAATATTTTTTAATGTGAAAAAAAATATTATTATTGCTAATATGTTTTCTAACATAAAAGTTATTTTAATGTGATTCAAGACTTGGTGATTCTAAAAATAACTTGAATGAATATAAATAAAAAATAACAAAAATAGATATTCGCTCAATCAAACACTGACAAGATGACATAATATTTATTCAAGATCGCGATGACTTAATAGAAAGCAAAACAAAATAACTAACAAAACCAATTTAAAATAAATTAAATATTGAATTATGAAATTAAAAAGAAAAGTCAATAAAAAATTAAAAAAATCACAAAATCAGAAAGATGAATTAAATAAAATAAAACATAAAAAAAATAAATCCAAGCGCGTTGGTCTGGGAGGCTCATCACTCTTGGGCCTTAGTAAAAAAGCTAGGTGTATGGGTTTGTTAGCCTAGACTCACACGCTTGAGCTTTGATATATATATTTTTTTAAAAGCTCTATTTGTTTTGAAAAAAAAAAAGGAGACCAGGCGACACTGCTTATTGTACCTAGATTTTGATAGCTATAGGGTCGCTGGAAAATCAAGGTAGAGGTGTTTTACATTCAAAAAATCATTTTCAACTATTTTTTGATCTAAAACATAAAAAAATACCTTGAAAACATAAATAAACTTGTTTATATCTTCAAATAACCTAAAAAACAATCCAAAAAAAATATATATCCTGAAACCTAAAAACCTCCCAATGTTAGATCTATTCTCTCATAAAATTTGAAAGTAAAAAAAAAAAAACCCAAATAAAGCTCCTCTCATTGAACGAAACTCATTAACACTAAAATTGATAATTTTGGTAGTCAGAATCGATGTATACCAATGTTTTCTCTCTATCCCAAAAATCCAGTGATTTTCTCTTTTGCATCTCGAACCAAAACTAAAAAATAAGAGAAATGAAGCTTTGAACTAAAATAGATTTTTAAAAAAATTAAGGCACCGAAAATAAGTGAGTTGTAAAGTAAAAGGATCAAAGTCAACTTTTCAAATTAATTTTGGAAATGGTAATGTAGTTTCTCTGTGTTTTTCATTTTACTTATTTATCTTTCAAGTTTTTACCTAGCTCGATAAATTAAAAGCAATTGGGTTACAATTTAATCAAATAAGGATCCATTTGAGGAAAAAAAAGTTCGAGGATCAAAATAAAAAATATATTAATTACTCTAACCTAGAGTGAAGTGTTAGAGGATGGGCAATGTTTTCATCTACATCTACAGTGAAACACCACACCTTTTACTTTCTTTATAGTTATAATTGTAATTAACATATAGTAAAAAGCCTTGCATTTCAATGTATCAATGAATAGTAAAATGCTTTGGCCTTTTTCAAGTTGGTCTTTATTTTTTTAATTTCATCTTCTAATATTGAGTTTAATGGGCATTGAACTTCACAACTTATTTCTATTTATTTTCTATTGAGTTATCTTGATCTCATGACCTGAGTTTGGTAGGTTAACTCGTGTTTTCTCATGTTATTTTTTTGTTTTTATTTTTAATTGATTTTTTCTTAACTTCATCGTTTAATGTTAGGTTGATTGAGAATTAAGTTTTATTTTTTTTATTTGTTTTCTATAAGTTATCACGGTCTCATGACTTGGGTCATGTATTAGCCTGATTAACTCAGTTTTTTTTAATTGATTTTTTATTTTCATCCTTTAATATTAGATTGATTAACAATTAAGTTTTATAATTTTTTTGATTTACTTTCTATAAAGTTATTTCGGCTTTATGATTCAAGTCATAAGTTCGATCAGTTAAGTTGGGTTGACTATGATGGTTTTTTTATGTTCTTTTTTTAATTCCATCTCACAACTTTGAGTTAACTAGGAATTGAGCTTCATAATTTGTTTTGATTTTTTTTCTATGGGGTTATCTTGGTTTCATGATTTAGGTTTGTCATGTTAACTTGGGTTGATTTGACTTATTTTTCTAATTGAATTTTATTTTTAATTTCATCATTTAATATTGAGTTGATTAAAAATTGGAGTTACTAATTTTTTTATTTGCTTTCTAGAGGGTATTAGAGTCTTATGATCCGAGTCGGGAATTTGACAGGTTAACATTGAGTAAATTCGAGTTGATATAATATGTTATTATCTTAATATTTTTAAAAAGATTGATCTTGATTTTTTTAGTTAAACTATATTTTTACCAGTTGTTCGAAATGTTTTTGGACTTATAAAGTTAATTAAACTATATCAAATTAATCCTCACATAATTTTTTTTATGCTAGAAAAATCATGTTAAACACATCAGGATATTTTTTTATATTAAAAAAATTTAATTGAACTCAAGGCGTAGCTCAAATAATTATCTAGTAATAAATAAACACAAACTCTCTTCCTGTATTTCCAACTTCACCTGCTTTACAAAATGCGTGCGTGATTTTTTATCCATAAAAAAGGAAATGCTTTGAACGGACCCCATCCTTCACAAACATCTTCATTTTTCCATTCACCACCCAAGCTGAAAATCTTGCAGCATAATTCCTATATTTTCAAGACTAATATATTTTCCAGGTACACAGAATTGAACATGGCATATATAATATAATAACCTCATTTTTATCGTAACGATACATGAATCTTATGAAATCTAAGTGTCATTTACCCTGATGGGGGAGTACTGTTTTAAAACCTGGACTGAATTAATGAGTTAATTTATAATTTAGATAACTTAGTATCTAATTTAAATCAAATTTCAATAAACTATTGGAGAAGAATTAAACTAGTATTATCCTATTAGAAATTCAAGTTGATCTCTAACCTGTCAGCCTAAAAACCTAAAAAATTTTAATACAAAGTTGTTGATTTTTTTTAAATGATATTATTTTATATTTTTATAAAATAAAAAAATTAAATTAATTTGAATTAATTCAAATAAACCCATCTAATATATAATCTAAAATTTATCTCAAACTTATCGCAAGTCAAGTTTGAAAACTACATCCGGAACTCCCTGGTAAAACAAGCCTCCAAATATTTCCTTTTCTAATTTTCAATTTTTTTTTCCTATTTTTTTGGCTTCCATTGTTGTATAGATTCTGTAGACGACATAATCATTTCACATGAACTTTCCTCCTCACTTTACATTCTTCTTTGCCTCCACTCCCTTCCAAAGTTCCATTAACTACATATCCCCACACTCAACGCTTAAACTCCTCATGTAATCACAACCGTCAACTCCCCTTGACAAATCTTAATCAACGGCCTTCATGCTTTAAAATTTTGAACCTTTTGACTCTCTACTCCAACTGTATATATACCCTCCCTTTCCCGGCTTCTCGCTGTCACTCTACAAATTTGCTTTACTCTGCTGAAGTTTTCGAAAAATAGTCAATTTCCCTTAAGTTTTAGCTTCTTCAAGATCCAAATTTGTTGTAACATTAATATTTTCTTGCTTTTTATATCCTGAAAGGAGCAAAATACTTGATCAAAAAGAAGAAATATTTTATTTGTTTTTTTTAACTAAATCTAGCATGGCAGATATTTTATGGAAAATGGGAGCAATGTTATCGTCTGATCATAGCTCAGTGGTGCCAATAAACCTGTTCGTGGCACTACTTTGTGCGTGTATAGTAATTGGTCATTTACTAGAGGAGCAGCGATGGATGAACGAGTCCATTACTGCACTTGCTGTAGTCAGTATCTTCCTTTTATGTTATTTTTTCGGTGGGGTTATAGAGGTTTTGATGGTGAGTTAATGCATGCAGGGTTTGTGCACTGGAGTTGTGATTTTGCTAACAACAGGAGGAAAGAGCTCGCATCTCTTAGTTTTCAGCGAAGATTTATTCTTTATTTATCTGCTTCCGCCAATCATCTTTAACGCTGGGTGAGTTAGAGTGTGTGTGTGTGTGTGTGTATTTTCCTTTATTAGTACTAGGGTTGTATCATTTGCTGATCAATTCATTTTAAGCTTGAGACCTTAAGTGTTTGCTTGCTTGCTTGAGATTGATTCAGATTTTTATGTGTACAATGGAATTATGCCAAGCATCATCCCGAAAAGCTATTTTTTCCCTTCTAATTTTCTTCGATATTTGAAACAAATGAGCCATAGAATAGCTCAGTTGTCATGAAATTTTTGTTGCTGGGACATCTCATGAGTTATTCTGTCTTCCCACCAGGTTCCAGGTAAAGAAGAAGCAGTTTTTCCGCAACTTCATGACTATCATGCTGTTTGGCGCAGTCGGTACTCTGATATCCACTGCCATCATTTCAATAGGTACACTAAAACATCAAGTTCATGACAATACTTTGTCTTGTTAGTGCTGAATAATGATCTTAGCTGTACTCTATTTGTGATTAACTTGTTGTTTTTGGCATAGGCGCCACTCACTTTTTCAAGAAAATGAACATCAGTTCCCTCAGAATTGGAGACTATCTTGGTATATTCCATATCACATTCTTTCTTTATTTTCGAAGTTTTCAAGACTCTGTTTCTGCCATCAGATAGCTTGCTTGTGTATGCTCATCTCTTGCCTTGATTGCAGCAATTGGAGCAATATTTTCAGCCACGGATTCTGTTTGTACCTTGCAGGTATGAGACTCCTGGTGAAGATATGGTCTGATTACAACTTTTGAAGCAACTCACACAGAAAAAGTGATTTGAGTACTTCAATTTGTGTTGTTGCAGGTTCTTAACCAGGATGAGACGCCTTTATTATACAGTCTGGTTTTTGGGGAAGGTGTGGTAAATGATGCAACATCAGTGGTGCTTTTCCATGCAATTCAGAGCATTGACCTATCTCACATCAACTCAAGCATTGCAGCTGAATTTCTCGGAAACTTTCTATATTTGTTTATCTCAAGCACCATACTGGGAGTTCTAGTAATTCTCTCCCTCTCTCTATACATGTGTGTGCACGCATGCGCCCATGCTTGTGTGATTAGCTTGTGATGTTTCTGTATTTATTGTGTTTTGTGACATTGCACACTTTTTTGGCTCCTGCAGACTGGACTACTTAGTGCATACATTATCAAAAAGCTCTACTTCGGCAGGTTAGTAAATCATTATCAAACATAAATTCATGATTAGTTTCAATCCCATATAGAGGTTTAGGACAGTAAAAATTAACAACCACAGCAGCTCAATTGCAAGTGGATGAAATCTCAGTTTATCTTGAGATTGCTGTTTGATATTGGAGTTTCACTTCTTCTTAATGTCTTTAAAATCTCACAACGTATTCCTCAAGTTTGTTTCATGTTTACATATATTTCCGTGGTAGCTCAGGTGACAAAAGAAATATTTGCTAGAATAACATGCTGGGAATTATTTTGTGCTCTAATAAATTTTTGTTTTGCCACAAAATCCAGGCATTCTACCGATCGTGAGGTTGCTCTTATGATACTCATGGCTTACCTTTCATATATGTTGGCCGAGGTAAGATTTCTCTCAATCATAGAGTACCTCTCCAAGGACCTCGTTTGCTTGTGCTTTCTACTATTAGATTGAATTTCAGTGGTGAAAGGCAGATTAACCATCATTTTTTGAATTTCGGGTTTTCTTGCAGCTATTCTATCTAAGCGCCATTCTCACTGTGTTCTTTTGTGGGATTGTTATGTCTCATTACACATGGCACAATGTAACTGAAAGTTCAAGGATAACAACTAAGTATGTTGAGTTACATATCCTGAAATGTGTTTGTGGCAATTCATACAAAATCTCTTGTATTCTATTTTTACCTCAAATTCTGTTCTAGCTATCACATTACTTGGGGTTCTCCTTGAACATTTCAGGCATGCTTTTGCTACTTGGTCATTTGTTGCTGAGATCTTCATCTTCCTCTATGTTGGCATGGATGCCTTGGATATTGAAAAATGGAAGGTTGTAAGTGATAGGTGAGGCTAAGCATAAAATGGGAGATTAGTTGCCACACAAATACATTCCAAGATTGTAAAATACAAGCTGAAACAAAATTATCTTCACCATTTTCTGAATATAGTGGTTAACCTCTCTCTTAATTCTCAGCCCTGGAACATCAGTTATGGTGAGTTCAATACTCTTGGGATTGGTTCTAGTTGGAAGAGCAGCCTTTGTTTTCCCTCTATCCTTTTTATCCAACTTGACTAAGAAGTTCCCGTATGAGAAAATAGACATAAAGCAACAAGTATGCTCTCAAGCTATTCTGGTTTCTGGCATTTAACGTGTGTGAATCACTTGATGTCTAATGTCACCCTGAATTTTTGTTTGGAAGGTAACAATATGGTGGGCAGGTCTTATGCGTGGTGCTGTTTCTATGGCTCTTGCTTATAATCAGGTAAAAAAGATCGAAAAGCATTCCTTTTCTATTGGATTTGTTTTTTTTTTTTTGTTTTGTTTTGTTTTTTTTTTTTCAATCTGTTCTATGATGATAGGGCTTTCCTTCTTGTTTTTAAACACAGACTAAGTTAAACATCTTTCAGCTATGAGCCTGGGCGATAGTTTCATATGAACAATTTATGTTCCTGCTATCCACCAACAGTATTAGAATTTCCCCTCGGAGATTTTATGTTGATTTTAATAGACCAATGGTTAAGGCCCTTGAGGGTCTTTATATCCTCTTATGTTGCATATTTATTCTCATCAAAATTATAATTTTATTACTATTCTTGCAGTTCACCAGGTCAGGCCATACTCATTTGCATGGCAATGCAATCATGATCACCAGCACAATTACAGTTGTCCTTTTCAGCACAGTGGTAAGACAATGCATCATCTCCGTGGAGAAAAGGAGGAGAAATAACCTGCTGTTTTACCATCCTGCCTGTGCTTTAATTGCACACTTTAGCTCAGTGCAAACTTTTACAGTTTCCATGTTTAAAGCTAGAAACTATAGTTACAGGTTTTCCTTCCGAAGCTGGACCGTTCCAGCCAACATATTGTTGTAGATATGATGTTTTAATAGTCAACTTGATTTAAGCCCCAGGAGCTAGAATCTGAATTGAAGATTGGATTTTGTGATCCAACTTCATTTTCATTTCCTTTTATTGCTCTTAAAATGGTGCACCGTTTGTTGCAATTATGTTAAGAGTCAATGGCTTGAACTAGATACTGTAGCATAGGGACTCCAAAAAGTTTATATCATGCACTTTTCGTTTTCGCGTATGATTCTTGTAATTTCCAATCCGCTACCAGGAAACTGAGCTAATCAAAGGTTAGTTTCAAACACAAGACTGATGCAGTAAACTGTTTGATCCATGCAGGTGTTTGGATTGATGACCAAACCACTAGTGAGGATCTTGCTTCCATCACAAAAACACACTGCCAGCATGTTGTCTTCTGAACCATCTAGTCCTAAATCCTTTGCTGTGCCACTGCTCAATAGACAGGATTCAGAGGACAACCAGGCCAGCCACAACGTGCCCCGTCGAACCAGCTTGAGGATGCTCTTGAGCACCCCTTCTCACACAGTCCACCACTACTGGAGAAAATTTGATAATAGCTTCATGCGACCTGTTTTTGGTGGCCGGGGTTTTGTACCATTTGTACCTTGCTCCCCCACTGACCAAAGCGTTCATCAATGGCAGTGACAGATTTTCAGAACTAGAGAATACTAATCATTGAATTTAGGTCATGCGTGCAATCGGCTTTTGGTGTGAAATTTGTCAATAGCAAAAAAGATTTCAGAGTGGGGAGGTGCCATTGACAGAATTTTGAGTTAACCTGAGTGGCTTGTAATTTGTTTCCTTTCGGAGCTTGTAATTTTTTGTGGCTATGGCTTGTCAAATGAGATTGTATTCCACACAACAGAGTTCTGTAACTCTTCCCATATTCAATTTCTTACTGTATTCTGGGATTTTCGAAGAGCAAAATCGAGCATTTTTTTTTTGTTTGTTTGTCTTGATGTATAGATTTTTGACACTCTGGCACCAAATATCACACACACTTCGTCCTGACGAAAATGCAAAACCCTGCAACGTAGGGAATTCTGAACAGCATAAATTCAGACCAAATTAAATATATCTAATCCCCCATTAGTTTTTTTTCTTTTAAAGTAAAATTTTTATCTTCTGAAAAGTAAATTATGAGAAAGTAAATTATTTTTTGATATTTGATAGTGTAATGGAAAATAAATTGGAAATACTTTCTAATTTTTTATTATGTCATGAAAAATAAACTGAAAAATAACTTATTAATGTTTTATTTTTTTCAAATTTATTAAAATAATAAGAAGCAAATTTTACAAATTAAAAAGTTGAATGAGAATGAAATTGAAAAAAAAAACTATAATTTTATAAATTATCTCAAATAAAATAAAATAATAATCAAAATAATAAAGATCAAATCTAAAAAATAAAAAAATTGAAAGATGAAGAAATTAAAATAATAATAATTAACATTTCATAAATTATTTTAAATAAAATAAGTAACAATCAAAAGAATGAGGACCAAATTTGATAGATAAAAAATTTCAATTAAAAAATGATAAGGAAAAAACAAATAATAATTATAAAAATAAAGACCAAAATTAATATAAAAATTAAATTCTAAGGGATGAAATTGAAAAACAAATATTCAAAACAAAATATATATAGCAATCAAAAGTTTGAGGATCAAATTTGATATAATAAGTAAATAAAATGACATTTCTAAATTTTTCACAACTTTCGGAAAGTGTTTTCTGTCTAAAATAAAAGGAAAACACTTTTTTGGAAACCAGGTCAAATTTTTCTTTGATCGAAAAGTGTTTTCCGTTGACCAACTTTTTTAATGGCAAACAAACACAGGAAAGTTTGGAAAATAGTTTTCCGGAAACCAGTTTCGGGAAAACAAACACAGCATAAAAGAATCAGTGTTTTATTGTAATGTGAATTACTGTGAATTGCACTGTTCGGTATAGTAACGTAAATTATTGTAGACTGTGAGTGCTTTCACTATGGACTGTACTGTTTGAGTTTTCTTTTTGCTAAAAGCACTGTGATTTGGGGAGGTATAATGGTAGAGTTGTCCTTGTCACAAAGAGTTGCAAAGATTGTAGGGGGGTGGGGTTGACTTTTTGGTCGGGGAGAAAATGATCAGTTCGGATTTTGGTGGGGCCACACGACCCAGGCTGCAGACACTTGGCGCTCGGCTTCAAGCCAGGACGATAGAGCCAGACCCGCGCGCCTGGCAGCAGCTCCAGGCTGCAGACACTGGCATTGGGGCTGCCATGCCCTGGACGCTAGGTAAACCCGCATGCCTCGCTGAAGACCCGACGAGCAGGTCTGCAGGCTTGTGTGTATGGGTTTGCAGACCCACGTGTTGGGTGCAAATCCGTGTGCCTGACTCTGCAGACCCGGGCGTTGGGTGGAGACCCGCACGCCGGGGTCTCTTTTGACTTGCACCTTAGGTTTGGAGACCCGAGTAGCTGGGTCTGCAGACCCTGCAAAGGAAAAAAAAATATAATATCAATTATTATCATTATCATTATTATTATCATTATCATTATCGCTAATAATTGTTTTTTAAAAAATTATTACTATTAAAACTTTTGCCAGACAAATTCAATACTATTATTGATATGATAAATATTATTATTTTTATTATTATTATTAAAAGTATTAATATTAAAAATATTATTATTTGTGATATAAATATTATGATTTTTCTTATAATTAATATTATTAATATTAAAAATACTATTATTTTTATTATAAATATTATAATTTTTATTATAATTAATATTATTCATATAATAATTAATAAATGTATAGAAAATATTATTAATATTGAAAAATAATAATATATTTGATTTGAAAGGTAAAATGAAGAATTATTATTACTATTGTTATTATTGTTATTGTCATTATCATATTTTAAAAAACATTATTACTACCATCGAAGAAAAACATAATTTGTTTTTAAAAGATTAAAAAAATATAAGAACTTGAATAGATAAGTTAAATATTATAAATATTAAAATAAATAGTTCTTACTGCGAGCAGTACCCATCAACATGGGTCCTGTTCCTAGCAGGACCCATCAATAATTTTTTTTCAATTTTTTTTCTTTTCTCTCATGTATTTTGTTTTATACAGTAAAGAGAAAATAAATTGATGGGAGTTTTTTTATATTGGTTAAAAGTTAGGTGATCATAATTGTTTTTTATTTGAGGTTGTATTGAGTTTTCTTTTTATGACATGCTTGTTTTTTCGTTTCAAAAATTCTTTGAAAAAAATTGAAAATTTTTAATTTTTTTCTCTAAATGTTATAATATTAAAGTTGATGGAACTCTTAATAAAATTTTGATTCACATCATATACTTTATATATTTGTATTATATAAGAGAATTAGTTAACAATAAAATCCATTAAAAAATAATTTATAAATATTATAATATAATATTATTTTGGGTAATAGAAGATATTTTAATTTTATAATATTAGTGTATGAGATTTAAAGTTTTATCAATGTTTTATTGTCATTATATTTTTTATTCAGTAGTTCTGAATTATATAAATTATTAAATATATAAATAAATTATGTGTTGGGTCCTGTTGGGGGAAGTACTCAAAATAACTTTGGGTCTGGCTACATAATAGGACCCAATAAGTATGAGGACCCAAAAGTACTAAGTCCGGACCAATTCTCTTAGGTGTTGCGTCATGAGCCAAGGCTAATGGGTCTTGTGTCAGGACCCAACTCACTTGGGTCTGGTGTTAGGACCCAAGGCTTTTATTATAAGTAAAAGTATTAATGTAAAAATATTTTTATTTGTGTTATAAAGATTATTATTTTTTTATAATTAATATTATTAATATAATAATGAATAAATTAAAAATATTCTTATTTGCATTATAAATATTGTTATTTTTATTATAATTAATGTTATTGATATTAAAAATACTATTATTTGTATTATAAATACTATTATTATTATTATATTTCTCTTGGGTTCAGCGTTATGACTCAATGTTCTTGGGTCTTAGATTTTTTGTGTTATAAATATAATTATTTTTATTATAATTAAAAGTATTAATATAAAAAAATATAATTATTTGTATTATAAATATAATTTTTTTTATAATTAAAATTTTTAATATTAAAAATAGTATTATTTGTGTTATAAATATTATTATTTTTATAATAATTAAAACTATTAATATGAAAAATATTATTATTTGTGATATATATAATATTTTTTTATTATAATTAATAATCATAATATTAAAAATAGTATTATTTATGTTATAAATATTATAAGAATTTAGGTCAGATGAGTTTAATATTATTATTAATATTATTAATATTATTATATTCATTAATGTGATTAAATTTGTAAAAAATATTATTGCTATAAAAAAACATAGAATTGATTTGAAGGGTAAAATCAATTATTATTATTATTATTATTAATAATTTGGGTCAAGCATCCCCTTCCAGACCCAAGAAACTTGAAGCAGGAAAAAGGCGCCTCATCCAAAGAGCTTGGGTGTGGCTAGAGTGTAAACCCAAATCTCTTGAGTCTTGCAGCCCCACCTGATCCAAGATTATTGGTCCTGCATTAGAACCTATGGTTCTTGGGTCTTAGGTTTATAAATATAATTATTTGTATTATAAATATTATTATTTTTATTATAATTAAAAGTATTAATGTAAAAAATATTATTGTTTGTGTTATAAATATTATTATTTTCATTATAATTAATATTATTAATAAAATAATTAATAAATTTGAAAAAAAATTGAAAAAAATTATTATCAATATTGAAAAACAACCATAGATTTGATTTGAAGTATAAAATTAATTTATTATTATTATTATTATTATCATCATTAATAAATTTTTAAAAACTATTATTACTATTGCAGAAAAACCATAATTTTTTTGAAAGATTAAAAAAATAAAAATTTTGACAAACAAGTTAATATTATTATTAATATTGTAAATATTATTGTTGGGTTTGATGTCGTAGTCACACTTAACACTCTTAAGTCTCATGTTATTGCTATACTCAATGCTTTTGGATCTTAGATTTTAATAATAATATTTTATTAAAATAAAAGACAAACCGCGGTGGGTGTAATGCAAACCACCTAATTAGTAAATCCTAAAATGGAATAGAAATGAGCTTGCTTTATGTTTAAGGTTCAAGTTAATTCCTTGAACCAAGTTCTCAGACTAAACAAATTGAATTAACAACTGGTACTCTAGACTAATTGCCTAACTCAGCTTGTGCTCAAGTTGCTCTAACTCTGGTTCTAACAGAGGATTTTGTTGTCAAAAGCTTTCCATTTCTTCTTCCAATTTGCTAATTGATCCTGTTTGTCCCTCATCCATCTTATTTATTATTGGTACAGTGCAAAAATATATTACAGTGTATATAATAGTGTGGTACCAATTCTATTTTAAAGTATTTTTAATTAAAAAATATATTAAAATAATATTTTTTATTTTTTAAAATTTATTTTTAACATCAAAATAATCCAAAAATACTAAAAAAATATTAATTTAACGCAAAATATTTTTCTTCAAATTTTAACAAAAAAATAAACTAAAACTCCATTTCAAACACTCATCTCTGCAAAAAAAAAAAAGAAAAAAAGAAAAAGAAAAAAAAGAGGGTTCAAACATAATCTCAACCACCAGTACCTGCAGATGCAAATAATTCTGAGCTGCTCTAAAAGAAAGGAACTAATCGGTCTTTACTACTTTAATTTTCAACAAATAATCTGGATAAAAATAGCGATTCATTATTAAAACTTCTTGGTTTATTATGCAATTGCTTTATGACAGTTTAGAGTCTTTTAAATAAAATATGTGTTTTTTCATTAAGAATTTCCCATTATATAGACATAATTTACAAGCTAAAAAAGAAAAGAATACACAAGGAAAGTACATACTGATCTTCAGCCCTTAGAAGCAGCTAACCTACCATATACACATTGATCTAATTATAGCCTACAATTAGTATATCCTAATCAGGGAAAGAATAAATCTGTATACCATAACTGTCAAGGCAAAGAATCTGCTGCATTAAATGTGTAGGTATTCCCTTTGACATCCCCTCTCAAATTAATGCTAGTAAATCGACAAGCATCAATTTGCCAGTGAGGAAATGATGGCGCTGACGGGGCATGGATTTGATGAAGATATCTGTGATCTGTAGAGTAGTGGAGATATGTGGAAGGGTGATAATCTGATGATCATATGCTTTCCTGATTGAGTGACAGTCAACTTCAGTGTGCTTGGTGCGTTCGTGATAGACGAGGTTGGCTGCAATTTGGATGGCACTAGTGTTGTCAGCATGGAGTGGAGTAGGATGAATTGGACAAAATGGTAGGAATCTATGGCTGAAAGTAAGGAACGTTGGTTGGAGCAAGCCACCAAGATTGATCAGCTGGTCCTACATATGGAATCAATATCCACATAGTTCCAACAATTCATTGCTTCTCAACCTGCGAGAGAAGGAAATTGGAACTAGTTCCAGAGGCATTTTGGCTACTCCAGGAGCTGATAAAGAAACAGGAATGCTTGTCTCAGCTGAAAGAATCGCACTAGGACACAAGAATCAGTTCAGAGGTGATTAAATGATGGGGCAAGAACCTCATAAGATGGGATACAACATACCATTGCCAAGGGTAGAGATGCCAATGTTCAGGGGAGAGAATCCTCGTGGATGGTTGGTAGAAGTGGGTAGAAGTGGTCTCATATTACTTGGAGGGCAAGACAAATGTGTGGTTTGAAGGATTAGTACGAGAGAATGAATCTTGGATTGACTGGGAGGAATTTGCACAAACTTTTTGCAGACGGTTTGGTAGTAAAGAAGACAGTGTGAAAGAATTCAACAAACTGATCCAAGATAGGAGTGTGGATGACTTACATAGACCGATTTGAGGACCTGAGATCATTGATAAGTGCTCTTAATCCATCCTTAATAGAATCCTACTATGTCTCTAGCTTCATTAGTGGTTGAAGGAGGATATTAAACCAATGCTGAAGATCTTGAAAACTTTAAATGTGTTAATGGCATTTGAACAAGCTAGGTGGCGGGAAGAGTCTAACAATGCATTAACCAAGAGGACTAGATCAATGCAGCGCAATAACACTATATTCAACAATGAAAGAGTAACAAGTAATGCTTCATCCATTATCTTTAGCCCAAATCAGATTGAAGGGGGAAAGCTTTACTCAAATAGCTTATTTGAATAGAGGAAGAGGTTTTGACAGTGCTTCAAGTGTGGTGACAAGTACACACCTGGGAACAGATGCAATACTAAAGGCTTACATATGATCAAAGGGACAGAGGAAGAAGAGGATGGGGGAATCAAGGAACTAGAAGGCACATCGCAGGATGAATGCAAAGAAATGAGTCCGATAGATGAATTTGGACTATCACTAAATGTTTTAGCAGAAAATGATACTACAATACTATCAGGATTAAGGGGAACTGTAGGGGAAGAGACCTTATAATTCTAATAGATAGTGGAAGTACCCATAACTTCATTGATGAGAGCACAATTATAGAGTTGAATGCTGCTAAGAGTAAAACCACGTTATTAGCAGTGACTGTGGCTAATGGAAACATCATGTTATGCGAGATGCAAAGTCCTGGCTTTACTTGGTTCATGCAGAGCTATGAGTTCAAGGCCAACTTGAGGGTGCTAAAATTAGGTAGACATTATATAGTGTTGGGAGTGGATTGGTTGAAGCAGTACTCTTCAGTGCTCTTTGACTTCATCAAGCTACGATTATCATTCAAAAAAGATGGCAGAATGATTAAACTGAAAGGAATATCTCAGATTTCAAACTTTCAAATGATAACAACAATTAAAGAGCAGAGAAGCTTCAAGGATGTGATTGTAGGAGTAGTTGGTCAGTTTTTTGCTATGGACATGGAAGGGGAAGAAAAGCCAATCGAAGCTGCAGTGGAGATTGAGGCCTTATTGAGGGAATTTGCTGGACTTTTTAATGAACCATGAACTTTACCACCAACAAGGACGTTTGATCATAAAATTCTACCGAAATCAGGTTCACAAGCTATCAACATCATACCTTACAAAAGCTCATTCATCCAGAAGGGCGAGATAGAGAAGCTAGTGAAGGAAATGATTTCCAATGGAGTAATACCACTACTAAAATCTTTAGATTTACCGACGGATTTTTCCATCGGTATTTGCACTACCATTTCATTGGTATTCGTCGGTAATTCTGTTGGTAAAAATGACACATCATTATTTTTTTTGCTTTATTTTAATTATTTTTTTCCCACTGTAATTCCCTCGGTAAATACCAAGAGAATATTTCCGTCAGTAAAATCCATCGGTAATTTACCAACAAAAATATTCCCTCGGTATTTCTGTTTGTATTTATCAATTTTCTGGTAGTGTACAACACAGTGTTAGTCCCTTTGCATCTCCAGTTCTACTTGTCAAAAATAAGGACAACACATGGAGATTCTGCATCGACTATCGACAACTTAATGAGCAGATCATCAATAAAAAATTTCTCATTCCTCTTATAGACGATCTGTAATATCCCACATCGGCGGGTGAGGGAGTGGTAGCTGACTTTATTAAGAGTGTTGGTTGCCAACTTGTCATACGTGTTTTAGGGCGTCAGGCTCAAATATGGGCTCGCGTCACCAGAAACAAAACTGTGAGGGCGGTAAGGCTCAAAGTGGACAATATATAGCAAATTGGGCCGAGCTGTTACATTTGGTATCAGAGCCAACCTCACTAGTTGTCCGGTTATGCCAACGGGGTCGTCAGGCTCCTTAAGCGGGGTGGATTGAAATATCCCACATCGACGGGTGAGGGAGTGGTAGCTGGCCTTATTAAGAGTGCTGGTTGCCAACTTATCATACGCGTTTTGGGGCGTCAGGCTCAGATGTGGGCTCGCGTCACCTGAAACAAAATCATGAGGGTGGTAAGGCCCAAAGCAGACAATATATGGCAAGTTAGGTTGGGCTGTTACATTATTATAATATCCCACATCGGCGGGTGAGGGAGTGGTAGCTGGCATTATTAAGAGTGCTGGCTGCCGACTTGTCATACACGTTTTGGAGCGTCGGGCTCAGATGTGGGCTCGTGTCACCAGAAATAAAACCGTGAGGGCGGTAAAGCCCAAAGCAGACAATATATGACAAGTTGGGTTAGGCTGTTACATTTGGCATCAGAGTCGACCTCACTGGCTGTCCGGTTGTGCCGACGGGGTCGTCGGGCTCCTTAAGAGGAGTGGATTGTAATATCCCACATCGGCGGGTGAGGGAGTGGTGGCTAGCCTTATTAAGAGTGCTGGTTGTCAACTTGTCATACGCGTTTTGGGGTGTTAGGCTCAGATGTGGGCTCGCATCACCAGAAACAAAACCGTGAGGGCGGTAAGGCCCAAAGCGAACAATATATAGCAAGTTGGGTCGGGCTGTTACACGATCTCCTTGATGAGTTGCATGGTTCTAGGTTCTTCTCCAAGCTGGACCTGCGATTACGGTATCATCAGGTCAAAGTGCATGAAGAAGATATTGAAAAAAATAGTGTTTAGAACGCATCATGGGCATTATGAGTTTAGAGTTATGCCTTTTCGCTTCACCAATACGCCGACCACCTTCTAAGCATTGATGAACAACATACTAGAGCCTTTTCTGCAAAAAATGGTATTGGTATTTTTTGATGACATCCTTATTTACAGCTCAACCTTTGAGCTACACATTGCTCACCTCAGGCAAGTTTTGGAGACTTTGAGTGCTAACCAATTATTCGCCAAGAAATCCAAATGTGCATTTGGGGAACAACATGTAGAATATTTGGGGCATGAGATTTCCATAGAAGGAGTGGCAACAGATAGGAAGAAAATTGAGGTTGTAGCCAATTGACCTACTCCATAATCTTTAAAGGAATTGAGAGGGTTCCTTGGGTTGGCTGGGTACTACAGGAAATTCATATGACATTTTGGAATCATTAGTAAACCCCTCACTGACCTGCTGAAGAAAAAAAATTATGAATGGAATGCACAAGCTCAACAAGCATTCACGGTTTTAAAGAAAGCCCTGTATGAGTCACCAGTTCTCAAATTACCCGATTTCTCCAAAACATTTGTTCTGGAAATCGATGCCTGTGATTATGGTTTGGGAGCTGTACTAAGCCAAAAAGGTAAACTAGTAGCCTACTTTAGCAAATCCTTAAGCTCAAAGCACTTGGGATTGTCCATTTATGAGAAGGAATACTTGGTTATTCTCATGGCTATGGAGAAATGGAGACACTACTTAGAACAAGAACAATTCATCATACAAATGGAGCACGAAAGCTTGAAGTATCTATTGGATCAGAAAATCCATACTGCAATTTAGAAGAAGGGCTTGATGAAACTCTTGGGGTGGAGGTATAAAATACTGTATAGAAAGGGAAGGGAGAACATTGTTGCTGATGCATTATCTAGGAAGAACGGCTGTGAAATTCCTACTAAGGATATTAGGACCCTAGAAGCAATAACCAATGTACTGCCTGTATGGTATGAAGATGTTTATGCATCTTATGAGAAGGACTGCAAGTTACAGGCCATTATCCTTGGTAAATTGACAAAAGCTACAGGGGAACCCGACTATACTTATAAAGAGGGAATCCTGCGATACAAGGGCAAGATAGTGGTTGGGCAGGATAGTGGTTGGGCAGGAAGGACACCTTAGAACTCAATTAGTGAAGTCTGTATATGATTCCTATGTTGGGGGACATGTTGGCGTTCAGAACACTTATAGAAGGCTGAAGACGAACTTCTATTGGTATGGAATGAAAGCCATGGTAAAACAGGTAGTGGAAGAATGTAATGTGTGTAGGTAAGCCAAGGTGGAAAATGTAGCCTATCCAAGACTATTGCAGCCCCTACCAGTTTATAGAGGTACGTGGGAGGCCATTACCATGGATTTTATAGAAGGGTTACCAAGTTTAGAAGGAAGAAATGCTATTATGGTAGTGGTTGATAGGTTTACTAAATATGGGCATTTCATTGCACTTACTCATCCATTCACAGCACAAGACATTGCACAGTTGTTCCTAGACCATTTCTACAAATTTCATGGATTACCTGCAGTTATTGTCACCGATAGGAACAGAATCTTCACCAGTGTCTTTTGGAAAGAGTTATTCAAGAAGTTGGGGGTTAGGATGTTGATGAGCATGGCCTGTCATCCACAGACAGATGGGCAGATCGAGAGAGTGAACCAATGTTTAGAAACATATCTTCAATGCATGACCATTCATCAGCCAAAACAATGGTTTCAATGGTTATTATTAGCGCAGTGGTGGTATAATTCCAGTCATCATTCAACCCTAGGCATGAGTCCCTTCCAAGCTTTTTATGGTTATGCTCCTCCTCAAATGGAGTGGTTGGCATAAAAACCTACTCCAGTAGCTGCGATGAAAGAGGTGTTGCAAAGGAGGGCAAACATGGATCACGCACTGAAGAAGCAGCTGGAAACAGCAAGGCACAGAATAAAGCAACTTGCTGATAAAAAACGAACAGGGAGGGAATTTACAGAGGGTGACTGGGTTTTTCTAAAACCGCAGCCTTATAGGCAAAACAGTGTGGCAGTAAGGAAGAACCTTAAGCTCAATCCAAGGCACTATAATCCTTATTAGATCAACAAAAGGATTGGAATGGTGGCTTATGAGTTGAAGCTACCAGAGGGAAGCTTGATACATCTAGTATTCCATGTATCTTTACTTAAGAGGAAGATTGGAGATGTAATCATCGTGTTATCCAAGTTGCCAGTATCAGATAAAGAAGGGCGGATGCAAATCATGCCTATAGCTATATTGGATAGGAAGTTGATGAAGAAGAGTAATGGAGCAGCTACTGCAGTATTGGTTAGTGGTCCAATCTCTATCTAGAAGATGCAACTTGGGAAGATTTTACTGATCTACAGAAGCAGTTTCTAGATTGCCAAGCAGTTTTCAAAACGTCTTAATTCAGCATTCTTGTGGACAAGAAGGCATTGAAGTGAGGAGTATTGTTACAGCTAAGAATAAGAAGTAGCAGTGACAGTTATTAGCTGTTAATAAGAGCAGGTGCAAGGCACGTAGAAGGTAGTTAGGAACCAGTTAGTCTGTTAGTAGTTAGTAAGCACGTAATGCATTTTAACTAATATATAAGGGGAGAAGTTGACGTATTGCACACAAAAAGTAATAACAGAATTCATTCTTCTAAAAACTCAGTCTTTTTCTCTCTGTTTCTTTCATTTCTTCAGTCTTCGTTAAGCCAGGCTTAACACCTTGATGGAGTTTGAGGCATCTCATTCTCTGGGGCATTTCTATATGAGTAGCGGACCGCACAAGGCAAGATTACCAATAAATGTTGAAGCATTAAAGCTCTGCAGCTGTGTGCTGGATGGGATTTTCCAATCCCAGACAAGTTATAATAGAAGAGGTTCAAGTAATTCCAGAAACCTAGATCTGCTAAGGTGGCTGGAATTACACCTGATAACTTTTGGATTGCTCATGATGATTTTATGGACATTATTGCCTCTGTACAGGGTAGAAGCATCCAAGGGTGGCCTACGCACAGAATTTGGCAGAAATTGAAGCTTCTAAAAAGTCCTCTTAGATGACCGAATCAAAATTTTTATGGTGGTATCAGCAGTAGGGTCTCTCAAACCAGAATAGCATTAGAAGCTGATATGTAAAAGCAGCTTGGTTCATTAAAAAAAGTACTTTTTTTCTCCTAAATATGTCAAGGTCTGGATGATCTATTTAAAACCAAATTCACGAGAGATTTACAGATTGTTTGTAACGATTTCTTCAACCGAATTGAATTCATTTATATTAATGAGTAGAAATGATTTAAATTTTGTTATAAATTCCTGTGTTTGGAACAAAATTTGAAAGGAAATATATATTTGAATTAATGTATCTTTAATAAGTTATTCATATATCCTTGTCATGAGATTAAAAGAAATCTTAAAAATGAAAAAAATCATGTCCATAAAACCATGTAAAAAAACATATGTATTATTTTTCTGAGCTTTCTTTTATATATATATATATATATATATTCTGGTTATTTCAACTTTTCAGTGTCCATAAAACCAATGAGAACAGCTTGATTCTTTTGCATAGCAAGAGAAAAGGGCTTTGCAGAATGCAGAGGAAACAAATTTCTTCAGAGAGATACTTGAAATGCAAGAATTTTTAGTGTGATATACACCCAGAAGAAATTCAAGACTCTTTCTATATCATAAATCACACGCTATAAAACACCTGTGTGGCAGTCAAACCCACCTATATGTGATCATCAAGGGCAATCCCCCAACCATTCGAAGAAATGGAACGCCTCTGAGGTTTCTCCTATGGATGAATAAGGTATCGACTGATCAAAGCAACCAAACATACATATACGAGGGGGAAACCCACTTGAGCTCTTCTCTTGTTGTTATTCCTTAACAAATACCGACAAGGCAATAACAATAACTTGATCAGAGTCTAATGTTAAAGTTAAGAATCACCCCGATCATGTGTTATCAATAGGCATGCACAGACAGTACTGTAGCTTAGAAGCAATGATATGAAAATTGCTTTGATACTGGGCATGTTCAGAAATGAAATGATTATATAACAAGGGGCTGGAGTTCTGAGCTGGAGAGGCTTGGCTCTGTCCAAATTCTTGCATGGCCTTGTAAGTCAGGTGGCAACATTGTGAGGAGGCGATTTAAAATTAAAAGACAGCAGAGGAACTCAAGATCCTCCAACGAAGAAATGGTCAGGTCGCGTACAGTACATGGTGCCAGGGGAACGATAACATTTGCCTGGGAACATAACCACAATCATGCAAAGTCAAGGGAAATATGATGTTTAATAGCGCTACGTAATAAATATCATAAAGAAACAAATAAAAAAACTATTGCTAGCCCTATATAACATTTAAGATTTGAACTTTATGCTGGAAATTTGTTTTAAAAAAATGATTAAAATACATATTTGAAGTCAAATTAAAATAACAATCACTTATTTTTTGAGTTAAAACCTTATTGAAATTTAATCTCCAACATATATTTTTTAATATAAAATATTATCATGATTTAAATAAATTATAAATAAATAAAAAATTGATGTTAAAAAACTCTGAATTGATATGTTTTGATAAAATTTAAAATCTTTTAAAAAATTCTATTTCATATTAGAAAAAAAAAACAAAACTTTTCTAATATAATCGAAAACATTTAAGCTTTTAAAGGTGAAAGATTTTAAATAAAATGAGTTTTAAGCTTAAACTCACTCGTATGGTGAAAAATTCTAAATAAAGTGAGTTTTAAGCTTAAACTCACTCATATTCTGGCCCAACCCATCTTAGACCTAAACCTGAATTTATTGTAAAACAATATTTTAAATTATAAAAATTATTTTTTACCGATTAAAATTTTAACTTGAACCTGATCCATAAATAATAATTTTAACTTGAACCTGATCCATAAATAATTATTTCTTTCAGCTTATTGTTTATCTATCTAGTTCAGCCACAAATGTTAATAATCTCTTCTAGAAGTTTTTTTTTTTTCAACTCTAAACAGTTTTTTTAGCTTAAAAAATACTGATTTATAGCCACTATATTTATATATTTAGAATTACACACGCCATTGTTCACTATTTTAATATATTTACAACTATGAAAAACAAATAATTTCTTTTACATCCATCTCTTGCCAGTTGTCTAATCCTATTACCTATCCTCTTTGCAGACCAACAAGCAGTAATGGCAGAAAACTAACTTTCAAGGTTTTAATCAGAGTTATTAGCCTTAATATTTTTTTTAAAAAAAGATCCTGTGAAATAAATTACTTAATGCTTCATGCTTGAGCTTATCCTTCTCTTTAGTGGCCATCCTCCTCTCATCATTGAGCTTCAAATGGTATGATCAGCCTGCAAAAACAGATAATAACAAAATGGATAAAAAGTGTCGTGTAGCATTAAGGAAAAACCTCTCTTCAAAATAAAAACTCACTATTCCACGTTCAAAGATCAAACATGACTCAAGGAATTCAATTGCTCTTTTCCAAAATATTATTTTGTGATAAATGGTAGTATTGAGCCCGAGTTTAAGGTTTTGGCGCCAATAAACTGATACTAGACGAGAAAAGACCTCTCTTAGCTTTAAGTCCATTGCATGTAGCTTTGACTTCAACTCCTCAAAATCCTTCGTCAACTTTGGTTCAGCTGTATCCTTAGAAGATTTCAATTCCCCCATATCAGCAGGTCTTGAACCATCAGCATCCTTGGCTCCTCCTAACTCATTAGCATCCATGGCAGTTTCGAAGACTGGAACATCTTCAGCTAACTGAGACAAGATAACCAATAATCATTTTGTTGTGTTAAAATTTTAAATTTTAAAGCATTTCCTTGCAACTTCTCTCAACTAATCATATGTTCGGTTACCTTTTAGCTTCTTCTCTTCAATGTATTTCCCACCCTCCTTAGAAAACTGCCAAACTAGAAAAAAGAAACTAAAGAGAAAATTTAAAACAAAACAGAGCTGCAACTTCTTACAGTAGAAACAGAAATGAAACTAAATCTTACCATGTTAGATGTAATGTCCTCTTCAGTTGTCCCAGGGGGGACAACTGTACTTTGAACCAAGAACTTATGAGCTTGCATAGTAACCGAAATGACCAGAAAGTTAAGAAAAAAACCATCCATTGCAGATTCTGATAGAATAAGACAGGCAGAAACTCAGTACTTCCATTTATTTGTCCAGACCTGGTTTAAAATTTTGATTGATCAAAAAATTCTTCTTGTCATGCTAGTCCATCTTAGACTTTACCAAGCAGCCTTTTTATGATCCAGAATAACAGCCTTTATTATTTCCATGATTAAATTGCACGTGGATCATTGTTTCATTTGAAACATTAGGTATACAATAGGCCACATGCATCATCATTTTTTACTTTTTTTTCAAAACTTGTCACAAACACATGTTTGAGACATTTTCTTTTGAATATAAGCAGAGCATAGGAAGATGGGAAAAACCTGTGAAATCACAAGTTGACTTTGGTTTAATAACACCCGTGATAGGCCGCACGCAATACTTTTTCGGGGATGTGTAGTCCTCACCAGCAAAAAAAGTTTTGAATTATTTAGGCATACTTGTATCATTTTCCGAAACCAAACTTCTTTACTTTGACCTCATTTCAATAAACATTAGCATCTGCACTGCAATTTCATTGCAGATAAACCAGCACTCCCATGATCATAGAAGAGTATAATTACATTAAAAAAATGTAAAATAAAATAAAATGGAGCTGTTAAAAAGAGAAGAGTGCAACAGAAATGAAGCCATAAAAGAACCTCACCTTGAAAGCAACATACTGATCAGACTTATTGCCCAGCTGAATTGAGCATGAGCTTTCTCTCTTCACCTCAACTACAGAGATAAAAAGAGAGTCCATCACAGTGCAAATTACAACAGATTTTTATATTTACCAAACAACTTTGCCAGCATAACTGCGCAAAGTTAAAATTCGACACCTGAAAAAAATCCCAAAACATAAAAAATCAAAATTCAAAACGTAAGCATCAATAATTATTAAAAAAAAGGTGCCTGGGATAAAAAGAAAATGTAAAGCTGCAAGTGGAAATTAAATTGTGAGCAAATATATTGATGACCCATTTGTTGTTTTCGAATAATTTTGAGTTTCAACTTTCAACAAACAGAAGATAATAATAAATTTCTCTTATTTAAACAGCTGGGACACTCTTATTTATCTGTTTTCAACATAATTTTGTATTAATCACATGATATTTGAAAAAAATTTATTGTCATCAAATCAATAAAATAAACAAAAACTTAAGCGAGAAGAAAGAGAAAATAGTAACTAAATACTTACAAGTAATCTTGAGTTCACGAGGCAGAATTTCCAAAAGCTCTGTACTCATCATCATCCTGACTCTAAACTAAAACTAAAACAGTAACTAAGTGAAAAACATATAATATTGTGAAGTGAAATTAAACAATATTAATAAACAGAGGAGTAATTAATTAAGTAGAAGTGATAATGATATACTTAAAATTCCAAGACAAGTAAAAAACTTACCAGTGATTTTAAGAGAAAATGCAGATCCAAAAAAGGATATAAGAATTAAGCCTTAGAAGAGAGAGAGTAGCGTCTGCATAACCTCACCCTCTCTAACATAAAAAAAAAAAAAAAGGGTTGTTTATTTATCAAGTTTTACCTTCACTCTCGGTCATATTCTGAATAGTTTTAGGAAGTGAAATAAGTGTTTTGGTTATGACTGCTTCTAATTTTTTCTCTCACCTAATTACTATTCTTAATTTTCTTCAATTTTATTTGATCTTCATGTTTGTATATATAAAATATAAGAGTGATACTTTTTTATAATAATATATTTATTTCTAAGCTTATTATTGACTGTATATTTGTTAAACTATCATGATCTACAAAATAAGATATGATTTGCATATATTGAGACCACATTAGTTACTTTTACCTCATCACAATCATTCAATCATTGTAATCTATAAGGTTTATAATGCTTAATAGTATACAAGTTTAGATTACTAATAAGGATAGTATTTTCAAGTTTGAATATTTTGTCTTTACAAAGAGTATTTATATTTTTAAAAATAAAAACTCTGATGGATCTATTTTTATGGACTAAATTGATCCACTTACAAAACTGACTTAAAACCTATATTAATAAACTCGAAAGTATAGACCCAAATAAGCTTTGGGTAATAGCTGAAAACTAATTCATAACTGAGTTCAAACAAGCATTGAGCCTTAACTAATTAATCAAACTCAAAATCATAAATTTAGAACGAAAAACCAAATTGCCTAAACTTAAAAAAACCAAAAGAAATAAAAGATAGCTTAACTAAAGTATTTATAAAGCCGTTAGGCGCCACACATATCTTAGGGAAGAAAGGTCTCAAATTCTTCAATGAATCCAAGCCACATTAGGAACTCTTGTAGCTCAAGTCCATGAACAAATTTAGGATCTAAATAAACTCTATTTAATCTTTCTTTTCTGTTCAAAATTAGCCCATTACATGTCTTGTCTGATCAAGTAAAAGATAGTCAATAAAAAACACTTTGTCGACGAATCAATAATATTATAAAAAGTACAAAGTTTCAATGAAAACAAGACCACCAAAACTCAACCAATAAACCACAACTACCACCACCACCACCAACAACAATAATAAGTCATGGTATTAAATACATATTTGAAAGGTGAATCGGGGCAAAGCACAAGTTAAATGTTGGAAGGGTTGATCCCTAAATATATTTTTTCATCAAAATGATATTACTTTAACTATTTTTTTTAAAAAAAGTTAATGGGTTAAGGGTCGTATTTTGACCGAGTCAGCAAGTCAATTCGAGTTTTTGACTACATCAACCAAGTTTCTTTTTTTTTTCTCAACTCAGATTTGTTCATGCTTCATATTTGCTAGATCTCAAATCAACTAATTCAAGTCTCACAACATTGATTTAACTTGGCAACACTCTTTTTATCTAGAAGAAATTACAAGAATCTCCTTATAAAATCTTCTTTATAAAAAGACCATTAAAATATTTATGTATCTATATAATTTCAATACCATATTTTTATATCAAAGAAATCCAGAATCTAAATCTCATTTAACACTATCCATCCATTTGACCATTTTTTATATTAATTTTTCACTTTTTTATTTGATAGATTAAGAAAATCATTGATTTGGATAGAAATTATTTCACAAAATTTTATATTCAGTATTATTTATTTAATCATATTTATCTTTGTAATATTCATATTATATTATTATATTACAATTATATTATAAACACACACAGAATATATATATATATATATATATATATATATATATATATATATATTTTCATCGGAACGATATTGCTTTAACTATTTTTTTTTAAAAAAAGTTAATGGGTTAAGGGTCGTATTTTAACCGAGTCAACAAGTCAATTCGAGTTTTTGACTACATCAACCAAGTTTCTTTTTTTTTTCTCAACTCAAATTTGTTCATGCTTCATATTTGCTAGATCTCAAATCAACTAATTCAAGTCTCACAACATTGATTTAACTGGGCAACACTCTTTTTATCTAGAAGAAATTACAAGAATCTCCTTATAAAATCTTCTTTATAAAAAGACCATCAAAATATTTATGTATCTATATAATTTCAATACCATATTTTTATATCAAAGAAATCCAGAATCTAAATCTCATTTAACAATATCCATCCATCTGACCATTTTTTATATTAATTTTTTACTTTTTTATTTGATAGATTAAGAAAATCATTGATTTGGATAGAAATTATTTCACAAAATTTTATATTCAGTATTATTTATTTAATCATATTTATCTTTGTACTATTCATATTATATTATTATATTACAATTATATTATAAACACACACAGAATATATATATATGAGTTTATAAAATTTAATTGTGTACATTGTAATATAATCTTATAAATAATTAACTTGTAAAATATTTTTTTTTATTTGTAGAACTTTAAAACAAAATTTTTCATTTAAAAAATAATGAAAAAGTGGAAGCTAGATATTTGGATTTTTTTTTGTATGAATATCTTATTTTGATAAGTTCTTTTTTCCATAAAATATTTTTTTATTTAGGTAATTATACCTTTTACTAAACAACACTAGCTTTGCTTCTCCCTCACAATCTAACTCACAAACAACCAACAATCCTCATTTTCACTCAGATCTCTCCTTTTTCTGTTTGTTTTTATTGAAAGAAAAAAAATGGCCTCTATTACCAGAGCTTCAATGTTGCAAGAAGATTGAATTCTGGACAAGGTTGTCAAAAATATATTTTTGACACGACATGAAAAATGCAAAATAAATTCAGATTGTAAAAACGGATCATAAAATTGTAAGGATTTTTTTTTCATACATAGTTCAAGCACCTTAAAATACATGGTTCAAATAAAAATTCATACACGATTTAAGTAACTTTTCATTAACTAACAATTAACAAACTTAAAACAAACAATCTGCTGATGTGTTATGTAAACTAAAACTAGCTTCATTGCCTTCATCTTGCTCATTATTCCTCAGACATTCATCAATATCATTATTATCAAGAGGATTATTAGTATCACTACTAGTACCAACACCAATATTATGAACATTAGTGCTACTTCTAGTACCAACACTAATATTATCAATGCTATTTAACTCAAAACTCCTTGAATTCTCTAAATTGTCATCAATTTGAATCTTCAAATCATCTTCAATACCATGACTCTCCATTTCATCATCATTAAGAATTTCTTCTTCATCACTTTCATCTTCTTTACCATTTTTTCTTCGTGTTGCACTGTCAATAGCACCAAGCAAATCAAAGTTTGAATGTTTTTCTCCATCAGTTATCCAATCATAATCAAATGAAAGATCATTTACTATACCAAAATCATCAGCTTGCTTTTTAACTTGGTTATCATTCAATTTCAGATTGCACATTACAAATACCAAGTCATTCATTTTTCTCTGGTTCAAATGATTTCTTCGTTTTATATGAACCTAAATAAACAATTCAATGTATAAGATTTTTATTAAATATTTCAACATTTAAAATAAAAAAAATAAATAAACTCACTATTTCAAATGCACTCCAGTTATGCTTACACCCAGATGAAGTACAAGTCAAGTTTATAACTCAGATTGCAAACCTTTGTAATTCTGGACATTCATCCCCGTAAGAATCCCATCATTGAGCTGGAGTTTTTTTTATCTCATGCTGTCTTAGCAGCCTCAATGCCAAACAACCCTTTTGCATCCTTGATTGATTCAAGTTGTAAGTCAATTTTGCACATTTCAATTGCATTAGACACTATCCTTTCTAAGCATTGATATAATTCAATTTTAATGTTGGCATTAACCTTAAAATTGGGATTATAATGATAATAAGGATTCAAATAATAAGCTGTTGCATGTAAATGTATGTGGAGTTGAAGTTCCCATCTTGCATTAACAATATTCCATATAGGTATATAACTATAAAAAAAACAATAAAAATATCATTACAATCTAGGAATATCTCAATTGGAAGTATCTCTAAAGACATTCATATTAATAGATGAAAACATTTGAAATAAACAATTAGCAAGATATATATATTTTTTTCACAGAATCAAAATTCACTTGTATCTTCTCTTTTGCTTCATCCATTGCTTTATATGTAAAACCCATAACTGATTTCTCATCTGAATCAACTAATCGAAGAACTTTAATTAGAGGATATGCTGCCTTAATACATATAGTGACATCATGCTAAAACTTGTTATCCAAAACACAATTTTGAATTTGTTTCCCTTCTTCTATTCTTGCAAACCTACATGAACTCCATTGTTTGGAAGTAAACATAGTCATCAGCTGCATTTTATGATCATTCAAACATCTTAGAGTCAAATATAAAGTAGCAAACCGAGTGGCAGCATGCCTAATCAAATCCCTTCCTTTTGTAAAGTGCCTTAGTATGGAAATAAGAATAGTTCTTGAATAAATATATGAGGTGATTCTCCTCCCCTTAGTAATAGTTACTTGATGAACCTCTAACTTCTTCTCAAAATCTTCCAATATCAAGTCAATACAATGGACAACACATGGTGTCCAAAATAAACTCTTTCGTTTCTCCATCAATAATTGTCCTGTTGCCTTATAATTTACAGCATTATCGGTGACTACTTGGACAACATTTTCCTCCCTAATCCTCTCCACAATGACATCTAACATCTCTAATATGTTAGAAAAACCTTACAATTTGTCGACATGCTTCTTCTCTAATATGCTTTTTTAGCAATTAATTTAGGGTTGTTTGTGTACTTCCACTCCCACTAGTTACTCTCTTTCCTTTTTCCTTAGTGCTAATTTCTTTTATTTCATCATCATCATATTTCCACTTCCACTATATTGATGAGCCTTTCTTTTCTTTTCTTTTCAGTTGCTTCTAGATTTTTCACCGAAACACTCAAAATCATCTGCTTAACATTTTCTAGTACTTACTGACATGGCTCAACATCCTTACAAGTGCAAGCTAAATGCTGTTTGAAACGAAAAATACTTCCACTGATAATTTTTTTGACAATACTTGCACTGAACTTTTCTAGAATTTTTATCAATATCTATACCATGTTGCCATCCCACATCAATTCTATTACCAGAAGAATTTTTTCTAGATGCCATAAGTTCAACAATTCAAGAATCAACTCAAATTAGCTCTGTAATCAATCTCAAGATTTTATGATTGTAATTAAATTCTTGTTAAAAAAGATCTACCATAATACATGACTAGTAATATAAATCAATAGTGACAATAAAATTATCCAAGATTGTTCTATGTGATTCATGCAGCTAGTATTATCCAAAATCTTATCAGCAATTCAAAGACAATTATAAAAATTGTAGTGACAATTTAGAAGACTATAATCATGACCAGTAATATAAATCCCCTAAGCAAAGTGCATCTAAACTATAATCATATTGCACCACCGAAATCTGGGCAAGAAAAAGAAGATATCCTCTCTAGTCAACAAGCTCAACTATAAACAAATATAATTTAACACTTAGACTATATAATTATAACATTTAGACTATATAGTTTAAGCAGTAAACTATCCACAAAGCCAATTAGCCATAAACTGCAAATCCAGTTCCATTAATCACAACTTATTCATAGAGTAAAACCATATTGATGAAGAGGAAGGGCGTAAAGTTCACAACCCACATATCAGCCCATAGCAAAAAATAATAAAAAAAACCCATAAAATCCTCCAAATTTCTTCTTGATTTGAATAATTTCATGTTGCATATATTTTTTCTTATCACAATCTACTTCTGGTCTATCAAAATCTAAACTTTCATCACCTCTTAATCATTAGCAAACCAAACCGATATTAAGCATAATAATTTATCAAGAAATTAATTAAATTTAGTTAAACTAATCAACATATAACAATAAAAAGGTCACATCTTTTTCCAAAACTTTCTCAACAACCAAACAAAATGACATTATAAATGAACAACTTACGGTGTAGACTGTAGAGGAAGCCGTTGATGATGGAAAAAAAAAGACCATTGTTGATGAAGGCTGAAGAGTAAGTCGTTGTTAAAGACTGAAGAGGAGAGCGTTGTTGATGAAGAGTGAACAAACTGAAGAGTGCTGCCGCTGTTGATGAAGAGGAAGTTGTGAGCCATGATGATGGGGAAGAGGAAGCTGTGAGGCGTGAGTCAATGTTTGGCAGGCATGAGTTGTTACCAGGAGAGCGCTGCCACTATTGAGTAAGAGGAAATCATGAGGCGTGAGGTCGTGAGCTGTTAATAGAGAAAGAGATTAGATTTAGGGATTTAGATTTTGTTTGTTCTATGTGTGTATGTGTGTGTGTGTGTGTATTAGCATTATATGTTTATGATGAAATCGTTAAAACGGTCCTAAAATCGTGTTTTTACGCGATTTCACCCGATTTTAACGATTTCACCCATCTTCGAGTTTTTTGAACGATTTCGCATGTTAAACATATATTGAATCGTAAATTCGTATGATTTTATGAATCAAATCGCGATTTTCACAACCTTGATTCTGGACTGATTTCATAATTAAAAAGCAAAGATGACCATTGTAATTTCAAACCTTCCTTTATGTAGCATTTTTTTATATTCCATCTTGTTTCCAACACAACATTTTAGTTATAGATAATTATAACTTCCTTCTTTCCTAAAGCCATATGTGGCTACATCCTTGGTGCCAGGAATTCCTAGTTTGTAGGAGCCTTCTTGTACTATGCTATTAATGTAATAGAATGCACCTGAGGAAGCTAAGAAAAATGTTAACAAATCTTGAATGAATTACAGTGGAGGTTCGAGTGAATCATCCATGTTCTATCAATTATTCTTTTCTTTATTTTTCATTGCAATCTTTCTTTAATTAATTTGCTAGAAACCTTTTCTTGCTGGATAGTTTAATAGTTGGTTCTCTGTAAAGTAGTCTTGTATCAAGTGCTCAAGGTTTGGGTGAATCATCTTTGTTCTATCCATTGTCCCTTTTTTTTTTATTTTTCATTGCAATCTTTTTAATTAATTTGCAAGAAACCTTTTCTTATTGAATAACTTAGTAGTTGGTTCTCTACAAATGAATCTTGTATCAAGTGGTATCAGAGCTCCAGACCTTAGGATTTGAGCTATGACACCTGAAACTCGATCATAAGATTTTAAAAAGATTTAAAACTCTCTAAATGCTACAAATAAAGAGCAAACTCAGAAGTATGAACATGTTATAAAGCTACTGGAAACTTATGGTCGAAAGCCAGAAAATAACATCTCTAACTACGAGGCTAAATTTAAGGTCTCTCTTATCAACAAGGCTATAGAAGTTACATTTATTCGTGGATGAATCCAGCCCCACCAAAGGTCAACAATCTTCCTACAATGAAGATTATAACAAAAAAATTTGCTCCTCTTGAGATGGAAAACTTCACTCTTTCAAGGTATATAAACCTAGATATGATTTTTCAATTTTTGACAGAGATGATGTTTATAAATGGCTTTACAAATGCAATCACTACTTTGAGACAGAAGAAGTTGATGATTGTGAAAAACTTAAATTAGCCTCATATTACTTAGATAGGATGACCTTTTATTGGAACCAAAACTTCATGGAGAGTATGGGAAATCAAGAAATGAGTTGGGGTGAGTATATCGAAGCTTTGTGTAGTAGATTTGGAGGTCAATAGGATCCATTAGAGGAATTTAAATATCTCAAATTGGTATTTTGAATGCATATATTTAGGACTTTGACATCCTTTGAAATAAAGCAAAAATAAGTGAGAAACAAGCTCCAATGTTCTTTGTTAGAATATCAGAAGTAAAGATAAAAATCTAGTGAAAATATTCAAATCTAATAGCTTGAAACAAGCTTATAACCTAGCAAGATTACAAGAAAATATACTCTCACTTATAAAATATCCCATCATAGATCCCCTAAACAATCACCTCAGACTATAACCCAAACCAATTCATCTCTCTCACAAGATCACTATAAGAGTTCACATACCCTGACCATGCACTCTTCTAAGCCAATACAACCTAACATATCCACTAACCCAGATTACCACTTCACCAGTAAAACACCCATTAGACCAACCAAATCCATGAATAATAAAAAACTAAAAGAGAGAAGAGCTAAAGGGTTATGTCTTCTATGTGATGAACAATTTGTACCTGGTCATAGGTGTAAAAACACAACGTTATATTCCCTATGCCTCATTGATGATGAGGAAGATATAAAAGATGAAGAAATTAAAGAAGTGAAAGTTAGAGCAGACAATGTTACTCCCCATATATCTAGTTAGGTTACAAACTATCAAGTCTGAAAAGCTTAACAGCTTAATGAACAACCCTTCATCAAGTAACTGAGATTAAGTTATGTAGTTTGAGAATAATAGAGAAGGATGATAATGTTTCTTATTCCATGGCTCCAACTCTTTCTCTTAATAGAAAGGCAATTCTATTTTGAAGACACTGTTGGACTTTTATAAAAAAAAAATGTTTCAAGAACCAAAAGGCTTGCCACCATCCAGGGTTCATGACCATTCTATTCGTCTTAAGAAAGGCACTCAGCCTATCAACCTGAGGCCTTATCGTTACTCTAATGTCTAGAAGGATGTAGTAGAAAGAATGGTCATTGAAATGTTGGATTCATGTATTATTCAACACAACACAAGTCCTTTTGCTTTATTTGTGGTATTAGTTAAAAAGAAGGATTCTTGGAGACTTTACGTGAATTATAGGGATCTTAATAAACTCACTATTAAGGATAAGTTTTCTATTCCAATAGTTGAGGTATTATTAGAAGAACTAATGGAATTATTGTATCCTCTAAGATTTATAAGGTCAGGATACCATCAGATCAAAATGATTTGTAAGGATGTGTATAAAATTACTGTTAGGACCCACAATAGTTATTATGAATTTTTGGTCATGCCATTTGGCCTCATCAATGCCCTTGCCATATTTTAGAGTCTCATGAATGACATGTTCAAGGTACACCTTAGGAAGTGCAATCTAGTCTTCTTCGATGACATTCTAATCTATAACAATTCTATGACGAACCACTACAAGCATCTTAAATTGGTATTTGAGTTACTCAAGTCTCACCAATTACTTTATAAAAAAAGAAAATATGTTTTTGGGAGTCACCAAGTGGAGTGCTTAAGCCATATTATTTATGGGATAGAGGTGGATAGTGACCCTTGGAAAATCCAAACAATTATGGATTGGTCTACACCTTAGAACCTAGAGCAGTTGAGAGGGTTCTTAGGCCTTACATGTTACTATAGAAAGTTTGTGAAGAATTATGGATCCATATACAAACCCCTCACCAACCTATTAAAGAAATATGCCTTCAGCTAGTCTAATGAAGCTACCAAGGCTTTTAATGATCTCAAATCAACTATGATCAACCCTCAAGTGTTGGCTTTACCTAACCTAAGTAAGCTATTCATTGTAAAAACTAATGCTTTTAGATAGGGAATATAGGTAATATTAATGTAGAAAGGCTATCCAATAGCTTACATCAATAAGTTTTTGGGACCTAGGCAGCAAAGTTTGAGGGAAATGATGGCAATTTTGCATGTTGTAACTAAATAGAAGCTTTATCTATGAGGGAGGCATTTCAAAATACATACAGACCATGTCAACCTTAAATGCTTAATGGATCAAAAGGTATCTACTCCTTTTCAACACCTATGACTAGCCAAACTGCTAGGTTTTTACTACAAAATTGAATATAGAAGAGGAAAGGAGAGCATTATAGCTAATGCCCCATCAAGGGTTTATTGTAGTAAGGTTTATACATTGACAGTGTCAACTGTTTCTACTAATGTTATGAAGGAAATTCAAAAATCTTAAGAGAAGGATACATCTATACAAGCTATCATCTAGGACTTGAAAAAGGATCCAACTACTTACCCTCACTACAGATGGGTGAATAATCACTTGAGTAGGAAAGGCAAAATATTGGTGGGAAATTACCCTGCCCTATAGAACAAAAACATCGCTATGTATCATAACTCAACTATAGAAAGAGGGTATTCTAGAGCCACAGTGAAAGCAAAAGGGATGGGCAATATATACTATTTGAAGAGACAATAAGGGCAAGTGAGGTAGTTTGTGAGGGAATGTTTAGTATGTTAGAGGAACAAAATTGAAAATGTGTTTACTCCTGTTTTACTTCAACCTCTACCAATATCATATGCCCCCTTCACTGACATTAACATGGATTTCATTGAGGAATTGCCAAAATCAGATGTTAAAGAAGTGATTTATATGGTGGTTAATTGATTCAACAAGTATGCCCATTTAATGGCACTAAGTCATCCTTATTTTGCTTTAATAGGTGCTAAAATATTCCTAGACAATGTCTATAGACTTTATGGGTCCCTATTAACCATTGTGAGTGATTGAGATCCTGTGTTTCCAAGTCATTTTTAGAGAGAATTGTTTGTCAATTAAGGTGTGAATCTACACTACTTAATAGTCTATCACCCTCAAACCGATGGGCCAACATAAGTGGTTAATAAATATCTGGAACAATACCTACGTTGTATGACAATAGACAACCCCAACCAATGGTCCAGATGGTTAGCATGAACATAATGTTGGTACAATACTAACTATCGCACATCAATTAGAGCTACTCCCTATGAAGTCCTATACAAATTGAAACCTCCAATCCACATTCCATAACTTTCAAGAGATTGTGCTCTAAAAGCAATAGATGATTTTTTAACCAAAAAAGAGGACATACGTAGGGTAATCAAGGATAAATTATACATGACACAAAACAAGATGTCTCAATTAGCAAACAAGAAATGCAGTGATAGAGAGTTCAAGGTTGATGACTACGTTTACACTAAACTTCAGCCATATAAACAAAAATCAATTGCTTAAAGACAATATCATAAACTAACAACAAAATACTATGGGCTTTACCAAGTAATGGAGAAAATTGGGATGATAACTTATAAATTGGATTTGTCATCTATTGTTGCCATCCATCCTATCTTTCACGTCTCCCAACTAAAGCACCATGTAAGTTATAACATCATACAAGTTACCTTGCCCATTTCTATCAATGACAACGATCAAGTTCTCCTGCCCCAAGCTATAATTGACAAAAGAATGACAAAAATAAGGAATCAAACAACCTAGATATTGGTTCATTAGAAAGGTTTTTCACTTGTAGAGGCAACATGGGAGTTCTTGGATGAATTTTCTCTTAGGTTTCCCCAATTCTCCCTTGAGGATAAGAAAGCTTTGATGGAAGGGGAATTGTTGTAAGAGGATTGAATTCTAGATTGATTTCACATTTAAAAAATAAAGATGATTGTTGAACTATCTAACCTTTACAGGGCATTTCATTAATATTCTATCTTGTTTCCAACGTAGCATTTTCATTATAGTTAAGTTTAACTTCTTTCTTTCCTAAAGCCACATGTGGCTTTATTCTTGGTGCTAATAATTCTTAGTTTGTAGAAGCCTTTTTGTACTGTGCTATTAATGTAACATAATGCATCTAAGGAAGCTAAGAAAAATGTTAACAAACTTTGAATGAATTATAATAGAGGTTCGGGTGAATCATCTATGTTTTATCCATTGTTTATTTCTCTAATTTTCATTACAGTCTTTCTTTAATAAATTTCCTAGAAACCTTTTCCTACTGGATAGCTTAGTAGTTGGTTCTCTATAAATCAGTCTTGTATCATTGAATCTCAACGCCCTCTTTTAAAATGTCATAAGTAATTATTTTTTAACAATCTTTAAGTCCCATGTCTTTATCTATTTTTTATATCATTATTTCTTGGTTTTTTCTGATACAGTTATGCTCATTTCCTTATTTTTATTTTCAATCAGGAAAATTGCAAGAGGATCTCTAGCTTGAGTTTAGTTTCACCTTCCATTAATGAGAAAAACTTCCATTTTTTTAGATTGCAAAGAGGTGGTGGACCTGGATTACGAATCACTTGCACAGTGTGGGATTTATAGCCATCATATTCATACTGCATGTCATAACCCATTTTTGGGTTACTCCTCAAATTCATTTTTCTCTTAAAAAAAAAGAAAAAAATACAAAACAATGTCGTTTTGAACAACATTGTGCTCCTTCTTCCCCTAGACGCGCAGCAGGGGAAGAGGAGATTTTCTCTCATGCAATGCCCCTTTCCCTCTCTCCCCCAAAGACCCAAAACCGACACGACCCACACCCATTTACCTAACAAAGATGAAAAAGCAAAGGAGACAAGCTCTATGGCGACCCCTGAAACGACTGCCTAGTGGCCGCCCAACCACCCTACCCATTCGAGGCGATTGGACTGGGTGAGGGTGGTCTCTCCCCTAGCCTCCTCTAAATACAAAAGAGGGATGAACGAAAAAATAAGGGGGGGCGAGAATTGTTTAAGTTACCTTAGAAGGAAAACAAACAGAGGGCGAAATAGAGGAAAAGAAGAGAGAAAAGAATAGAAAATAGAAACAAAAAAAAACAGATGAAAAACAGAGTAAAGGTTGAGAAAAAAAAACAGAGGGGGACGTCTGTTTAAGAACCAGAGGAGCTTAAAACAAAGAAGAACAGAGAAGGGAAGATTTGAGTAGAGGAAAAGAAAAGAAAAACAAAAAAATAAAGGAAAAAAGAAGAACAATAACCTCCCTCTCTTTTGGTCTATTTCACCACTGCCTGGAACCTATGCCTAATCATCTCCACCACCACTGGCAGTGCCGCTAGCAACCGCAGGTTAGCCCTACTCCCTTTCCCTTTCTTCTTCTTCTTCATTCCCTAGCTGCTCCATTGTTCTGTGTGAACAGTGGAGAGCTGCTCCACTGTTCATTGGGTCGAACAGCACCGACCCAGACTAAAATGCATTGGGTCAAGTCCGGCCCAGGAAAAAAAAAACAAATTCCAAAATTCCAAAAATCTTTTGAAAAAAAATGTGATTTTTCGTGTATTGTTTTATCAATTTTGTGTAATATTGGTTTATATTTTTATACCGTAAAGATACAAATCCGATATTAAAATATCTCGTTTTCTCTAAAATGTTAAAACAAAAAACAATTAAAAAAAATCTTGTTTTCATGCATACGGCCAAGTCTCTCAAAGAAAAAAAAATTATATCATATTTTCATTATAAAAAAAGAAAAACAATTTAAAAACATGTTTTAGCATGCATGTTGGCTTTAATAACCAATTTATTAAAGTCACGAGAACTTGGTCAATATTTCAAAAAATTCAAAAAAATATTTTTTGTTTTCTTTTAATATCAAGGATTACGAACTTACACGTAAGATGTATTTCTAATATTAAAAATATAGTTCTTTTATGTATAGACTTTAGAGCAGTTAGATTTTACCCAGTAAGATAAGAATCTTCTTACCGAGGATAACTTTTCTTAAACCGTAAATGGACCAATTATTGAAAATACAAACAAGACCTTAGATTTCTATCAGACAATTAAACACTGAGCTTACCTTAGGTAGGACATATTTAGGGTGCTAATACCTTCCCTTTACTCAACCAATCCTCGTACCCGATCTCTGAGACCAGTTAGGATTCCTAATAACCAAAATATTAGGTGACGACTCTCATTTTCTTTCCTACTAATAAGAGACAATAATTTCTTGTCTCTCCATATTTGCCAGATAGACACTACACTTACATGAGAGTGGAATATCGTCATGACGTCCGCACATGTGCAACACTGCATTTAATATTCCAGTCTTGGACTTTGTTCTTGAATCTGCATTAACAATCAACTAACCTTGGTTCTCGCGCTTCGCTGTGAGACCAAATTATTTTTTTGTACAAAAAATGGTGTTTAGATATTGAAATGAGGTTAAAAAATGACAAACAAACAACCATGACAAATTTGTAACAATGTTAATAAGGGTTAAATCAACAAGAGATAACAAATGTTTAATTATTAGTATTAGTATTACTATTACTATCATCATTGTCATCACCATCAATAATATTATTATTTTCATTTCTATTTTTATTTCCATCACCATATTATTATTATTATTACCACAACTACTAATATCATCTTTATTATTATTATTATTATTATTATTATTACTACTACTACTACTACTACTAGCACTATTATTATAATTATTATTATTGTTACTACCACTGCCACTATCATTACAATCACAACTATTGTTATTATGATTATCATCAATACTTTAATTTTTATCGTTATTGTTATCATCATCAATAATATTATTATTTTTGTTACTATTTTTATTTTTATCACCATTGTTATTGTTGCTGTTATTTTCATAACTAACATTATTATTATAATTATTACTACTACTACTATTGTTGTTGTTGCTATTATTATTATTATTATTGAAAAAATAAAAACCATGAACTTGATTTGAAGGACATAATTAAAAACTATAAAAACTTTGACAAAAAATCAAGGAAAATAATAAGAAATCATAAGAATGGGATCAAACTGAAATCATCATAATTATCATTGAAAAAACCAAAATAAAAAAGTTGATTTAAAGGATAAAATTGAAAGCCATAAGAACTTTGTAAAAAGAGTAAAGGGGTAAAAATACAAAATTAAAAGCACGAGGACCAAATAAAAAATCATTATATATACAAATTAGAAACCAAGTGTTAAATTGAAAACACATAAAACTTTAACAAAAGGAAAAATGATGAAAATATACAAATCAAAAGTAAAAGGAATAAATCTAAAATTCCAATAACACCAAGGACCATAATATATTTTTTGGGGAAGGAAAGAGAAATAAAAGGTCCTCGGTGATAAATCAGAAATATTTGAACTACACACGTCGCCTAGGATGGAAGATAAGAAGGTGGGAATCGAAGTATACGGCGGAATCCTATTTTTTACCACTAGGAGACGTCGCACGCGCTGCCCCAAAGACGAGACATCTCCCACTCTCTAGCGCGCCATCAACTTTTTCTAATTAGAAATATTATTTAAATGGTAAATTACTGCATTATCCTCATGCAAACCAATAATTAAAAAAAAAACTAGATCTAAAAAACTATAATACCTCTAACCACAATAAATTAAATTTCTTGGATCCAATGGTTCATTTGCAATTCAACTATATATATAAAAATGAAAAATACCAATATACCCCTAACCAATACAATTATTTATTTTTTACTCCTAGGGGTATTTTTTTTATTTTATTGTTCATAAAATACTATATAGACAAAAATACCCTTACACAAATCAATAATAACAAATGATCCATGTGAAAATATCAAAATACCTAACGAGGATCAGCTCAACACCAATCTTAATCACGCTAGAGATCCATTGGCAGTGCCAAGTGGATCAATTATAAGAGCTAAAGTAAAGAAACTTAAAGAGACATTAAATGAGATTGTTCAAAATATATGGGTCAAGATGGATCTAGAGGAGCTTGAGGCGTCAAATGAGCATGAATGACAACCTATAATTCATCTAATCTAAATCCACGAAGAGCTCAATTCAAGTCTTAACAAGGGTTGATGTGTTCGACCCAAAAGTCAACCTTATTTAGGCTTATTTTTTCTAATATTACAAGGATTAAAAATTAATAATTATTCTTCTATTTTTGTGCAAGGTAATTCAGCCAGATCTGATCCTTAATGTAAGAGGATTCTTATCATTAAAAAAAAAAAACGTTTCCTAGTCTATTAAGGAAATTAATGGGCGATAGATTTGTTTCCTAAACTAGGAAGGATTATTTAATAATTCTTCTAGTCTAGAAAGAAAATTAATTAATTCAACAACTAAGGTGTAAAGAATCATTATTTTTATCCAAGAAAAATAAGGAAACCAAGCTCAACAAAGAAAAGCTAGAGGGGCAACGAAAGTTACCAAATCAGAATGGACTTTTTTAATCTATTTGGAGTTCCTAAAATTAGCAACTCTTTCTAAGCATGAAAGGAATACTTATTTGACTATAACACCTTATAAACGAGGGATATAATATCTTTATTTTCTTGTTCTTCATCAATCAGAGCCATGCTTAATTTGATGGACATCCCTGGGATTTTCTTTCTTTCTTTTTTGTTAAGATTAGATTGTTGAAGTTTCAGTATACGAGTAAAATTGGGTTTGATGATATTTTTCATCCCTGTATTATTAAGGTTATGACACATTAAGGGGTGTTTGAAAGTGTGGTAATAATTATGTTTTCAAAGTGCTTTTTACTTGGAAATACGTTAAAATAATGTTTTTTTTATTTTTTTAAAAATTATTTTTTATATCAACACAATAAAACGATCCAAAAACAAAAAAAAATAATTTTAAGTAAAAAAAAATTAAAATTTAAAAAAAAAACAGTATGGAACGCAATCCCAAACTAACCATAAACCTTACACTTGTCAATCACAAGAATTTCATGTTTTTGTTGTGTTCTGGAAAAGAAGGTTTAAGATTTTCACTTGTTTTCATTCTAGAGATAAAATATAAAATTGGATTGTCTTCTTCTCCAAGAACCAAATACATTAATTTCTGTCATGCGCATGTCTCTCTTATCTGATACTCCTAACCAAACTCTATCTTAGAAAGAATGTAACTCCTTTTATCTTTAGGTTGCACAAGAAGCTCCTAGATACCTACTATTTTCTGAGAGCTGCACCCCTCTTGTTTCTAGCCTTAAACTTTCCGCAGCTGGTTGAGATCAACAACGTTCGTAATGGAACACAGGTGATATCCTTAGCCAAAGAACTCAGCTCAACTTTATACAGCTTAGTATTGCCATAACCAAATGTGGAACTCCCTTTTCCAGATCTGAACATATGTTTTGCTTAATTGGTTACTGATCCCAAGCTGTCATGTTGACTTGGTTACACTTGTGTTTTCACTTGAAACACATAGGACAACCTTTTTTTTTAAAAAAAGAACAATGATACAATGGAAAGCAGATAAAAGCATTATTAAATTAATCGTGATTAGTTAACATGTGACAGATTTTTCGATAAATGATCACCTAATTCATAGTCCTTTTTGTGCTGATCACATGCACATGGAATAGAAATAGTTTGTTCCATATTGATCCGGATCAAAACCATGTGCCAGCAGGAATCCAATTGCTACTCCAGGAGGGGAAGCCTTTGCTGGCAAGAACCGATACTATATGCATCAAAACACTGACATGACGTAATTGCAGAGGCACTAACTTCTCAAGAGATGCAGATATTAAAGAATGCAACCAGTTCGTGACTTAAGATGGTCTCCCTTGAAAAAAAATTTGACAGTCTATGGCAATGCATCAACTCATCAGAAGAATAATCAAGGAAAGATGAACATGGAAATACTAGAACTACAAGATCAATTACTCTTTTCAAAAGGTTCGAATCATTTAGCCAGCAAATGACTCACATTTTGAAAATCTAGATTGACCAATATGCTATACACCCCACAGCAATAGCAAAGTTTATCAAGTTTCGTGGCGATGAAGAGGAAGCCGGCAATGCTCCTAGGGGTGAGAAAGCAGAATCAGGCCCTGGTGCCACCACCTCATCTGGATTAGGCGGGCTTGGGGTGGAGGGAATGGTGGGAACCGACGATACGGTTGGGGAAGGTAGCACACCACCAGGAGAAGGCAATAGTGGAGCAATGTCCGGTGACAGTTCTTGGAAAGGAGATAGTGGAGGAGGATTGGTTAGGAATGGTGGTGAAGTAGAGATAGGATAAGGCGAGGTTTTTGAATTTAGCTGACTGGAAGAAGAAAGCAAGGGAAAGATCATTAAAGGCACAATGAGTACTATGAAAAAACAAAAGGAGGCCATTCTAATGATCAAGAAATCAATGTCACACTTACTTGGACAGAGTAATAAAATGTGGGGGTAATGAAAGTTTTGTTTGAGGAAAAAAGGGGTGCCAGTTGACAGTATGGGATCTTTTGGTGCCAGTTATGATGGAGGTACTTTAAAGGTATGACTAAGGGCATCATTAGGTGGGGTCCTGTTCCACGTGGCATATGATGAATGGGTGATGATGAGAATTTGCACGTTGGCATGTATGGGGAAGAGACAAAGATTGGTTGAATTTTGTTGTGATATGTTTGTTGGAGTAGATTCCTTGTGTCCCGTGAATTTGGTTTCCCTAATTTTAGGATCATAATAATCCCATATATCTAACCCAAAGCAACTTTGTGGTCTGACAAATAATAGTGTACAAGTGATAAAACGCCTTGCATCTTAGCATACTGCCCAATTGACCTAGATGAAAGTTCTTTATGAAAAGGAACTATGCAGGAACAGGGTAAATTTGGTTGAAGCCAACCACTCAACTTACCAATGATGAATTTTGCCAACACCAGCTATGGCTGCATGTAGTAACTGATCCTATCTATGCAGACAAATCACACACGCATGGTTTCTTGGGACCACCATGCATGATTAGCAGTAGTTAGCACAGACAGCTAGGCTCAACCAATGCAAGCGGTCGCAGCTGTCCATAGCAAAGCTTATCAAAGATAACATGGATGAGTAAGGATACGACTTATCTCCAAAACTTCAAATGGTCCAAGACAGTATCAAGAATCAAATTGAACGTAACAGCATCTGCCGTCAGCATCCAGTTCCCTGAACCTTGCTACAATCTAACGCCACCGTATCTAAGGCTAGAAGCTACTATAATTTCAAACCTGTCATCCCGAGACTTCATTCAATTATGTAACCATGGAATCAGGTCAATAACCAGCTAACCACAGATAAAAATAATTTGATCACTTAGTGGCAAGCAAACTCAAATGAAATGGTTTTAATGGCTCAGCTTGATTGGTCCCTGTCTATTCACTTAAATAATAACTCATTGTCAATTGAAAAGTACAAGCTTTCAAATTCCAAGCAAGTTCACAAATTTAGGATGTCCATCTCCATCCAGGCCCCAGAATAATTAAAGGAAAGTTGAAGCTTGAGATTAAAATACAGTGATAAAGCAAAAAGGGCTTTCACCGGTGATTGGTGAACCAATGTAAGCGACCGTGTTCAATTTCCAAGTCATTAGAATAATCTAATTTCTTCACACGATGCCCAAGTATGTGCAGTCTTAAAGAAAAGGACAAGGTTGCGCAAAAATGATCTAGTTGCTTTTAAGCCGATTCTGAAGGTAAAAAATTACTTGATTACATGTTTATAACAATGATAGAAAGCTTACAAAGATTATAGAAAAACAGGCCCGTAAGAGGGCACTATACTAGTAATATGCATTAAAGACTGAGCTCACCTCAAGACTGAGGGGGCAGGACCATGACCCTTTATATAGAATTCAGGAAACCTGACTTTCTCGTCCTTTTACAAGCCAACTAACATGCATTATACCTGTGAATAATAGGAAACCAATAGATTTCAGAAATCCTAAACTTTGCGAAACAAACCAAGAAGAGAAAAGAAACCAACAAACAACCTCAAGGACTTCAAATGCAACGAGGCAGGCGCTGCAACTCTGAGGCCGCAAGCAAAGCTGCACTGGCTAAATCAGGGGGGCTTGAATTTTTCAGCTCCAAAAGAATGACTTCAATCCTTGAAATCTCGTTTATGGATATGGATAGTATCATCGCATGTGACAAATATTGCTGACAAGAATAAGCAAGAGCATGTAGTATCCGCTGCAAAACTAAGTGAGGAACACCCTTGCGCGAAGACTCGAGGATTGTACTAACCTTCAGTAGATTAGTTAGAAAACCAGTTGTGGCTTCCCTTGGAGCTGCCTTCAGCAACAACAACACACATTCAGAAGCTATATCTCCAATATTTGCCTCACAGGACCTACTCAACTCCAGCAAAACACCTACATTGCTACCAAAGTCCATTACATCTCTTATGCATTGCTGTTGATCAACTGCAGTGCTTGCCTCAGAAGAATCATTCAGAAGTGCTGGTTCTTTTTTGTAGGCAAGTCCTCTTTTACTGCCAACCGAGCATAGAAGGAATGCCCTACACAGGCCAAGAGTTGGCTCAAGAAAATCTTCCATGTCCTTGGCATACGCAAACTCTAAAAGGTTTCCAATCCTCCTAACCACTTTTAATTGAGAAAGCAACTTGGATTCCATTTCAGGAGCTGAGGCCAAAGCCAGACACAGCTGAACATTATTGACATTTGCACTTGATAGGTCACCAAGCAAAAACTCAAAGCACTGTGAGACTGTCTTCAGATGTAGAATGTCTGATATTTTTATGTAATTAAACTCAATGAGCATCACAAGGAGCTTCTGCGCATACATGGGAATGGGATCTTCATCTTCAATAAAGGTAGGGTAGAGAGGTAGGAAATGAATAATGGATATGGACTTTAAAGCCTCTGATCTTTGGTCATCTTCCAAAGGTTCATTCAAGAAAATGATCATCACATCAAACAGAATTTTAAGGCACAAAAATCTGGCATCACCATCCTTGTTGCCCTTGTACAGAACAGCTAGACCAGGAAGGATTTCACAAATGAAAATGTTGGGGCTTTCATGAATGACAAGGCGCTCCTCTGCAACAGATTCAAGAACTCGAAGAAGGGTTATTTGGAAGTCATCTCTGCCCTGGAAATTAAACAAAAAAATGTTTCAGTATTTGAATCATCATTTTGCTCCCTGTGGTGATCAGAAGTGCTCCATGATAAAAGAAATTTAATGTTTATTTACCAAAATAAGAAGATAATTGTGGAAATGTCCACCTAAGAAAGTCTACTCTACTCCATATCCGTCTGAGCTACGCACAATCTGTTGGTGCAATTTGTTACCCTATACCTTGTTGTATAATGGATCACTACTTGTCCAAGCATTATATTTTACCAGCCATGCAGTTATCTTTCTTCAACAACTAAACACTTTCCATAGCGAGTTGCAAAACAATAAATTAACTCTAATTTAATCGAGTCAGCCAAAAGGATTATTATACCCTATATACGGCAGGTGTATTAGGTTGCCACTTGAATAGGCATCTTGCCAACCATGTAATGCCCTAATTTTACTGGGTCAAGCCAACTCGTTCAAGCATTTGTATACCTCAGACTTCATAACCGCATTTTAATTATTTACATCTAGACAAGGAAATCTAGCCAAACAATTACTTTGCACTTTATATCCTAAAGCTTTGTTCAATTAAGAGAAAAAATGAAAAATAAACGTAAAAATAAGAAATAAACAAGCAGAAAAAAATTACTCAGCTCCAGCTTCCTACCTGAAATGGTGTCTCCATGACTTTGACTAAATTTGCCAGCTGCTGCATAACTTGATGGCTCACCACCCTCAACTTAAAAGAAGAGCTTCCAAGAAGATGAAGAACAACTGGAAACAAATGAACATTGGTCTTTGGAGCAATTCGATGTGCAATGGCAGAGCTGTGACCATGGCGCCTTCCTCCCATCATTTGCTGAATATCTCCTGTTATAATATCAAGTAAACTTGGTATTATAGATGCCACAGCATGCACAAATGCATCTAGACTTTGTTGGAGATAGATGTCCTTCTCTTTTGCTACCCTATCCAAGGCAGATAGTAACCTCGGATTGCAAAAAAAGTGTGGTAGACATCTCCTAGCATTTTTACAAAGATGAGCAATGAAAAGAAGTGTCTTTCCCCTCAAAATGTCACTACCCTGCTCAGTAAGAGACACGAGACTTGGGACCAAATTCTTATCCTCCGCCAAGTTTGAAAGGTGCCGTCCAATATTTGTGAACAAATGAATTCCAAGCATAGCCATATTTAAGAGGTTCAAACTTATTTGCTGCTCACGTGGGCTGCCCTTGACAAGGGTAGTTGCTGTATCCTTGAAAGACAGTTTCTCCATGACTGATTGAATGCTAGGAGGGTTAAATCTTGTCAGGCGAACTAAACATGAACCTGCAGTAAGCCTGATGCTCTCCTGTTTCCCTACAGCTCTATATATATAACAGAGGTTACTAATCACATCCTGGCTAGTGAAGCGAGCTGGCCAGTGTCCCCCTTGACTGCAAATGTTTTCAATTGTCCTCAATGCATAAAGTTGAGCTATATCATCCTCTCCTTTACGTAAAACGGATGACACCAATGAAATCAATGAGTTGGGAACCTGCTTCCAGTAAAAGAACATTATTAAATGAAGAAAATAGCAGAATAAAATGACGCATAAAAAAAGACATTACACATCAGCAGAACTTCCTATCAGAGCATGACTTTTGAAACTCCGTGAATCATAGAAAAAGGAGTCTCTCCATTACACAGAATCTAACAGATGTGTACAGATGAAAAGATGGGGAAAAAAGGAAACTTCATTGAATGGAAAAATCAAGTTTCATGCAATATAGCATGCAAAAAAGAAATTTATGAAAGTAAGGTAGAAAACTAACCTGCCAGCCAAATGTGGATCTGCTGTCCTTTGATGGAGATTCTGGCGGATTGTTATCTTTGCTCTGATCATTCTGGGTGGATATGTAAAACAGCAACTCACCTAAAGCAGCCATGGAAAATCTCCTAACTTTTTCCTGCTTGTCTCTAAGGCCATCTGTTAGTGAGCCCAGAATTCCAGAATTTGCCAAATCGTCTTCAATAAAAGTTGAATGACGAATTAACAAGCCAATCAATGAAGCAAGTTGAACACGCAAAGCTGGGGTCTTGGACAGTCGAAGCATTTTAACGAGCATGAGCATTATTGGCCCATTTGTCAGGATATTGGCTGTGTCAGCATTGCTACTCAACATCTCAAGGTATCTAATTACATTCAACTTCTCCCCGATGCTAGTGTTTCCATTTAAAATGGATATGATCTTATTGGTGAGTGCATCGAGCTCCTCCCTAGACATCCTTACAAAATCAGATGGTTGCAAGGCCTCGAATGGAAGAGAGGGAATAACATCTGACACTTTATCAGCTTTTCTACTGGGCATTACAGGTCTGACAGATAGATCAGATGGATGCCAAAGGACCTGTGAAAGGTCATGGGATGATTTTGAAGAATCAAACTCAATGGCTGACACTAAACCTTCTTTATTTCTCTGATTCCTGAGCTGAGGACTAGCACTGAGTGGAGTAGAAACCATATCAACATGCTCTGAAGATGAATCCTGATCATTTGTTCTTGATTCATCTGAGGCAGGTGCGTTTACCACAGGAGAGGTTTCTGATTGGGGAATGTTATTGACCACCTCTTCTGCTGTACTGTTTGGGTTATCTAACCCATCAGGTTCATCATGTGTCTCGTCTTCAGCGTTCTCGTTAAAATCAAGCTCCATATCAGTGTTCTCAATTTTGACTTCAGAATCATTCTCGGAGCCATTGGGCAACGGCCTCCTGTAGTTTTCCTTCTCATTCTCCCTCTGTAAATTTGATTTTGCTATCCTTGACAACCTTAAGAGATTAACACGCCTAGCAGCATTGGAAGGATCTTTCTGCTTCTCCTCAACCACCCTGCCAGAGGCCTTTGTTTGAGTTTTCCTGCCACTTGGCGTACCTTTAACTGGTGTCTCATGACCTCTTGATCCTAACATAGAATTCTCATCCAGTTTTGGGGTCCCTTTTGCATCTTTTTCACGATGTTTAGGAGGGGTTCTATTTGCTAAAGATCTATCACCATTACGTTCTGAGAGGCAAGGCTTAGCACAAAGCTCAATCATATTATCAAAAGCCGTTTGAGGAGGTAATGGCACTGGAGAAATTTTAGACATCCAGAAGGCATGTCCACAAAGCTCCCTCCACTGGATTCTTTCAGCTGGATCTTTTACCAGAAGAGAACTGATTAAGTTGGCAAAGGGACGGCTTGGAGTGCCGGGGAGGGGTGGTGGCGGATCTGAGAGTATGGATTTCACTAGCTGTGTGAATTCTCTTCCCACAAAAGGAGGCCTCCCTGCATAGCACTCATACAGTACACAGCCTAAAGCCCAAAAGTCAGATGCATACGAATGGACACCCCCATCCTCAAATAGTTCAGGAGCCATATAACAAGGTGTTCCGCGTTTTGCTTGTGGCAACTAAGTAAATACATATAAACAAAGTTAAGAGTCATAAAAAATTGTAACCAGATAATAAAAGGACAAGCTCCATGTCGTGATGCCACGTCAAATATTCTGCAAATAGTGTGTTAAATGCTGAGTAGTTAGAACAACCTACCATGGACGAAGGAGTTTTTGTTATATCGCTCAATTTTCTTGCCAATCCAAAATCACATAGCTGCATTGCACAAATGAGCATGAATACCAATCATGTGCATAGAAAAAACTAGAAAATTACTCAACCATACAAAAATAAAAATGCAAAATGCACCTTTGTGTGTCCATTCTCATCTAAGAGGATATTTGATGGTTTTAAATCACAGTAAATGATTCCTTTTGAGTGTAAGAACCTGACAGAAGTGATCATTGTTAAAAAAAAATATTGAAAGCAGACAATTATTACAGACATCAAATAGAATAAAATTAATTGCCAATCAGTATTTCTTACTGCAAAGCTCTAACTAAGTCACGGGCAAGATCATGAATTGAGTCTTCAGGCAGCTGACTGTCCTGAAAGTCAATTATAAAGTATCTTGGTGAAATTATCATTCACTGGACGTTGCATATAACAAAATTTGAAATCGTTTGCTTGATTGAACTACATGAAACAGCAAAAAATTCACAAGATGGGAATCTAGCATGTTACGCCAAAATTACAAGCCAATATCATTGGCAATTGTGCAACCTCACTTCCATATTTATCACCATAGGTTTAATGCATAAGATACCCAAATGCTTTGTGAGGCCAATGTCTCAGTTTTTTTGTCACCTTGAGTGTCAAATCAAAATTAGAAGAAAATTATACTGATATGCATTCCAAATTCTGCGCAAATTTCACAACATTTCCATTCCTAACAGTAGAAAATTGGTGAAGATAAAACAGGATTCAGTCTAACTGACTATACAAACCTGTTTGTTGCCTAAAGACAAGACAGAACAGAAGGCATAAACACTAGTACATTGACGCCTAGTGTTCTTTTTCTCTTATTTAAGAAAAAAATGAACTCTTCATGGACGTCTCATTTCTAGACTATCCAGATTGCTGTACTGGGAAAACACATATAATGATACAGCAACCTATTGCAAAGCCTGTAAGAAATTTGTAGTAACATAAACATGAATCATATTCATAATTAAAACAAATTGTGGATAATTGATCTCATTGAACCTTTAACTAATATTCACCTAATAGAAATTATTCAAATTAATTGTACGTGCTTGGTGAAATAAAAAATAAATTTAAAATGACATGTAATGGTATCAATGTGAGTATTCTTCGTTAAATGTGAGTGTGTTAAGTTTGTACACATTAAATGTGAGTGAAAATATTAGTGTCTTAGGTTAATTATGTGAAATGTGAGTGTGCTAGGATTTAACAAATGTGAGTGTAGTTGGTAAATCAAAATGACATATGCAATGATGTAAATGAAGACTTTATGTTCCTATGAATAGGTGGTGAAGTTGTGACGAGATGATTGTTGTTTTTGGTGTGTGAAGAGAAGAGTGAAGAAGAGGAAGGAAAGAGTTCTTTTAATAACCTTTTAGAGAAATGAGTTAGAACTTTTGTGAGAGAAAAGAGTTAGTGCTATTGTGTAAGGAATACAAGAGATAGAGATCTTGTTTTCCTTGTCATTCTTCCCATTTGTCTATAAAAAATTCTTAGAAAGATTTTGAGTTCACAATCCTTTGGTTCGAAGATTTTCAAAGAAAATATATCATTTGAAAGTCAAGTTGTTAAAATCCTGAAAGACTACTTGCAAGAAATTGTTTGCACCAAGTGACAAGCACTAAATCTTAAGGACAAAAGTTTAATCTTTGACAAGAACATCATATAAGAATCTTCATCAAGTTAGTGCTTTTGTTATTTGTTTGTTAATTTGTCAATCGAAAGGTTTTACCATTATATTAGACTTTGTTTAGTTTATTTTGTGAATATATATATATATATATATATATATATATATATATATATTAATTTTTAAAGAGAATGTTAGCATGTTGAAAATTTAAGTTGTAATTTAATTTTTTTTTTAATTTGTTATATTCTCACATATAAATTTAATTTTAATTATATATGTTTTAATCTATAACTTTTTTGTCTATTTTTAGCTTTATGATTTCGTTTATTTTGTTTAATTTTGGAAGTTATTATATATCTTTTTCTTAAAGTTATAGTTTATCTTCTAAAAATGGTTTTTCATATTATTTATATGTCTTAATATGTGAATTATTGATGGTTTATGCTATTTTGCTTATATGATTATGCTTTTTTTAATTAACATGCTTGAACATTATATAATGATATGATGTATCTTAAAAGGAACTTAAGCTTTTAATGTATTGATTTTATGTTGCATAATTTCATACTCTTATTTACTTAAATTGCTTTATTAAAAGTCTTATTTTATATTACATGTTTATTGTAGAGTCGAAATAGTTATAAATATTATTGGCTATTGTTTATTTTATTTTATTTTTATAGATTACATCATGTCTTCTACTTTTTATACTCAAGACTTGGTTGTGCCAACTAATTTTGCTTCGGCAAGTTCTACTTTGATAGTAAAGATTGCACCATCACATTATGTGGTGCAGTAAATGGTGAGAAACCTGAAAAGTTTGATGGATTGAACTTTAAAAGGTGACAACAAAAAATATTGTTCTATTTGACCACTTTGAACTTGGCAAAGTTCTTGACTGAAAAAGTACTAAAACTGTCAGATGATGAATCCGATCCCACTACTATGGGAGCAATGAATGTTTGGAATCATAATGTTTTATATGTAAAAACTACATCTTCAATAGATTAAACAATACACTATATAATATGTATAATTCAATCAAGAGTATAAAGACATTTTATGAAGCTTTGGATAAAAAGTACAAGGCTGAAGATGCAAGTATAAAGAGAATCATAGTCAGCAAGTTTCTAGAGTTTAAAATGATTGACTCAAAGACTGTTATAAGTCAAGTTCAAAAGTTTCAACTTATCTTACATGATATTCATGTTGAAGGAATGTTACTAAATGAATCATTCCAAGTGGCTACAATCATTGAAAAATTATTGTCGTCTTGAAAAGACTTCAAGAACTATCTTAAGAATAAGCGCAAGAAGATAAGAATTGAAGACCTTATTTTGAGATGAAGGGTAAAAGAAAGCAATAAGTTGTCTAAAAAAAGATCTAACTCTTCTATTACCCCAAAAAGCAAATGTTGTGGAACAAGTGGTAAAGTCCTACAACAAAAATCAGAAGAAAAAGGCATGCTATGAAAGGGAAATGAATTGTCAAGAAATTCAATGGCAAATGCTTTATCTACAACAAAACTAGGCATTTGGCCAAGGATTGCAGAAATAAGAGTCAGCAAGGAAACCTTAAGAAAATGATTGATCAAGCTAATGTCATTGAGGTTGACCACCTCATAAATGAACTTATCTACTGTTATTTATGAAGTCCTAATTAATAATCCTGAGCAATGGTGGGTTGACACTGATGCCACAAGACATGTATGTGTTGAGAAGAGGATTTTTTTCACCTATAAAGAAATGGATGGAAAAGGCCTATACATGGAGAACTCATCAACCTCGAAAGTACTAGGTGTTGGAAAGATCATATTAAAGATGATTTCTGGAAAGCTTCTTACCTTCAACAATATACTTCATGTTGTTAATATCAGGAAGAACTTAGTGTCTAACTCATTGTTGAGCACAAATGATTTTAAGATGATCTTTAAGAGTGACAAACTTATACTTTCTAAAAGTGGTATGTTTATAGAAAAGAGTTATCTTTGTGATGACCTTTTTAAAATGAATGTAATGATCATTGTAACTATTGATGAGAATAACAAAAAGATTGTATTTTCTTGTTTGTTTGAGTCTTGTGATGTGTTGCATGGTAGGTTAAATCATGAAAATTATAATTCTATGCAAAAATTAATAAAACATGAATTATTAACAAGTATGATTTTTTAGAAAATTATAAGTGCGAAATTTGTGTAGAATCAAAATTCATAAAACCTTTTTTTCAAATAATTAAAAGAAATAATGAACATCTAGGTTTAATTCATTTAGATATTAATGATTTAAAGTTTGTGCAAACCAAAGATGAAAAAAAAAATATTATGTTATTGTTATAGATAATTGCATAAGGTATTGCTATACCTATTTAAGAATGAAGTTGAAAATCAACTTGATAAAAAAATAAAGATAATAAGAAGTGATAGAAAAGTGTTGTTCTCAAAATGGTATTATCCACCAAAAAATCGCTCCTTATTCACCTCAAGAAAATAGCATTACGGCATGTAAGAACTGAACTTTACAATAAATTATGAATGTCATGTTGATAAGTTCAGGAGCTCCTCATAACTTGTAGGGGGCAACTTTGACTATCAATTATGTACTAAACAAAGTACCGCATAATAAGCTAGAGAAAACACCATATGAATTATGGAAAGGTAGAAAATCTTCCTACAAATACCTTAAAGTGTAGGTGTGCCATGCAAAGTTAACAATAGTTAATCTCAAACTAGTCAAGATAAGACCTAAAATTGTGGATTATGTATTTATCGGATATACCTATAATAGTAGTGCATATCGATTTCTTGTATACAAGTCAAGTATTAAGAATATTCATCCTAATATAATTATGGAATCAAGGAATGCTACATTCTTTAAAGATGTGTTTACATTAAAGGAAGCACAAGAAAATCATCCATTTAAGAGAATGATTGTCGTTGGCCCAAACAGTTATCATCAATCTGAAAATGATGTAATAATTCACCAAGTCATTATCTCTCTATGAATCTTTGAGTCTTTTATTATGGTTAAACAATTTTCATTCACGTGAAGGATTGTAAGTAATTTATTTTAACACAAACATGAAACATACTCATAATTAAAACAAATTGTGGATGAATGAGAAATTGATCTCATTGAACCCTTGACTCACATTCACCTAATAGAAATTATTCACCTAATTGTACGTGCATGGTGAAATGGTTAATTGGTAAAATGGAAGGTAAATTCAAAATGACATATGTAATGATGTCAATGTAAGTATTCTTTGTTAAATATGAATGTGTTAGGTTTATACACATTAAATGTGAGTGGAAATGTTAGTGTGTTAGGTTAATGATGTGAAATGTGAGTGTGCTAGGATTTAACATATGTGCGTGTGGTTGGTAAATCAAAATGACATGTAATGATGTAAATGAAGACTTTGTGTTCCTATAACTAGGTCGTGAAGTTGTGAAGAGATAATTGTTGTTTTTGGTGTGTGAAGTGAAGAGTGAAGAAGAGGAAAGAAAGAGTTCTTGTAATAAACTTTAAGAGAAACGAGTTAGTAATTTTGTGAGAGAAAAGAGTTAGTGCTATTATGTAAGGAATACAAGAGATAAAGATCTTGTTTTCTTTGTCATTCTTCCCCGTTATCTCCATACTAAAATGTAAAAGATTCGTAGAAAGATTTTGAGTTCACAATCTTTTGCTTCATAGATTTTCGAAGGAAAGGCATCATTTAAAAGTTAAGTTGTTGAAATCCTGAGAGACTACTTGCAAGAAATCATTTACACCAAATGACAAGCATTTAAGTCTTAAAGACAAAAGTTTAATCCTTGACAATAACACCATATCTTTAAACAAGAATCATCAACATGTGTCTTATAAAATTTATATTGGTTTAAATTTTATATCAAGTTATTTTAACTTGCTTTGTTTATATTAGTATGCATGCTAGGAAATTGTTATAATTCAATTTCATATATAAGTACATTACTTTGATTTATATTTATGCATGCTATGTAATTATGATCATGCTTTTGTGTTAAACTAAACAATTGTCCAATCTTTAGTAGGTCAAAAATCGCAAACAAAGCCTGCCTTTTTTTTCTGCCTTGTATTTCTAAAAACAATTCACCAATAAAATTATCAGTCATATTATTTTTAATCCTGAGCATGAATGATCAATTCCACAGTTCCCCTTGTGTCCAGCGAAAGAATGAGAAATTCATTAAAGAAAAGCAAGGCATACAATAAACATTAAACAGTCTCTACCTGTCGCAATAAGATCATGAGAAATTCATTAAAGAAAAGCAAGGCATACAATAAACATTAAACAGTCTCTACCTGTCGCAATAAGGTCATGAGATCTCCACCAACACAATATTCCAAAACCAACCACAAGTGAGATGGTGTTTCGTACCTAATACATACATCAGGAGGTGTGAAGAAACCGAAAAGGTAAGCAAATGAAACAAAGAAAAGCATGAACTGTATTACTAAGTGACAAATAAATACATTGGATGAAAATAAGAATCTTGAGAGCTATTACCCCCTGCTAACAAGCCTTACCAAGAGTAAAATTTTAAAACATTTGAATGATCCAAGGAGTGAAGCATCCTAACCTGCAAATAATACCAATAAAAGGGTATGAGTTAATGACATCTATAAGAACTAGCATCAAGCATCGCTTGAATTTTCTAAGACAGTGATAAGTAGGCATAGAATACTCTACAGCCCCTCATTTCCCATGCATAAAATAAAAGTGAGAAAGATTAAATTAAAAAGAAAGAAAGAGAAAAGGAAAGATGACTTCTAGCACATTCAACTCAAAATTGAGTGTTCTGAACGATGGGTAATAGCAAAGCCACTCATTCCCACAATTTTTACTAAAAATATATACCCGCTGGCTCATTCAGGTCTAGTTCCCAATACTACAAACATACTTGACATTGACTTCCTTAAACGCACCTGGTACCTAAAATTCACTAGCATCTTTAGTACTTAATTAAGATACAGCAATGACACAAAAAATTGTGTTAAATCAGCTACAAAACCAGACATTTATCAAATTTAAGCGGCTAAATTGTTTTAAATAAGTTACTAAAACAAACATTTCCCAAATCTAATAAACTAAATTGCACTACATTAATAATTAAAACAGGTATTGCATCAAATTTAATCAACTAAGCTGCCTTAAATTAGTTGCTAAAACAGGCACTTCATCGAATTAAAAATCACAAACTTAAATTCAACTTTGATCAAAGATCAATTACTCCAAATTCGACCAAAAACAGAAATTAAATAAGCAAACGGAACAAGAACAGCTCTTTATTATCCTTACTTCGTGAAGAACTTTCCTCTTCTGCGACTTGTCGACACTCTTAACAGCGAAATACTCAATCGTCTTCTTCTTTCTACCTTTATACACACTCTACACAATTCAAAACGAAAATCAGAGATTCGAAGAAATTCGCGCATTCTTAAAATATTTGAAACAAGCTACTGGTTTAAGTTTTAAATTACCGAGTATTTGCCACGGCCAATAGCTTCATAGATATGGAAATGATTCATGGCGACTGAACTGGATTTCTAGGGTTCCGATTTCGATAAAATGACACTGCTTTTATCAGAGATCGGAGAAAGAGTGGATGAATTTTTAAGGGGGGTTTGGATGCGAGTATTTTTGGAGATTTGTCTTGGGTTATGATTGGAGTGAGTGAGGGTTCCGCTTTAGTGATGGGTCAAAAAAACGAGGAGGAGAGCAAGAGGGTGCTATGGGCGGGAATATGAATATGTAATTGAAAAATATAAAAGCCGAAAATAAGAGAATGTCGGGTTTATGCGTACGCCTTGTATCCAAACAGGATCAGACGCATTTTCGATTTTTGAATTTGGGTGGTGCTATTATATTTGAACAATGTTTCACGTGACTATCACGTGATCAGAATCATACTTGGAAATTAGAATACCTTAACTTCCATTTTGTGGTCGTATGTATGCGGCAACAACATAGACTTTTTGGTATTAAGATATTTTAAACCTTGGTTTTATATAAGTTAAAATAACTTGATTTTTATTTATGAAAACTTGTTTTCTATTTATTTTATATTTAAAAATCTATTTCACAATCATTTTAATTAAAGATATATTTTTTAAAATCTATTTTTTAAAACCACAATTAAAAATATTTTTATTAAATATATTTTTAAAAACTATAATTGCATGAACTACCAGAATTGTCATGCTTAGAATTTCAATAAAATGATTTAAAAAAACCATTCAAATTTACAAGTTATATGGCTAAGTATTAAAAAAAATCAAGAAAAAGTTGCAACTTGCAATAAGATACTCTAGTGAATCAAACTCAATGTATCATTGAGTTAACATTCATAAAATTAGTTTAAACTAGTCAATTGTTCATGTGCATTCTCCACCTAGCCAAAATTAGTTCAAATTTTTTAATAATAATATTAAATTCAGCTAGACTTGTTAAGTTAACATGGTAATTTGTCGACCTTACCTTTAGATTGAGCTAAAATTCAAAGTAAATCATGTGGGAGTTGACCCAATATGGCCTAGTGACTTGGCAGGTGCTCTTATGACTCAGTTAACCAGCCAAAACTCAGTTTGTCCTTTAAAAAAAATGACATCAATTTAATTTTTTTTAATAAAAAATAGTGGAACGAAAACCTTTTGGATAGACCTATATCAAATTTGTCAGCTCGTCCAACCCATGACCTAAGTCATAAATTGGATGGATTAACACCTAAGTCATGCGCTGGCCATGTTTAATTACATTGCTTTTTGGAATTCATATTTTATGTAATTAAACAATTATAGAAAGAGATATTTGTAGGCAAGGTAATGCATAAAATTATCAAGGATAAATATATTTCTTCAATATAAACTTCATTTCCTTATTAACGCTTCTCTTTATTGTTTTAACGAAAGCATTTTTTTATCGTAAGCATTATTAAAAAAAAATCTATTGTGATCTTGAAAACAAGTTTTTTTAAAAAAATCAACAAAAAATTTGTTTTGAAGTTGTGTTCACACAAAGTAATTACCTTAGCTTAAATAAACAAGATAGTATAGAGCAAGTAAGGGGTCGATCCCACGAGAAAGGTTTAGTTCAGATTTTTTATTCTGTATGAAATGCAATTGGGGGGACATTACCTTAGTTCAAATTTGTTTTGAAGTTATCTAGACTATAGTAGAATAAACAATCAAGATAAATTAAATAAATCAGAAAACCATCAAGAGAACAAACCTTGGTTTCAAGTAGACATTCACCTACGGAAATTAGAACCGATCATTGAAACGATACATCAATTTATATTCTGAATATTTATCTCTATTTAACATTGGTTAGTTAACAAATCTGCTAATATAACTAACCCTAACCATCAAACAACCACAGTGTCCGCACTAATAATTTAATTCAATGGCAACCTTAAGAACTAGATAGGTTGATTAATCAATAAAACATAATTGTTCGCAGTCCATGTTTGATTTGATCAAATATTTTCCCTAAGAATAATAACATAAATCCGCTACAATTATTAAACTCAGTTGATTCACAAGTTTATATACCACAACTCTAGTTTTGATAGCAAACTTAGCAATAGATTGTTTACAATAATAACTTAGAGTCCACTCTAGCAATTAAAATAAACAATCATAGGAAATAAGTATAGGAAAAACAAACATACATATCATATAAACTGAAAAGAAAAGGTAAAATAAATCTCACAATTCTTGAAATCCGAAGGTTTCTGTGTCCTTGCAACCAAGAAAAAGAGATTAGCCTTGCATGTCTATTGAATAACTAATCAAAAAGAAAGAAGAATGCATAATTTCAATTTTCTAGCCACCCCTTTTTCCTCTCTCTCTTTCTTTTTATTTGATAGGAAATCTTAATCCCTTTTTCTACAAAATAATCCTTTTCTAGGTAAACAATTTACATTGAAGTATTTCAATAACTATTTTCCTAAAAAAGAAGAAATAACCTTGCATAAAATCTTTAAGCTTTGACTTTTAACTTAGAGGAGCTAAATTGCCGAAATAAAGACTTGGATGTGGGTTTGGATGCTTTGAGAAGTACTTTGGACTTGTTTCTTCACAAAACTTGTATGCTGGCAGAATTCATGTCATTTTAGAAAACTCATATCTCTCTCTCCTATGAGCTCTTTTTCTATTGAAATTTGGTAGGCTGATAGGTCTTCGAGTCAAGAATCCAAAACAATTAATTTGAAATCAAATGGACTTCTCTAGCTCAAGATATTCAAGTTGGAATGCTCGAAGGTCAACATTGGCAGAATGCGAGATTTGTCTTTGAATGCTGTGATTTCCATGCTCTTTCTCTTTTTATTTTTCTTTCCATATATGTATAGAAAGGTATGGATGTTATCTTTCTAATGCCACTAGAAGCACTTCATTTCGACCTTTAGAGCTCAAGCTCTGCACAAAACATTGATTGGAGGTCAAATTTGTTAATTATCTCAAATTCACTTCTGTTTTAATCTTACATCCAAAAGTGCATTCAAAACATAAAACAAAGAATATCAAGGCATTTTATATATAAAACATAGGAAAAATACTAGGTTAATATGGGTAAAACTATCGAATAATATGGTTGCATCAAATACCGCAACACTTAGCTCTCACTCGTCCTCGAGAAAGGATAAATAAAATCAAACTTAAACTAAATAAATAAAATAACTACGACTAATCTCTTAATCTCCCATCAATGTCCAAGAGTACATGCATTATAAACAAGAATACAATCAAGAAGGATAAAGAATATAAATTTTCATGAATTTACTTATATGTGAACTTCAAAACTCAATTAATCGTTAGGATTTAAATGAAATTTATGTCATGCCAAAGTGATAGGTCCTCTCATTGATATACACTCCAATACTCATGTGTTTAGGGCTTATGTGTTTAAATCTCTTAAATTCAATCAATAAATATGTTTTACCATAAGTTTGCTCTTCAAGCAATGCATGAATCAAAAGGTCTTACTTTTTTAGTTGTAATGGATCTAAGGTTAAAGTGAGGTAAACGAAAGGAAAAGAAAAGGCTAAAACCAAAGGAAGTAGAGCATTCTAAAAAAATATGATTTTTTTGAAACAAGATATCTCATCAAAGTTCAAAAATTTTCTATCTTTAAGCACCAATACTTCTTTGGATTTCAAGCTCAATCAACATAAAATTTTAAGAACACAATGGAACACTTTTCTTTTTCACCTTTGGCAACTTTGCTCATTCTTTTCATCAAGCATCACTTTTTTTTTCACATAATTTCCAACCATAATCCCACGAGATATCAACAAGTATATATTATACTAATCCTTGGCCAGGGGAAAAGAAAAACATATAAAAAGTTAAGGCTTACACATGGGTAAAGCAAAGAAAAGATAAACAAGCTCAAAAGGGACTCACTAAGGATAATATGCTTTAGGTTGGCTTTTTGGCTCAAGTGAATAAAATTCCTAATGCCTTTATCATCTTCATGTGCACATGTAATGTGAATGTAATCTCAACAAGATATGAAGCAAATTCTAGAGATACATATCATCAAAAAAATGCACAACTCAATGTTGAAATAAAAGAAAATGAATATAGGAGAATGACAAAAATAAAGTAAAATGTGAAAATAAAAGTTAAGGAAAAAAGAAAGCAAATCTGATTTTTTTTGTTAGGTTGCCTCCCAATAAGCGCTTTTGTTTTATATCATTGGCTCAACACATCACATGCTCATGCTGCATAGATTGGTTCAGCTAACTCCACATATACGGTGAGTTTTGTTGTCCAATCTTCATGGAAAGTTTCCAATCCAACGAGAGCGCAACTTTCCAGGAAAAAGTTTCAAATGTGAATGATAAAGGACTTTGTTTCCAACATAAAAATCCTTTCTTGTAATCATTCGGTCATGAAGACTCTTGGTCTTTTCTTTGTAAATCGTTGCATTCTCATATGTATCATTCTATATCTCTTCTAACTCTTGTAATTGCAACTTTCTTGTAATCCCAGTAGCATCATAATTCAAGTTACATTGTTTAATAGCTCATAAAGCTTTGTATTCAAGCTCCACTAGTAGATGACATGCTTTTCCATATATCATCCTATAAGGTGACATTTCTATAGGTGATTTGTAAGCAGTCTGATAAGCCTAAAGTGCATCACCAAGTCGCAGACTCTAATCTCGCCGATTAGGTTGCATTGTTTTCTCTAGAATGGATTTGATTTCTCAATTTGAAATGTCATCTTGGCCATTCGTTTGAGGATGGTAGGCTGTGGAAGTCCGATGAGTCACATGGTATTTGTGTAATAATGCTTAAATTGAATGATTGCAAAAATGAGTGCCACGGTCGCTAATGATAGCTTTGGGGATTCCAAACCTTTCAAATATGTGAGTCTTGACAAAATCTAAAACAACCTTTTTTTTTTATCAAATGTAAGAAGTATATAGATAAAAAATAGCAAGACAAGCTTGCAATACAAGCTGGAAACCAGCAGAACATTACAAACAACAGCAACAGCCAAGGAGAACATATGCCCTTGTAAAACTAAAGCAAGGAGATCTTGCTGAACATAAGAAAACAAAAGGCTTGTGCTGGGGAACAGCCTCCCCTGAACAAGCGATCGGACCATAAAGCAAAGAAACCAAAGCAAGCTTAGCTTGCAAAATAAGTACAACTCAAAGCGTGTGCAGGGGAACAGCCTCCCCAGGACAAGCACAAAGAAAATCACTAGGGAACATGCGCCCTTATACAAACAGAAGGTCCGATCCAGCAGACCAGCCAAACATCCCAAAAAGGGGGAACAGGCTTCTACAGCAAAAGCAACAAGCAGCAAGCCAGTAAGCAGCAAGCAACAAGCAACAAGCCACATCCAGCTACAAGCCAAACAGCAAGCAACAGGCCTGACAAGCAATGCAGAGAGGAGCAAGCAACAGCTAGCAACTAGCAAGCCACATCCAGCAACAAGCAAAACAACAAGTAAACTAGGGAACACAATGTATCTCCCAAGAGAACAGGGCAAGAAAATGCAACCAACAGTGGGGCAACCCCCAAACAAAACTGAGAGGATCAGACTCCCACAAAGCCAACGCAAGACAAATGTAGCATAAAAAACCAGGGGCAACAAGCCAGCAACAAAGAGCCGACATGCAGGATCAACAATTGAGAACTAACATCAATCCAGCAGGATTAAACAAGAAGTCAAATGGAGAGGCTACATACAGTGCCAGAAAATCTAAAACAACCTTAACATCATTAGTTCAAGTGGCTTTTACCTCAATCCATTTGGACACATAATCAATAGCAAGAAGGATATAAAGATTACCAAAAGAAGAAGGAAATAGACCCATAAAATCAATATCCCAAATGTCAAAAATTTCACTTACAGGAATATTTGTTAAAGGCATTTGGTTCTTATGAATGATATTACCTATTCTTTGGCATTTTTAACATGATTTGCAAAAGTGATGTGCATCCTTAAATAGAAGACCAATAGAGACCACTTTCAAGTATCTTGTGGGTCATTCTTTTTGCTTTAAAATGCCTACCACAAGAATGAGAATGACAAAAAATGAGAATGGAATGGAATTCATCTTGTAGTACACATCTTCTAACTACTTGATCCTCATAAAATTTTCATAGATAAAGAGTGTTCCAAAAATAATATTTAGCATCAGCTTTTAACTTGTTTTTTGGAATGTAGACAAACCTGAAGGGAATTCTTTGGTGACTAAATAGTTCACCAAATCAGCATACCATGGTCTTTTAGAGGAATGTAATACATACAACTGCTCATTAGGGAATGTCTCTCTTATTGTTTCGGCTTGTATATCCTTGGTCATCAGTTGACTCAAATGATCAGCCACATGGTTTTTGGCACCTTTTTTTGTCTTTGATCTTAACATCAAATTCTTGTAAAAGCAAGATCTACCAATCAATCTTGATTTGGACTCCTTTTTCTTCAAAAGATAAAGTTGCATGGTCAGTAAAAACAACGATTTGATACCAAGTAAATATGACCTGAATTTTTCTAGAGCAAACACCACTACAAAAAGATCCTTTTTAGTTGTATGGTAATTGCATTTTGCTTCGTCCAACATGCGAAAAACATAGGCGATAACATGTAAATTCTTTCTTATTCTTTATCCAAGTACAACCCTTACTGCATAGTTACTAACATCGCACATTATCTCGAAAGGTTCATCCTAATTTGGTGGTTGTATGATAGGGGCAAATGTGACACGCCTCTTAAGCTCATTATGCGTATTTTTACATGCTTGATCAAACACAAAATCCACTTCTTTAGCTAATAATTTGCACAAGGGTACTATAATCTTCAAGAAATCTTTGATAAAGCATCGATATAAATCTCCATGGTCAATAAAGAACGAACTTCCCTCATGCATGAGAGGTAAGAAAATGATGAAATAACGTCTATTTTAGCTTTATCAACCTCTAATTCACGCGAAGACACAACATGCCCAAGAATTATTCCTTATTCTACCTAAAATAACACTTTTCATAGTTCAAGACAAGTTTAGTTTCAATGCATCTTTTCAAGACTAAAGATAAACTTTCTAAACACTTATCAAAAGAATCACCATACACCGTGAAATCATCCATGAAAACCTCAATTATTCTTTCAATATAGTCAGAAAAAATACTCATTATGCATCTTTGAAAAGTTGTGGGTGCATTATAAAGACTAAAGAGCATTCTCCTGTATGCATATGTACCAAATAGACATGTAAATATATTATTTTCTTGATCCTCAGGATTAATAACAATCTGATTATATCTATTATATCCATCAAGAAAGCAATAAAAAGACTTACCTACTAGACACTCAAGCATTTGGTTTATGAATGGTAATGGGAAGTGATCTTCACATGTAGAAAGATTAAGCTTTCTATAATCAACACACGTTCTTCAACCACTTGAGATGTAAGTAGGAATGAGTTCATCATTTTTGTTCTTTACCAACGTGATTCTAGTCTTTTTAGGCACCACATGGATTGGCGTCACCCATTTATTGTCTGTGATGGGGTAAATGACTCATGCATCTAATAGTTTCAAAATTTCAGCTTTCATTACCTCCATCATAGGCAGGTTCAACCTCTTTTGTATTTCCCTTGTTGGTTTTGTATTGTCCTCTAATAGTATGTGATGCATACACATCGAGGGACTAATACCTTTGATGTCGACTAAAGTCCATCCAATGGTCGTTTTATGATCGCATAACAACTTCACAAGTTTTTCTTCTTGCGCACTTGTCAAACCTTTTGCTATGATAACATGAAGTGTATTGTTGTCGCCAATGAATACATACTTTTATTAGGGAAAGGCTTCAATTCTAACTTGGGTGCTTGTAAAATAAATGGCAAAAGCTTTTTATATGAAAGTACTAAATCAACAAAGACATTACCACAGGGGGCTGTTTGCAAAGCTTGCAAAGCCAAGGCTGATTCTTGAATGTTTTGGGGAACACATATGTGCCTCTCCATCTCTTCTATCTCGATAAAATCACAACCATAACTCAAAGCCACGCTTAATCTGTTCTCGCAATCAAAATAAAAGCCTTGCTGCACATACTTATCAACTTGGTCATAGTATATGATATAATAAACATTGTTGTAAGGATATTTCATTGCATCATGAAAATTAAATTAAATTTTTTCATCTCCCACTTCCATAGATAAAGTATCCTACCCACAATCAATTTTTGTATTAGCAGTTTTCAATAATGGTCTTCCAAACAATATAGGAGTGTTGTTGTTTAAGGAATCACAAGACTCACGTTCCATATCAAGAATATAAAAGTCGTATATAATAACCAAACTATCAATTTTCACTAGGACATCTTCTATCACACCAAGTGGATAAACAAAACTACGATTCACAAGTTGTATTATAATACTAGTTTTAATAAAAGGCTCAAGACTATGAGAATCATAAACATGTTTAGGCATAACACTAATGGATGCACTTAAATCGCATAAGGCCCTTTTAAAACTAGCATTACCAATAACACATGGGATAGTAAATGCATCTGGGTCTTTTTACTTCAAATGCCAATTCTTTTGAACAACATCAGATACAACTTCATCCATACTTACCATTTTATAGCCTTTTAGCTTGTAAGCTCTCTTAGTAGTACACAACTCCATCAAGAATTTAACATACTTGAAAATTTGCTTGATAGCATCAATCAAAGGAAACCTAGAAGAACTAAAAGGAAAGGGAGGAATTTTTTTAAAACTAGAATTCATTGAGTTAGGACTTACCTTTGGAGTATTGGTCGTTGTTTCAATTTGTGGAGGAGTAGAGTGTTTCTTCTTTATACCCAGTTCGGTTTCTATCTCCTCTTCTTCCTCCATCTCAATTTGTTTCGACATTTGCTCTTCAAGTTTTTTCCACTTCGCAGTGTGATCACATTAACATTCTCTTTTGGATTCAATGCTTAGGATGACAATTTTCCATTCATTTGTGCTTCTAATTTCCCTACATTTAAAGCTATTTGTCCCATTTGCTTCTTTAAGTTGTGAATACTTGACCTCATTTCTTATTAAAAAGATATGACATTTTATTGCAAGGTCACTATGTTAGAAGCTAAGGTTTTCATCATCTCACGAAGATCATCACTCGATGACCCCATAACATTGGAATTTATGAATGTAGGGGGCTGTCTCGCTTGATAATTCTTTTGGGACTGAAATCCATAAGGGTATAACTATCGGCCTTGATTGCCTTGTTGAAGCGGGTTCCCATTGTGTAGGTTCGAATGATCTCTTCATCCGGGATTATACGTGTTAGAAAAGGGATCATACTTACGTTGGGGTTGTCTATTTAATGCTCCATCAACTGCATTAGCTTGTTCAATGTAATCTTCTTGCATTATTAGGCACATATCCGAAGCATGTACTTGTAACGAGCATATGCTACAAACTTTCACCTGTTGTACATTTTCACAAGCCAAAGAACACACAAGAGAAGTAAGATCATTAACTTTATTCTCAAGGTTAGCAATACTTACCTCATTTACTCATTTGCTTGGGAAGTCTCCACGCGTGCCAAATTGTAATATTTGAGATTAATTGGCGTGTAGCCTCGGGTGTTTTATCAACCAATGCCCCTCTATACTTGCCGCATCAATGATATTGCGATCAGTAGGCATTAGTCCTTTATAGAAATATTGAATAAGTAGTTGATCGGGTATCTAATGATGAGGGTATTGAATATATAATTGCTCAAATCTTTCCCAATTCTCCAAAAATGCCTTGAGTGTTTTGTCTATTATCGTGTAATAGCCATGGTGTTGACGTGACGATGAAGGTTTGGTTTAGATTTTTTATGTTGTACGAAATGCAATTGGGGGGGATTTTGAGGTTATCTAGGCTATAGCAGAATAAAACAATAAAACAATCAAGTTAAATTAAATAAATCAGAAAACCATCAAGAGAACAAACCTTGGTTTCAAGTAGACGTCTACCTACGGAAATCAGAACCGATCATTGAAACAATACATCAATTTATATGCTAAAAATTTATCTCTTCTTAATATTGGTTAGTTAACAGATCTGCCGTATAACTAACCCTAACCATCATTCAACCACAGTGTCTACACTAGTAAATTAATTCAATGGCAGCTTTTTTTTTTTTTGATCAAATGTAAGAATATTATAGATCAAAAAGAGCAAGACAAGCTTGCAATACAAGCTGGAAACCAGCAATACAAGAAGACATACAAATCCAGGCAAAGGGAACAGGCTCCCTTGAACAAACCATAAATCAACAGGAACAGTAGGGGGAACAAGATCCCAAAACCAAATAACATGAACATCCCTCATGCAGGGAATAGAAATCAAAAAACCTAGAGGGTCATGCCCCCACTAAGCTGAACCAGAAGCCACCAAACAGCCAACCAGCTCCAAGATAGCCCGGACCAACTGATTTCCAAGAGACAGCCTAGAGATCCAGCAGTGAGCCGACATGAGACCCCACAACAGTGAGCCGAAAACAAGACAAGAATCCAGCAGTGAGCCAGCATCAAGCCACTATCTTCAAGCCAATGGCATGCAGCCAAATCCCAACCAGGGCACACCAGGACCCCACAAAAAACAGATCACATTCGAACCAACCCAACCAGCTGGGCTAAAAACAAAGCTGAACAACAACCTGCCAAGAAACAGCAGCAAGCAAAAGGACCCCACAACAGCAAACAACATAGATACCGATAACCAATTGCATGCAGCCAAAACGCAGATGCTGTCTCCCCCTTGGAGAAACCGCATCCACAAAACAAGCATGAGACCCCACAACAGGTCTCAAACAACACAGGAATCTAACCAGCCCCACCTAGACAACAACATGCCAAACAATCAGCAACAAGCAAAAATACCCCATAATAGGGCTTATACACAGCATAAAGGCCAAGTCTAAGCATCCAAAACATTAACCAGCAGACCAGTACAGCCTGCAGCCAGCAGTCAGGGGAATAAACCCCTGCAAGATATGAACACAAAATGAGCAGCTATGAAGGAGTGCCAGAGCTACTCATGGACATCAGGACTATGGTTGGGCCTTTGGGTTTGTGTTTCTCAATTGTAGTGCCATCAGAAGTGACAGCAACTCGGCTTCTTGTGAGTTATTGCCTCCTTGTAGTCACTGCAGGGGGAGCTGTTTCTTCTTCAGTAGAAGATGGATTGGCACCAGAGGCAGCATGCTTGGATCTTTGACTATCAACAGCAGCAGCAGTTTTCTTCAGTGCAGAGGAGACACTACGCCAGGAGTTGCTTCTGCTTCAGTAGTGCATTTATGATCCAGCTTCTGCTTAGGACCAGTCACTGCAATCTTTGATCTTTTACGTTCAAAGTGGCCTTTCACAGGATCAACAACATCAGCAGTAGTAGGCGGCGCAGGAGGGTCATCACTAGCAAACTGGTGTTTCCCAACTTCATCAGTATCCTCAGAAACAGCAGCTGTATGTGGATGTTTTTTCTGCATGGAACCTCTAGTGCATGTATTGACAGAATGACCTATAACCCGACACCTTTGGCAAAACTTGGGAAGAGATTCATAAGTGACCTGTTGGGAGAGAGGGGTTCCATTGGGCAACACAACCTGTATAGCATTTGGGAGATCCTGCAACAAATCCACTTCTACCAGTATCCTAGCATAGGAGAGCCTGGACATAGTTGCTGTAGGGATGTCACAGTGGATTGGCTTCCCAATCATGCTGCCAATTTTCGAAAGACACAGAGGAGTCCAGCATCTTAAAGGCAAGTTGGGAAGTTTCACCCAAGTTGGCAGCTTTGTCATATCATTGGCTTGGAAGTCAAAGAACTCAGGCATAATTTTCAAAATCAGTGGCCGACCAAAAACAAAGTAGGGGCCAGCACTCAAGGTTTCAAGCATTGCTAATTCTGAATTAAAAGTAAATATTAACCAACCTGAGTCGTGCATAGTGAAACGGGCTGTATGTTGCCAGTGTTTACTAATGAAGTGCAAAAGAGATGCATAACCAGGGAATTTCCCTGCTACATACCCAATTAAACAATATTGCAACATGGGCATAGCTGCTCCTAAGTCAATCTCATTTAGATGACAGGAATCCGATTGAGCAAAATCAGGGAAATGGACAAGCGGGGGAGGAGATGGGTTTGGGTTACCTGGTGGAATAACTGATGCAGGGCCACTATGAGCTGCCGATAATGGCGTGGCCGGAGCCTTAGAACGATCATCAGTAGAGGGGTCACCACTAGGAGGTGTAGAAGAGGAGCAAACTTGACCCGAAGACTGGGGAGATGATAGAACAGGAAAGGAACCTCGGGGCGGGTTGCCTGGACCCGAAAGGGGAGAGCCCTGAGGAGACCCAACTAAACCCGCTGTGGGAGCAAGATGAGTTCGGGGATTCTTAGAAGAACCTTCAGTGTAAGCGCTAGGAGAGGTAACCCGCTGCTTGGATTTGTTCCTGCGCTTTGCTGAAACCCTAATATCGCTGGAGGGTGAAACGAAATCAGCCAAAACCGCCTTCCTTCTAGGCGTAGAAGAGGGTGAGGTGACACCGTGGTGAATCGGTGAGCAACTACGAGACAAAGCCCTAGGTAGGCGTGAAGCTGACCCTTGGCCGGGGACCTGGAGGCTGAAATCACCTTGTGTAGTCTTGAAAGACGATGTTTTAGCCTTTGATTTAGTCATTATTGACAGAAGAAAGGCTACGTGGTAGACCGAGAACTAGAGAAGAAGACACTGTACAGTGAGATAAGAAAACCGCTCAGCTGGGAACAACAATTTCTCTAACTTACAGATGGGAGCTTCTCTCTCTAGGACTTCTACTACTTTTTCAATGGCAGCTTTAAGAACTAGATAAGTTGATTAATCAATAAATATATAATTGTCTGCAGTCCATGATTGATTTGATCGAATGTTTTCCCTAAGATTAATAACATAAATCCACTACGATTATTAAACTTAGTTGGTTCAAAAGTTTATGCACCACAACTCTGGTTTAAATAACAAACTTAGTAATAGATTGTTTACAATAATAACTTAGAGTCTACTCTAGCAATTAAAATAAATAATTATAGAAAATAAGGATATGAAAACAAACATATTCATCATATAAACTGAAAAGAAAAGGTAAAATAAATCTCACAATTATTTTCTAAATAAAAGTCCAACAAGAAACTATTAAATTGTTACCCGAATCTGGTTATCTTAGAAATACTATTGCTCAAATTTTATGGAGCTTTTATCCTTTCCAAATTACAATTGCTTTCATGCGTGTTAAGAGTGAGATCCAAATGGCTTGAATTATGCTAGATTTGTTGGCTTGCATGGCAGGGATTCCTGATGTCCACCATACACAAGATCAGGATAGAGGTGAGAAACAATTAACCATTATGACTCTTAAGCCAATAAAGACCTCATTTTAGAAAATAAAATTTAATTGACACAAGATCTAAAATATCATAATTACAAGAAGATTCTCAAAATATATTTTATCTATTTATTTATTTTTTTGTTTGTCAAAAAACTATTACAACTCTTTATATAAAAAAATAGAAAATGATATATAAAGCATTAGTCTTCCTTGATTTGAATGGAACTTGCCATTAAGTTTAATCTTCAGTTAAAAAATTGTTATCCATCAAGAACATCATTTTATGCGTGGGCATCCCCATCTTGGATCCCTTATACTTTTATGTGCACCATCTTATCATGGAGTTCTAACACAATATATTTGTACAAGTCGTTCCATCATGGATCTCTAACACAACACCTTTTATGTAGGTTGTCTCATCATTGATCCCACTATAAGAACTTTGAATGATAGCAACTAACACAGACGAAAACAACACACTAGTTCTTAGACGTCTTTCTCTTGATGGAGAGCCTTATTTTTCCCTCTAACACAAGGATGTTTTATTTTGCAATCTCTTTCAGACATGGTTGTTTTGTAGTACACAATGAATCAAAATAACCACTAAGGATTGTTAGACTGTCTTCCAGCCATTGTTATTTAGTAGCATATAACAAACAAAACAATCTTAGATTGCAGCATACAACAAGTAATAACCTGGTATCGTTGGGTTTTAATAATAATTGATGCAAACGGAAGAGAAAAATAAATGGGTTTGTTACATGTCAAAACCTTCAAATACCAAAAACATCTTAAGTATATGGAGACTCTTAAAACACTTAATTTTATTAATTTATGTCTCTACTTGCCAAAAGGTTATCACAACCCTTTATATAAAAAAAACAAAAAAAAAAACTTAATAATATTGAATAGAAAAAAATATTTTCTTTATATAGAAAAAAAAACTAGAAATTGGTCATGTTTCTCAATGTCTTGAAAAAGGGAAGAGTGCACTCCCACAAGCAAGCAATGAATATGTTAAAGGCAGTCAATATCCTTGTAAGACGTTGCACTTCTTTCATAGTCCACAGGGGCATCATGTTTGGTATGACTTGAGTTTTTTGTGGATTTGGCTTGATTCCTTTGGAGCTTAAAAAAAACCTAGAAATTTCCTTTCTTTAATAGTGAAAACACATTTAGAAGGATTGAGTTTCATGTAGTATTGACTCAAAATAGAGAAAACTTCTTCAAGGTCCAGGAGATGTTATTCAAAAGTCATGCTCTTTACTAACATGTCATCAACATATTCCTCCATAATTCTTCCCAAATGATTTTTAAATATTTGGTTAACCATTCGTTGATATGTTGCCTCTACATTCTTCAATCCGAATGACATGGCTTTATAGTAATAAGTTTCTGCTTCAGTTATAAAAGTTGTTTTCTCCTCATCTTCGGGATGTATGAGGATTTGATGATAACCTGAGTTTGCTTCCAAGGAGCTCAAGAATTCAAAACCTATGGTAGCATCTACCAAACGATCAATTTTTGGGATTGGATAACTATCTTTTATGTAAGCTTTACACAAGTCAGTGAAATCCACGCATATTTATCACTTGCCATCACTTTTCTTGACCATAATCACTTTTGCCAACAAGACAGGGTATACCACTTTCCTAATGAAAACAACAAGTTTGTCTACTTCTTGTGTTATAGCCTTCACTCTTTCTCCCCTAAAGTCCCTCTTTTTCTGGTGAATTGGATGTGCAGCTGGATCTACCTTTAACTGATGAGTAGCTATTTTAGGGCTAATGTCTGGCATGTCTGATGCATCTATTGCAAAATTCAACCTTTGGATTTGCAAAAGCTATATCAATGGCTATTATTGTGTTGGTGTTAAGGTGGATCTTACTTTTGTAATGACTTTTTCATCTCCCCCAAACAAATAGACTTCAATTCCTCAACAGCCTCAGTTCTGATCTGTATTCTTTCCTTCAAAGACTATTTGTGGTTTTATATCAGCCTTTTCTTACCCTTTAAGAAAGTGGTGGCACATTGCTTGGAAGTTACTTGATCCCCTCATAACATGACATGTAACACCCAGTACTTTAATTATGATTTTCATCTTTCTAATTGTCCTTTATGTGAAAACTAGGGGTATTTTTTATACAACCATAAGAATTTCCTTAACTCAACATCTAACAATTTCATTAATAAATACACTAGTACACAATCTCTATTTATACTTTTATGTGAGTACATCACTTTCCAATTTATTTACGTGAAATTTATTTACAAACATTCACCATACAATACTAGAATCTATTCAATATAGAAAGGCTAAGAGAGTGCTTGGCAGTGTGGTAGCGGTTGCTTTTCAAATAATTTTTCGTGCCGAAATGCATGCCAATGATGTTTTTTTATTTTTTAAAAATTATTTTTGACATCAGCACATCAAAACGATCCAAAACATACAAACTATATTAAATTTTAGCAAAAAAAAATAAATTTTTTTGGGAATGCGGTTTGCACTGCGTTCCCAAACGCATTCTAAATAACTTGATAATGTTTCATGAGGAGTTTTGATATCCTAAAGAAAATTCCTGTAAAATATACAAAATCACGAAACTCTTAATCAATATTTGTGTCATCAGGGTTACCATCAATTATCAATGATACAAGTAAAACCAATTTCACTAACTTCTTTTTGGTAGATACATCAATCTATGCTAGATTCAAATTTAATACATTCTCATAAATCATTGGTGAACTTTTATTTTATCATAATACTCATTTAACAATCACAGTCATATTATAGTAACTCTTGTTCACAACATTTTTGACTCATACTTTGATTCACTTTCTTAAATACACTTAACTCGTATGATTTTATATATACCTCACAACCATATCTAGTTCACACTATTGTTTCAATCCCTAATATATTTAATTTGTGACACTTATTGTTTTACAAATATGTTTATACCCTTTCAACTTCTTAAGTATTCAGTTTGTTCTAACCAATACTCATGTTATTTTAACTCATTATATACCATTTTAGCTCCCACTTGTGATTCATTTCATATACACATTTATGTTCTTTTAACATATATTTTGTTATTTTAGCTTTTTATGCAATTATTTGCCTAGTTCAATCTCGCTAATTCATATGTATCATCATTATGGTTCATCATTTCATTACCTTTTCACATAGACCATGCACTATTATCTTCCACACTATTTTTGACTTTTTTTTCAAAAAGATTTAAGCCTTGCACTTTACCTCAACTTATTACTTTCAAATGAAAACTTTCTCAATTTAATGTAATTTTAGTAGTGTCTCTCTTAAAATTAAATGATCTCATATATCGACATCAATAATCCACAAACATTCCAAACAAATCCATGGTCTTACCATCATAGACCTGAAACATTACATTACTAATCATGAATAAAATTCAACAATAGAATAACAAATACATAAATGCATAATTTTATTTCATTAATCCGTAGTTAACACTTTAACACAAATATATAATTTTATTCTATTAGTTAGCTATTTAATTCCATCTAATGACCCATTAATAACTTGGCAAGACAGTCGCATTGATGCCAATAGCTCTATTCCGAGCAACTTAGTCAATCAAGTATCTTAACAGTCAATGACATTGATGTCACTATCTTAACTACAAATAGCTAGTCAAATACAATATGCTGGTCATCAACCTTATTGATTCCACTAGCTCCAAATAGGTCTTTTAGTCAAATTCAATATGTAGGTCATCAACCTCATTGATACCACTAGCCCCAAGCAGGTCAGCTGGTCAAATTAAATAGTTGTCATCAACTTTGTTGATGCCACTAACCCTAAACAAGTCCGCTAGTCAAATTAAATATGTTAATCATCAACCTCGTTAATTCCACTAGCAGCAAACAGACTAGCTAGTCAAATTCAATATGTCGGTCATTTGCCACTAGCCCTAAACAGGTCGACTAGTCAAATTAAATATGTCGGTCATCAACCTCGTTAATGCCATTAACCCCAAACATGTCGGCTAGTCAAATGAAATATGTCGGTCATCAACCTCATTGATGCCACTAGCCCCTCCAACACACACACACTAATTTCCAACCCCATAGGTGCATTCACATGACAATATTTTTATTTTTTTCCTACCTGTAGGCAATATTCATACAATAATAACATTTCTAGTGCCCATAAAAAATATTCACATAATAATATTTATCATGTCATAGGAAATATTCACATAACAATATTTCTCATGCCTGTAAACAATATTTCTCATGATATATAGTAGTAAAGAATACATATAATTTCTATCATATTCCAGCATTACAAAAATTTAAACAATTAAAGAAGTAAAGGGGCAACCCTTACCTTAACATCTTGTTATACACACTCCTGAGAAGTCAGGCCCCTCTTTGTATGCTTCTCTAACATTTCAATAAAACATCCTGAATCAATATTCAAACATTTCTAGTTCATTACTCACATTTACTACTTAACGTAATCGAATACTTTCATAAATAGTTCATGATTATACTATTTTGTTATCATTTCAATTCATTTATATTAGCAACTTACACTGACATTTAATTTTTTAATGACTATTTTTCTTTGATGATTTTCAATGTCCAAATAACTCAATTTTTCATTGACAATTCTCGATGTCCAAATGACTCAATTTTTCATTAATGAATTCTATATAACAGTTTAAGCCAAGTTCAACATAGTTCATGCTACCCATTTCAAATTAATCCTTCCCTTTAACATATTCATAATCTTGGCCAAGTAAGCTTTTTTCCTCTTTTAAAACTGTAACAACCCCAATTGTTTACTTAGTTTTTCCATTAAACTTTCACATAAAGGGTAAATGGAGCATATTTTTTTTTCATTGAGTTCGCTGAAATTTCTAATGAAATTTTGGCAAACTCTCCCCTATACCAAGAGGTCTCAAGTTATTGACAATTTACCCTACACACATTTATAATCACATCCCAACCATAATCACATCCATAATTGGTACACATTAACTATTAATTCATTCAAGAATGAATTCAGGGCAAATCTATAACTATTAATCCTCTGTCCATTTCATTTAAACCCTTTTTAAATTTCATATTATCCAATGAGTTGGAACAGTAAGTCAGCAAGTTGTAACATTAATTAAGTTGGAATAGTGACCCAACAAGTTGCAATAATGAATCAGTGAGTCTATGAACAATATATTCAAACAACTATAACTTTGTGTACACTAAAATTCATCTCAACCCCAATGATGAAGTTATGGAACATCATCTAGTACACAACTTGTCCCAGATTCAGTTCAATCAAATAATTAAATTATCAAATATAGGGAAAGGTCCAAACTGACTTGGATAATGATGAGTTACTGTTCAGGAAGAATATGTTTATTATGGGATGTTTGCTTACAATCTCCACTTATTAGAAGGAAGAATACAACCAGGTGAACCGCCCTGACAAATTTCAGGCAAATGCAACGATGGACGGAGGAGAAACAATCCGATGACTGTGACTAACTCAAGTAGGTTTTGTCAGAAACACCTCGCCTATCGTATCTCCCCAATGGAGGCTGATAATCACAATCCCTCTAGTCAAAGTATATAGGGTGATGAGGTACACAACATATCTAAAACTCAGTCTAATCTGATGGTGAACGAAAAAGTTATGGCTTCTAGAGTGCTAACCCTCTTTTCTTTTCTCTTTAGCCTTAGCTACTTAATATTCAGGTAGTACATAAAGAAACTGACATTGTTTGTGTTTATTTACAAAAATTCCACTATTTAGTTCATGTATCATTTTTTGTATTTTTACCTGACCATCAGTACCTTCTCAAGACCTTATTCAACTTTGATTGACCTAAACTTTTAACTCAAGATAGAACAATAGATCAGGAGACTCCTCATAAAATTTTATCTCGATCAACCAGTTAACTTGAAAGAGATGCTTAATATCATAAAACTAGACGATAAGAAATTTTACCCTAAAAATCTAAATTTTACGTGCTATTTTATTTACTTAAATCATCATGATTTTTAAACTAATTCATTGGAGACTCTCATCCATGACCATCATAAGAGTTTCCTTAGAGTTTTCACAACTTTAAGCAAATAATAAGATTGTACGCGTTGTTTATACCGACGATCAACATTTGTTGTGCTTACACATTAATTTATTTGGAATTACCTTCTATATTTTCTATAAATATTTTATATCCAAATTTATAAAAATTCTTCATTAAAAATAATTATTTTACATGATTGGAAAGTTTACACAATTTATCACTAATTAACGTTCCACATACTGATTTTATTACTTTATTTCATCTGAAATTTAAGTTAAATAACTAAAAAAATTTATCCCCGTCCACAACAATTTACCTTCTTAATTATCATTTCTCAATCAAAGATTACCTTTTTTTATGTTTGATTTACTAGTTTTTTATCAGGGGTTTACATGGCAACTCTATGTTAAGTTGAGAACTTCAATGCCAAGTGCCTGATACTGATTACAACATTGACTTGGTATAGTAAGGCTCTTCCTATAATGGCATTATAAGCCAATGCGATATCAATCACTATGAAGCTTTGTTAGAGTGAGACACATCTTGGGGGAGTGCCAATAATAATAGGTAGTTCAAAAGCACCTTTAACTGGATGTCTAAACCCTTTATCCTAATGAGGGTAGTCTTAACTGGTGTTAGTTTTGAAGAAAGGATCCTCATCTATACCATGAATTTTATAGAAATGATGTTAACTACACTATCATCATCTACGAGCACCCGATGTACTTTATGACTAGAGATAATAGTGGTAATGACAAGGGTGTGTTTATGTGAAAATGTCACTTCTTCCCCCATCTTGAGGAGTAAAAACTATTGCCTTGTGTCATTGGTCCAACAGTTTAATAGCTATATGAACTTTTTTCCTATACTTTCTCTTTCCATTGTTAAAGTCACCTCCAGAAGAGGTACCCTTCAAGATCATATTGATCTCAGGCACAACAAATATAAATTGACCAGGCTCTTTTCTATTATGCTTTAAGTGAGAATCCTTCTTCAGAAACCAACTAAAGTAGCCTTTAACTTTCAAACTTTCAATTTCTTTTTTCTAGATATAACAATCTTCAATGTCATATCCTCTATCTTTATGAAAAAGACTATTTCTTGGATGTGCGGGTGTTCTGATGAGACTTAATAGGTGAGGGATAGCAAACAAATTTCTTGCCTTGGATGGTCACAAGGACTTCAGTGAGAGTGATGTTTAATGGAAGAGTATGCGCTTCAGAGTAGCCTAAGCGTTCCCTTTGTCGCACCCTCCCGAGAGCTCGACGTCGCGGCGACACTTCCTTCGTAGCGGGGATTGATATTGGGGTCTTTCTGTTGTGAAAAAAAAGGAGTCGCCACCTAGTATTATGGTCACTAGGAAACCTAACTGGTCTTTCAGAGATTCTAAGGTAAGGGACTGGTTGCGTAAAGGGAAGGTTTTAGCACCCCTAGTATGCCCTACCTAAGGTAAGCTGCTTGGTGTTTGATTTGCCTTATAACTGTTATGGTGTTGATGTTCTCTAATCCCATCAGTTTCCTAGGATAAGTCTGCTCTGATGAACGAAATCTAGGGTGCTTTAAAAACCTATTTTCTTGTCTCGTAAACCGTGGAGTAAAAAAAATTGAAATGTCCTCAATTATAATCAAGGCTTCTTTCAAGGATATGTGCGGATTTATTATTCCTAGAAAATTATTTTGGATATTTACCACTCCGGGTTCTTTATCCAAATATTAACAGTGAATAATAACAAATTATTCCCAATAATATTTTGGATATTCGTCCTTTAAGGATTTCTTTATCCAAACATTAGCGGTGAATAATAGATGAATTCCCCCAAAATAAGATTTTTATATTTTTTGGAATATTGGCCAATACCCTTTGGAGTTTTACAAACATGTTGTAAAATCCAGAAATGCAAGAAAAAAGATTTTTGTTGTGTTTAAGAAATCCATGCGAAAACACATTTCCAAAACTTCAAATATTTTTTTTTATATAAAAAAAACGTAAAAACAATGTTAGGGTATTGGCCGTATGCAGGAAAACAAAACATTTTTTCATTTTTATATTTTTTTTTATCTCACGACGAAAACCGTGTATTTTCATACCGGACTTGTATCTTTATAGTACAAAAATACAACCTTGCAGAAAATCACAGATTTTTTAAATACATCTTTGAAGAAAACTTTTTGAATGGGCCGGACCCGGCCCAAAAGGAAAATGGGCCAAAATCAAGCCCAAAAATAAAATGGGCCTACTTTCTACAGGGCTGGTCCCAGCCCAGCCCAAACCACATGACTGGTTACTGTTCACTGTACAGTAACACGTTAATTAATTTTCCGGTTACTCTGTACATGCACAGTAACCCCGAACTGCATGCAAAGACCACGTTACTGTTCAAGTGAATTAAATTTCACTTGAACAGTGCAAACACAAAGCAAAAAAATGCACGGTGCGCGGGAGGTTACAGTTTAATCAAAGCTGGCGGGTTACTGTTCAAGTGAATTAATTCACTTGAACAGTGCAAATACAAAGAAAACAATGCACGCAAAGGGTGAAGAGAACAAACCTGGAGACGAAGAAGCTGTCTGCGTTCGTCCGTTTCAAATCTTTTCCTCCTGTCCTGTATTGGCGTCTGTTTTCTTGTTTTTGCTTTCCTCTACGTCTTTGTCACTTTCTGCTCTTTCTTCTTCCATGTTCTGCAGATGTTATATGTAAAAAATGAAAGCAAAGACCGAAAGAGATGATGAGCTGGTGCGGTTGGTGGTGTTGCTGCGACTGCTCTTCCTCCTCTCTGGTGTTGCTGCGGCTGCCTTTCCTCCTCGTCTGTGCAGCTGCTGGTGCGGTTGGTGGTGTTGCCGCGACTGCTCTTCCTCCTTGTGTGGCTGCTGGATGAAGGAGATGATGAGCTGACGATGGCGCTGCACTTGCTCTTCCTCCCCTCTGCCGTTTCAGCGTTGCTTGGCCTCTTTGTTTCTTTCTCGTTCCCCTCTCTTTCATTCAAAAACTTTCCTTTCCGTCTCTTTCTGTTCTTCTCTTTTTCCCTAAAGTTTCCCCCCTTTGTTTTGTTCTTTTGGCTTCAGTTTTTTTGTTCCCTCACTCTGCTCGGTCTCCCCTCTCAAACCGTCCTTTCTCGTTCCTTTTCTCTATTTCTTTTAACTCCCAAAATCTCTCTGTTATTTCGTTCTCTCTTCCCCCTGTTTTCTATTCATCCGTTCACAACTGAACTCCTCCTCTTTTCTCTTGGTTTTTTCTTTTTTTCTTTCTCTTCTTTGTTCTCTCTTTTCTTTCTTCCCTACTGTCTTCTGTTCACAACTGCTCTCCTCCTTTTCCCTTCTCCCAAAAAAAAAAACAGCCCCCCTGTAGCTGCTAATAACAGTATATATATAGGTGAAGGGGGAGCGGGGCAGCAGCATGCGCATGGGGAGCAGGGGACACCAAGCCAGGGCAGCCTGCGCTGCTCCCACGCCTGCGCTGCTCCCACGCCTGCAGTTGCTCCCCACTCCTGAGGGTCTCGGGTAGCGGCATGCACATGGGAGGAACAATGTCTCAAAATGACACTGTTTCGGGTTCTGCTCTCTTTTTATATATAATTAATATTGTATTTGCAGGTAGCCAAAAACATGCGGCAGAAATTTCACTTTCTCATTAGATATTCAAACATGCTTATCTTGAGTTTCTGATATCGAAATCCAGCGATTCAAAAGCCAAAATTCATCTATGTGTGTAGGACTACAACTTTCACGAAGGATTCAAGGCAAGATATAATCGTTTTAATGGACAGGATCGGGCCGCAAACTGGTTGGTCAGAAAGGGTCTCCCGATCTAAAATCAGGAAACTAATAATGCCAAACATCCTAGTTCGACTGAGAGTCTGCCATAGGAACAATGAGCCTTAGGACCCAATAAAGGTGTAGGTCCATTCTTCAACATGTCACGAGTGACATAATTCAGCTGGGGATGGTCAGATATTGCATGAAGCCCAGTCAGAATTAGGGCCTAAGTTGGAACAAAAAAATTACAACAGCAGCAGAACCAAGTTTTTTTAGTGCCACTTTTGAGGGATTTATTCAACACAAGGTTTCAAAAAACAAAATATTTCTTTCTGTGCTTTTGTCAATCTTCTGGCGAATATGAGCTAAACTCCTACACTCTGTTCAAAAGAGGTATACAATGTCTCCAGCACGTGGGATCCAAAATGGAGTAACAACAGTTGCCCCCTCTTTACAATGCTTACGAAGCCAAACTTGTCAAGTGCTTCGCGTAGTAAGTGTTGTAAAGATAAACCGTCTGATCCTGCCAAAATCTCAACTGCTTTTCCTAAACAATGGTATCCCTATCAAATTTCTAGAAAAACTCCAAAATTTGAAATGGTCTGATTATCGGGTGATCTTCCCCTCTTAAGATTCTTAGAAAACTCCACGCTTTTCTAAGAAATGGTCTCAAAATCAAGTGACCGGCCCATCTTAAAATTCTTAGAAAACTCCACGCTTTTCTAAGAAATGGTTTCAATATCAGGTAACCGGCCCCTCTTAAAATTCTTTAGAAAACTCCACGCTTTTCTAAGGAATGGTCTCAATATTGGGTGACCAGCCCCTCTTAAAATTCTTTAGAAAACTCCACGCTTTTCTAAGGAATGGTCTCAATATCGGGTGACCTGCCCATCTTAAGATTCTTAGAAAACTCCACGCTTTTCTAAGAAATGGTCTCAAAATCAAGTGATCGGCCCATCTTAAAATTCTTAGAAAACTCCACGCTTTTCTAAGAAACGGTTTCAATATCAGGTAACTGGCCCCTCTTAAAATTCTTTAGAAAACTCCACGCTTTTCTAAGGAATGATCTCAATATTGGGTGACCAGCCCCTCTTAAAATTCTTTAGAAAACTCCACGCTTTTCTAAGGAATGGTCTCAATATCGGGTGACCTGCCCGTCTTAAGATTCTTAGAAAACTCCACACTTTTCTAAGAAACGATCTCAATATCCGGTGACTGGCCCATCTTAAAATTCTTAGAAAACTCCATGCTTTTCCAAGAAACGGTTTCAATATTAGGTAACCGGCCCCTCTTAAAATTCCTAGAAAACTCCACGCTTTTCTAAGGAATGGTCTCAATATTGGGTGACTTGCCCATCTTAAGATTTTTAAAAAAACTCCATGCTTTTTCTAAAAGGTGGTCTCAATGTCGGGTGACCTCAAGGAATGAAGCAGTGCTAGCTCACAAATCTCCTTCGTAGTTCCGTTGACCTTAGATTCTGTATCTCAGTGGTTCCCAAACACTTGGAACTAGTTTGGTTTTTGCCACCTTTCCTGCCAGGTTAATGTTTATGACAGTATAGTATGCATGCTTTTGTTACCTATTTTGGAAACATAGGTCCCCCTTTCTGTTGTAGCCGTCTTTGAGCTCCTGTTTCCATTTATTTGCATGTGCTGTCCTTTTCGAACCAGAATATATTCAGAAGTTTTTATGATGATACCCCTTTTGGGCTTTGGTTAACTTTGGGCCCCTATGTGCACTTCATGCGCTCCTTGCCCCCAGTGTGGTGTGCGTAAATATGCCAAGTTTAGATTTGATTTGGTTCCCTCCAAGTAAAAGATTTCAAATGCTATGAGATCATGCTTTTTATGAAGAAAGGTTTAGAAAATTCATGGCCAAACTTTATTTTATTGATTGGGAGATTACGGAATACATCAAGCGTAATATTTCCTTACAGAGTCAGAATTCACTGGCCTAACTAGATCTTCTCCATCCATTCTAGATAACAGCAAAGCTCCTCCCAAGAATGCTTTCTTCACCACGTAAGGGCCCTCATAGTTCGGCGCCCATTTACTCTGATCTTCTCCTGGTAAAGGCAATATTTTCTTCAGTACAAGATCTCCTTCGTGGAATCCTCGAGGTCGAACCTTTTTGTCGTATGATTTGGCCATCCTTCTTTGGTAAAGTTGATGATGACAGATTGCAGCTATCCTCTTTTCACTGATCAGATTCAGTTGTTCATATCTAACTTTTGCCCATTCTACCTCTTCCAGCTCAGAGTCTACCAGTACTCTCAATGAGAGGATTTCCACTTCTAAAGGTATAACCGCCTCCATTCCGTATACCAACGTGTACGGGGTGGCTCCTGTCGAGGTTCGGACTGCGGTGCGATACGCATGAAGGGAAAATGGCAACATCTCATGCCAATCTTTATAGGTGACTACCATCTTCTGAATAATCTTTTTGACATTCTTGTTAGCAGCTTCTACCGCACCATTCATCTTTGGTCTATAAGGCGAAGAGTTGGAACGCTTGATTTTCCATTTAGCACAGAGTTCTATTATCATCTTGCCATTGAAATTCTGGGCATTATCAGTGATAATATTTTCTGGTGGACCATATCGACAAATCAAATCTCTCTCAATAAATTTCTTCACTACTTTTTGCGTCACATGAGCAAATGACCCGGCTTCTACCCATTTTGTAAAGTAGTCGATAGCCACGAGAATAAACCTATGACCATTGCTGGCTTTTGGGTTTACAGGTCCAATCACATCAATTCCCCACATCGCGAAGGGCCATGGAGATGTCAAGTTAAATAGAGGAGCTGGAGGGGCGTTGATTTTGTCACTGTATACTTGGCACTTATGACATTTTTGGACATAGTCGATGCAATCCTTTTCTAACGTCATCCAGAAGTAACCGGCTCTTTGTATCTTCCTAGCCATCACGTGTCCATTAGCATGGGTTGAGCAAATCCCTTCATGGACTTCTCGTAACGCGCTTTTTGCCTCAAACTCATCCAAACATCTCAACAAAGTTCTGTCAGATGATTTCTTATACAAAATCTCCCCATCAAGATAAAAATCCATTGCCAACCTCCTCAAGGTCTTCTTGTCGATTTTGGATGCCCCCATGGGATATGCCTGGTTTTGGATGAAATTCTTGACATCATAGTACCAAGGGTTTCCATCCACTTCTCTTTCGACTGAGCTACAATGAGCTTGGTTATTTCTGATACTGATGTGTACTGGTTGTACCTTGTGCCCAAAGTCTATTTTGGCCATAGATGCTAGTGTAGCCAAAGCATCTGCAAAGTGGTTTCCTTCCCTTCCTAGATGGGTGAACTCTATTTCCTCAAATTCTCCAGTCAGCTTAGACAGGTATTCTTGGTAAGGCCTTAACTTCTCTTTCTTGGTTTGCCATTCTCCTTTTATTTGGCAAATGATCAGCATTGAGTCTCCATACACATCTATCTTTCTGATGTTTAGCTCCAATGCAGCCTCTAAACCGAGAATACAAGCTTCATACTCAGCCGTGTTGTTGGTGTACCCAAACTGTAGCTTGACTGAAACCGGATACTGCTTCTTATCAGGAGAGATTATCATTGCACCCGCTCCGTTACCACATGCATTTACAGCACCATCAAAGTACATAATCCACCAATCTGATTTCTCTTCCTCGATTGCAAGCACATCTTCATCGGGAAAGTCAAAGTCTAATGACTCATAATCTTCCATAGCATGGTCAGCTAGGTGATCGGCAATAACGCTCCCTTTCACGGCTTTCCTTGTCATATATACTATGTCATACTCAGCCAATAGAACTTGCCATCTTGCAATTCGGCTAGATAGATAGGGTTTTTCACAAATGTACCTCAACAGGTCTAATTTGGAAATTAACCACGTAGTGTGATACAACATATACTGACGTAATCTCTTTGCAGCCCATGTCAGTGCGCAACACAGCTTCTCAATCACAATATACCTAGACTCACATTCCGTGAACTTCTTGCTCAGGTAATAAATGGCCCTTTCCTTCCTTCCGGTTTCATCATGTTGCCCAAGCACACATCCCATTGCTGTTTCTGTTACCGTTAGGTATAATATCAATGGCCTTTCCGGCACAGGAGGAACAAGCAGGGGCGGATTCAACAAGTATTGCTTGATTTTCTCAAAAGCTTCTTCGCACTCTTCATTCCAACTTCCAGGGTTCTTCTTCCTTAACAGACGAAAGATTGGGTCACAAGTCGTGGTTAATTGAGATATAAACCGAGCAATGTAATTCAACCTTCCTAAGAAACCTCTCACATCTTTCTTAGTCTTGGGTGGTGGCATAGATTGAATAGCCTTTACTTTGTCAGGATCCACTTCTATCCCTTTGTCACTCACCACAAATCCCAACAACTTCCCAGATTTCACCCCGAACGAACACTTTGTCGGGTTAAGCCTCAACTTATATTTCCTTAGTCTTTCAAACAATTTCTTCAATATTTGGACATGATTCTCTCCCTCTCTAGATTTAGCAATCATGTCGTCCACGTATACTTCAATCTCTTTGTGCATCATGTCATGAAACAAAGTCATCATAGCCCTTTGGTAAGTGGCCCCAGCATTCTTTAAACCAAATGGCATGACTTTGTAGCAAAATGTTCCCCATGGTGTTACAAAGGTTGTCTTCTCTTTATCCTCTTGCGCCATTTTTATCTAATTGTAGCCTGAAAATCCATCCATAAAGGAATATGTGGAGCTGCGTGTTGCATTATCAACTAACATATCTATGTGTGGTAGAGGGAAATTATCTTTAGGGCTAGCACGGTTTAAGTCCCTAAAGTCCACACAAACTTTGATTTTACCTTCCTTTTTGGGTACCACCACTATGTTTGACACCCACTATGGATACTTGACTACTTCTAAAAAACCAGCGTTCCATTGCTTTTCAATTTCTGCTTTTACTTTGATTAAGATCTCCGGATGAGTTCTCCTTAACTTCTGCTTAATCGGCTTGCATCCTTCCACTAGTGGTATCCTATGTACTACGATGTCCGTATCCAAACCAGGCATATCTTCGTAGGACCAGGCAAAGACGTCTATGTAATCTCGGAGCAGTGCAATCAACTCTTCCTTTTCTTCAGGAGTGATCAAAGTCCCTATTTTTAGCTCCCGCTTGATTTCTTCATTACCTACATTTATGGTTTCAAGTTCCTCTTTAGCGGGCCTCCAAGCCTGCTCGTGTTGTTCTATTAATTTTGTGAATTCCCATATGTTTTTCTCCTCCCATTCCTCATCTTCTACAGCTACTATGCATTCTTTAAAGTTTGGCCATTCATTCTCAATGTAAAGTGCAGGTGTTGTTGTGGAGGATCCACTTTCAGGGTTCCTGAAAGCGGAAAGTGATGTGTAAATGCACAGTAAGACATTAAGATGAATTTTGAAAATGCATGATCTCATTACAAGGAAAAGATTGGCTCAAAAAAACAAAAATAAAATCCAATTGACATCTTGAGCCTCGATTGTCAATGAATAAAAACAAAAATAGAAAAGGGCAAACAACATAGATAAAATTTAAATCCAACAAATCATTGTTGATTACATTTTGAAAACCAATGGAGCTTCTTGGGTCTCCCAATTCTGGAACGTTTCTCCTTCGGCCAGCTTTCGAACGAAAGTCCTGACGGTGACTTCTTCTAACGTGTGGATGGTTAATTGTGGCAGCTCTTCATCCCTTCTTCCAGATTCAATTTTCTCAGCAATGTTCTTGACTTGGTCTTCCTCCAGAGTGTTTATGTTCATTGAAGAGAGCTTCTGAAAGAGGTTTCCATGTCCCTTATCAGGCTGCATCACATATGCAGCCTTTGGAAATGAAATCCTGATTGGAGGGATGGCTAAGCTTTCTTCTTCAAGCTTCCTTCCTTCAATCCTAGCCATTCTCTTCTCCCTTCTTACACCAGCAGCTCGCTTGTAATCCTCCTTCTTGGGCTTATATCCAAGCCCAAACCTCTGTTCTGCAGCTTTCAGTTTGATTATATCCATCCATTCAAGCCTTCCTTTCTCAATGTCATATGGGAAAGGAATCTTGTGTTTCAAAAAGCTTTTAGCGGCCATTTTGGTGGCCTCCGAGATTTCTGGCTTCCTCACCACAGTGTTCTCGGGCACCCACTCGGTATTCATAACCTCAAATGCATGAAGGTTTCCATCCTTACAATCTTCAGCTTTAATGAATGGAACCGCGACATTTCTTACCATTGATATAGTCTCCTCAGCCTTAACAGTAACCAGAACACCATTGGCAATGTACTTCAAACATTGATGTAGCGAGGAGGTGACAGCTCCCGCAGAATGTATCCATGGCCTTCCTAACAACATACTATAAGAAGGGTGGATATCCATCACTTGAAGGGTTACTAGAAAGACTTATGGACCCACAGCTAGTTCGACCTTAATTGTCCCTATCACTTGCCTTGGTGAGCCATCGTATGCTCTAGCCGTCATCACACTAGGTTGCATGTGTGAGGGATCTACCGGCATTTCATCCAGCATATGCCTTGGTAACACATTAAGGGCCGAGCCATTATCAATAAGAACTTTGCTGATGAGACAGTCTTTGCATCGGACCGTGACATACAAGGCCTTGTTATGCCCAGTTCCTTCAGCGTCAAGTTCATCTTCTGTAAAATATAAATAATTGGCAGCATGGATCCTCCCTACTAGATGCTCCATAGTCTTTTGTTCAATATCTTAGGGTACGTAGGCCTCATTCAATACTTTTTGCAAGGCATTACGATGCGGCTCGGAGCTGAGTATTAATGACATGATGGAGATCTTGGCAGGGGTCTTCTTCAACTGATCCACTATACAGTACTCACTATGCTTCATCAATTTCAGGAACTCATTTGTTTCTTCCTCAGTTACAGGTTTATTTACCTCAAGCTCTTTATCGAGGTCCAACACCTCCTTGCCCTTAGCCTTTCTTTGCTTTTCTAGCTCTTCAGGTGTGAAACAATGACCACTCCAAGTTAGCCCACTTATCTCATTTCGAAACCATGACAAAGGAGTTTCGATATTCGAGGTATAACCATAATCTCCAGGCATCGCTCCAAAATCTACTTTGTTTGCATATGAGGGCTTAGTTAATACTAATTTTGAGAGCCCATTAGCTGTTGATTGGACTCTACATTTCCCCCAATTCTCTATCATCTCTATCTCTTCATTATCTTTTACAGCCTCAATCCTTAACTCTCCTAAAGTCAGCATTCTCACAACCTTTTGATGAAACTCAATGCATTCATCAATGTGATGCCCTTTCTTTTTATGGAATGGGCAAAAATCGTCTTCCCTTATGCAATGTTCAGATGGTTTCTCCAAATGTCCAGATTGTACCAACATTTCATACAACCTTGCCATGGTCACTCTTAGCACCTTCCCTTTGCTACCGACCTCTATAGCATTCACTCCACTACCACCTACAGCATGTTTGGGTAGAGGGTTCGAATTCACATTAGGTGAATCTTCAAAAGTGACCCATCCGATTTTGATCAACTACGATACCCTCTTCTTAAAAGCTACGCAGTTCTCAATGCTGTGACCCGTATTACCAGCATGGTATTCACAAGTCAACTCAGGGTTGTACCAGGTAGGGAAAGGCGGTTGCATAGGAGGTAATGGTAAGGGAGCTATCTGCCCAATACTTAGCAACTTGGCATATAACTCCTTTAGGGTTATTGGCAGAGGCGGTAATTGTTCTTCTAGTTGTCGGTTGTCTCTCCTTTGGTAATTGTTTTGGTTATTGGTGGGGAATTTTGTTTGATGGGGTTGGTTTAGGACGGAGGGTTTGGAAAAGTTGATGCTAGTGATTTGGGAGGTAGGTGTTTGATAGTTTTGGTAGTTTTTGCCTTTCCTTTTATAACTGTCTTCTAGGTTATTTACCTCAATTTCCTTCTTCTTCCCAACAAAACCCCTCTTCTCTATAGGTTCCGCAATTCTCCCACTTCGGACTCCTTGCTCAATCTTTTCAGCAATTCGCACAGCATCATAGAAATGCTGGGCTGAGCTACCCATAAGATGTTCATAGTATGGGGCCCTAAAAGTATTGGCAAACAGTGTTACCATCTTCATCTCTATTAGTGGAGGTTGTACATTGATAGCTTGGTCTCGCCACCTCTGAGCATAAGCCCTCACAGACTCTTGAGCTCCTTTCTCCATGGTAATCAGACTGGTCCTATCAGGAGCAATCTCAAGATTGAACTTGTATTGCTTTAAGAAAACATCTGCCAGATCTGTCCATTTCTTAATCCTAACGTTGTCCAGCCTCATATACCAGCTGAGGGCCGATCCTGTCAAACTATCTTGGAAGAAGTAAATTAGCAACTTATCATCGTGGATAACTTCTGCCATCTTGTTATAGTAGGAACGAAGATGGGTCTTTGGGCATTCCATTCCGGTATACTTAACAAACTCCGGCACTCTGAACTTCTTTGGAATTACGATGTTAGGTACCAAACATACTTCAGCGGCCCTAATTGGGTCAAATAAATCCCTTCAACTGCCCTTAGCCTCTCATCTAGGGCAATCCATTTATCATACCCAACATGATCAGAGACTCTAACGTCCTGTGGATCCTCGTTTGTCAAATCCATTGTAATAGGGATTTGGATGGGCTGAGTGGGATTAGGAAGATGCTTATGTGGTGCATTTGCCCCTACGTCTATAGGTGCGACAGGGATTTGAGCTGCTGGTGGTGCTTCATCAGGTTGAGTAGACGTTCCCTCTCCATCTTTGGCTCTCAACATTTGCTCAAGCAAACTGGTCAGGTGTGCCACATCATTCCGAACTCCTTCAAGTTCCCTTTGGTACTGAGCTTCTGGTTGTGACCTTTCTTCGTTTTCCATTCTTTTTCTTTGTCGAGTGTTGTGGATTTTAAAAGGGGGACCTATGTTTCTTAATCTGCGAATGCGTGCATAGATGTATGAGAAAATGCATGATTGAGAATGCTTTGTATATTGGGTATGGATGCACTCTTCTTGTGAACGAATAATAGCCACCACCTTATAAACATAGGTTCTCGTCACATTGCTAGGAGTACTGCCTTTCAAGTCGTTTGCTTGAATCATATTCACCAAGAGACAGATTTTGCATAAGAAGATGGGTCAACGCCCTTTTCATTAATGCTTGATAAGTTTATTACATTAAAAAAGGAAATACAAAATACTTTAACCCCTTTCCTCCACAAACTCTCTAGCCAAAGGTAAGAAGGTAAAACCGCGGTTCTCAATCTTCCCTAGAAAAGCATCGATTTCAGCTAGGCTTCGACGATAGCGAATGATGTCCCCTCCCACATTTCGTGCATTGATTCTAATAATTTGAGCATGTGCAGCAGCTTCATCCATTTGCTCATCTGTCTTGGTCATCTTTTCTATGAGCAACATATTGGTTCTGTTCAAAGCAGTGTTGTTGGCGTCGATTTGATCCTTGTGTTTTTCCATTGCTACTAGCTTCTCGTCCAAATACTTCACCTTTTCACGTTCCTTGTCAAGTTTTATCCTCATAACTTTTATCTCATTCTTCTTTCGCTAATTCTGTTTCAACAGCTTCAAAATCTTTCCTTTTACTTTCTTCTTTTGCAATCCCCATCGAATGACTTTCCAACTCCATATATTTCTTGTTCAAATCCTCATAATTCCCAATCCTATCCATCAATTCAAACTGGACTTGTGCAAATTTTTCTTGGAAATATTATGCACTTCCTTGGCAATCGCTAAAGTCAATCTCCATTGCTTCAAGTTCAGAGCAACTTTGCATCCAATCCAAACTCATCTCTCTTAGCTCCTTCTCACTCCTTTCCCTAGCAATCTTCTCCTCACCTAGCTTTAACTCAAGCTTTGTTATTCGCGCATCTCTAGATTGTATCTACTCATCTAGAAATGCTCTCCTTTTATCTTCTTTTAGCATCATTTCTTCCAACATTGCCTTGTCTTTTCTGCTTTTGCTCAACTCTGTTCGAAGTTTTTCCACTTGTCTTCTCAACTCCTCTTCATTATTGACCCTTTTCCTCTTAATAGGCTCCTCTACAGTTTGGGGAGATTTGACCCCTACACAAGGCATGGCTAAAGCAGTTAAGTCTCTCCATCTTGCATATCCTTCACTTGCACTTGGACCTTTTAAACCTTCTATCTCAACCAAAACCAGATGCTTCCAATCTTGTTTGATGATCTCCAAAACTTCTTGTGCAATGGGATCTTTGAACAAACCAAAGAATTGAGCAATTCCTATAGTCCTTGGAACAAACTGCATGCCCCCAAGCTGCCTTACCACCAGGGCAGGAGCATAACTCACATAACCTGTAATCCCTATCAATGGTACCCAATGTCTTTGTCCACAACTCATTAGGACTTTCACTGTCGTCACCCATGGGGCTCTCCACTTAAAATCACTATTAGGCAAACCTTCTAATTTGTCCACCCAACCTTGGTTGTCTAGATCTCCCCATTCTTCTTCTTCTACTAACTTCAGGGGTCTTTGGGTGAACCACCAAAAATTATTGAAGACAGGTTTTTTTGTTTCGATATGGCTAACCATCCAGATATACAACAACTGCGTGCAACATCTCATTGCCCCTTTTCCGGTCCTCCTACAATGATTAAGCGTCAAGATGGTTTCAGCTAAAATAGCAGCCACTGGATTGATTTGTGTATTCTCATATTCTACATAAGCAGCAGCGGCCTCCAAACTCACTAAACCTGTCTGACTTGGGAACATCACAAGGCCAAATATGCCCAAGGCAATCAATCTCTCTTTTTCTAATCCTGACTTCTTTTCCAGTTCAATTTCTAGCATCCTCCATTTCAGACCGGTAGCATTCTTTTCCAAAAACTTTTCCAAGTTGGAGATTCTGAGCAGTTTTGACAATTCAGGGATGATCTTGTCTGATCTCAAAGGCAAATAAATCTGATACAGATTGTTTGGAAACTCAGTCAACATCCCATATTCCTCCATAGTGGGACATAAGTCTATGCTTCCAAAAGAAAAACACCGGTAGTCTGGATCCCAAAAATGAATTATGGCTCGCACAGCTGGGTTTAAAACTTCTACCCTTGCAATTTCCATCAAACGTCCGTATTTATTAAAAAATGCATCCTTATCCATATCCTGAAAGTGAGTCATTAACTTGTTCACCTCATTCATAATGCAATTCAGGCTCTTGATTGGTGACAGTTTCTTAGTATTGCTTCTAAGGCAGTCTCCTTCAGTCAATTGTGACAGTTCAGAATTTTTCCCATATTCTATAATGGAAAATTTAGCAATGGTGGCCATTTCGATCATAAGTCCTGCAATTCAAAATGCCTTAGGTTTAGACTTGTTTTGATGCAAAAGATATTATGGAGCATACAACCTAAAGGTATGTTCTAGTTCCTTTACGTGAGACATAGGGTAGGTTTACTACTTGGTCTCTAAAAAAAGGTCTCTTGCTGTCCCAGTGATCGCCCTCTTAAAGGCAATATGGGGGTTCAGCAGATAGTGGGATGGCACATGTACCAATCATTATCAGTCTAAACACTCAGCAAAGAGTTGGGGTTTACACAAACTTAAACCTTAACTCAAGTCATAAGGCAAGCTGCTAGTCCCCCACCTAACTTAAAGTTTAATGTGTGTGCTCTTGACAAGATAGTAATAATACAAGTGATGCATGATAGGATGCAATAAAATATATATCCATATCTGATATACCATGCATGACAGGATGTAAATATGCATGCTAAAGCTTTTAAACAAAGTATCATTCATATAAGAAAACAACAACACATGGCATAACACAAACAAAATACCAAGCCTAGTCCAAGGGTCCCCAGTGGAGTCGCCATCCTGTCGCACCCTCCCGAGAGCTCGACGTCGCGGCGACACTTCCTTCGTAGCGGGGATTGATATTGGGGTCTTTCTGTTGTGAAAAAAAGGAGTCGCCACCTAGTATTATGGTCACTAGGAAACCTAACTAGTCTTTCAGAGATTCTAAGGTAAGGGGCTGGTTGCGTAAAGGGAAGGTTTTAGCACCCCTAGTACGCCCTACCTAAGGTAAGTTGCTTGGTGTTTGATTTGCCTTATAACTGTTATGGTGTTGATGTTCTCTAATCCCATCAGTTTCCTAAGATAAGTCTGCTCTGATGAATGAAATCTAGGGTGCTTTAAAAACCTATTTTTTGTCTCGTAAACCGTGGAGTAAAAAAAATTGAAATGTCCTCGATTATAATCAAGGCTTCTTTCAAGGATATGTGCGGATTTATTATTCCTAGAAAATTATTTTGGATATTTACCACTCCGGGTTCTTTATCCAAATATTAACAGTGAATAATAACAAATTATTCCCAATAATATTTTGGATATTCGTCCTTTAAGGATTTCTTTATCCAAACATTAGCGGTGAATAATAGATGAATTCCCCCAAAATAAGATTTTTATATTTTTTGGAATATTGGCCAATACCCTTTGGAGTTTTACAAACATGTTGTAAAATCCAGAAATGCAAGAAAAAAGATTTTTGTTGTGTTTAAGAAATCCATGCGAAAACACATTTCCAAAACTTCAAATATTTTTTTTATATAAAAAAAACGTAAAAACAATGTTAGGGTATTGGCCGTATGCAGGAAAACAAAACATTTTTTCATTTTTATATTTTTTTTTATCTCACGACGAAAACCGGGTATTTTCATACCGGACTTGTATCTTTATAGTACAAAAATACAACCTTGCAGAAAATCACAGATTTTTTAAATACATCTTTGAAGAAAACTTTTTGAATGGGCCGGACCCGGCCCAAAAGGAAAATGGGCCAAAATCAAGCCCAAAAATAAAATGGGCCTACTTTCTACAGGGCTGGTCTGGAATGGGCCTACTTTCTACAGGGCTGGTCCCAGCCCAGCCCAAACCACATGACTGGTTACTGTTCACTGTACAGTAACACGTTAATTAATTTTCCGGTTACTCTGTACATGCACAGTAACCCCGAACTGCATGCAAAGACCACGTTACTGTTCAAGTGAATTAAATTTCACTTGAACAGTGCAAACACAAAGCAAAAAAATGCACGGTGCGCGGGAGGTTACAGTTTAATCAAAGCTGGCGGGTTACTGTTCAAGTGAATTAATTCACTTGAACAGTGTAAATACAAAGAAAACAATGCACGCAAAGGGTGAAGAGAACAAACCTGGAGACGAAGAAGCTGTCTGCGTTCGTCCGTTTCAAATCTTTTCCTCCTGTCCTGTATTGGCGTCTGTTTTCTTGTTTTTGCTTTCCTCTACGTCTTTGTCACTTTCTGCTCTTTCTTCTTCCCTGTTCTGTAGATGTTATATGTAAAAAATGAAAGCAAAGACCGAAAGAGATGATGAGCTGGTGCGGTTGGTGGTGTTGCTGCGACTGCTCTTCCTCCTCTCTGGTGTTGCTGTGGCTGCCTTTCCTCCTCGTATGTGCAGCTGCTGGTGCGGTTGGTGGTGTTGCCGCGACTGCTCTTCCTCCTGGTGTGGCTGCTGGGATGAAGGAGATGATGAGCTGACGATGGCGCTGCACCTGCTCTTCCTCCCCTCTGCCGTTTCAGCGTTGCTTGGCCTCTTTGTTTCTTTCTCGTTCCCCTCTCTTTCGTTCAAAAACTTTCCTTTCCGTCTCTTTCTGTTCTTCTCTTTTTCCCGAAAGTTTCCCCCTTTTGTTTTGTTCTTTTGGCTTCAGTTTTTTTGTTCCCTCACTCTGCTCGGTCTCCCCTCTTAAACCGTCCTCTCTCGTTCCTTTTCTCTGTTTCTTTTAACTCCCAAAATCTCTCTGTTATTTCGTTCTCTCTTCCCCCTGTTTTCTATTCTTCCGTTCACAACTGAACTCCTCCTCTTTTCTCTCGGTTTTTTCTTTTTTTCTTTCTCTTCTTTGTTCTCTCTTTTCTTTCTTCCCTACTGTCTTCTGTTCACAACTGCTCTCCTCCTCTTCCCTTCTCCCAAAAAAAAAAACAGCCCCCCCTGTAGCTGCTAATAACAGTATATATATAGGTTAAGGGGGAGCGGGGCAGCAACATGCGCATGGGGAGCAGGGGACACCAAGCCAGGGCAGCCTGCGCTGCTCCCACGCCTGCGCTGCTCCCACGCCTGCAGCTGCTCCCACGTCTGCGCTGCTCCCTACTCCTGAGGGTCTCGGGTAGCGGCATGCACATGGGAGGAACAATGTCTCAAAATGACACTGTTTCAGGTTCTGCTCTCTTTTTATATATAATTAATATTGTATTTGCAGGTAGCCAAAAACATGCGGCAGAAATTTCACTTTCTCATTAGATATTCAAACATGCATATCTTGAGTTTCTGATATCGAAATCCAATGATTCAAAAGCCAAAATTCATCTATGTGTGTAGGACTACAACTTTCATGAAGGATTCAAGACAAGATATAATCATTTTAACAGACAGGATCGGGCCGCAAACTGGTTGGTCAGAAAGGGTCTCCCGATCTAAAATCAGGAAACTAACAATGCCAAACATCCTAGTTCGATTGAGAGTCTGCCATAGGAACAATGAGCCTTAGGACCCAATAAAGGTGTAGGTCCATTCTTCAACATGTCACGAGTGACATAATTCAGCTGGGGATGGTCAGATATTGCATGAAGCCCAGTCAGAATCAGGGCCTAAGTTGGAACAAAAACATTATGGCAGCAGCAGAACCAAGTTTTTTTAGTGCCACTTTTGAGGGATTTATTCAACACAAGGTTTCAAAAAACAAAATATTTCTTTCTATGCTTTTGTCAATCTTCTGGCGAATATGAGCTAAACTCCTACACTCTGTTCAAAAGAGGTATACACTGTCTCCAGCACGTGGGGTCCAAAATGGAGTAACAACACCCTTATCGGTTTCTTTTGGTTGCTCTTAGGGTTATTATCCCTCTTGAGACAACAATCTTGTTTGGGTAAGCTACTTTGTCTAAAGGGCGTTTCTGCCTGTTTATCTTTGGAAAAAAAAAGGACCATGTTGCATCAGGATTTCCTCCTCATCATGTTTTTTTCATGGCTTGCTTTATTCTTAGAAATCTTCTATCCAGTAGGGCATACAACTCTTTTTATAAGATTTTTTTTCCTTCACTCCACTAATAAGGGCTTCTAATGCCATAAGTTCAATCAACTCTTTAACCTTAAGCATTTCCTTATTGAATGTTTTCAAGTATACTCTCATAAACTCATCCTTCACTTCAGTAATTCCAAATAGTTCAGTAGAACTCTTTTTAGCTAGAATACTTGTACTAAAGTGTGCCACTAGTTTGATACAAAGATTATTAAAACTTATGACTGAATATGACTTTGGGTTGTTGTACCATGCTCTTACTGAACCTCTGAAGGTTGTTGGGAGGATTTTGCATATGAAATGATTGTCATGAATGATCAACTCCACATGTTGCGTATATTTTATACATGTTCCTTGGGATCTGTGAGCCCATCATAGTTGTCTAGAGTTATCTTTATGGCAATATAGTCTTTGGGTATTCGGGTTTTCAACACACATTTGGATAAATAAGAATCTCTGATTTGATAGGGATTGTAGACATCCTTCTGGATGAATTCTTTTTCTAGTTGCTTGCTACTCCTACATCTATTAGGCTCAAGGGAGCTTGAAGTTTTTGGTGCAACGGACAGCCTCCTTCTTACACTACTAAGATGGATTCCTAGAAAAACCACTTCATGCCTGAGCATTATGAGGGTGTGTATGTTCTTTGGAATGGTTCTATGAACCCTAAGGTTGAAAAACCCCCCATAAAATTATTTTGCCCACATTCCCCTGAGTAGTGTAACTATCTATGAACATTAAGTGGGTCTTGTTGCCGAGAAGGCGAGTGGAGAGATGCAGTAGCTTTGTTATGGTGGGATTGAGACCTGTAGAGGAGGATTTTCTCTCATTTATTGATTTGCCAACATGGCTTGGGTAAGGAGTTGCACCTGATCTATAAGTTATTGAATGGTTGGATGTGCAAGAGTAAGAGTATTTGTTGTTTTAGGGAGATCAATAACTCATCCTATTTTAGGAGTGCCCTGATTATCTAGCAACTTACTAGACCCACGTTACATATCATCTGGTAGTTACTAGACTCATGTTACCTTGGATTCAACCGATAGTTGAACTCAAGTGCGTTTGCTAGACACTAGTTATCTTAGGTTCAATTGATGATTGATTCCAAGTGTATTGAGTCTTAAAAGTTGCAGGACTCACGTTATTCTTATATTACCTTTAGTTTAACTAACGGCTGAACTAAAGAGTATTGGGTCTAATACCCACTTTTTCCTGGGATTTTTTAAACCTAAAAAATACACAAAAAAACATTACTTGTTAGTTCATAAGTTTTCTTTATTTGTATTTTTATTTCAAACTTTCGTAACTTTTATAGCACATGTGAACACGTGTGTTTGGTATTGTGGTAGTTGTTGTAGTTGTGGTTTGAAAAAAATTATTTTATAAAAAGTACTTTTAAATGAGGTTGGTTTGGTATTTATATATGTTTGGTTAAAATTGTGGTTGAAATTGAGGTTGAACAAAAAATAATTTAATATGTTTGGTTAAGAGAGTGTTTGGCTATGCGTTAGCTTCTGCGTTTTTTGTCAAACTCAATAACATAATGTTTGGTTATCTTCAGCAGTTGTGTTTTGGCCATGGGACCCACAAAAATTTGATGTTTCATCTGTGATTTTGCGCAAGTAATATTTTCATGCTTTTTGCAGCGTTTTTTTAGAGTGAAGAGCTGCACTTTTCACTGTTCACATAAGTGAACAGTGGAGAGCCAACCCCACTGTTCATTCAATAACATAACGTTTGGTTATCTTCAGCAGCTGTGTTTTGGCCATGGGACCCACGAAAATTTGATATTTCACCTGCGGTTTTGCGCAAGCAATATTTTCATGCTTCTTGCAGCGTTTTTTTAAAGTGAAGAGCTGCACTCTTCACTGTTCACATAAGTGAATAGTGGAGAGTGCACCTCCACTGTTCACTTATGCGAACAGTGGAGTGTTTCCGGTCGGACCGGGTCCAGTCCAAAGCAATGCATTGAACCGGGTCTGACCCAGTAAAAAAATAATTTTTATTTTTTTAATTGTGTTGTATTTGAAAAATTAAAAGGAGATCGCTTGATGATGTAACATTTGCAGAATTTGATCGCAATTTCAATTTTGTTCTTGCTGGGTCCGATCCAATTAAAAAAAAATATTTTTATTTTTATTTTTAATTGTGTTTTATTCAAAAAAATTAGAAGAAGATCGTTTGATAATGTAGCATTTGCAGAATTTGATCGCAATCTTAATTTTATTCTTGATGATATTTTACCTGATGTTGTTATGTGCTTAAGAAACTATGGAAAATGTAGTCCTTGTTGGATAAATTTTGTACGTGATGAAATTGCATATAGTTTAATGGAATAATAAAAAATATATGATATCAATATTATTTATTTCATGATGTAATAATATTAGTTAAATTTACAATATCATATTACAAATAACTATTGTTCCAATTGATAATCGAATAGAAGTAGCTAGCTATACACTATGAGAAGAGATCTCCCAAACGTATTGTGCAAAATGCCTTAGGCAGTGGAGGCCACTTAGTTGTAAGCTCGAAAGAAATTTTTTCCATTGTAGGCCGAGATTGAGGATTGGCATGCAAGCATGCAAGTGCAATTTTCATCATATGGACAACGCCCTCTGCTGCTCCTTTTTTAGGAAGCGAGATGCGGTGGTCTAACACATCCTTCAATAGTGCATGTTGAGCAATCGGTGGCATCGATGATGACGAGGAAGATCCTGGTGATAAGAGTGCTGAAATGAGATCGCCTGGGTGCCTTCCTGTCATCACCTCTATTGTTACCACTCCGAAGCTATAGACATCGCATTTTTCAGTCACCTTCATTGTGTAAGCTAGCTCTGCCAAAAAAAACTGATTATGCATGGTTTTTTATCAAATAGTTGAAAGAAAATACTTTATAATAAAAGCTAAAAAACACTATATATTATCTTCACAATTACACATAATATAGTAACTTCATGTTAAAATAAAGCTACGCACCTGGAGCAGTATATCCAAAAGTACCTGCAAATGAGGTCCAGTACTTGGATGAGTCAGGCATCAACAGTCTAGCTGTGCCAAAGTCGGAGACGCGTGCTTCATATTCCCAATCCAGAAGGATATTATTGCTGGTAATGTCTCGATGAATGATCGGAGGAGAGCAAGAATGGTGTAGATAGGATAAAGCTCCACCCACCCCTTTCACAACGTTTAGCCTTTTCGTCCAATCGAACTCAATTGCTTGTTCCTCACTGCTTATAATCTTTCTCAAGCTTCCTCTTTCAATGAACTCGTAAACCAAAAAAGAATGCTTTGTATGTGAGCAAAATCCATACATTTTCACAATATTTCGATGTCGAATATTTGCCAACACGCAAACTTCCTTTTCAAAAGCTTTAAAATCGGACAACTTTTCTGTTTGTGACCGGTGAAGTTTCTTCACAGCAACCACCTGTTCTGTTGGCATCACTGCTTTATAAACAGTTCCATATCCTCCTTCGCCAATGCAGTAGTTGGAGTTGAATTCCTCTGTAGCTTCAACGATATTCTCATACAACTTCTTCCCATCATGGCCCAATATCGTGAATATGTTTCGATCTTGTTCATTTTTTGGCTCAGCGTTTCTCTTCCTATCTCTTGATTGCCAAAATAAAAACTTGGATGTAGGTTTGTATAAGAAAAACTATTCAAGCGGAAATGCCTTTCTGTAAAAGTTCAATATATATATAAGATACATTAGGGTTCCCTTATAAATCAGAGACTGATAAGAAATGATAGCTAATTGAATGCAAATTGATACAAAATATTCTTATGTATCTTTCCTACTTATCTCAAGATACAGCTTTCCTATTTACATCAAAACACTATTAATATAATTTCCAACAGTTTGGATGTTTTGAGAAGTACTTTGGACTTATTTCTTCATAAAACTTTTTACTGACAAAATTCATGTGTTATTTTAGAAAACTCATATCTCTCCTATATGAGATCTTTTTATATTGAAATTTGGTAGGCGGATAGGTGTTCGAGTCAGGAATCTGAAACAATTGATTTTCCATCAAAGGAACTTCTCTAGCTCAAGATATTCAAGTCGGAATGCCCGAAGGTCAACACCGGCAGAATGCGAGATTTGTCTTTAAAGACTATAATTTCCATGCTCTTTCTCTTTTTATTTTTCTTTCCATATATGTATAGAGAGGTATGGATGTTATCTTTTTAATGCCACTGGAAGCACTTCATTTCGACCTCCAGAGCTCAAGCTCTGTACAAAACATCGATTGAAGGTCAAATCTGTCAATTATCTCCAATTCATTTCTTTTTGAATCTTACATCCAAAAGTGCCTTCAAAACATAAAATAAAGAATATCAAGACATTTTATATATAAAACATAGAAAAAAATACTAGGTAAATGTAGGTAAAACTATCGAATAATATGGTTGCATCAAAAAACAATATTAAATTTTCAAATATTTTGTATTTGATTGGTGGAAAAAAAACAATAAATGTGCTAAAATCATGTATAACATCAAAAAAATAAAATTAAAACATAAATTTTATATTTATTGAATATTCATGAGCAATTTTTTTATTTCTTGTTTTTGAATATTAGGTACATAGTAATTGGAAAAGAAAATTATTAGCATTCTTATAAAAACCTATAATATTATTTAAAAACCATGGCAAAATTGAACAATCATTTAAATATAATGTCAAGCATTTTTTACAATGCATTTCAATAAAAATTAAAAAAAATATTGATAAAAAAACATAGAAAGGAGTTATGTGTATGGGTTAAAGAGATGAGGCTCACACACCTAGCTCGCATAAAAAGAAGGCATGTGTGCCTAGCCTTCTTTCTTCTTTTTTACTCAGGGATGGATGAATTGTTTTTTTTTTAAATAAATTAGATGATGTGTTGTTTTCTTGCCCAAATCATGACCATTAAAGAGGTGGCTAAAAAAATTAGGTTTATAATTTTTAGTCCCAATAAACTATTTTTCAATCTATTTTCACCTAAAAATCTAATAAACACCCTTGAAACCTTAATAGATTAATTTGTCAACTCAAAAGACCCCTAGATCAGTTCAAACACGGAATTAAACCAAAACAATCTTTCTCAACCCCAATCTATTTTTTTTTTGGCAGCATAGAATCTCAAAAACACATCAAGAACACTCGTCTCATCAATAGGAACACATTGACACCAAGCTTGGCTTTTTTTGTTTGTGGAATTTAGCTAATTGATCGCTTTCTCTCTCCTTCACCATTTTTTAACGACTCTTTCTTTTTCTCTCTCCTCTCAAACTCAACGATTGAAACATGAACAAAATGAAGTTCCGGGTCAAAATATAAAAGTTTCAAACTATAAGGACTAAAAAATAAAATATAATTCTGTAGGTAAATGTTTTTTAAAAGGTGCCTCATGAACAATGCAGAACAAAATCTTGCATGTTTGCCTCGTTATCAATTCCGATCCCTTTATTTTCAATTTTTCACAAGTAATAAAACCAAATTGTTTTTGCAAAATCAAGCATCGATCCAATATTGAAATTTTTTTTAACACTGTAATAACCTCACAAAAAGTAAGGAAAAATAAACTATTAAACCTAATTCCCACTTAGGGCAACGTGGGATGATGAAATTGAAAACAAAATTCTACGATCAAAGTAAAAAAGATTTAATGACCAAAAAAGGGGAAAAATATTTGCATGAACAACATAGAAAAAAAGTCTACATGTTTTGCCTCACTATCAATTTTGGTACCTTATTTTCAATTTTTTATAAGCAATAAAACCATATTTTTTTTTGTAAAACCGAGCACTAATCCAATTATGTGGACTGTTTTTTTGTATCATGGTAACCTATGGAAAGCAAAACAAAGTGAATTATTAATCCCAATCCTTAGTCAACACAACGTGGAATGATAAAATTGATACAAAAGTTCAATTATTAGAGTAGAAAAAACCTTAAAACGAGATTGGTCTTGTTAGAAAGCTAAGACACGACGATACAAGTCCCCTGAAGGGAGGAGAACCCAGTTCTAACTCCAAGACACTCGAAATATTCGTCAACAAATCACACTTACTGCCCTATAGGATCTGTCATGACTCAGTCTCGGTTGGTAATCCATAACTGTAGTTCTATGGCTCTAAATTGAGTAAGACTAATTTTCTTAGTTTGTTAACATCCAAAACTACAATTACTATGAGAGAACCTGATCTTAATTCCCTTATCCTCCTACTCGAAATCTTTCTAAAAGTTAGGAGATGAATCTATCTAGATTCAACATCCTTTCCATTTACACACAACATCCACAATTCGACTTTCCCTCTTTTATCTCAACCCCTAGCCATATCACATAGCATATAAAAGTGTCAAAATATCTTTCTAAGAGCCAATCCTATTTATTTCAATCTTCCCTTTTAATGTCATAATCGAACATTTTTATTAATTTTACTAACTTTCCGAACAATATTCTTCTAAACACAATCCTTGCCATTTCAACATGCATTTTTCAATTATTTAGACACAATTAAACACATGTCATCAAGCTAAATAAGTCAAATTAAACATCCTCATCCTTTGATGCATAATTGGCCAAAAGCATGGCCTTAAGGAACCAAGAGTTTCCTCATTCCTATCATGCAAATTTCATTCAATTCACACACACATTCACATCAAACAACCTATTATAATAAATTCAATAAGGAAAACCATAATTTCCCACCTTTTCTCTTTGCTCTTCATATGACCGACAAACTTTTCTTGCCCCAACTCATATGGCCAACTTTTATATCAATTTGAGTTGTCCTTGGAAATTAGGATAACATACATAATAACCTTATACAATTTTTCCCCTCGACAACACTCATGGCACCAACCATCATGTTTAATCCTATTTTCACTCTTAAATCTCTCATCCTTTACTATCGTAAATCAACATACAACATAAACAAATAAAATTTCAAAATATATTAAACTCTTCAAAATATGAAGAGATGAGGTGATAAACACCTACCTGTTCCTCTCAGTGATCCCGTTCTGCTAGCTTGAGGTCCCGCAGTCGATACCTCTCCTACTCCACACAAGACCATCATTTAATATCATTTATTCTCTTTTTCAGTGTTTTCTTATCAACAAGCAAGCATCATTATATGATTTCATGCAAGATTTTCATATCTAAATTAGATCATTATTTCATGTTCACATAGCCACTCGTTAACCCGAACTATGCAAACTTTTCCAAGCTAATTTCTTAACCCAAACTTACCTCATCTTAATCACTTTATATGAGACTCTAATTTCCCATTATTTTTTTTGTTCTTGGGGCTGTCCAAATCAGCCCCTTAACACCCATTAGTAGGGTTGTCACAACAGCCTTGCTTTAGTTTCTTGGAGACACTTTTGATCTCTAACAACTCTACACTAAAGGATGTCACTCTAGCCCCCGTTTTTTTTTTTTAAATTTTGAAGAGGTATTTACCCCCCCTAAACATACACCGTTCAGGGCTGTCACAGCAGACCTAAAGTCTCCTAAAAATTAAGTCTTTTTAATGCTTCATATCCTTTTAATTTTAGGGTTGTTTCAGTTCACACAAAACCAATTTTAACAATAGTTTCAATCAACCATAAATAAAAAATGAATAATATTCCAAACAATCCATACGGTCCAGTTGTAATGCATTATTATAAGTATAACATATCCAAATATTAACGTCATCTAGTGGTGAAATTTCTAGAAACATGGGTTTAACTGAACTGACCTCAAACTTGTAGACCTACTATGCATGAATCATAACTTCTGTACCGAGTATTTGTTTCTGATCTCCACTATTCAGAATTGAGACAACATTAGGAAGCAAAACATATTCAAATTATAATTCGATCCAACGGTGGACGAAGGAGAAAACAATTGGCAACAGAGATTGTCTAGAAGTGTATTTTATCAGAAATGTTCCTCCCGTGATATCTCTTGAACGAGGGCTGATATAGATGATCCGTCTAGTGAAAATGTACATGACATGGAGGAGAACAACATATCCAAATATCATTCTAATCCAATAATGGAAGGTGGAGTTATAGCTGTCGGATGTTCTGCCATCAATATGTCTTCTCTCCAACCTTTCTCTAAACTCTCTCTTGTTCTTGCAAGTCACTCCAAGAGAGAAAATAGAATGGTATTTATAGTGTTATCTTCTTGTTAATTGCCCATTTATCCCCACTCCTTTTTATCATTTGTACATAAACTCCTAACTTTCTATTATTTGAATATTGACCCCTCTTGGTCTTATGTATTCATTTTGTTCCCGTAAATGTTTTTCTTTTCAACAACTTAGTACTACATTCACTTTTCATTTAATTAATTTTACCATTTTTATCTTGATTTAGGTTTCTTTAATTTAATTTAACCCATTTTACTATTGGTTAAATTTCTCATATTTTAATAACCCAGAAAAATTATAACCGGGTGTTTACAATTAACTTGGAAAAGGTCTTGAGCAAATGTTAAAAGAATCTTGTGCTAAATTGGGGAAAATGTCATTTCATGGTAACAAACGATATTATACTGGGTCATATTATTTCATCAACTAGAATTAAGGCTGACAAGTCTAAAATCAAGTTAACTGTCGACTTGGTATCACCAAAATCTATTAAAGATGTTAAATCATTCTTAGAACATACTAGTTTTTATAGGAGGTTTATCAAAGATTTTAGTGTAATATCTAAGCCATTGTGTAACCTCTTAACAAAATGATAATATTTTTAAATGAACTAAATATCATGAAGAAGCCTTTGTTAAACTAAAAAACTTGCTTACTTGTACTCATGTTATTCAATCTTTTGATTAGTCATTACCTTTTGAAATAATGTGACACATTTGTATCGATATCGTGGGTGTTATCTTAGGACAAATGAAAGATAAAAAAATCTTATGTGATTTACTATGCAAGTAAGACTTTAAATAGTGCTTAAATGAATTACTTCACCATTGAAAAGAAATTACTTGTGGTAGTATTTGCATGTGAAAAATTTAGATCTTATCTTATTGGCATACCTGTTGCTATTTTTAATCATCATGCAACATTAAAATATCTTATTTTTAAGAAGGATTCTTAGGCTATATTGGTATGGTGGATCTTTTTACTCTAAGAATTTGATATCAAAATCAAAAACAAGAAAGGCATAAAAAATGTTTCGCTAATCATTTGTAAAGATTGACAATAGAGTCAACATTTGTGTAATGACCCGACTTTTTCAAGGCCAAAATTGATGGAATTTTTTTTATCATCCGGGTTCTAGATGTTTTTCACCATATCATTCTTCAGATTTATCATTGCATTTTGTTCATTAACAAGGCGCAATCTACGTAGGATAACGTAAATCAACTTTCCCATAAAACGGATTCTCAATACACGTGCCCATAATATTATATTTCCATACTCATAGGTTTACATTACATCATATTGACATGCTCATAAATTTACATTCTTGTTCTAGTCTCATTAACATCACGAGTTCATACAAAGTGTCGAACAACAAGTTACATAATTAGTACTTTCGTTATCCTGACCTCATGTAATTTCACAACACGACATCCTCATTAGATGAATACCTCATATGTATTGTAATATCCCACATTGGCGGGTGAGGGTTTGGTAGCTGGTCTTATTAGTAGTGCTGGTTGCTAAAATGTTGTACACATTTTGGGGCGTCAAGCTCAGAAGTGGGCTCGCGTCACTAGAAACAAAACCGTGAGGGTGGTAAGGCCTAAAGCGGACAACATACAGCATGTTGGGTTGGGCTGTTAGCCACCATCAATAATTCATCAATTATCGAGGCTAATTACAATACTCAAACTCGATCATTCATCTCAAATACTGTTAGCCAAACTAACATTATTCTCTGTTTAAAGCATAACAATTGTAGTTCTTTCATATACTTAGTATATACAAAACATAGTATACATGAACGCATCAATTCTTGAAACTAACTCATAACTCTCAAATCTGGCTATCCTCTTAGGATGCCATTAGCCAAAGCCATTTTAATTGACGGGAAGTCTATTGTAGAAAATGAAATTGTTACAAGCATTGAAATCATTTCTGACTGGGAAGTTTATTGTAGAAAATCAGCAACGAAAACTAGTTCGCTGCAGGCCGCACAATACAGCAGCGAAACTGCTTCACTCTAGGACGCACAATTCAGCAGCGAAAACTATTTTGTTGCTGGCACTTTAATTTCGGCAGCAAATGCTACTTTACTACAACCAACACACTTTCAGCAACGAATGCTAATTCGCTGCATGCAACTCAATTTCGGCAGCAAATCGCAATTTCGCTGCAGTCAATACACTTTCAGTAGCGAACACTGATTCGTTGTAGAACAATTCAACTTCAACAGCGAATGCTAATTTGCTGCAACCAACACACTCTCGACAGCGAATGCTAATTTGCTGTAGACAACTCGATTTTGGCGGCAAATCACAAATTTACTGCAGAACACACTTTTAGCAGCGAACGCTGATTCGCTGCAGACAACTCAATTTCGGCAACGAACGCTGATTTGCTATAGACAACTCAGTTTTGGCAACAAATCACAAATTCGTTGTAGACAACACACTTTCAGCAATGAAATTGCGATTCGCTGCAAACAACTCAATTTCCGTAGCAAACGCTAATTTGCTGCAGAACAACTCAACTTCGACAGGGAATGCTAATTCGCTACAGCCAACACACTCTCGGTGGTGAATGCTAATTCACTATCGACAACTTGATTTTGGCAGCGAATCACAAATTCATTATAGAACACACACTTTTGGCAGCGAACGCTGATTTGCTGCAGACAACTTAGTTTTGGCAGCAAATCACAAATTCGCTACATAACACACACTTTTGGCAGCGAACAATGATTCGTTGTAGACAACACACTTTTGGCAGCGAACAATGATTCGTTGTAGACAACACACTTTCAGTAGCGGGTGCTGATTCACTACAGAGAATACTATTTCAGTAGCGAATGCTCATTCGCTGCAGGCAACACAATTTCGGCAGTGAACGCCGATTCGCTACAAAACACACATTTTTGGCAGTGAACGCTGATTCACTGCAGACAACTCAATTTTGGTAGGGAATCACAAATTCGCTGCAGATAACACACTTTTAGCAGCGAACGCTGATTCTCTGCAGACAACACCATTTCGGTAGTGAATCACAAATTCACTGCAGACAACACACTTTCGGCAGCGAACGTTGATTCACTACAGACAACATAACTTCAGCAGCGAATGCTTATTCGCTGCAGGCAACACAATTTCGGCAGCGAATCACACATTCACTGCAGAACATACACTTTCGGCAGCGAACGCTAATTTGCTGCAGACAACTTAATTTTGGCAGCGAATCACAAATTCGCTGCAAAGCACACACTTTTGACAGCAAAAGCTAATTCGCTGCAAACAACTTAATTTCAGCAGCGAATCACAAATTTGCTGCAGGACACACACTTTCAGCAGCAAACGTTAATTCGTTGCAGAGAACTAAATTTCGACAGAGAATCAAAAAGTCACTACAGAACACACACTTTCGGCAGTGAATGCTAATTTGTTGCAAACAACTCAATTGTGGTAGTGAATCACAAATTTGCTGCAGGACACACACTTTCAGTAGCAAATGTTAATTCGTTGCAGAGAACTCAATTTCGGCAGCAAATCAGAAATTCACGGCAGAACACACACTTTTAGCACCAAATGCTAATTCGCTGCAGGTATGCAATTTGTCATTAGGTTCAAGCAATGCCACATGATGATAGTATGAACACACACATACATTTTCAATTCCAGCATATAATCTGTCATCAAATCCCATCAGAGTTACATGATCTTAACATGAAGACACATGCATTTTCAATTCTAGCACATATCTATCATCAAATCCCAGTAGAGTTATATGATTTTAACATGAACACACACACACACACATGCATTTTCTTACACAATGCATTCTGGCCAACCTTATAACTATGGCCGACCCTCAACCATGTTTTGTTCTTTCTATTTTATTCAATTTTTTCTTTGTTAGATATTATGGAAATTGGCCTCATTTCGTCTCTGTTTCCTTGTCCTCTTAGTTGATTTTGGTTTCCTTCACAGCTAGCATAAGGGTTTTAGGTCAATTATCTTACGGACTCCATCATTTTCGGTTTTGGGTCTCAAGAACAAGGGGGAAAGGGATACTATATGACCTTTACCTTTCAAATCTAAGTGGGTCTAGCCAGTTTGGTAGCATTCCTTCTCTCCTTCTCCTAGTTCTCCCCCTTCTTCTTCCTCTCTCGGTTCTCTTTCTTTTGTCAGTTATTTCCCACCCATTATAGCCCCTTCTCCCTTCCTCTAAATAGCTATTCAACTTTCACTTAAAGTCTCAACTCTCTTTATCTCTCAAACGTTCAAAGTGTACTCTCTACTGGTTTGGTTTAACTTTCTGTTGGGAAGGAGAAAGAGAAGAGAAACAAAACACCCCAAACATGCAGCTGCTGCAGATAACTTTGGGAAGAGGAAGGGTCACCTTCTCTCTCTCTCCTTGCATTTATATTCCCCATCAAATGAGGTGGGGGTGTTTGGGGTTGGTTTAGATCCTTTATAGAGACAACCATCTTGAACGCCAATAGAGAAGACATCACAAGCCACAATCGAAGGACGGACACCATCTAACCAACACTGCAACCCCACCGAAGATAAGCTATCACCAGCAGCAAATGGACACTGGCAGCCTCCAAAGAAAAGAAAGGAAGAGCATAAACCACAATAGAAATACCATTCACAAAACCAGGGAAACCATTTCCAGCCTAAATAGGAAGAGCCAACTCAAGGATTAAACCAACCAACAAACAAAACAAACACCACCCTAATTGATAATCTATTCATGAAAATGCATAACCATGTAGAAGATAATCTGGAATTTGCGAAACACAAGAGAGATAGGATTACAAGAATTATCCTTTTAATTAGACTTAGTTGCTGTCGATTCAGAAATTGGTAGTGAAAACTGTGTCGTTGCCGATTCAGACATTGGCAGTGAAAACTGCATCGCTGTCGATTTCTAAATCGGCAGCTAAAAAAACTTTGTTGCTGCCAATTTAGAAATCAGCAGCAAAACTATGGTGCTGCCGATTCAGAAATCGGTAGCCAAAAACTTTGTCGCTGCCGATTCCAAAATCGACATCCAAAAATTTTGTCATTGCCGATTTTGAAATCAATACCAAAACTACGGCGTTGTCGATTCAGAAATCAACAGCAAAAAACTGTGCCACTGCCGATTCAGAAATCGGCAGCGATGGTGGAGTCATTTCGGTTTACTTCTCTTTTTCTTGGGTGTTTACAATTTGATATGACACCAATCAATGATTACTTTCTTGATGAGTATTTTTTATTGTTATAATGCTTTTATTTGCTAATATTGTCAATTTTCTTGCAACACGAGATTTGCCAGCTCATTGGAGTACCTAAGATAAAAGAAGATTTTTGAGCGAAGTGAAGAACTTTTATTGTGATAACCCTTACTTGTTCAAGTATTATCATGATCAAATATTTTGAAGATACATTCCTGATAATGAGGAAGTAGTATCATTAAATTTTATCATTCTGATGCATGTGAGGGTCACTTCTCATTAAAAAAAATGACTACAAGAATCTTACAATGTGAATTTTATTCCCCTATTATGTTCAAGGACTCAAATGCATTCTACAAAACCTGTGAAAATTGTCAAAAGTTAGGATCAATTTCAAAATATCACATGATGAGTACTAAGGTTCTTTATTTAAAAAAAAAAAAAGAACCACAAAATTGCTTGACCGCTTTTTATGTTCGGCTTGTTTTAACTCGCAAGTGCACGAGTGTGCGATGTAGCAATTAACTCGGTAAGATCGAGGTCATATCCACAGAGAGCTAGATCTGGAAATTAAGCTAGGTAACAAGAAAAACTCAAGAGAAATTAAATTAACAATAACTTGGTTGAAAATGATTGATGGATTTGTTTTCAAAGATGAAAAGGTGTAAATAGATTTTAAATGACAAGAAAAAGTAAGTCTTGGTCCAAATCAATTTTAATGGTGATGTATTGGTGATTCCTTCAACATATATAAGATAACTCAACCTAATATCAACGATGGTGATATTAGATCGGAAGATATTACAATGAAGTTTAAAAAGATGAAGATTGATTATTGCTTAAGAATGAACAAGTACTTTCATATTAAGTAAGACATTGAATCAAGCAATCTCTATACCAAAACTAAGGTTTGTGCATAAAAATTCAAGATTATAACATTACCTAAATGATTTCTAAAATTTCTTTGCAATAATAAACATTCATGAAGAAAATGAAAAGATAGACATTAAGATTCATTCATATCTTAAAGAACTCACCTCAACCACCATCATCCTTGATTTGGATCCAAGAAGGAGATTAGCCAACCATGATTATATGTAATAACACTTTAATAAATATGAAATAACTTAAATCAAACTGAAATAATAAGTTTTACAATCTAAAGAACCGAAATCTATAAAGAAGAACACAACACAATTTCAGTAAAAATTCGGACACAAATCTAACTCTAACTTTGGATAGCAATTCGACCCTTTTTTGAAGCCTCCTCTGGAGATGGCTATTAGAGACATATTTATAGGCCATTCTGTTAGCTTTCCAGATCATTAAAGAAAAGCTCATTTCGACATCTGAGTCAAAAGTTATGGACAAAACACCGAAAGGTGTTCTGGAAAATCAAACCAGGCCAGCTTGGAGAACACTTTGGTGCACGTTTTTCTTCCTCCTTTATGAGTTGTCTCTTTCTTCTTTTGACCCAAAATAATGTCACAATGTCCCCTCCAGCTTTCCATCCATGTGCTTGCCCTCTTGGATCAATGAATTACCCAAATAAATCAAATGTTATTTATTGTGTGGACATGTAGGATCATGGATTGTGTTTGGGCTGATTTGGGGTTGAATTTAAGCATCAAATAAGGATACAAATGTACCTATTATTTGGGCTAAGATTGACATTGAAACCTTGAGTGTTTGATGGTTGAAGTTTGCACACAACATAAGGCATGTTTGGGCTTGAAATAGATCATATGATATTCTTTTCTAGAATTGGACTAGAATTGATTTTTGGGGCAAATTTGGAGCACTTATTTGAACCAAGATTTGCTTCAATCTTCAACTAAATTTCTCTTCAATTCTTTGTTCCGAATTCCGACGTTGAATTTTCTGAAATAATTCATTTAAGCTCCAAAAACCTATCGAGACATTAAAAGAAACTTCATTACTAAAAAAACACATCAATTATTATAAAAAACCCAAATAAAAATAATAAATACATATGTAAAATAAGAGACTTAATGATACTTTTGATGCACAATCACACCCCCCCAACTTAGATTTTGCTAGTCCTCAAGCAAAACAAAACATAAAACCTTTGAAATAAAAAGAATAATAATAACATAATTAGGCTTGACTCATCACACTTAAAGGACCTATCATGCAAACATTGGTATCTTTAACTTAGTGTACACAATAACAAATAAAGAAAAATAAGCATACTCACATTCTCTAAATCAAACATCCATACAAAATTCCAAATTCAATCGTATTTATCATGCAACCAACATAATTGATTCACGTGAAAACTCAACTTGTAATCTTCCCTTCTTACTACTACAAACAAGGTAGCAAACTAGAGAAATATCTATATATTTTTTTTTCTTTTTTTTTTCTTTTTTTTTTGAAGATATTATTTATTCTTTTTCTTTAAGTGGTCACTTCCCTTTTGACGCGAATACAAACATTTGTGATGAATGCACCCGGTTACTCACAAAGTCACAAACTTAAAGTGCTTTGCATACTCATATTTCAAGCTGCCGTTTGACGTAAAGATAAACATTTGTGATGAATACCCCTAGTTACTGAGCAACTCAAAACATTGGAGTAGATAAAACTTTATACACATTTGTGTAATAATGATTACTCTATTTACTTAAACCTTGTTTAGGACTAGATCAAAAGGGATGACCACAAGTAAAGCATCACACTCATCTTTCATGCATAATCACACAACTCACACAACTTTTACAAGGAAAGATGTACTTCAATAATCTTAAGAAAAAAAGTATGCTATATCTTGCTTTATAAGATATTATCTATCCCAAATTAAAGCATGCAATGTTCAACACAATAATGAATCCAAAAATGTAATGTTGATCCTAAACAAGTCTCATTCACATACAAATGCAAGTTTTTTTTTTTTAACAAGCATGGTTATCTCAAGCATTCAACATAATCAAATATCTAAAATTAAGTTTTTCATTATCCTCAATGTAAAAAAGAAAGAGAAGAAAAGTATAAAGATTAGAAAACTGTTACTCCCCTTTTGTTCTCAAGGATGAATGTCTGATTGAATTAGACATGAGCTGACTTCTTGCTTGATTTTTTTTTTACCTGCATATCACAACTAAAAGAAAACATTGATGTTTTTTTTTTTTAAATAAAGAACCTCACACCCCCCAACTTAAAATAATGCATTGTCCCTAATGCATGAACAAGAAAATATAAGAGATGGAAGAAAGAGAAAAAAATAAAAATAAAAACTCATTACTTTTGATACCACAATGGTATTGGATCTTCAAGATCCAATGTTTCAACTTCAGCCACAAAGTTTTCAAGATAAGGTTTCAATCGATGACCATTTACTTTGAAAACATTTCCATTCTTAGGATTTTCTACCTCAAATGCACCATGCTCAGATATGGATTTAATCACAAATGGACCAATCCATTTTGTCCTCAACTTCCCAGGAAAAAAGATGTAATCGTGAATTATACAAGAGAACCTTTTGACCAACATGAAAGGATTTTCTAAGAATATGTTTATCATGCAAGGCTTTCATCTTATGTTTTGAAATTTTTGCATTTTCAAATGCATCATTTCTCAGTTCATCTAATTCATCCAATTAAAGCTTTCTATTTTTGCCAACCTCGTTTTCATCATCATTGAATTGCCGGATGGCCCAATATGCACGGTGCTCAATCTCAACAGGGAGATGACAAGGCTTTCCATAAACTAGCCTATAAGGAGACATTCCTAAAGAGGTCTTGTAAGCAGTGCGATATGCCCACAAAGCATCAACTAGTCGTAGGGACCAATCTTTACGGTTTGGATTGACTGTTTTCTCTAGAATGTTCTTGATCTCCCTATTTGCCAACTCAGCTTGGCCACTAGTTTGTGGATGATAGGGGGTACTGACCTTGTGAATTACACCATATTTTCTCATCAAAATCCCAACAGGCTTGTTACAAAAATGCTTACCCCCATCACTAATCATAGCCCGGGGCATGCCAAAACGAGAGAAAATATTTTCTTTCAAGAATTTGACCACAACTCGATGGTTATTGGTTCGAGATGCAATGGCCTCCACCCATTTAGACACATAATCAACAGCTACAAGGATGAATTGGTAACCAAATGAACTTGGAAAAGGTCCCATGAAATCAATCCCCCAACAATCAAATATTTCCAAAACAAAAATGGGGTTTAGGGGCATCATGTTACGCCTAGTGAGGTTACCTAGTCGTTGGCATCGGTCACATGCAACACAGAAGGCATGGACATCTTTGAACATGGTGGGCCAATAAAAACCACACTGCAAGATCTTGGCAGTGGTTTTCTTGGAAGAGAAATGCCCACCACAGGCTAATGCATGACAAAAATTAATTACACTTGGAATTTCATGATCAGGGATGCACCGCCTAACAATTTGGTCAGGGCAGTATTTAAATAGGTAGGGGTCATCCCAAAAAAAGGTACGCACGTTGCGCAAGAATTTTTGTTTGTCAAGTTTAGACCAATGAGAAGGAATCTGACTTGTGGCTAGGTAATTTGCTATGTCGGCATACCATGGAGAGCCAATGTAGGAAACAGTACCTGCACAAAATAAATTTTCATCAGCAAAGAATTCATTTATTGGAGATTCATCAATTATGGTCTCATAGCTTGAAAGACGGGACAAATGATCAGCCACTACATTCTCTACTCCCTTTTTATCTCGAATTTCAAGGTTAAACTCTTGGAGTAGGAGGATCCATCGAATCAAACGTGGCTTGGCATCTTGTTTTGTGAGCAAGTATTTCAATGCTGCATGATCAGTGAAAACAATAACAAAAGATCCAACCAAATAAGACCGAAACTTATCCAATGCAAAGACCACAGCTAAAAGTTCTTTTTCAGTTGTAGTGTAATTCAATTGAGCATCATTCAAAGTCTTGCTAGCATAATAAATGACATGAGGTTTCTTATCTTTTCTTTGCCCTAAAACAGCCCCTACCGCAAAATCACTAGCATCACACATCAGTTCAAATGGTAAAGACCAATCAGGAGCTTGCATGATTGGTGCAGTGGTCAACAACCCTTTAAGCTTTTCAAAAGCTTCTTGACATTTTGATGTCCAATCAAATTGAACATCTTGTGACAACAAGTTACACAATGGTTTGGCAATGGTACTAAAAGAATGAATGAATCTTCGGTAAAAACCAGCGTGTCCTAAAAAGGATCTCACATCTTTCACACTCCGAGGGGTAGGTAATTTTTGAATGACTTCAACCTTTGACTTATCTACCTCTATCCCTTTTGAAGAGACAATATGACCTAAGACAATGCCATGTGTCACCATAAAATGACATTTCTCCCAATTAAGTACAAGATTCCTCTCTTCACACCTTTCAAGAACTTTTTCTAAATGCATTAGACACAACTCATAAGAATCCCCATAAACTGAAAAATCATCCATGAAAACTTCCAAAAAATTTTCCACCATGTCACTAAAGATACTCATCATACACCTTTGAAAAGTGGTTGGGGCATTACACAAGCCAAAAGGCATTCTTCTATAAGCATAGGTACCAAAAGGACAAGTGAAAGTGGTTTTTTCTTGGTCTTCTAAAGAAATCTCAATTTGGTTGTAACCTGAGTATCCATCAAGAAAACAATAGAAAGCTCTTCTGGCTACTCTTTCAAGCACTTGGTCTAAAAATGGAAGTGGAAAATGGTCCTTCCTAGTCACCATGTTCAACTTACGATAATCAATGCACATACGCCATCCAGTTTGGATTCTAGTTGGTACTAGCTCATTATTTTCATTCTTCACTACCGTGACTCCAGATTTTTTAGGGACAACTTGGGTTGGACTAACCCATTTTGAGTTTGCAATGGGGTAAATGATACCCGCATCAAGTAGCTTAAGCACTTCACATCTTACTACTTCCTTCATGTTTGGGTTCAATCGTCTTTGCATTTGCCTCACAGTTTTAGCCTCTTCTTCAAGATAGATTCTATGTGTGCATAAAAGAGGGCTAATTCCTTTCAAGTCAGTAATAGTCCACCCAATTGCTTTCTTGTGTTTTCTCACCACTCTCAAAAGTTCTTGTTCCTGCTCTATGCTAAGTTTTGATGAAATCACAATAGGATATGATTCATCTTCCCCTAGAAATGCATACTTAAGATCACTCGGTAAAGGCTTCCTTTCTGGTTTATAAGGTTGGACAAGAGATGCCTCAGCTTTCACTTGGGGTGAAATCAAAGGCTCAAACGATGGGGTCCATTGACCTATTGACATAATAGGCATTGGATCTAGATAAGTCTCGAGTTCTCTTACTTCCTCATCAACACATTCCAAAGAACAAAATCTTTCATCATGAATTAAAGTTCTCTCCAATGGATCCTTGATCCACTCTCTCTCAAAGTGTTCTTGACAAACTATTTGGATCAAATCTACCTCTCTAATGTCCTCATGTTCACCAATTTGTTTAGAGACATTGAATATGTTCATCTCCACAGTCATGTTCCCAAAAGACAATTTCATCACCCCATTCCTACAGTTGATTAAAGCATTGGATGTAGCTAGGAAAGGTCTACCTAAGATGACTGGGATGGGAGCATTAGAACCTTGAATAGGTGCGGTGTCTAACACTACAAAATCAACAGGAAAGTAGAATTTATCTACTTGGACCAACACATCCTCAACAATACCCCTGGGAATCTTGACTGACCTATCAGCTAATTGAAGGGTGATTCGAGTAGGCTTGATTTCTCCTAAACCTAATTGTTCATAAACAGTGTAGGGTATCAAATTCACACTTGCTCCTAAATCCAACAAAGCTTGGTCTATTTTATGACTTCCAATAATGCATGAAACGGTAGGGCAACCAGGATCTTTGTATTTGGGAGGGGTCTTAAACTGGATGATAGCACTAGCATGTTCAGTTAGAAAGGCTTTTTCTTTCACATTCAATCTCCTTTTGACTGTGCATAAGTCCTTAAGGAACTTTGCATAAGAAGGGACTTGTTTAATTGCATCAAGAAGTGGGATGTTGACTTTCACTTGTTTGAACAATTCATAGATTTCTGAGTTGATAAGATCATGTTTAGGTTTCCCTAACCTTTGTGGAAATGGTGCTTTAGGAACAAATTCTAAATCACTCACTTTGACTCCAATTTTTCTTGAATCATCTCCTTTCTCACTCATCTCTTTCTCATTTATCTCACCTTCTTTGTCACTCAAGCTCTCATTTGTCACTTGTGTTTTGATTTCCTCTTCACTTTCCCTAGATTCCTCCTCCACAATACTTCTAGGAATCCCAAAACCTATAGCTTTGTCAATAATCTTTCCACTTCTAAGGGTAGTGATGGCTTGGACTTGTTCATGGTTTGAAGGTTCACTAGATGAGGATTCACTCATGTGTACCTGACCTCTAGGATTTGGCATTGGTTGAGCTGGGATCTTTCCCTTCTCTTGAATGCTTAGTGATTGAGTCAACTTGGTTAGTTGACTTCGAATGTCATCTAAGGTCCTATTGGTCTGGTCTTGAAATTTGTAAGCTTGGTTGTTGATTCCTCCTTGTGTTTGCATGAATTGTTGAAGAGTATCCTCTAGGGATCTCTTATGAGGTGGTTGGTATGTGTTATGTGTGGGAGCATGAAATGGTTGGGGTGGAGGTTGAAATGTTTGAGGTACTGAAGGGCCCTCATTTCTCCATCCAAAATTTGGGTGGTTCCTCCATCCAGGATTGTAGGTCTCAGAGTAGGGATTGCCTACTTGGTTTGAAAATGGCTTTCTAGCATTACTTGAATCAGAAGTTTGGCCATATAGCACTTCCTTGAAGGCTGGAATGGTAGGACACTCAGTTGTCCTATGCCCTTTGCTCTCACAAACAACACAACTTTCCTCTTGTTGTTCACTCATGACATGCACTTTTTTAATCTCAAGAGACTCTACTTTCCTAGCCAATGAGGCTAATCTAGCATTGAGGTCATCAGTCTCTTTCAATTGGAACTTCCCACTTGAATGAGAAATGGTGTTTCTAGACTCAACATGAAGTGGGAGAGAAGTCTCCCATTGCTTTGTGTTTTCAGCCAATTGATCAAAGAAATCAAAGGCTTCACTTGGTTCTTTGTCATAAAACTCACCATTACACATGGTTGACACTAGCTTTTTAAAATCTGTGGTAAGAGAGTCGTAGAAGAAACTCACTAACCTCCACATCTCAAAACCATGGTGGGGGCATGCATTTAACAAGTCTTTGAACCTTTCCCAAGCTTGGTGAAATGACTCATTTGGACTACAAGAAAAATTCATCATTTGACGTTGTAAGGCTGCCGTCCTATGAGTGGGGAAGTATTTTTTCAAAAATTCAGCTTGCATTTCTCTCCATGTACCTATAGACCTAGGACGCAAGGAGTTTAGCCAAAGCTTGGCTTTATCCTTTAGAGAGAATGGGAACAATTTAAGACGAATAGTTTCCTCGGTGCATGTTCTATCAATAAAAGTATTACATACCTCTTCAAAGTCTTTAATGTGTATGTATGGATTTTCAGAATCCATACCGTGAAATGTGGGAAGAAGTTGAATCATGCCCGATTTCAAATTGAAAGCTTGTTGGTTAAGAGGTAAGATAATACACGAAGGTGTACTTTGTCTAGCCGGGTGAAGATACTCTCTAAGAGTTCGAAAATTAGGTTGATCATTGAATTGTGGAGGTCCATTACCTTGAACACTCCCTTCACCCTCTACATCTTCAACATTAGCCATGATAAAAAAAACAATAATATAACAATTATATGAATACGAAAGGAAAGGAAACGAAAAAGAAAAAGAAAAAGAATTGCAAATAAAAGTAAATGAAATGTAAAAGATAAAGTAATAGCTCAAAAATAAAAATACAACAAATTAAGAAATTCACTCTCTAACTAATAAGCAATATTAACAACAATAAACATTAAAAGATAATTATAACAAGCATGAATAAAAGGACGGTAGTACCGGTCAAGCACTTCAAACAATAAATATAATAAAAATAACAACAATAAACAACAAAATAAAATAAAATAAAATGAACAAAAGGCGGTAGTACCGGCCAAACACTTCAGATAATAAATATAAGAAAAATAACAACAATAAACAACAAAATAAAATAAAATAAACAAGAGGCGGTAAAACCAGCCTTATAATATAAACAATAAATATTAGAAACTAATTAGAATAGACAATAAAAGAAAAATGGTTGAACCAACCAAAATCCAACAATTAATAGTCTAGTCCACAGTCCAATATCCAAAAAGTTGAGGTCAAATTTTTTTTTTTTAGGCGGTAAAACCAGCCATTTGATTTTTTATTTATATGTATTTTTTTTTTGTTTTCCAATACTCAAATATAAATTTGTTACCTTTGCTTGCTAGCTCCCCGGCAACGGCGCCAAAATTGCTTGACCGCTTTTTATGTTCGGCTTGTTTTAACTCGCAAGTGCACGAGTGTGCGATGTAGCAATTAACTCGGTAAGATCGAGGTCATATCCACAGAGAGCTAGATCTGGAAATTAAGCTAGGTAACAAGAAAAACTCAAGAGAAATTAAATTAACAATAACTTGGTTGAAAATGATTGATGGATTTGTTTTCAAAGATGAAAAGGTGTAAATAGATTTTAAATGACAAGAAAAAGTAAGTCTTGGTCCAAATCAATTTTAATGGTGATGTATTGGTGATTCCTTCAACATATATAAGATAACTCAACCTAATATCAACGATGGTGATATTAGATCGGAAGATATTACAATGAAGTTTAAAAAGATGAAGATTGATTATTGCTTAAGAATGAACAAGTACTTTCATATTAAGTAAGACATTGAATCAAGCAATCTCTATACCAAAACTAAGGTTTGTGCATAAAAATTCAAGATTATAACATTACCTAAATGATTTCTAAAATTTCTTTGCAATAATAAACATTCATGAAGAAAATGAAAAGATAGACATTAAGATTCATTCATATCTTAAAGAACTCACCTCAACCACCATCATCCTTGATTTGGATCCAAGAAGGAGATTAGCCAACCATGATTATATGTAATAACACTTTAATAAATATGAAATAACTTAAATCAAACTGAAATAATAAGTTTTACAATCTAAAGAACCGAAATCTATAAAGAAGAACACAACACAATTTCAGTAAAAATTCGGACACAAATCTAACTCTAACTTTGGATAGCAATTCGACCCTTTTTTGAAGCCTCCTCTGGAGATGGCTATTAGAGACATATTTATAGGCCATTCTGTTAGCTTTCCAGATCATTAAAGAAAAGCTCATTTCGACATCTGAGTCAAAAGTTATGGACAAAACACCGAAAGGTGTTCTGGAAAATCAAACCAGGCCAGCTTGGAGAACACTTTGGTGCACGTTTTTCTTCCTCCTTTATGAGTTGTCTCTTTCTTCTTTTGACCCAAAATAATGTCACAATGTCCCCTCCAGCTTTCCATCCATGTGCTTGCCCTCTTGGATCAATGAATTACCCAAATAAATCAAATGTTATTTATTGTGTGGACATGTAGGATCATGGATTGTGTTTGGGCTGATTTGGAGGGTGATTTGGGGCTGATTTGGGGTTGAATTTAAGCATCAAATAAGGATACAAATGTACCTATTATTTGGGCTAAGATTGACATTGAAACCTTGAGTGTTTGATGGTTGAAGTTTGCACACAACATAAGGCATGTTTGGGCTTGAAATAGATCATATGATATTCTTTTCTAGAATTGGACTAGAATTGATTTTTGGGGCAAATTTGGAGCACTTATTTGAACCAAGATTTGCTTCAATCTTCAACTAAATTTCTCTTCAATTCTTTGTTCCGAATTCCGACGTTGAATTTTCTGAAATAATTCATTTAAGCTCCAAAAACCTATCGAGACATTAAAAGAAACTTCATTACTAAAAAAACACATCAATTATTATAAAAAACCCAAATAAAAATAATAAATACATATGTAAAATAAGAGACTTAATGATACTTTTGATGCACAATCAACTACTATAGATTTCATGGGACCATTTCCTCCATCATTTGGTTTTTGCAGTAGATTATGGTTTCAGAATGGATAAAAGCAATTTGAAGTCAAAATAATAATCACAAAACAATGATCACATTTTTTAAAGATATTATTCTAAGTCGATTTGGAATCCCTCGAGCCATAATAAGTGATGGTGGAATATATTTTTGCAACAAACCATTTAAATCTTTAATGAAAAAATATGGAATCATATACGAAGTTGCCACCCCTTGTCATTAAAGAGGACAAATAAAACTTGTTAATAGGGAGATCAAACAAATCTTAGAAAAAATAGTGAACCTTAATCAGAAAGACTAGTCTTTCAGACTTAAGGATGCTCTTTGGGCTTATCGAACTACTTTTAAAACATCATTAGGTATGTCACCTTATAGGCTAGTTTATAGGGAACCTTGTCACTTGCCTATGAAACTTGAACATAAAGCTTATTGGGCTATTAAAGCTTTCCATTCAAACTTTGATAATGCTAGCCAACTAAGTAAGTTACAAATAAATGAACTTAAAGAAATAAGAAATGATGCAAATGAGAATTTAAAAATGTATAAAGCAAGAATCAAAGCGTTTCATGATAAGAAAATCTTAAGAAATCATTTGATGTTGGTTAAAAGGTTTTGCTTTATAATTCTCAACTCCACTTATTTCTTGGAAAGCTAAGATCAAGATGGAGTGGTCCATTTATTATGAAACATGTGTATACTTATAGGGCATTTGATACCAAGAATCTAAAGAAGGATGATGTTTTCAAGGTGAATAAACATTGTTTGAAAGCATACTTTGATAATTTTCCTAGTGAAAATGAATCCTTTGGTTTGAATGATCTTGTTTATAAGGAGTGATTACTTTTTCTCAAATTGTTTTTGTGTTTCTTTTTTGTGCGACTTTCTTTTTTCTAGTCCATTTCCTACCTCGGTCAAATGGAGGATATCTCTACTCCATGACTCTCATGTCAATTTTTTTAATTTCCCATGATAACTTATATCTATTTATATATTTGTTTAATTATTTATTTTTTCTCTTTTCTATAAATCTCTTCTCCACCTCTCATTTGAAAAATGGACAACACTCTCAAGAAATTAAAAAGGTATTTTTTCCCACTTTGCCTCGAAATACGATAACAAAAATTTACTATACTTGAAGATATTCATTGTATAATTGAAGCAAAAGTTCAATTATTATGTGAGTCTTTCAATTCTTTTATTTCACTCATGCCTAGGATAGGTAAAAACACTTTTAGGAAGAAATACCTTGCAAAACGATTGAAAGTCTGTAATAAAAGTGCTAAATGGACTTCTAATGCATAATGTCGTACTTTAGGAATGATATTTATAAACTGTGAAGATAAAATATAATTCATTAAGGATGACTTGGGTAAGGAGTTTTTAGATAGTCTTCTATTGACTTTTGAGACGCATCATTAATTCATGATTTCTGGGCCCATTTTCATAAAGAATATGTTAGATATAGTCTTATGAATCTGACTAAAAAAGACCTTGTTTGTCAGTTTTTAAGAAAATTGAATGAGAAGCCTATCCCCAACCTATAAAGAGCATTTAAGCCATTCTTCAATGTAAAACCAAGGGAATATGTGAGTCACAATCACAACTACTTGTACATATAAATGTTCTTATACAAATTAAAAAAAAAGACTCTAACTAGCCTATCCATATAAGTGATATAATTTCATTTCCTTTTCCATGTCTATAAAATCTTCTCATCTTTCCTTTCATTTTTATTTAACCTATACATTTAAAGAGTATAGGAGAGTGTAGAAATATTAGGATCCGTAACTCATAAAATAAAAATTATTTGTGTTTTTGGTGGATCTAGTCTTGAGAAAGAAAAGGAGTTTTTAGAATCAACAAATCATCTTTGTCAAGTACTATGATTAGTACTTAAAAGTGCATTTTTATCAAGGTTTTATATCATCAGTTTGCACTTGAAGTATCAATAACTCTTTAACTAAAGCATGTTTTATAATAACAAGTCTAATACTATAAGATACCTTTAATTTATGGTAAATGTTCATATTTAATGCAAGCCTATAACATAAATCAAAGGATTGATTAATGAGTTTAACTACTGAAATTGAGAAGATAAAGAGAGGAGCAAGCTTAGAAAAGAGATGTTGACTCAGTCCAAACTGGAACACCATTCGGTTATTGGATCATAACTAGAGTTGTAGAACTTGGATTTAGGTCTGGTTTATATTTATGGAAAGCTAAGAGATAGGCCTAAAACTTTCATGGGAGTCCAAGATTCAAAAAGACCGTTTTCAAGTTCAAATTGTAGCAACAATGGAGAAGTCGGAATATCTCCTACAGCCTAGACACTGTTCAGTGTTCAACCCATATCTCGAGTTCTAGAAGTCCAAATGTACCGATTCTTTTTTTGTTGGAAATCTGAGACAATTTCCTAGAACTTTCATGAAGAATATCTGTTTAAATTCTGACGTTAGAAATGATGTTTTGTTTAGATAAGAAGATAAGGATTGTCACCAAGTCAAGATGTGGCCACCCTTGACTTGGTGACAATCCTTATCTTCTTATCTAAATAGTTCAGTCCGTAATCTGCACTTTGCTCCCCCTACTATGACTGATGGTCGTGTGACAGTAGCTCCTCCTCTTGATGTGTTTGAAGATGGCTGTGAATTTTGGAAATCCACCCTAGTTGGTCATTTTGTGGGGCAGAAATTACCGTATCCTGTGGTTAATTCTATTGCCAAAAGAATATGGAGCTCCTACGGTCTATCAGAAGTTTTGTCTTCGGATAATGGCTTCTTCATCTTCACCTTTGATTCGGTTGATCATGCCATTAATGTGCTGGAAAGAGCCCCATGGCACATGGCAAACAGGCCTTTGGTGCTTAAACGTTGGCAACCGAGCATGCAATTTTTGAAAGATGATTTGGCAAGAGTTCCGGTATGGGTTAAGCTGTATAATGTCCCTCTCGAGTATTGGACTATTAAGGGGCTGAGCTGTGTAGCGAGTGCTATTGGAGTCCCCCTTCATGCGGATCATACGACATTGTTGCGTAAAAGGCTTAGTTACGCAAGAGTTTGCGTTGAGATAGATGCTTCGAAGACGTTGGTTAAGGAATATGATCTTCGCTGTCCAAATGGGTTATTCATAACAATTTCAGCTGAATACGAATGGATACCGTCGAAGTGCAGTAATTGCAATGTCTTTGGACACACCACAGCGCTATGTGCTACTAATAACATTGATAATCTTAAAGTGGTGGCAGAGGGTAAGAGGAATCTAGGAGCTATGAACTCTAAATCTGCGGATAACAAGCCGAATCAGTTTCAGTGGCAGGTAGTTGGTAAACGAAACAAGGGTTCTGTGAGTGGGGAGAATGCTCCCTTGGCATCTAAAGTGGGTAATTGTGATGAGAATGGTTGTTCAACATCTGGTATACATATGCCTGATTGTAATATGAATGATCATGCGACATCAGATGTGTGCAATGCTGGTTGTCATGAAGATGAAAATCCTTCCTCTCCTCTTGTCTTGAAGAGTTTACGAGAAGACATGAAACAGGAGCAAGGGGCTGCAAGTACTGCTTTAGATCAAGATATGGACGCAATGGGAGGTGATAAAGATGGGGAACCAACCGATATCATGACAACCCCTCAAACCCTGAATTCCACCGAAAGGGACACTGTTAATCAGTTAGCTATTAAGGCTAGAGACTCTCTAGAGAAAAAGCAAAGGGGTTCAAAAGCCTCTTCAAAGAAGAATCAGAAATCTGGCTCCTATCCAGGAGGCACGTCAAGGTAATCTTTGTGTTGTTGTTTGTACTCCTCTCTATTTTCCTATGATTATTGGATGTTGGAATATTAGAGGTTTGAATGATCCTATAAAGCATTCAGAATTGCGTAGACTCGTCCATCAAGAGAGGATAGCTTTTTTTGGTTTGGTTGAAACTCGAGTTAAAGACAAGAATAAAGATAATGTTTCTAAACTTCTTCTGCGTTCTTGGTCCTTCTTGTATAATTATGATTTCTCTTGTCGTGGTCGTATTTGGGTTTGTTGGAATGCTGATACGGTGAAGGTGGATGTTGTTGGAATGTCAGACCAGGCTATTCATGTTTCTGTCACTATATTAGCTACCAAAATCAGTTTCAATACTTCAATTATTTATGGAGACAACAATGCTTCCTTACGTGAGGCATTATGGGCTGATATAGTGAGTCGTAGTGATGGATGGGAGTCAACCCCGTGGATTCTTATGGGTGACTTTAATGCTATCCGCAACCAGTCGGACAGGTTAGGAGGGTCTACTACGTGGGCTGGTACCATGGACAGATTGGATACATGTATTCGAGAAGCGAAAGTAGATGATCTTCGGTATTCAGGAATGCATTATACTTGGTCGAACCAATGTCCTGAGAATCTGATCATGCGGAAACTAGATAGAGTACTTGTTAATGAGAAGTGGAATCTGAACTTTCCATTATCGGAAGCGAGATTTTTGCCTTCGGGTATGTCAGACCATTCTCCTATGGTGGTAAAGGTTATTGGCAATGATCAGAACATAAAGAAACCATTCAGATTCTTCGATATGTGGATGGATCATGACGAGTTCATGCCCTTGGTGAAGAAGGTATGGGATCAGAATTCGGGGGGTTGTCCAATGTATCAGCTGTGTTGCAAATTAAGAAAGCTAAAGCAGGAATTGAAACTTTTCAATATGGCTCACTTCTCTAACATTTCAGATAGAGTTAAAGATGCAAAAAACGAAATGGATAAGGCTCAACAGGCTCTGCATACAGCGCATGAGAATCCAATTTTGCGCATGCGAGAAAGGGATGCTGTTCGTCTATACGCTTCTACCGTCAGGGCTGAAGAGAGTTTTTTCAAACAGAAGGCAAGGATACAATGGCTTAGCTTGGGGGATCAGAATACTAGCTACTTTCACAAATCAGTAAATGGAAGACAGAATAGAAATAAGCTTCTATCACTTACAAGGGAGGATGGAGAGGTTGTCGAAGGACACGAGGCAGTCAAATCAGAAGTAATTGCATACTTCCATCGTGTGTTAGGAGTGGATCAGATGCCTAGGGTTCTGAACGAGAAAGTGATGGACTCGGCAATTAACTTGAAACTGTCTTCAACGCAACAGCATCTACTCGCACAAGATGTAACAAGGGAGGAGATTAAGCATGCTATGTTTAGTTTGAAGAACAACAAAGCCCCTGGTCCGGATGGCTTTAACGCAGGTTTCTTCAAAAGAATGTGGCACATAGTTGGGGAAGATGTAATCAACGCTGTTAGATCCTTCTTTCAGACTCGTAGAATGCTTAAAGAAATGAATGCTACATCCATTTCTCTTATTCCTAAAGTTGCTAATCCTACAAGGTTGACTGATTTTCGTCCTATATCTTGCTGCAATACAGTGTACAAATGCATCGCTAAGATTCTAGCTGGGAGAATCAAAGTTGTTTTGCCATCCTTAGTTGGTCCATATCAGACTGCTTTTATCTCAGGACGGCGAATCAGTGATAACATTCTTTTGTCTCAGGAACTAATGAAAGGCTATCATAAATCTACGGGACCTGCTCGTTGTGCTATGAAAGTTGATCTGATGAAGGCTTATGACTCGGTGCGGTGGGATTTCGTTGACGCCATGTTAATAAAAATGGGATTCCCTAGAACAGTCATTGATTGGATCATGGTTTGTGTTACATCATGTCAATTCTCTATCAACGTCAATGGTGAGCTTGCAGGTTACTTTCAAGGGGGAAGAGGGCTGAGACAAGGGGATCCATTGTCGCCATATTTGTTTGTCCTATGTATGGAAATCCTTTCGGGGCTATTCTGCAAGATGAGTGCCAACCAAGAATTCAAGTTCCACTGGAGATGCAAGAAGGACAAAATTTCTCATCTTTGTTTTGCTGACGACTTGATGATTTTTAGCAACGGGGATGTAAAGTCAATTCGTATGATCAGAACGGTGCTCACAAAGTTTCAAGACCTATCAGGTCTGTATCCAAATCCAAACAAAAGTGACATCTTCTTGAGCGGTGTGTTAAATGCTGAGAAGGAGCAAATTATTCATATTCTTGGGTTTAGAGAAGGGGAGCTCCCTATGAAATATTTGGGAGTACCTCTTCTCTCATCCAGACTAAAGGCTGTTTATTGTAAGGGCCTCGTGGATCGAATCACCTCTAAAGTTCGACATTGGACTTGTCGAACACTCTCGTATGCAGGACGGGTACAACTGATTAATTCAGTCTTATTTTCCATACAAGTCTATTGGGCATCTCTCTTTCTCTTACCTGGGCAAGTAATTAAAAATGTGGAGCAAATTATGAAATCCTTTCTTTGGTCAGGTTCAGATATGAGAACTACTGGGGCTAAAGTGGCTTGGGATCAGGTATGTCTCCCAAAAAAGGAGGGGGGGCTAGGAATAAAACGGATAACAGAATGGAACAAGATTGCTTTGTTGAAACACATTTGGAACCTGTGCAATGACTCAGATGGCTCAATATGGTCTACTTGGATCAGATCCAATCTGTTGCGAGGTAGGAATTTCTGGACAATCAAGACACCACAGAATTGCTCTTGGGCTTGGGGAAAGATTCTAAAGCTGAGATCCTTAGCATGGCCGAAGATGAAGTACATCATAGGAGATGGAATGACAACCTCTCTATGGTTTGACAATTGGCATCCTCACAGCCCACTCGCGGATTCTTACGGGGAAAGATTCATCTATGATTCAGGTATGGCCAAGAACGCGAAGGTGAATGTGCTAATTCATAACTCAGAATGGAAAACTCCTACCACCCAAGCTATTGGCTGGCACCCCATTATAGAAGCTATTCCTTCCAATTCTAATCCTAAAATGGGGCAAAAGGATGAGATAGTTTGGTTGGATTCACCAAATCACAGATTCTCGATCAAAGTAGCTTGGGAACAACTAAGACGTCATCGTCAGATGGTTGAATGGCATGACATTGTGTGGTTCAAGAATGCTGTTCCAAGACATTCATTTCTTCTATGGATGGCTGTCCAACAGAAACTCACAACTCAAGATAAACTTCATCGGTTTGGTATACATGGTCCCAATAGATGCTCCCTCTGTCTCCGCAACAATGAGGATCACAACCACTTGTTCTTTGAATGCTCCTATACTAAAGCGATCTGGTGGGATGTTTGTGACAGATGCGACATTCCAAGAATGACAAAAGGCTGGGATGAATGGATTCGATGGGCCACTGTCTCCTGGCATGGCAAGAGTTTCGTCAATTTTTCTCGTAAACTGAGTTTTGCAGCTACAGTGTATCATGTATGGCAAGAACGGAATGCAAGGATCTTTGCTGGAATGTCTAGAACTTCGAATTTGGTCTTTAATCAAATCGAATGTATCATTCGTGATAAGCTTGATTTGATGAGGAATGTCGCACCAACAAATGAAAACAAAAGGATCCAACGAGCTTGGAGGGTGAATACCATAGATTCTTAATTTGTTAGTTAGCTGGTTGTATTGGTTTCCCTAACGAATCCAGTGAGGTTTCAGTGTTATGGTCGGTGGCTAGCTTGTAGCCATCTGTTGTTTTATGTTTCTGTTATCATTGTAAATCTGGGGTATGCCCCTTATAATGTTTGTATCTTCTTCTTTTAATACATACGTCAACTTACCAAAAAAAAAAAAAAGATGTGGCCACCCACTCAACAATTAGTCATCAAATCAATAGTTTCAAATTTTGGCCTATAAAAGGAGGCATTTACCATGCATTTAGGCATCTTGATTTTCAGATCAAGATCATGTTCTTGCTCTCTCTCTTTATATTTTTGTAATGCTTAAGTTTTGTTTATATTAATCTCTTGTTTATGCTTTTCATTTCATTTCCTTTACTTAGTTAACTTATATCTTATTTATGTTCTTATCTTGTTTATTTATGTTCTCTCTTTCATTATGTTTAGCTAAGTTTATTATGTCAAGGTGAAAAGGTTACAATAATGGTGTAAGAATAAGTATAGTATAAACTCAACATGGACTTTAATGTTTGATACTAACATGTTTTATATTTGTTATCTTGTTCACTTTAATACTCTACTTGTTAAATGGTTAATCTAGATTTATGTTATATAACCCTTGGTACAACAAATACTTGACACTTTTATAGCCCAACCGTATGGTATAACCGACACTTGTGCTATGAAAGGAACTTGATTTGTTGTTAACATAAGTTATAATCATGAATACCTGACAACATTTACAAGTATTAATATTATTCGAATAAGATAACTAATGTAATCATGTTAACAATTTATAATCCAATTGGAACCTCCTTTGTGTGTGGTTTCCAGTTGAGTAATAAAAAGAGTTTATACTATACTTGTTTGAAATACCATTAGTGGATCCTCTAACCCTAACAATTATTTTATCCTTGTTTAATCCTTATATCAATATCACATCTCAAAGCTCTCTTCAACTCCTTTTCTGTAATTTTCTATTTCTTTATTTATAGTTTATACAATTAACCTCCCTATGGTTCGACCTCGGTCTTGATGGGTTATTTATTACTTCGACACTTCTATACTTGGGAGAAGACATCAACTCTTTGGTCGTGTCATACTAGCTAAGAGGATTATTTATTTAGTATGTCGCATGTCACCTGCGCGACGTTCGTTTTGGCGATTTTTCATTTCTGTTAATTGGTTTGTTGGGAGTCGCCACCTAGTATTTCATTGAGGGTTACTAGGAAACCCAGATGTACTGGTCTTGTCAGAGATTCACGGGGAAGGGACTGGTTGTGGTTAGGAAAGGTATTAGCACCCCTAACGCACCTTACCTGAGGTAAGCTGCTTTATGGCTTTGATGTGTTAAAGAAGTTTTAAAAATTATCTTTTCATCGGATATTAGAAATACGACTTATGTGTAAGCTCATAATTCTTGACCGTGAGCAAATCAAAATATTAAATTCTTCTTTATTCTTTGTGATTTTATCATAAAAAAACATTCATAAAAAATAACATCCATAAAACAAATACAAACACACATTCACTTTTACTATATTTTTTTCTTTTTTCTTTTTTCACATCCACACTATAAATTAAAAAAATTCAAAAAAACTAAATAAAAATTACATTGAACAATTTAAAATTTACAAAATGGAGCCCAAAAAATTAAGGAACAGTTTTGGGATTGACTCTGGGTCCACCGGAACAGTAGTGGTGTGTTGCTCCACGCGTCGCCGCCGATTAAGAAACAGTAGCGGAACATCTTCTTCTTCTCTGTCTTCCTACGCCAGTGATGAGGGTCACCGTCACCTGTAACAATAAAAAAAACGCACAAACAACAGTCAATTTTAATTTTTCTTTTGTTTTTAGATCTGCTCTCGGTCCTTCCTTTTTCAGATTTGTTTCTTCTGCAGAGCCCTTCTTTTTTTCTTTTTTCATTTCACCTTCTTCTCTGTTTCAGGTGGTCGACGGTATGTCAAAGGGGCGGCTGGTGACTGAGTTTCTATCGTGTCTGCACAGCTGTTAGAGGCCGGTGAGAATGGTTGGGTCAGTAGAGAGTCGGGAGGTGAGATTGGATTTGGGGTTCAGCCGTGTGTGGGGAAGGAGTCGAAAGAAGAGGGAGGATCTGTCGGCTGAGGACTGGAAGGCAGTGTTCTTGGTGAGGAAGAGGAGCAACCGAGAGAGGAAGGTCTGTGGCAAAGGGGTGTTGGTTTTTGGAGACCGGTGTGCAGGGGGTAAATGGAGCTGCTGTGTTTGGGCTGCCTAGGTATGGCCGGCGGCGAGAAGTGAAAGGAAATGGTGTGGGAGCAAAAATCCTAAAGCAGGGGAGAGTGACGACTTTGGCTAGTTCTTTGTGGGGGGAGATTGAGAGATGGAGGGACGATGGGTATCTTGGGTTAGCTGGGAGAAGGAAACGACATTGGGCAGGGGAAATGGTGTTGGGAGGTGGCTCGTTTGGAAAAGGAAAATGTGTGGTGGTCGGGCGTGTGTGGGGATGGAGAGGCTGGTGCTGAGAAGGGGAAGCCTGTCTTATGGCCAGTTGGAGAAAAAAATCCAAACTAGCGGGGGCGGCTGTTTGGTTAGAGATAGGTTTAGGTTTAGAGGTTTTTTTTTGTGTTTTTTTTTTCAAAATTGCTCCCTCTTTGTGTATGTGTTGGAAACTCCTATTTATAGGTAAAAATATTGTTTGGTATCCAAACTTGGTCCCTCAACTTTCTTTTTTTTGTAAATTTTGATTTTGCTTAATTTTTTGGTATTTTTTGAAAACGAGCAATATCAACGTCGACTCAAATGAGAAAAATAATGATTTTAAAAAATGACGCGTGAAAAGCCGAATGCATTTGAAAGACCTTTGAAAATTTAAATTCTTTTTTAGATGATACTGAAAATGCTAAAAATAATGCAAATATATTAAAAATATTTTTTTTTGGATTTTCGTTGTTTTTCGCTATTTTTGGATTTTCTAAAAATTTTATCAAAAAGGTGGGTCAAAATTTGGGTAACAACAGATGCCCCATCTTTACAATGCTTATGAAGCAAAACTCCTTAATGTTTTGCATAGTAAGCTTTGTAAAGAAAAGAAAAAAAATGATCTTAAAAACATGGAGAATGGTCTTATTGTAATGGGTGACCTACCGAGGTGGAAGAATGACCTCATTGTAATGGGTGACCTACCCAAATAAAAAAAACATGGAGAATTGGTCGCGTTGTAATGGGTGACCTACCCAGAAAAATATTGGTCTCATTGTAATGGGTGACCTACCCAAGGAAAAAGGAAAGAGTGGTCTTATTGTAATGGGTGACCTACCCAGGTGAAGGAATGGTCTCATTGTAATAAGTGACCTACCCAGATAAAAAAAACATGGAGAATTGGTCGCGTTGTAATGGATGACCTACCTAGAAAAAATATTGGTCTCATTGTAATGGGTGACCTACCTAAGGAAAAAGGAAAGAGTGGTCTCATTGTAATGGGTGACCTACCCAGATAAAAAAATATATGGAGAATTAGTCAAATTGTAATTGGTGACCTACCTAGAAAAAGATTGGTCTAATTGTAATGGGTGACCTACCCAAGATAAAAAGGAAAGAGTGGTCTAATTGTAATGGATGACCTATCCAGGTGGAAGAATGACCTCATTGTAATGGGCGACCTACAAAGATAAAAAAAACATGGAGAATTGGTCGTGTTGTAATGGGTGACATACCTAGAAAAGATGTTGGCAAGGGCTCAAAGGCGCACTCGAAAGGAGGCAGGGTTAGAAAACGCACTACCTAAGAAGTGAGGGCTTAAAGGCGCACTCAAAAGGAGGTATAGTTATAAAACGCACTACCCAAGAGATGGTGGCTCAAAGGCACACTCGGAAGGAGGTAGGGTTAGAAAACGCACTACCTGAGAAGTGAGGGCTCAAAGGCGCACTCAAAATAAGGTAGGGTTAGAAAATGCACTACCTGAGAAATGATGGCTCAAAGGCACACAAAAAAGGAAGTGAGGGCATAAAGGTGCACTCGAAATGAGGTAGGGTTAGAAAACGCACTACCTAAAAGGTGATGGTGGCTCAAAGGCGCACTCGAAAGGAGGTAGGGTTAGAAAACGCACTACCTGAGAAGTGAGGGCTCAAAAACGCACTCGAAATAAGGTAGGGTTAGAAAATGCACTACTTAAGAAATGGTGGCTCAAAGGCGCACACAAAAGGAAGTGAGGGTACAAAGGCGTACTCGAAAGAAGGTAGCGTTGGAAAAAGCACTACTTGAGAAGTGAGGGCTTAAAGGCGCTACCTAAAAGTTAGGGTTAGAAAACGCGCTACCTAAAATTTGATGGTGTAACACCGATCTGACAATGTTGAAAGCAATGCATTATGATTGATATGCATGTATACTTACTTGAGAAATGTAGGTCCCCTTTCTTCATGGTGTCTTTCTTTTCTCAAAAGTTAGAGTGTTGGTAGTGAACTCCGATGGCTTTTTCACTCTTGCTTACTCGAGTCATCTCTTGTGATTTTAACCTCTAGGAAGGACTTGATATCATCATATGTCTTTGTCCTCTACCCTTTATCTCAAGGGTTGCCAATTTTTCCCAGTATTCTTCTTAGAAAGGGAATCATGAAGCCACCCCTACCAAGTGTTTTTGATTGCCCCCTAGCTTGATCATGCCTCCAAGTGTTCAATTTGGGTTTGGGGATGAGGCTATGTGAAGGAAGGTTTGACAAGGAGTTGTTTTCATGCAGAATTTTTGGAATTTCAAAGCTAATCCAGACATAGAAATCATTTTAACATCGATTCAAAGCGAACTCATTACGAAGAAATTCAAGTGATTCCTATGGAGAGGTTTTCAGAAGTGATGAAAACCTTTTGTTTTGCTTTTGGTCAAAAATATGAAGTGACTCTTGGTTGGTCAAAAAGGTTTAAGATTTAATTTGAGGGTTTCAAAGAATCAGTCTTCAAAGCATTCATTTTATTTGCATGAATGATGATTTGGTTTGCATGAGAAAGCACTGCTTACCGATCTAGATTGCTTGCCTTTCATCAAAAAGGGCTTGATTAGGCACGTAATGTAGGCTTGGGCTCTTGGTTATGAAGAAAAGGATATTTGGAGGCTCAACAAGTGTTTAAGGGATTTCAAGACTAAGGATCACTTGTGTTTGTTACCTGACCTTTTATCTTTTGAATTTTCTTTCCAAAATGGTCTCTCGTGCCCCCCAGTGTTGGGCTTGGGCTCTTTCTCTTTGTTTTTTTTCTTCATTTCGTTGAGCATCTCATTTTTTTTTTGCTTAAATTTTTTTTGGATCCTTTGGATTTTTCTTCATGCCCCTAAGCTTTGTTTGGGCACCTTTAATGATTGAGAATTTTCTTTTATACCCCTCAATGTTGTTTGGGCACTTTCAATCGTTGAGGTTTTTTTTATATATCTCTCGCACTTGCCCCCAGTGTGGGGTGTAGTCTTAGCCAAGGTTATTTGCATAAACAAACATTACTAGGCTCAAAAGAGGTCTGCAAAGGATATATTTTAGCATCATGAAAGAATTATCAAAGAAGGCCTTTTCTCATTTCAAATGCATGCATTTAGGATCGGTAAGCCTTGCTTTCATGTGAGTATGCAAAGTGATTTCTCATTATTCATTCAATCAAAACTCGGCTTTTGAAGTCACTTCATGGTGTTTTTTTTCCAGGTCTTTCAAGTTTATAGTTACCTTTATAAGGAATCATTTGAATTTCTAGAACTCGTTTGTTATGGATAAACATTAACATGATTTTTGTTTTTGTACTAAACTTTAAATTCCCAAAAAAATTCTTGTAAACATGTGCGACCATGCATAGTTTTGGAAGAAAAGGGAAACACACCAAAAGATTCTTGGCGCAATGGTTTCATGCTTAAAGGTTATGCTGATGCGGGACAATAAATAATAAGAATTAAAGCAAGAAAAGAAAGAAGCTTTAGAGAAAGAAAGAAGCTAAAAAAGAGTAGAAAGGGGATTGAACATATGCAAAGTCTGCAATATTTTCATTAATCATAAAACTCCTTAACATTTAGAAAAGTAGGGTATTAATACTAAAACCCTAACTAGAACAAGCGATTGGGCTTATGGCCCACTAAATAAAATACCAAAAAATAATTAAATCAAACCCAACAAATAAAGCCAAATTAATAAACCTCAACTAAAAGTTCATATAAATTAAACCCAAAACATAAGTTAAAGCTCAATCTCTCAATTGTTTGGGCTATCCTCCATCGTCTATGATCATGCGCGTTCATAAATAATATTTTGAGTTCGGTGTCCCCATCAATTCTCCTAGGGTTGGAAGAACTCGACCCCGTCGAGTATAGGCCAAGGCAACTCCGATAACGCTCTCAAAGATAAGGATCAAGCTGTTGTGATATCTCTCTGATAATCCAAGTATAGTCTGAATCTGGTTGTCGAACCCATATATTGGGATTTGCTAAAGTTCACCATCCTTGGTAAAAACCACTTGTTCATTCAAAGTAGCATTAATATGTTCCTTTTGTGCTAAAGATATGGATAATGAGGTAGGGGTATCAAAAGAAGCATCAGGGATAGGTTGTATTTTATAAATACCTAGGTCTTTTATGTTAAAAGTAGAGCTAATATCAAAGTTTAATGGCAATTTAATGACATAATTATTTGATTTAATCATTGGCAACACTTTGAATGGTCTAGCACTACTTGTAATTTATAATTGGTTTTCAAAGGACATCGTTCAGGTCTAATCTGTATCATGAAATAATCTCCAACATTAAGTGCATCATGATACTTAAGTAAATCAACTCGAAATTTGTATTGTACATTACTTGCTTGAATTTGTTTTTCATGATCTCAATATGCAAATTATGAACCCTACATGGTAACGACTCAGCTGACTTAGACATCCTATCGTGAGGAGATATGGGAAGTGTTGTGATGTCGCGGTCGCACAAATTAATTACCCTAGCTTCAAACACAACACACAAGATAGTATAGAGCAAGCAAGGGGTCGACTCACGAGGAAGGTTCAAGTCAGATTTTTATGCTAGATGATATGCAATTTGGGGGGGGGGGTTTGACGTTATCTAGGCTAAAGCAAAAGAAAACAGAAAACTATCAAACAAAATTTAATAAAATTAGAAAATTATCAAAAGAACAAACCTTGCTCGCAAGCACACATCCACTTACAGAAATCAGAATTGATCATGGAAACAAAACATCAATTTATATTCTGAATATTTATCTATTCTTAACATTGGTTAGTTAACGGATCCACCGTATAACTAACCCTAACCATCAAACAACCACAGTGTCCACACTAGTAATTTAATTCCATGGCAGCCTTAAGAACTAGATAAGTTGATTAATCAAGAAAACATAACTGTTCGCAGTCTATGTTTGATTTGATTAAATGTTCTCCCTAAGATTAATAACGTAGATCCGCCACAATTATTAAACTCAGTTGCTTCAGAAATTCATATACCACAACTCCGGTTTTGATATCAAACTTAGCAATAGATTGTCTGCAATAATAACTTAGAATCCGCTCTAGCAATTAAAATAAACAATCATAGGAAAAATAAGCATAGGAGAACAAATATATTCATCATATAAACTAAAAAGAAAAGGTAAAATAAATCTCACAGTTCTTGAAATCCGAAGGTTTTCGTGTCCTTGCAACCAAGAAAAAGTGTTTAGCCTTGCATGTTTGTTGAACAACTAATCAAAAAGAAGGAAGAATGCATAATTTCAAGTTTCTTAAAGGAGGGGGGCGTTTTTCTCCTCTTGGTTGGTTGCCCCCTTTCTCTTCTCTCATTCTTTTTATATCCTATGAAACCCTAGTCTCTATTTTACAAAATAGTCCTCCCTTAAGTAGACTATTTACATTTAAGTACTTCAATAACTATTTTCCTAAAAAAGAAGAAATATTCTTGCATGAAATCTTCAAGCTTTGACTTAGAGGAGCTAAATTGCTGAAATAAAAACTTGGATATCGGTTTAGATGCTTCGAAACGTAATTTGGACTCGTTTCTTCACGAAACCTGTTTGCTGGCAGAATTCAGTTGTCATCTTTGAAAAATCATATCTCCATCATATGACATCTTTTTTTGCTGTCATTTGGAGTGTTTATAGGCCTTTGAGTCAGGAATCCAAAAACATTAAGTTTGCATCAATTGGACTTCTGTAGCTCCAGATATTCAAGTCGGAATGACCAAAGGTCAACACTGGCAGATTGCGAGATTTGACTTTGAAAGCTACAATTTCCATGCTCTTCCTTTTTTTTTTTCTTGCCTTAGATGTCCAGAAAGGTATGGATGTTAGCTTTTTAATGCCAATGGAATCACTTCATTTCAACCTCTAGAGCTCACGCTCTGCATAAAACATCGATTGAAGGTCAAATCTGTCAATTACCTCCAATTTACTTCTTTTTGCATCTTTCATCCAAAAGTGCCTTCGAAACATAAAACAAAGAGTATCAAGGCATTTTATATATAAAACATAGGCAAAACACTAGTTAAATGTGGGTGAAACTATCGAATAATATGGTTGTATCAGGAAGGTGTTCTATAGGCTTCTCAGGTTTGTAACTATGAACACTAAATGATTGAGGGTGTGGAATGGACAAACATTGTTTGAAACCTGAGTAGATATGGTATGGACACAATCAAGTAAACTAGGATTAACTTCATCTTCCTCATCACGTGCATAAGGTAAAGGGTCAAGAAATTCAATATGTTGCTCTAAACTTATGATGTGCTGGACACCAAGCATGTGGGATGAGGAATCAGGTAGTTTAGGAGGACTAATATCATAAGATATAGTTAAAAATCTAAGGAGAGGTCAGACAGTAACGGTTCAAAAAAACGGATAGTAACAGTCCAAGTGTTTGTTGATGAGTGATTTTGACTATCTTAGAGGCAGAACCGGGTTCTCCTTAAATCATAGAACTTATAGCATCAAGTCTTAGCTTTCCAACGACATAAATTTTGCTTGAATCGGAGTTCTATAACTCCAGATATAGTTAAAAATCTGAGGAGATGTCATATAGTAACAGTTCAAAAAAACGATCAGTAACAGTCCAAGTGTTTGTTGATGAGCGATTTTGATTATCTTAGAGGCAGAACCGGGTTCTCCTTAAATCATAGAACTTGTAGCCTCATGTCTTATCTTTCCAATGAAATAAATTTCGCTTGAATTGGAGTTCTATAACTCCAGATATAGTTAAAAATCTGAGGAGAGGTCAGACAGTAACAGTTCAAAAAAACAGACAGTAACAGTCCAAGTGTTTGTTGATGAGCGATTTTGACTATCTTAGAGGCAGAACTTGGTTCTTCTTAAATCATAGAACTTGTAGCCTCATGTCTTAGCTTTCCAACGACACAAATGGTTTTATGAGATCTTGAATGGAGGTTGATAATAGAAGAGGAAATGGTTTTTAGTTGTTGAGGAGAAAAGGTATCCAATAAGAACCAAAAGGGAGAAGTGAATAAAATATGAATGTATTTTGCCTTTTTAAATTATCAGATATTTGTATTGCTATATTATTGTGATTTTCATATTTCAATAATATGTATTTTATTTTCAGGACCATTGCATGCATGACAGGAGTAGATTCTAGCTTAGGTTTGTTTTTTTTTAATTTAGGTTCTAGGAAATATACCCTTGTATTTGGTAATATTACAACCTTTATTTAACTCAATTTGTACAATTGATGTTTAAACTTGAATGGATGAATTTAATTTGATAGTTTGTATAACTATGTTTGATGTAACCATATTATTCGATAGTTTCACCCACATCTACCTAATGTTTTGTCCATGTTTTATATATAAAATGCCTTGATATTCTTTGTTTTATGTTTTGAAGGCATTTTCGGATGAAAGATGCAAAAAGGAGTAAATTTGAGGTAATTGGCAGATTTGACGTTCAGTCGATGTTTTGTGCAGAGCGTGAGTTCTAGAGATCGAAATGAAGTGATTCCAGTGGCACTAAAAAGATAACACCCATACCTTTCTGGAAATGTAATGCAAGAAAAATAAAAAGAGAAAGATCATGGAAATCACATCCTATAAAGTCAAATCTCGCATTCTGCCAGTGTTGACCTTTGGCCATTAAAAATTTAATATCTGGCGCTACAGAAGTCCAATTGATGCAAACTCAATTGTTGTGGATTCCTGACTTATAGACCTATCAACGCTCCAAATTTCAGCCAAAAACGATGTCATATGAGGGAGATATGATTTTTCAAAGATGACAACTGAATTCTGCCAGCAAACAGGTTTCGTGAAGAAACAAGTCCAAATTACATTCCGAAGCATCTAAACCGACATCAAAGTTTTTATATCAGCAATTTAGCTCCTCTAAGTCAGAGCTTGAAGATTTCATGCAAGGTTATTTCTCCTTTTAGGAAAAATAGTTATTGAAGTACTTAAATATAAACTGCCAACTCAAGGAAGGACTATTTTGTAAAATAGAGACTAGGGTTTCTTAGCATATAAAAAGAAAGAGAGAAGGGGCAGCAGCCAACAGAAAAGAGGGAGAACAGAAGGAGGTAGCAGCCAGCTGAGAATAAACACAAATTCTCTCCTCTACAAACCCAAAAATCATGCTCTTTTCATTCTTTAGAAGTAGTTGTTCAATAGTTATGCAAGGCTAAGCTCTTTTCTTGGTTACAAGGACACAACAAACCTTCGGATTTTCTAGTGTTTTTAGGAAGTTTTAGTTTTCTACCGTTGGATTTTCGTACAATTTGCATTGTTTTCGATCTCTTGTGTGGTTGATTTCTTTTGAGTTTTCTTGATGATTTATGCCAGTAACCCATTTTACTAATCAAAGTCAAGTGCAGTTGGATCTCGAAATAGAAAAAAACTTTACGCAGGTTACGAAAGGAAGCTCGCCTCAACACCATGGCTATTGCACGACAACAAACACTCAAGGAGCTTGCTGCTCCTAATGTGGAAAATCAGCCATTGTGCATAAACATCGACAATAATGTAAACTTTGAGCTCAAATCTGGTTTTATACATTTGCTACCAACATTTAATGGTCTTGCAGGAGAAGATCCTCATACTCATCTCAAGGAGTTCCATATGGTTTGTGTTGGCATGAAACCGATCGTAGTTGATGAAGAACAGGTTAAGTTGAAAGCTTTCCCTTTCTATTTAAAAGGGGCAGCAAAGGCATGGTTTTTCTCTATTCTCCCATGGAATGCCATGAAGAAGATTTTCCTTAAAAAGTATTTCTCAGCATCTCTAGTTGCCAACATAAGAAAAGAAATATGTGGGATTCGGCAATCTCATGGAGAGACACTCTCCGAATATTGGGAAAGATTTGAGCAACTTTGCATTCAATGTCCTCATCATCAAATACCCGATTAGCTGCTCATTCAATATTTATATGAAGGATTGATGCCTACTGACCGTAGTATCATTGATGCTGCAAGTGGAGGCGCATTGGTGGATAAGACACTCGAGGCTGCACGCCAATTGATCTCAAACATGGCAGCCAACTCAAAACAATTTGGCACTCGTGGAGACTTCTCCAACAAACGAGTAAATGAGGTAAGTATTTCTAACCTTGAAAATAAAGTTAATGATCTTACTTCTCTTTTGCGTTCTTTGGCTTGTGGAAATGTGCAGCAGGTGAAAGTTTGTTGCATATGCTCCTTACAAGGACATGCTTCGGATATGTGTCCAACAATGCAAGAAGATTACATTGAACAAGCTCATGCAATTGAAGGAACATTCAATGGACAGCCCCAGCATAAATATGATCCCTTTTCCAACAAGTACAATCCCGGATGGAGAGATCATCCCAACTTACGTTACGGCAACCCATCCCAACAAGGCAATCAGGGCCAACAGTTCCATCCCCATGGATTTCAGCCCCAACAAAATTATCAAGTAAGACAACCCCCTCCATTCACAAACTCTAATGTTATGGGGTCGTCATCCAATGATGATCTTCGTGAGATGATGAAAACTTTGGCTTCTAATACTGTTACCTTGCAACAAAATGTCATTTCTTTTCAACAGGAAACAAGGTCAAGTATTCACAACTTGGAAAAGCAAATGGGGCAAGTAGCTTCAAGTGTGGGGAAATTGGAAGCACAAATGAATGGAAAATTGCCCTCCCAAGCATTGAATCCAAAAGAGAATGTTAGTGCGATCATGCTGCAAAGTGGAAAAGAACTTGAAAGACAAAGGTCGAAACAAATTGAGATGGAGGAAGAAGAAGAGATAGAAACTGAATTAAGTACAAAGAAGGAACATCCTCCTTCTCCACAAATTGAAACCACGACCAACACTCTAAAGGTAAGTCCTCACTCAATGAATTCTAGTTTTAAAACAATTGCACCCTTTCCTGTGAGTTCTTCTAGGTCAAAGAAAGAGGACAAAGAAAAAGAGATTTTAGAAGTTTTCAAGAAAGTAGAACTCAACATTCCTTTGCTTGATGCTATCAAGCAAATTCCCAAATATGCCAAATTCTTGAAGGAGTTGTGTACTACCAAGAGAGCTTTCAAACTGAAAGGTCATGAAACGGTAAGTATGGGTGAAGTTGTATCTGCTGTTGTTCAAAAGAATCTGCCTTTGAAACAAAAAGACCCAGGTGCATTTACTATCCCATGTGTTATTGGTAATGCTAGTTTTAAAAGAGCTTTATGCGATTTAGGTGCATCCATTAGTGTTATGCCTAAACATGTTTATGATTCTTTTAGTCTAGAGCCTTTGAATAAAACTAGTATTGTAATACAACTTGCGGATCGTAGTTTTGTTTACCCACTTGGTGTGATAGAAGATGTCCTAGTCAAGATTGATAGTTTGGTTATTCCATGTGACTTTTATATTCTTGATATGGAACATGATTCTTGTGATTCATCAATCAACACTCCTATATTGTTTGGGAGACCATTCTTGAAAACTGCCAACACAAAGATTGATTGTGGTAAGGATACCTTGTCTATGGAGGTAGGAGATGAAAAAATTGAATTTAATTTTCATGATGCAATGACATATCCTTATAGCAGTGTTTATTCTATCACATGTTATGACCAAGTTGATAAGTGTGTGCAGCAAGTTTGTGATTTTGATAGTGAGGATGGATTAAGTGTAGCTTTGAGCTATGGCTATGATTTTACCAAGATAGAAGAGATGGACAGGTATATATGTGTTCCCCAAAACATACATGAATCAGCATTGGCTTTGCAAGCTTTGCAAACTGTTCCCCATGATGCAGTAGTCATTCACCCCATCATGGACAATGAATGGGTGGCGCCTATCCTTTTAGTGCCTAAAAAGATTGGAATTACATTTGAAGAAATACAAAATGATGCTTACGAGAATGCAAGGGTTTACAAAGAAAAGACTAAGAATCTTCATGACCAAATGCTTACAAGAAAGGAGTTTCATGTTGGAGACAAAGTCCTTCTTTATCATTCGCGTTTGAAACTTTTTCCTGGAAAATTGCGCTCTCGTTGGATTGGACTCTTTGTTGTTTCTAATGTTTTTCCTTATGGTGCAGTTGAAATTACAAGTTTAGAAACCAACAGAGTACTCAAGGTCAATGGGCATCGTTTGAAACCTTTCTATGAAGGTTGGACGGCAGAACTCACTGCTTCTATAGAGTTAGGTGAACCAATCTATGAAGAATGAGCATGCCACATGTCAAGCCAATGACATAAAACAAAAGCGCTTACTGGGAGGCAACCCAGCACAAAAAAAAATCAGATTTGCTTTCTTTTTCCTTATCTTTTATTTTTTCACATTTTAATTTATTTTTTGTCATTCTCTTATGTTCCTTTGCTTTTATTTCAACATTGAGGACAATGTTGTGTTTTAAGTGTGGGGGTATTGGGAGAATTTTAGTTTTCTTTGTTGTTCTAAAAAAAATAAATTTGTGTTTGATCTTTTTAACTCCCATTGGTTTTTGAGAATATGAGTATTATGTATGAGAATTAATTGAGATAGATGAAGATATAAATCAAATGAAGGAGTATGCATGCAAATTTTAAGGTTTAATTGGTTTAGGGATTGACTTTGAGAATATGCCATGTTGACTTTATAGTGTTATACCAATGCAAGCTTTTGAGCCTTCAACATTATATTCTTTGATTGTGCCTTCTTTCAATATTTGGAGTTATAAAAGTCCAATTGATGCAAACTCAATTGTTGTGGATTCCTGACTTACAGACCTATCAACGCTCCAAATTTCAGCAAAAAACGATGTCATATGAGGGAGATATGATTTTTCAAAGATGACAACTGAATTCTGCCAGCAAACAGGTTTCGTGAAGAAACAAGTCCAAATTACATTCCGAAGCATCTAAACCGACATCAAAGTTTTTATATCAGCAATTTAGCTCCTCTAAGTCAGAGCTTGAAGATTTCATGCAAGGCTATTTCTCCTTTTAGGAAAAATAGTTATTGAAGTACTTAAATGTAAACTGCCAACTCAAGAAAGGACTATTTTGTAAAATAGAGACTAGGGTTTCTTAGCATATAAAAAGAAAGAGAGAAGGGGCAGCAGCCAACAGAAAAGAGGGAGAGCAGAAGGAGGCAGCAGCCAGCAGAGAATAAACATAAATTCTCTCCTCTACAAACCCAAAAATCATGCTCTTTTCATTCTTTAGAAGTAGTTGTTCAATAGTTATGCAAGGCTAAGCTCTTTTCTTGGTTGCAAGGACACAACAAACCTTCGGATTTCAAGAACCGTGAGATTTATTCTTCCTTCTATTTTCAGTTTATGTTCTGAATGAGTATGATTATTTTCCTATGCATATTTCCTATGATTGTTGTTGATGATTGCTAGAGCGGACTCTAAGTTATTATTGTGAACAATCTATTGCTAAGTTTAATATCAAAACCGGAGTTGTGATATATGAACTTGTGAAGCAACTAAGCTTGATAATTATGGCGAAACTACGTTATTGAACTTAGGGAGAACATTAGAACAAAGTGACACAAGTTGCGGACAGCTTGTATGTTAATCTTGATGAAATTATCTAGTTCTTAAAGCTACCATTAAATTGAATCATTAGTGCGGACACTTTGATTGTTTATTGGTTAGGATTAGTTATACGGCGGATCCGTTAATTAATCAACGTTAAGAAAAGATAAAATTTCAGAACATAAACTGCAATTTTCATTTCAAGGATCGGTTCTAATTTCTGTTGGTGGATGTGTGCTTGCGACCAAGGTTTGTTTTCTTGATAAGTTTCGGTTTTAATTGATTTTGTTTGCTAGTTTAATTGCTACCATAGTTTAGATAATCACAAACCAAATCCCCCCCAATTACATAGCGTATAACATAAAAATCTGACTTGAAACTTCCTCGTGGGATCGACCCCTTGCTTGCTCTATACTATCTTGTGTGTTTTAAGCTAGGGTAATTAATTTGTGCGACCGCGACATCGCAACAATGTTCCATTAAGCATGTTTATATCTTTAACCATCCATAATGATAATTGTTGTACAATGTATATCATCAACATTGTGGTTGATATGAATGGTGATGTTTGTGGGATTGAGACCCAGGATGATTGGGCTGAATTGAGTTGGAAATGCGGTATATTAAAAATATAAACAGGTCATATGTCGATAACTTGGGACCTCCCGGTATAAGGTATACTCTATTGAAATTTCAGTAGACTTTAATGCAAATACCATGAATATATATATATATATATATATATAGTCACTCTATTTATCAGCTAACATGAGATCGTTGCTTTATCCCAGATATAGGAATGTTACATTGCACATCCTCGTCATCTAGGTCACTAAAATCCTCAAGATTAGGTTCATACACTTCAACACTACAATATTTTTCTTTACCTATATCCTTATATTTTTGGATGACTAAAGGTTTAGAGGTATAATCTAAAGAGATATGACCAAAACCTAGACAATTAGTACACTTAACCATTGAACTCACCTTAGACACTTCATTAACAACTCGTTTGCCTTTATCTTTCTTATAAAGTTGGGAGTTACTAGGATTAGGTATGTGGGGTGGAGCACCTAACAAAGAATCACTACTTCTAAATTGGGACCTAATAGGGATACTATAAGAGTCCTGACGATTCTTCCACTGATTCTTTGTGACCAACGTGTAGTCTTTAACTAAGATATAAGCTTGGTCAAGGGTAGATACACCTTGAAATACAATTTCTCTTCTAAGATCATCTTTCAAGCCTTTATAAAATCTATGCAAATTCATGGCTTCATTCTCTCTTATGACACATCTCATTATGTAATCGTTAAACTGTGTTATATACTCATTGATAGTCTTATTCCCTTGTCTTAGATTGTTCCATTGGTCTAAGAGTTTATTCCTATAAGACTGGGGTAGGTACTTCTCCTGAAGGTTTTGTTTCATTTTGATCGATCAGTTATAGGAAGTTTACCCTTTATCTCTAAACAATCTTCAACTTCTCTCCAATAAGTTTTGGCTTCACCAATAAGCTTCATCTTAGCAAATCTAACTTTCCTATTATCAAACAAGTTATGTCACTTAAAAAATCAATCCATATCACGAATCCACATATCAAATATCCAAGGGTCATGACGACCATCAAAAGTGGGGGCTTATATTTTGTTATGGCTCAAGACTTGCTCATCAAAGTCATCGCCTTTTAAAGTAACCTAAATGATAGTCATACTGGTGGCGCTTAGAGTGAACTTGTTCATTATGATTATTCTTGTGATATTTATTGGTCTTTGAGTGCCTTATTCGAAAACTCTCTAGGGGCTCAATTCTTTTAAACATGTTGATCACCTAATTTTGCAGTGCTCTTTAAATGGTCATAAGAATATGACTAAGGGTTGAGTCTACGGTAAGTGTAAACTTAAGCTTGGACACTAGATGATCATGACACAAAAGCATGCAACACTCACTTAGAAATGAAATTGAGATCATAAATGGTTCTTGCAAATGAAGTCACAATATAAAAATAAAGCTAATCCTATCTTCTTCTCTTTTTTTTGTTTTAATGTGGAGATTAATCAAGAACAAATTACACCAATAAAATTATAAGCATGTAATGTTAAACCTTTAAATGTAAATTAATCAAATACAATGTCAAGGCAAAGACTCACAATTATTAAAGAGGACAAGATAATACATATCAATGATAAAAAAAAAAAGGTTAATGAGCAAATTAACGGATAAAAAGTAAGGTGAGAATTTTTTTTTTAGGAATTTTCTAGGCACAAAAGTAATATTAATAATAACCTTAAATGACAAGTTAAAAACCTAAAAAAAAAAACTTTGACAAATACAGGAGAGTGATTCACCAACTAGAGTGCTGGGAGGATGCTGGAATTTGCGGGAGCTGACGTGGCAAACTGGATGAATTGACTGCTAACATGGCAGATGATGTGGCTAGTTTGCTTACGTGGTGGGTGACGTGGGTGATCATGTTTGGCGTGGTAGCGGTGGCATGGCTGATGACGTGGCAGGGTTAATTTATTTTGCATCGAGAGTTTTCTTTGGTTTCCTGGTTTCCTTCATCTGGTTGCCTTCTGTAATTTGTTGCCACTGCTGACGGCGATGACACAAGAAAAGTGGATCTGTGATTCTGCTTGGGATCGGAGGTGCGAGGAAAGGGTTATGGTGTTTGTGATCTCGCTATTGGACGGGGGCCTGTTGATCCATTGTCATTGTTGAAGGCGAGGGCACTGTGGATGGTGGTAGGCGAAGATTTGTTGTGCTGCCCTTGCTGCGATGAATCACCAGTCGGTGCTGGCTGTGGTGGGTTTGTGGGTGGCCGTGGCTGGTGGTTTGCGACGCTAGTTTGGATGGTGAAGCTGAAGGTCTGCTGTGGAGGTGCTGCTGATCTATGTCGGAGGTAGTAAATCGGCGTGGATCTATGGGATGATGCAGTGGTCTTCTTGGTGGTGGTGGGTCTGCTATTGTGATTGGCTGAGGCGCCGCTGATGGCAGGGGCGCCGCTGCTGATAGCTGTCGTTGATGATGAACAATGACAATTTTGATTTCGGCAGCTGTTTGCTTGTGGAAAAGATGAACAATGTTTCCTTTTTTTTTCCAATCAAAACAATAGGACATTTTTGTTTTTGTTTGTTTTTTTATATCAAACCGAATATAGGGTTAAACATAAACATGTAGATCGTTTAATTGTAAGAACAATTAAAACCCTGTCTCTGATACCAAATTTGATATGGGACAATAAATAATAAGAATTAAAGCAAGAAAAGAAAGCTTTGGAGAAAGAAAGAAGCTAAAAAAGAGAAGAAAGGGGATTGGAGATAAGCAAATTCTGCAATATTTTCATTAACCATCAAAACTCCTTGACATTTAGAAAAGTAGGGTATTAATACTAAAACCCTAACTAGAACAAGCGATTAGGCTTATGGCCCACTAAATAAAATACCCAACAATAATTAAATCAAACCCAACAAATAAAGTCAAATTAATAAACCTCAACTAAAAATTCATATAAATTAAACCCAAAACATAAGTTAAAGTCCAATCTCTCAATTGTTTGGGCTATCTTCCATCGTTTATGATCATGCACGTGCATAAATAATATTTCAGGTTCAGATGCTCAATGTGTTTTTTGCATGAAACAACAACAAAAATGAAGGCATGTTATAAGCACATGATCTTATTAACAATAAAGGCTCATTTGATAGGGAAAGTCTTGTGGAATTTTGAGTCAAATTACCAACAAAAACTGGAACAAGTTGAAACAAAAAATCAAGAAGTTTTGGAGGCATGATCGAACAGAGGTAGTTATTTTTTTGGCAGAACAAGAATAGGCTCCATTCTGCAACGGTGATGCAATTCCCCTTCAGTCAGCCTTCCCACAAAAGCTTTTGCAGACATGCTAGATTGTGTTGAGGCTCTTGACCATGTTTGCCCCTAATTTCTTCAGGTTGAGTCATTATTGGGGGTTTGAACAAAGATGATCGGTCGGTTGGAAGGAACTTCCCTAGAGTTATTTCTAAGTTTTGCTCGAGTAAGCTAGAGGCAAGTCAAGTTTTTCTTCAGAGACTCCAACTCTTCTTGAAAATGGATGTTATGACGAGCACACTCTTCATCTTCCGTGTTTTTTTGCTCAAAGTCAGGTGTTTAGACTCGTAGGGGACCTACTTTTCATCCCGGTGCATGCATGACAAATGTATGAGCATGTAATCTATATGATGAACTTGCCCTTCAAGGGGTGACATATGGTCGTAACTCTTGTATGATGAAACAAGAATCTTGATTCTTGCCCAAACTCTACAATGAAAATTTTCTAAGTGACGACCATTGTATCACCTACAAGTCTTGAGTTCAAGATGCTTCAAGCAGGGTTTGCCCTGATGTAAATAAAGATAGCACATCTAACCTAAAGACAAGTTCTATTCATTATGTGAACATGGGTAGGTTTTCTACCTGGTCTCAAGAGGGTCTCATATCTGCACAGTGACAATCTTCGTAAAGACAGTATAGGGGCGTTGCAAGAAATGGTTAAGGCACGTATACCCACCATTACCAAGCAGGCACTCAGATATGAGTTGGGTGTTTCACGCATCTGAACCCTAACCAATAGTCATAAGGCAGATCGCTAGTTCCCCACCTAACCTAGAAGCTTGTGTGTGCTTTCAAAAATAAAGACATGTGATGCATGAGAGAATTCTACAAAATGCATGGAAAACAAAAAAGAAAAAACTTAAACACATCAAATACACAAAGCTTAGTCCAATATTGTTAGAAACAGTACCTTCCCCAGTGGAGTCGCCATTCTGTCGCACGTCACCTGCGCAGCGTCTGTTTTGGTAATTTTCATTTCTGTTGACTAGTTCGTTGAGAGTTCACCTAGTATTTCATTGAGGGTTACTAGAAAACTAGGATCTACTGGTCTTGTCAAAGATTTACAGGTAAGGGACAGGTTATGGTTAGAAAAGGTATTAGCACCCCTAACACACCCTACTTGAGGTAAACTACTTCATGACTTTGATGTGTTAAAGAAGTTTTAAAACTTTTGTCTTTTTTACATGTAAGTTCATAATTCTTGACCGTAAGCAAACCAAAATATTAAATTCTTCTTTATTCTTTATGATTTTATCATAAAAAAACATTCATAAAAAATAACATCCATAAAACAAATACAAACACACACATTCACTTTTACTATATTTTTTTTCTTTTTTCTTTCTTTTTTCACATCCACACTACAGATTATAAAAATTCAAAAAAACTAAATAAAAATTACATTAAAAAATTTAAAATTTATAAAATGGAGCCCAAAAAATTCAGGAACAATTCTGGGATGCATTCGTAGGTTCATGCGCCGCCGCTGATGAAGACAACAAAACCGGTGGATCGAGAACGTCTTCTTCTTCTCTATCTTCCTACGCCAGCGGTAAGGGTCACCGTCACCTGCAACAATAAAAAAAACACACAAACAACAGTCGGTTTTAATTTTTCTTTCCTTTTCAGATCTGCTCTCGGTCCTCCCTTTTTAGATTTGTTTCTTCTACAGAGCCCTTCTTTTTATTCTTTTTTCATTTCATCTTCTTCTCTGTTTCAGGTGGTCGGCAGTATGTCAAAGGGGCTATTGGAAATTATAGTGTTTTAATGTAAATAGGAAAGCTATATTTTAAGATAAGTAGGAAAGATACGTAAGAATATTTTGTATCAATCTGCTTTCAATTAGCTGTCATTCCTTATCAGTCTCTGATGTATAAGGGAACCCTAATGTATCTTGTATATAAATTGAACTTAATCAATATAGAAAAGCATTCCGCTTGAATAGTTTTTACTTATATGGTATCAGAGCTGGCTACGACCTAAACCTATTTTTTCTTCTTCTTTAACGCATCTGTTTGTTGCGTCTCTGCCTTGCCTCTGTTTTCTTCTCTTTTAAATCATGGCTGCTAATGATATTGATTTTTTGAGTTCTGGCGATTCATCCTCTGCTCCCAGCATCCTTGGTTCTCCATTATTCCTCCACCACTCAGATCACCCTGGTTTGCTTCTTGTTTCAAAACGATTGAATGGTGACAACTATAATTCTTGGCACCGTGCTATGACAATTTCTCTAAGTGCCAAGAATAAGACAGGTTTTATTACTGGCAAAATCAAAGAACCCCATAAGGCTTCAAATCCTGAAGAACATGCCTTTCGGCAGCGCTGCAACGACATGGTGCTTTCATGGATCCTAAATTCTCTTGAGCCAGAGTTAGCCGATTCTGTTCTTTCATGCATTACTCCTCATGCCATCTGGGAAGATCTTCGTGAAAGATTTTCTTTAGGGAACGCTCCCCGCATTTTTCAGGTTCAGCGAGACATCTACAGGATTGAGCAAGGTCAGATGTCAGTTGCAGCATATTACATAAAATTGAAGGGTTTATGGGACGAGCTTGTATCCTTTAATTCAGAAACATGTACTTGTGGTGTGCAGAATGATCGAACCAAACTTATACAGTTTCTCATGGGACTCAACGAGTCATATTCAGGTGCAAGAGGTCAGATTTTACTGATGAACCCTTTACCATCGGTTCGTCAAGCTTATGCCTCTGTTGTGAAGGAAGAAAAACAACGAGAGTTGGGGGCTGCTGTCACCATACCATCAAATACAGCAGCCATGGCTGTGCGTGGCAATTACAACATGTCTAAGGGTCGGCAAAATAATCAAGTTCATGGGAATCAATCAAACAATTCACGTAATAAAGAGCCTTTTCAGTGCACTTACTGTGGTGATATGTATCACAGGAAAGCAACTTGTTACAAATTAATTGGCTACCCTCCTGGTCATCCAATAAGTAAAGAAAAGGCATCACACCAGCGCCAAGGCTATGACAGGCATAACTCACACTCTGCATCTGGTAACCCCTCTGCAAATCAAGTGGATTTTAATCCCACTTTTCAGGAACTCCAGGTCTCTCTGCCCAACTTAACTGAGGATCAATATGTTCAGATACTCAATGCCTTGACCACCAAGCCTGTCACTCCACAGGTTAATGTTGTTGCTGACTCAACCTTCAAACATACATCAGGTTTATTACCGGTTGCTCACAATCACTGGATACTTGACAGTGGGGCAACCCATCATATTACTTCTTCTCCTACATTATTAAAGCATGTCGACAAGAATCAATCTTTGGCACCTATTTCCTTACCTAGTGGAGACGTGGCTAAAATTACTGTGACTGGCTTAATTCAACTTAACAATTCTCTTCAATTGAATAATGTCCTCTGTGTGCCAAGCTTTAAAGTTGATCTTATGTCTGTTGGCAAGACAACCGATGACTTACATTGCTCAGTGACTTTTTTTCCATCTTGGTGTATTTTGCAGGACTTGGCTACGAGGACAATGATTGGTGTGGGTAAGCGACGTGATGACTTGTATTACCTTGTGGCGTTGGCTTCAACTCCTCCTTCTACCCGTTTTGCTTGCAATTTGATTATCTCATCCAATCTTTGGCATCGTCAATTAGGACACCTTTCTTCTAATCGTTTACAATTTTTAGTTGATAATTCGCTTAAATTTAATTTTGATTCTAGTCATAAATGTGACGTTTGTCCTTTGGCAAAACAAACTCGTCAACCTTTTCCTTCTAGTTCAATTTCAACTTCGAAGTGTTTTTCTCTTATTCATTGTGATATTTGGGGTCGTTATAAAACCCCTTCTATTTCTGGTGCCTTTTATTTCTTGACCATTGTGGATGATTTTTCTCGTTTTACATGGGTTTTTTTAATGCGTAACAAGAGTGAGACACAAACTCTACTTCGTCAGTTTTTTCATTATGTTCATACTCAATTCAATACAAAGGTTCAAAAACTCCGTTCTGATAATGGGGCTGAATTTCTTTCATTAAAATTTTTTTTTCTTGAGGAAGGCGTTCTTTTCCAACACTCTTGTGTATATACACCTCAGCAAAATGGTGTCATTGAGCGCAAACATAGACACATCCTTGAAACTGCTCGTGCTCTACGTTTTCAATCTCATTTACCCATTACTTTCTGGGGAGAATGTATTCTTACTGCCATCCATATTATTAATCACCTTCCTACTCTGTTGCTTCACAAAAAAACACCATTTGAGATTCTTTACAACAAACTTCCTGATTATTCTCGCCTGCGAGTTTTCGAATGTGTTGCTTTTGCCACCATAGCCAATCCATCCTCAAAATTTTCTCCCTGTGCCACAAAATGCATTTTTCTTGGTTACCCTATGGGACAAAAGGCTTACAAACTTTACGATATTGCAACTCAGAAAATTTTCACCAATCGGGATGTGGTATTTCTCGAGGACACTTTTTATCATCCACCACAAGTCAATTCTCCAGCACACAATCCACCAGCCTTACCTATTCCTCTTCCTATTGTGTCTGACTCTTATTCCCATCTTCCTCCCTCATCAGTCATCATCGACCCCTTTGATCCCCCCATCTCCTCTTCATCTGCACCAACCGACTCAGCACCTTCTCTTCCTGAGCCACCTTCCTCTACTCCATTAACTTCACCAACTGCACAACAAACCCCTGTTCAGCTGGATGATCCTGTCCTTCCTGAACCTACTCTGGTTATTCCTGATCAGCCACTTCGTCGTTCTCAATGCCCTCGAGAAGCCAACGTCCGCCTCAAGGATTATGTTTGCTCACAGGTGATTCTGCCTCCACACCAATTGTTCTCAACCTCGTCTGCACCTACACCATGTACGAAGTATCCTCTCTGTCATTTTATTTCTTATAATCGGTATTCTCCATCACATCTCTGTTATATTGCTAATGTTAGTCGTGATGAGGAACCTCCTTCATATGAACTTGCTATGACTGATCCTAAGTTGCAGGAAGCTATGAATTCTGAGCTTCAAGCTCTCATTGACAATCAGACATGGAGCCTTGTTCCTTTGCCCCCTGGCAAACGCCCGATCAGTTGTAAATGGGTGTATCGCATCAAACGCAAGGCTAACGGGTCTGTTGAGCGCTATAAAGCTCGTCTTGTTGCTCGGGGTTTCACACAAACTGCTGGAATTGATTATCATGATACTTTTTCCCCCACTGCAAAAATGGTCACTGTTCGCTACCTCCTTGCTATTGCTGCCAGTCTGAACTGGCCTTTACATCAGCTAGACGTCAACAATGCTTTCTTAAATGGTGATTTATTGGAAGAAATATATATGTCTCCTCCTCCTGGTCTTCGGCGACAGGGGGAGAACATTGTGTGTCGCCTCCACAAATCACTATACGGCCTTAAGCAAGTGTCTCGACAGTGGTTCTCTAAGTTCACAGAAGCTGTTTTTGCTGCTGGTTTTTTTCAGTCAAAAGCCGACTATTCCTTGTTCATCAAAAGAGACGGCACATCTCTTACTATCCTATTGATCTATGTGGATGACATTTTGATAACAGGGAACAACATTGAATCCATCAAAGGTTTAAAGCAGTTCCTTCATACTCGTTTCCGCATCAAAGACCTTGGTGATTTGAAATTCTTCTTAGGCATTGAAATAGCCCGTTTCAAGAAAGGCATTTATATTTCCCAGCGTAAATATGCTTTGGAAATTATCAAAGACAGTGGATACTTGGGTGCCAAACCAGTTGAGTTTCCTATGGAAGAATGCAGACTTTCAAATACAGGAGAATTGCTCAAAGATCCTTGTATATACCAGCGTCTAGTTGGTCGATTAATTTACTTAACCATCACTAGACCTGATATCACATATTCAGTTCACATTCTCAGCCGATTCATGTATGAACCACGTCAACCTCACATGGCTGCTGCTCTTCGAGTTGTTCGTTATTTAAAATCAGCTCTCGGTCAAGGTTTGCTTCTTCATTCAAATAACTCATTACACTTAACAACATTTTGTGACTCTGATTGGGCAGGTTGTCCTATCACTCGCCGCTCCACCACTGGGTATTGTGTATTCCTTGGAAATTCTTTAATTTCATGGAGAACAAAAAGGCAAAAGACAGTTTCCTTATCAAGTGCGGAAGCTGAATATAGAGCAATGGCAGGTACATGTTGTGAGCTTACTTGGTTAAGACATTTATTAACAGATTTACATATGCCAATTTTAGATCTTGTCACTCTTCATTGTGATAATCAAGCTGCCTTACACATTGCAAAAAATCCTGTGTTTCATGAGAGAACTCGGCATATTGAAATGGATTGCCACTTTATTCAGGACAAAATTTTACGAGGTGAAATTGCTACTCAATACGTGATTTCTTCACAACAATTAGCAGATGTGTTTACAAAAGCTTTGGGAAAAGAGAAGTTCAAACAGCTCATGTGCAAGTTGGGAGTTATTGATATTCACTCTCCAACTTGAGGGGGAGTGTTGGAAATTATAGTGTTTTGATGTAAATAGGAAAGCTATATTTTGAGATAGTAGGAAAGATACGTAAGAATATTTTGTATCAATCTGCATTCAATTAGCTGTCATTCCTTATCAGTCTCTGATGTATAAGGGAACCCTAATGTATCTTGTATATATATTGAACTTAATCAATACAGAAAAGCATTCCGCTTGAATAGTTTTTACTTATAGGGGTGGCCGACGGCTGAGTTTCTGTCGTGTTTGTGTAGCTGCTGGAGGCTAGTGAGAATGGTTGGGTCAGCATAGAGTCGGGAAGTGAGGCTGGATTTGGGGTTCAGCCGTGTGTGGGGAAGGAGTCAGAAGAAGAGGGAGGATCTGTTGGGTGAGGACTGGAAGGTGATGTTCTCGGTGAGGAAGTGGAGCAACTGAGAGAGGAAGGTCTGCGGCAAAGGGGTGTTGGTTTTTGGAGACCGGTGTGCAGGGTGGGAAATGGAGCTGCTGTGTTTGGGCTGTCTAGGTATGGATGGCAGCAAGAAGGGAAAGGAAATGGTGTGGAAGCAAAAATCCCAAAGTAGGGGAGAGCGGCGGCTTTGGTTGATTCTCTGTGGGGGGAGATTGAGAGAGGAGAGGGATGATGGGTATCTTGGGTTAGCTAGGAGAAGGAAACGGTGTTGGGTAGAAAATGGGGAAATGGCATTGGGAGACGGCTTGTTTGGAAAAGGAAAATGTGTGGCGGCCAGGCGTGTGTGGGGATGGAGAGGCTGGTGCTGAGAAGGGGAAGCTTGTCTTGTGGCTGGCTAGAGAAAAAAATCCAAACCAGGGAGGGTGGCTGTTTGGTTAGAGAGAGGTTTAGGTTTAGGGGTTTTTTTTTGTTTTTTTTTCAAAAATTGTCCTCTCTTTGTGTATGTGTTGGAAACTCTTATTTATAGATAAAAATATTGTTTGGTCTCCAAACTTGGTCCTTCAACTTTTTTTTTTTAAATTTTGATTTTGCTTAATTTTTTTGTATTTTTTGAAAACGAGCAATATCAACGTCGACTCAAATGAGAAAAATCAATGATTTTAAAAAATAACGCGTGAAAAGTCAAACGCGTTCGAAAGACCTTTGAAAATTTAAATTCTTTTTTAGACGACGTTAAAAATGCTAAGAATGATGCAAATATATTAAAAACATTTTTTTTTATTTTTGTTATTTTTCGCTATTTTTGGATTTTTTTGAAAATTTTATAAAAAAGGTGGGTCAAAATTTGGGTAACAACATAGTATATGAGGGAGGTAACCTAGGGTTAATAGGGAGTGTGTCAACAACCTCGGGTACTGGCTAATAGGGAGTGTGTCAACAACTGCATTCTTAGGGGATAATTAAGTTTTAGGTATCATCTCAAAAGCTTTTAGCCAAAGAGAACATCACTGGAAAAACAGTTGGAGAGGAATTAAAGGTCTTGACAATGTTTGAACAAATAACTACAATCTTGAGCATTCTAACACCTTTATTGCCTTACCAGGTGGTTTGGGCACACTAGAAGAGATATTTCAGATTTTCTCACAGGCCCAACTGAACATTTACTAGAAACATATATGTTTGTTAAATGTTAATGATTTTTATGATAATTTGTTGTCTTTTCTTGGTCATGTTGTGGAATAAAAGTTTATAACATCTTCAACACAACAAAGCATAAACTTTATTGCAATTGATGAATAATTAATTGATCAACTACAAATTTTCATCCCTGAAATTGATTCATCCATGAATCAAATAGTCTGGTCAACCATTGAAAGCCGTAAAAAGCATAGATTGGATTTGAGCCTTAATGTGTAAATATTTATCTTTCGATTTTACCCATATCATATTATTTTTTGTTTTGTTATTTTTGTTATATTTGTTTAAGTCTGTTTTAGGTTTTTTTTTTTTGTTATTTCAGGTGATGTTTTCTATGCTTTATCTTTCTAACTTTAAACATTGAGGACAATATCTCATTTCGGTTGGGAGAGGGGGGGAGGATAGTTGAAATCATAAAAAAACACTTTCTTCTTAATGTTATTAGAACTATTTGGTAGAAGTGTTATTGTTACAATAACAAAATAAGGAGGAACTTCTTTGACTCTTGAGACACATCGTAATAAATTTTTTCCAATAGTTATTTGCAAAATTCATTATCATGCGCTTCTTTTTGAAATCATAAAAAAAAACTTTCTTTCTTCTTAATGTTATTAGAACTATTTGATAGAACTATTATTGTTACAATAACAAAATAAGGAGGAACTTCTTTAACTCTTGAGACACATCGTAATAAATGTTTTCCAATGGTTATTTGCAAAATTCATTATCATGCGCTTCTTTTGAAATTATTCAACTTTACAAACTCTCATACTGTTATCATTTAATTTTACTCATATACTTAATTAGCAAGTATTCATAAAACCATATTTTTCACACACACACATTTTAACACATGATTATAGGTTGCAAATTGAATTATTATATTTTTTGTGTTCTTTTGTCAAAGGTTGTAACTAAGAAAATAGGAAATTACAAAATAATACAAAAAATAAAGCTCGCTACATGGGTTAAAAATGTATTTGTGTTTTAAGTTGTGTTATTAAAAGAAAAAAGATTATATATATCCCAACCCAAGGAAGTTAATCTTAGAAAAATATTCAAACAACTTTTGTTTTGCTCCAAACAAAGAACTATGTGTTCTTATATTAATCATAAAAAGAAGGTTTATTTATTTTTATTTTTTTGTGATTAAATGTAAGAAATTTTATAGATGAAAACAAAACTAAGCAGGAGACCAGCAAGTCAAAATATACAGGCATGTACAAAATAATGAACAAAGAAAACATGCTCCCTTGAACAAGCAAAAAGAACATCATAGTCATCAAAGATAGCTATTCAAAAACATAACTATATACAAAAAAACACAACCAACACAAGATAGGAAGAACTAACCAACATAACCAGCAACAAAAGCATGAAAGCCAACAACAGTAAGGAAGCACCTCTAGGAGACCAAAAGATAGCAACACCAAGCTTTTTCAAGCCCAGCAGACTCATAGATGAACTTTGAGAACACAGCCGCCAAAGCAGCTCAAGTGAGAATAACAAGTATACAACGTTGCTAGCAAAGTCAGCCAGCAACAGCAGCCAAGCAGAGCAAAATGGCTACAAAGCAATAACAGGAGACGCAGCAGAGCAAGCAATCCTCCCAAAGCAGGGATAGGAAAGCAATCAAAATTAGCAATCATGTACAAAACACTACACATGCAATAATAGGAGACCTTCATAGTAGACAACCGGTGCAGCAGCACATAACAACAACACTAAAACGAAGTCTCAGCAGGCCAGCCAACACAACACCGTAGCAAACCAGCATCTTTCACAGAAAGAAGCTAGGAACAATGATCCAGCTGGACATGACTCATACCCTAACCGACTTAGAGGGCAGCATTAATAGAGAGCCACATTAATTCTAGCAAACCAAGCAAATGTGGTTTGACCTAAACATAGACATGACTCTAAGGACTGAAGCCACATCATAAAACAGTAGCAGCAGGGATCCTGAAAGCATAGCAACAAGAATTGTACTCCAGGAATCGACAGAGTGAGGCTTGACCATCTTATGATAATCCAAGGGCTAGGAAGCTCTCTAGTATGCCAGCAGCAGAGACTACCAGCATCATAGGGAGAGACACAACAACCAACAATAGCAGAAAGATAACAATGTAACAAAATACTGTAGTAGTAGACCAACCCAGCAAGCCAGGCTGACACTGCAACCAAGAGATCAATGTAACATACCAACAAAACATCATAAGATGCACAACCTCATTATTTTTTAGAGGGCAGGTTGTCCCTCTAGAAGTCCAACAAAAATGGATATTACAGAGTGAAAGGGCTACCCCGTCCGGAAGCTATGTTGGGAAAAGAAGGAGAAACATGAGTAACGACCAGAGTAGAAGGTGTTCTGCCTTTGAAATTGGCAAAGGAGAAAACATAATCAACCACTTCCTCATTGGAATCCACAACAATAGGGAATTCCACAATCAGGACTCGCTCAAGGTGAGGAGATGAGCAACCAGGCCCTCCAATTAGGGTTTCAAGAGATGAAGACGAGCCAATATTTGGGCAAGTTAAATCAATCTGGAAACTAGGAAGGACATCCAAGGCGAGCACAAAGTTCGCGTAAGGAGAAAGTGGGAGCTTTTCGTGATTTGGGCATTGATTGTCCCAGGGAAGGATTTTGTCCATGAAAGGGAGCAAACCGAGATGCTAGAAAAGATGGTGAGATCCAAGCCGATGAACAAAAGCTTGAGAGTGCAGGAGTAGAAGGGTGCAGACATGTGGAGAAACTTCTTGGAGAAGAAGAGCATCTCTCTCTAAATTCTTTCTCTAGCCTTTACTGACGACTGACTTCAGGTTTATCAATATCTTAAGTAAAAGGTATGTGGTAGGAATATAAAATCTCATGATAGTTTGTTTATTTGAATTGATCAGTGGAAATAAAATGATGATTCTTTTTGTTTTAGATTTTGTAATTTTATTTTTAATTTTAATATTTTAATTACTAAGGACTAGTAATAAGCTAGTTTGAGTGTGATAAGTATTTAAAAATATATTTTTATTAAGGTTTTATATCATCATACTACACTTAAATTATTATTAAGTACCATACTTAAACACATTTTATAATAACAAGTCTAATAATATAAGATATTTTTAATTTATAGTCAATGCTTGGTTTTTATGGTGTTTGATAATATAAGATATCATATTACACTTAAATGATACGATGAAGACAGAAAAAATGCCCTCTACTCTCTTCTCTCTTCCTTTCCTCCTATGTGATCGGATTTGGAATCCTTTGCATTTGATTATGTCTTAATTTTGATTTCTTTTAGATTAAGTTCGTTTCCTACATGATTTCATTCAAGTTTCATTTTCTCTATTTCAATTTTCAGTGCCTTTTGTTTCTGTTCTTGAAGCTTAAACGAGGGAGAGAATATAGGTACTAGTGCTGTTATTTCTCCTCCTAACATTGATTTTCAAAATGATGCTTTCCACTCCATCAGCAACAAAGCCATTCAAAATGTAACAAGGGATGGTCAGCTTTCGATTAGACACAACCCGAGAATACAACTTCAATAGATGTTGCATGGCCATAACACTAAATTTTCTTAGTATTCTGATGAGATCAAAGTTGCTACTAAAGGTCATACTCGATTACTTAGATACGGAAGTATTGTTGAACTAGATGAAAGTATTGTTGAACTAGATGAAAGTAGAGGAATCAAGATGCCTTTTGGGGAAGATAGGGCAGGTCAGGGGCTAGTAATTAATGTTAGTTTGGTCAATGTCCAAGAAAAGAAAGTTTCAGAACAACAGATGGGTAAGAAAGTAGTCCACTCCACCTTTTTAGCTAAAGAAGGAAATATGCCAGTTGCTTTTATACATCCAGAGTTGTCACACTCAAATTTTAAATTGGAAAATATGGCAAATCCCTTGTAAAGTGTGTCCTTCACACCTGTTAGTCCTCTACATCCTATTGTCTCCAAGCAATCCAACGGTTGCAAGTTAAACTTCTTAAAAGCTGTTAAAGGTAAGGTCAACTTTGATGTGAAAGTTGGCCATACTTTACAAACAAACTAAAATTTATGTATTTTACCTCCCTCGCAGGAATTTGACCAGGTTATAGCAAGTCTTCTAGTTGAAGTCTTTAAAGAAGGGTGTACTCATTGGCAATCCACCATCGTTAAGCACTTTGTAGGTCAAAAGCTTCCATTCCTAGTTGTTAATTCTATAGTTAACAAAATTTGGGGATCATTTGGATTATTAGAAGTGTTTTCATCAAATAATGGTTTCTTTCTCTTCACCCTTGATTCGGTTGATAATGCTACTCTTATCTTGGACCAAACTCCATAGCACATGGCCAATAGACGTTTGGTCTTTAGATGTACTGTAACGGCTCACACTTTCATATGTGATTATAGTTACTTTCCTACAATTTGGTATGTAAAAATACGGGTAATTATTTTTTCCAGTTCTTATATACAAGTCTACCAAAATTTCTACTGAAATTTCGATAGAGTCTTCCTTATACCGAAAGGTTCCAAATTATCAATATATACCCTATTTACAATTCTAATATCTTACATCTCATAACTCAATCACGACCCAATTATCCTGGGTCTCAATCCCACAAATATCATCATCATCATCATCATCATCATCACAACCACAACACATATAACATACATTGAACAACAAATATCATTATAGGAGAATAAATGAGATAAACACGCATACATGAAACATGATTATATGAATTTCATAATTAAGTTCATCTATTCAAGTTTAAACATCAATTATACAAATTAAGTTATATAAAAGTTGTAATAGTACAAAATACAAGGGTATACTCCCTAGAACTTAAACTATAAAAAATGACTATAAGCTAGGATCTACTCCTGTCGTGCATGCGATGGTCTTGGAACAAAATACATATTATTGAAACATGAAAATCATAATAATATAGCAACACAAATATCCAACAATTTAAAAAGAAAAACATGCAATCATATTTTATTCACTTCTCCCTTCTGGTTTTCATTGGAAACTCTTTCTCCTTCAATTACTAAAAACTGTTTCCTCTTCCATTATCAACCTCCATTCAAGATTTCATAAGATCAACCATGATCACTCCCGCTTAACACATTACTGATACCAATTTCACTGGTATCATCATCATCTCGTAGGAGTCGATGCAAGGTGATCCCCTTATCCGAGATCCTACATACACTAAATGTATGCTAGCCAATACGTGGTGATCCTCTTACCCGGGATCCTAACATATACTAAATGTATGCTAGCCAATATGTGGTGATCCCCTTACCCCGGATCCTAACATACACTAAATGTATGCTAGCCAATACATGCTGATCCCTTTACCCGGGATCCTAACATACACTAAATGTATGTTAGCCCATACATGCTGATCCCCTTACCTGGGATCCTAACATACACTAAATATATGCTAGTGGAAACACATATTACACTTATCATATTTTCTTTGTTAGTGGTACTCCCATCACTTGGCAATGCACACAAGGGTAGTTCACCTTGAACACACACATACATTCAGAATACTATCCGAAATAACAACATCAATACACCAACTTCCATCATTTTACATAATATCCAACGTTGCAAATTTACATCTCACATTATTAACATATTAAATTCTTGAATTTAACTAAAAAGCTTCGATGAGGATCAACTACCTGCAGTACAAGCTCTACTTTTGCTCCCCTGCTGCTGCTGTTGCTATTGCACTACACCGGTGGTCCCTCCTACAATGACAGGCTCATCTCATAAATTTTCCTCATTCAATGATATGTTTTATAATAATCATATCAACAACTAATATTAGATCTTTCTTTCAATCATTTCTTTCTTTATATGTTATGTTTTTCTCATTACACCCATTAATGTTGTCATCCTTTATCCAACCATAGTTATCATTCCTTTCTTTATGTTTTAAAATGTTACTGTCTAGACATTGGACTATTACTATCCAACCGTTATTGTCTTGACATTGAATTGATACTGTCTGACATCTCATTAGATTTTTTACTATATCTAGAGTTATGGAACTCCGTTTCAAGCGAGATTAGTCTCGTTGGAAAGCTAAGACACGAGGCTACAAGTTCTCTAAGGAAGGAGAACCCAGTTCTGCCTCTAAGATAGTCAAAATGGCTCATCAACAAACATTGGGCTGTTATTGCCCAACTGTTACTGTTTTGACATTGAACTGTTACTGTCCGACCTCTCCTTAGATTTTTAACTATATCTAGAGTTATGGAACTCTGTTTCATGCGAGATTGGTCTCGTTGGAAAGCTAAGACACGAGGCTACAAGTTCTCTGAAGGAAGGAGAACCCCATTCTGCCTTTAAGACAATCAAAATTACTCATCAACAAACATTGGACTATACCTGTTTATTTTTGCATTTCAAAAGGGCTTTTGAAAATTTTGAATTTTTTGATGTTTTTAGATCATTTTGATGCACTGATATAAAAATGATTTTAAAAAAATAAAAAAAAATTATTTCGATACATTTCTAAGTGAAAAGCATTTTAAAAAGAAACCGCAACCACACTCCTAAGCAGGCTCTTATTGTCCAACTGTTACTCTCTTGACATTGAACTGTTATTGTTAGACCTCTCATATTTTTAACTATATCTAGAGTTATAGAACTCCGTTTCAAGTAAGATTGGCCTCGTTGGAAAGCTAAGACACGAGGCTACAAGTTCTCTAAGAGAAGGAGAACCCAATTCTGCCTCTAAGATTTATGAGATGAGTCTATCATTGTAGGAGGGACCACCGGTGTAGTGCAACAGCAGTAGCAGTAGCAGTAGCAGCAGCAGCAGGGGAGCACAAGTAGAGCTTCTACTGCAAGTAGGTGAAGCTTTTTAGTTAAATTCAAGAATTTAATATGTTAATAATGTGAGATGTAAATTTGCAACGTTGGATATTATGTAAAATGATGGAAGTTGGTGTACTGATGTTGTTATTTCGGATAGTATTCTGAATGTATGTGTGTGTTCAAGGTGAACTACCCTTGTGTGCATTGCCAAGTGATGGGAGTACCACTAACAAAGAAAATATGATAAGTGTAATATGTGTTTCCACTAGCATATATTTAGTGTATGTTAGGATCCCGGGTAAGGGGATCAAGCATGTATTGCTAGCATACATTTAGTGTATGTTAGGATCCTGGGTAAGGGGATCACCATGTATTCGCTAGCATACATTTAGTGTATGTTAGGATCCCGGTAAGGGGATCACTTTGCATCGACTCCTACGAGGCGATGATGATGATACCAGTGAAATTGATATCGGTAATGTGTTAAATAGAAAGAATTATGTTTGATCTTATAACGTCTGGAATGGAGGTTGATAGTGGAAGAGGGAACGATTATTAATAGTTGAACAAGGAAGAGATTCTAATAAAACCAGAAGGGAGAAGTGAATAAAATATGAATGCATGTTACCCTTTTGAAATGGTTAGATATTCGTGTTGTTATATTTATTGTGATATTCACATTTCAATAATTTGTATTTTGTTTTAGGATCATCGCATGCACCACATGAGTAGATCCTAGCTTATGTTCCTTTTTTGTAATCTAGGTTCTAGGGAGTATACCCTTGTATTTTGTAAATATGAAAATGTTTGTATAACTTAATTTATATAATTAATGTTTAAACTTGATTGAATGAACTTAACTCTGTAGTTCATATAACCATATTTCATGATTGTGTCTTTAATTTTTTATCCATCCATAATGATATTTTGTTATATAATGTATATCATAAATATTATGGTTGATAAGTGTGATAATATTTGTGGAATTAAAACCCAGGATGATTAGATTGGGATTGAGTTATGAGATGCGAGTTATAAGAAGTGTAAATAAGTTACATGTCAATAACTTGGGACCTTCCGGTATAGGGGGTACTCTATTGAAATTTCAGTAGATTTTAATTACTCTGTTTTTAGGTTGACATGACATGAGATTGTTGTTTTTATCCCGGAATGGGGGATGTTACATCTTAGCCCTAAGCCTAGTAATTAGACCAAATGGAACCTCCAATGGATCCTTTGATAGTTGGATTGCATCATCTCCTCTCTCCTCAAAAGGATTCAATCTTGAATCATCACCTACATCAAACAAATAAAGATTAGAAACATTGAATGTAGCACTAACACGATACTCACCTGGTAGATCCACTTTATAGGCATTATCATTAATCCTTTATATGAAGACCATCTCCTCGAGGCATCAACTTTGATCTTCTTTGTTCAGGGAACCTTTCCTTCTTAACAATTGAATTAAAGTCTGGTTAACAACTTTAGTTTGGCCATCTGTTTGTGGATGACAAGTAATAGAATATAAAGTTTAGTTCATAACTTACCCCACAAAACCTTCCAAAAGTAACTAAAAAACTTAACGTCTTGGATACAATGCTCCTAGGAAGACCATGTAGTCGAATGACCTATCTAAAGAATAAGTCATCTATATATTTGTTGCATCATCGGTTTTATGGCAAGCAATAAAATGTGCCATTTTAGAAAATCTATCCACGACAACAAATATAGAATCTCTCCCTTTCCTAGACCAAGGTAAACCTAAAATGAAATCCATAGAAATATCAACCCAAGGTTCTTTAAAAACAGGCAAAGGTGTGTATAGTTCATGAGGCATTACCGTAGACTTAGCTTGTCTACATGTTATACACCTATTGTAAATCCCAAGAAAAACCAAGGCTGGATTAAATTAAAGAAAATAAACTAAACTAAAAAGAAGTGGGGGGTAAGAACCAATACACTTAAAGAAAATGGGGCCTAAATGCAAATAAGAATAATTATAGAGCATAAATACTCCTATTCTCACCAAAAACAGATCTGCAGCTACGTAAAGAAAGAAAAGAGGGAGTTTTTATATCTATTTTTAGAAATTAAGAGAGAAACACCAAAATTTCAAGAACCCATCCCAGATTGAGGGTTATAGGTAAAATAAACCCTGGTGGGAAAGGGGGTCAACAAGAAAAAAAAATTGAATAAGAAGAGAAGAGGGGAGGGTCGGTTGTCATTAGAAAGAAAAGGAGGGTTCAAAGCCTTGATTCGCATCAGGTAAGATATTCTAAACCTGGTCTTATGAGTTATTTCAAGTCGATTATGAATTGATGCCTGGATGTTAATTTATATATTGAGTTCTTAGACTTGAATTGAGGAAAAAGTAAGAGTTGTTAAAGTAAAGAACTTCATGTGTTGTGTGTAAATGGAAAGGTTGATGAATCTGGACAGTTTCGTCTCTTGACCTTCAAAGAGATTTTGGGTAGGAGAATGAAGAAATTGTAGTTTTGGATGTTTGTTAATGAGCGATTTTGACTACCTTAGACGCAGAACTAGGTTCTTCCCAAAACATAGAACTTGTAGCCTCATGTCTTACCTTTCCAACGCCATAAATTTCACTTGAACCGGAGTTCTATAACTCCAGATATAGTTAAAAATCTGAGGAGAGGTCAGACAGTAACAGTTTGAAAATGGACAGTAATAGTTGGACAGTAACAGTCCAAACGTTTGTTAATGAGCCATTTTGACTACCTTAGAGGCAGAACTAGGTTCTTCCCAAAACATAGAACTTGTAGCCTCATGTCTTACCTTTCCAACGCCACAAATTTCACTTGAATCGGAGTTCTATAACTCCAGATATAGTTAAAAATCTGAGGAGAGGTCAGACAGTAACAGTTCGAAAATGGACAGTAACAGTTGGACAGTAACAATCCAAGCGTTTGTTAATGAGCGATTTTGACTACCTTAGAGGCAGAACTGGGTTCTTCCCAAAACATAGAACTTGTAGCCTCAGGTCTTACCTTTCGAACGCCACAAATTTCACTTGATTGGAGTTCTATAACTCCAGATATAGTTAAAAATCTGAGGAGAGGTCAGACAGTAACAGTTCGAAAATGGACAGTAACAGTTGGACAGTAACAGTCCAAGCGTTTGTTAATGAGCGATTTTGACTACCTTAGAGGCAGAACTCGGTTCTTCCCAAAACATAGAACTTGTAGCCTCATGTCTTACCTTTCCAACGCCATAAATTTCACTTGAATCGGAGTTCTATAACTCCAGATATAGTTAAAAATCTGAGGAGAGGTCAGACAGTAACAGTTCGAAAATGGACAGTAACAGTTGGACAGTAACAGTCTAAACGTTTGTTAATGAGCGATTTTGACTACCTTAGAGGCAGAATTGGGTTCTTCCCAAATATAGAACTTGTAGCCTCATGTCTTACCTTTCCAACGCCATAAATTTCACTTGAATTGGAGTTCTATAACTCCAGATATAGTTAAAAATCTGAGGAGAGGTCAGACAGTAACAGTTCGAAAATGGACAGTAACAGTTGGACAGTAACAGTCCAAGCGTTTGTTAATGAGCGATTTTGACTACCTTAGAGGCAGAACTAGGTTCTTCCCAAAACATAGAACTTGTAGCCTCATGTCTTACCTTTCCAACGCCACAAATTTCACTTGATCGGAGTTCTATAACTCCAGATATAGTTAAAAATCTGAGGAGAGGTCAGACAGTAACAGTTCGAAAATGGACAGTAACAGTCCAAGCATTTGTTAATGAGCGATTTTGAGTACCTTAGAGGCAGAACTGGGTTCTTCCCAAAACATAGAACTTGTAGTCTCATGTCTTACCTTTCCAACGCCATAAATTTCACTTGAATCGGAGTTCTATAACTCCAGATATAGTTAAAAATCTGAGAAGAGGTCAGACAGTAACAGTTCAAGAATGGACAGTAACAGTTGGACAGTGAAAGTCCAAATATAAATAAAGGAATGATAACTAGGATTGGACAAAGAACGACAGTAATAATGAGTGAGATGAGAAAAAACATAAAGTACTAAGAAATGACTGAAAGAAAGACTTATTGGTTGTTGATATGGTCATTATGAAACATATCCTTGAGTAAGGAAAATTTATGAGATAAACCTGTGATTTGCAGGAGGGACCACAGACGTAGTGCAACAGCAGCAGCAGGGGAGCACGAGTAGAGCTTCTATTGCAGGTAGGTGTTTCACACCTATGCTTCCTAGTTAAATTCCATGATTTAATATATTTTGATGTGAAATGTGAATTAATGAATGTATGTGTATTCAAGGTGAAAAGTTGTTATGTGAATTGCCAAGTGATGAAATTATCACTGAAAAAAAAGAAAATATTAGAAGTGTGATTTGAGGCATAACTAGCATACATTGAGTGTATGTTAGGATCCCGGGTAAGGGGATCACCATGTATTGTCTAGCATACATTGAGTGTATGTTAGGGTCCCGGTTAAGGGGATCACCCTGTTTTGGCTAGTATACATTTAGTGTATGTTAGGATCCCGGGTAATGGGATCGTCACGAATGGACTAACATACATTTAGTGTATGTTAGGATCCCGGGTAAGGGGAATCTCCACGTATTGGCTAACATACATTCAGTGTATGTTAGTATCCCGGGTAAGGGGATCACCATGGAATGGCCAGCATACATTTAGTGTATGTTAGGATTTCGGATAAAGGGATCGCCTTATATCAACTCCTATGGGGTGGTGATGACAATACCAGTGAAATTGGTATCGGTAATGTGATAAGCAAAAGAAATCACGTTGATCTTATAAAGTCTGGAATGAAGGTTGATAGTGGCAGAGGGAACGGTTATTAATAGTTTGAATAAGGAAGAGATTTTTTTATAAAAAAAAAAAACTAGAAGGGAGAAGTAAATGAAATATGAATGCATGTTACCCTGTTGAAATTATTAGATTTTCATATTGTTATATTTATGGAAATATTCACCTTGCAATAATATGTATTTTGTTTTAGGATCATCGCATGCACGACAGGAGTAGATCCTAACTTATGTTTCCTTTTTGAAGTCTAGGTTCTAGGGAGTATACCCTTGTATTTTGTAAACATTAAAATGGTTGTATAACTTAATTTGTATAATAAATGTTTAAACTTGATTGGATGAATTTAACGCTGTAGTTTATATAACCATATTTCATGTCTATGTATTTATATTTATTTAAATTATCCATCCATAATGATATTTTTGTTATATAATGCATATCATAAATATTATGGTTGATAGGTGGGAGTATAATTGTGGAATTGAAACCCAGGATGATTGGGTCGGGAATTGAGTTATGAGATGCGAACTGTTACAAGTGTAAGCAGGTTACATGTCGGTAATTTGGGACCTTCCGGTATAGGGGGGACTCTGTCGAAATTCTGGTAGATGTTAATACGAAGACCATGAATATGTATATATATATAAAAAAATAAATTAAGTACTCTATTTTTCTATTGACATGAGATTGTGGTTTTATCCTAGAAATGAGGGATGTTACATTTGGTATCAGAGCTCAAGTTGCTATTCCGGGGATAGGAATGATTATATGGTTTTGGAATGTGTTTCAGGATGGTGAGAACAAGGCAAGGAGCCAGGACTGATCCATCCCCAGTTCGGGGAAGTGGCCAGAGTATTCGTAATGAAAGTGATCCAGACTGGGATCCCTTGGCAGACACCTCCTCTCATATACCTGCAGCATCAGTGTACTCAGAAGGGGGCGAGTCAGTGAGACTTCGAGATGATTCATCGTTCCGTCAGGCAGATGTATCCATGCCCGAGGGATCAGACAGACAGGGGGGAGATAATATACCTCCACCAGTGGCACCGGTAGCTGAATCAAACCTATTTTCGGATCCTACTTTTATGGAACATATAGTGAGAGCTGTGGCAGCAGGAATGGTAGCGGGGGCCTCCAATACGACTCCTAGATCAGGGGGAATAGTCACCATAGTGCAATGGGTGAAAGGTATGAGAGAGATGGGTTGTATGACTTACCGGGGTGAAGAGGATGCTGAGGTTGCTGGGCATTGGCTGAGGAAAGTGGAAAGAGTTATAAATCAGATGCAGGTGCCAGAGGAGCTACGGGTGGATTGTGTGACTCAGCTATTGGTAGAAGGTGCCCACTCTTGGTGGGAGACCATTAGAGAAAGGAGATCAGGGGAGGTATTGAGATGGAGGGATTTTCGTGAAGAGTTTGAGGAGAGGTACTATTCTTGGGAGCATAAGAGGGAGAAAGAACAGGAGTTCTTGAAATTGAAGCAAGGAGATTTGACAGTGCTGGAGTATGAGAGGAGATTTCAAGATTTAGCAGCTTTTGCCTCCACTTACCTTCCCACAGAGCGCCACAGGGTGGAGAGGTTCCGTGATGGACTGAGGCGGGAATTGAGGATGATATTGATAGCCATGCAGTTTCAGTCGGTACGGGAATTGGTACGTGCTGCTCAGGGTATGGAGAGGGTAATAAAGGATACCCTAAAGCCAGTGGTCGAGCAAAGTCAGACAATGGGAGCTAAGAGGAGAGATTTTGAGTTTATAACTGGGAGACCTCCTCTCCCAAAGAAGGGGAAGAGCGGGCCATCATCAGGACAGTTCCAAAGAAGGGGTGGGAGTTTCACCCCAGGAGGGAGCTCAGGAGGATCTAGACAAGTCAGTGGAAGAGGAGCTTGGGGAGGACAGTCTAGACAGGGAGTCAAAACTGTTGGAGGGTCTACAGAGCAAAAGGGACCAGTATATCCGTTTTGTCAGAGGTGTGAGCAGCGACACCCGGGAGATTGCTCTGCGATGCCGGGGAGATGTTATATCTGTAGAAGTGAGGGGCATCGATGGAGAGAGTGCCCGCATGTAGGAAGAGGTTGTTACTATTGTGGGGACACGAGTCACCGAAAGAAGGATTGTCCTCGTAGAACTACCGAGGGAGCCTATGGTTAGAGGATTGAGGTTCAGAGCCAGCAGCAATCGGTGACAGTCAATCGTCCTATCAGGCCTACCCAGTTAGGCACGAGTGCTACACGTGGGAGGCCCAGAAATCAGGAGGGGAGGACTCAGGGTCGGGTATATCACATGACCTACGAGGATGTGGGAGCTGTACCTGATGTGGTGGCAGGTACTTTACACTTAGATATAATGCAAGTTTATGTTTTAATTGATCCTGGAGCTAGTCATTCCTTTGTATCTTATAGAATTGTGAATAACTTGCATGTGTTATCTAGTAACTTGGGAGTAGGGGTGACGGTTAGTACACCTTTGGGAGAGAATATACATATTGATGATATTTATAGAGGGGTAAAACTATATATTGGAGGATTAGAGTTGAGGGCAGATCTTATGCCGTTAGAGTTATATGATTTTGATGTGATTCTGGGCATGGATTGGTTAAGTAAACATAAGGCACAAGTGGATTGTTTCACCAAGACGATGACAATCCAAGGAATAGGTGATAAAAGAGTAGTGTTTAAAGGGGAAAGAAAGGTAATTCCAAGTTGTGTAATCTCAGTCTTGGTGGCTAGAAAATTACTGAGGAAAGGTTGTTCTGCTTGGTTAGCCCATGTAAGAGAGCTGGAAAAGGGTAGCATAGGTTTGGCTAGTATTCCTGTTGTGAGGGAGTTTCAAGATGTATTCCCAGAAGAGTTGCCTGGATTACCTCCAGTTAGAGAAATTGAAGTTTCCATAGAAACTATTCCAGGAGTTTCTCCTATAGCCCAGTCTCCTTATAGGATGGCACCTATGGAATTAGCGGAACTGAAGGTCCAGCTTCAGGAATTGTTAGATAAAGGCTTCATCCGGCCTAGTAACTCACCCTGGGGAGCTCCGGTATTGTTTGTAAAGAAGAAAGATGGCACCCTTCGTTCGTGCATTGATTATCGTCAATTGAATAAAGTGACGGTGAAGAACAGGTACCCACTCCCACGAATAGATGACTTGTTCGATCAGTTAAAGGGTGCTAGGGTATTTTCTAAGATAGATCTGAGATCTGGATATCACCAGTTGAGAATCAAGGAACAAGACATACAAAAGACTGCCTTCCGAACCCGTTATGGGCATTACGAGTTTTCGGTGATGCCATTTGGGTTAACCAATGCTCCGGCCATGTTTATGGACTTGATGAATCGGGTGTTTCGGCCTTACCTGGACCAATATGTGGTTGTATTTATTGACGATATTTTGGTGTATTCAAACTCTCATTTGGAGCATGAACAACATCTAAGGGTTGTGCTACAAACTTTAAGGGAAAATCAATTATATGCAAAGCTGGATAAGTGTGAGTTCTGGCTCGAGGAAGTGGTATTTTTGGGCCATGTAATATCCGCAGAAGGAATATTTGTAGATCCAAGAAAGGTTGAGGCCGTGTTAAAATGGGAAAGGCCTACCAATGTGACAGAAATCCAGAGTTTCTTGGGTCTTGCTGGATATTACCGAAGGTTTATTGAAGGATTCTCCACCATAGCATCACCTTTAACTAAGCTGACCCGCAAGGAAGTCCGGTTTGTTTGGTCGGAAGAGTGTGAAGCGAGCTTTCAAGAACTGAAGAAGAGACTCACTTCTGCTCCTGTGTTGGCCCTTCCATCAGGGACAGAAGGGTTTGTGGTATATAGTGATGCCTCAAAAAGGGGCCTGGGATGTGTATTGATGCAAAATGGGCGTGTCATTGCTTATGCATCAAGACAGTTAAAGTCGCATGAGGTGAATTACCCGGTTCATGACCTAGAACTCGCAGCGGTGGTGTTTGCCTTGAGAGTATGGAGACATTATTTATATGGGACACAAGTTCAAATCTTTACAGACCATAAAAGTTTGAAGTATTTGATGTCACAGAAGGAGTTAAACATGCGGCAGAGAAGATGGGTAGAGTTAATAAAAGATTACGATTGTGTTATTGATTACCATCCTGGTAAGGCTAATGTAGTAGCCGATGCCTTGAGTAGGAAGGGAAAAACAGTGATGAATGATATGGAGCTTAAGGAACAAGAAAGTATAGTGGAATTAAAGAAAATGGGCTTGCAGCTAAGTGTAGGGCCCGAAGGATCACTGTTAGCTCAGTTAAAGATTCGATCTGTGCTTCGAGACAGGGTCTTGGTGGCTCAACAAGCAGATGGGAAAGTAAAAGAGATCAAGGAGAGGGTAAACCAGGGTATAGAGACATCATTTCAAATGTTATCCGATGGGCTAATAGCTATGGGTAGGCGAATTTATTTGCCTGAGGATAAGATTTTAAAAGATGAAGTATTAAGAGAAGCTCATGAATCTCGATTTGCTACTCATTCTGGGAGTACAAAGATGTATAGGGATTTAAAGGAAAACTACTGGTGGCCAAATATGAAGAGGGAAATAGCAGAATTTGTGTCGAATTGTGGGATCTGTCAACAAGTAAAGATAGAACACCAGAAACCTGCAGGGGAATTACAGTCATTATCAATTCCGGAATGGAAATGGGAGGATATTTCTATGGATTTTGTGACTGGATTACCCAGGGGAAAGAAGGGGAATGATGCCATATGGGTGGTCGTGGATTGATTAACAAAATCTGCTTTGTTTTTGCCAATGAAGAAGACTGATTCGGTGGATAAGCTGGCAAAATTGTATGTAAATGAAGTAATCAGACTTCACGGAGTGCCGATTTCAATTATATCGGATCGGGATCCAAGGTTCACATCAAGATTGTGGCCTAGCTTACAAAGGGCAATGGGGACAAAGTTGAATCTGAGCACGGCATTTCATCCTCAGATGGATGGTCAATCTGAAAGGACCATCCAAACTCTTGAGGATCTCTTGAGGTCATGTGTGCTGGAGTTTGGAGGGAATTGGGAGGATCTCCTGCCATTGGTGGAGTTTGCTTATAATAATAGCCATCAAACTACTATTGGTATGGCTCCATATGAAGCATTGTATGGGAGGAAATGTCGTACCCCAATTTGTTGGGAGGAAGTAGGAGAAAGGAAGCTTTTGGGACCTGAGATGGTGCAACTGACAACTGACAAGGTGAGGGTGATCAAAAAGAGAATGAAGGAAGCCCAGGATAGACAAAAAAGTTACGCAGATCGCCGAAGAAGGCCGTTGGAATTCCAAGTAGGGGATAAAGTATTTTTGAAGGTGGCTTCTTGGAAAGGCATCATTCGATTTGGAGTAAAAGGGAAATTAGCCCCGAGATATATTGGCCCCTTTGAGATTAAAGAAAGAATCGGGCCAGTTGCATATCGATTAGAATTGCCTGTATATTTGGATAAGATTCACAATGTGTTCCATGTATCATTGCTACGAAAGGCCAAGATAGACCCCTCACGGGTATTGCCACAGGTTCCTATGAAGATTAAAGGGGATCTAACCATGAAAACTAAGCCCGTCAAGATCTTAGATTGAGATGAGAAATTGTTGAGGAATAAAAGAGTTCCCTTGGTGAGAGTATTGTGGAGAAGCTCTCAAAAAGAAGAAGAAACATGGGAAAGAGAATCCGAGATGAAGGAAAAGTTTCCGCACTTATTCTCCGACATAGGTACGTAACTTGAATTTCGAGGACGAAATTTTTATTAGGAGGGGAGATTGTAAATCCCAAGAAAAACCAAGGCTGGATTAAATTAAAGAAAATAAACTAAACTAAAAAGAAGTGGGGGTAAGAACCAATACACTTAAAGAAAATGGGGCCTAAATGCAAATAAGAATAATTATAGAGCATAAATACTCCTATTCTCACCAAAAACAGATCTGCAGCTACGTAAAGAAAGAAAAGAGGGAGTTTTTATATCTATTTTTAGAAATTAAGAGAGAAACACCAAAATTTCAAGAACCCATCCCAGATTGAGGGTTATAGGTAAAATAAACCCTGGTGGGAAAGGGGGTCAACAAGAAAAAAAAATTGAATAAGAAGAGAAGAGGGGAGGGTCGGCTGTCATTAGAAAGAAAAGGAGGGTTCGAAGCCTTGATTCGCATCAGGTAAGATATTCTAAACCTGGTCTTATGAGTTATTTCAAGTCGATTATGAATTGATACCTGGATGTTAATTTATATATTGAGTTCTTAGACTTGAATTGAGGAAAAAGTAAGAGTTGTTAAAGTAAAGAACTTCATGTGTTGTGTGTAAATGGAAAGGTTGATGAATCTGGACAGTTTCGTCTCTTGACCTTCAAAGAGATTTTGGGTAGGAGAATGAAGGAATTAGGATCAATTTCCTTCATAGAAATTGTAGTTTTGAATGTTTGTTAATGAGTGATTTTGACTACCTTAGAGGCAGAACTAGGTTCTTCCCAAAACATAGAACTTGTAGCCTCATGTCTTACCTTTCCAACGCCACAAATTTCACTTGAATCGGAGTTCTATAACTCCAGATATAGTTAAAAATATGAGGAGAGGTCAGACAGTAACAGTTCGAAAATGGACAGTAACAGTTGGACAGTAACAGTCCAAACGTTTGTTAATGAGCGATTTTGACTACCTTAGAGGCAGAACTAGGTTCTTCCCAAAACATAGAACTTGTAGCCTCATGTCTTACCTTTCCAACGCCACAAATTTCACTTGATCGGAGTTCTATAACTCCAGATATAGTTAAAAATCTGAGGAGAGGTCAGACAGTAACAGTTCGAAAATGGACAGTAACAGTCCAAGCATTTGTTAATGAGCGATTTTGAGTACCTTAGAGGCAGAACTGGGTTCTTCCCAAAACATAGAACTTGTAGTCTCATGTCTTACCTTTCCAACGCCATAAATTTCACTTGAATCGGAGTTCTATAACTCCAGATATAGTTAAAAATCTGAGAAGAGGTCAGACAGTAACAGTTCAAGAATGGACAGTAACAGTTGGACAGTGAAAGTCCAAATATAAATAAAGGAATGATAACTAGGATTGGACAAAGAACGACAGTAATAATGAGTGAGATGAGAAAAAACATAAAGTACTAAGAAATGACTGAAAGAAAGACTTATTGGTTGTTGATATGGTCATTATGAAACATATCCTTGAGTAAGGAAAATTTATGAGATAAACCTGTGATTTGCAGGAGGGACCACAGACGTAGTGCAACAGCAGCAGCAGGGGAGCACGAGTAGAGCTTCTATTGCAGGTAGGTGTTTCACACCTATGCTTCCTAGTTAAATTCCATGATTTAATATATTTTGATGTGAAATGTGAATTAATGAATGTATGTGTATTCAAGGTGAAAAGTTGTTATGTGAATTGCCAAGTGATGAAATTATCACTGAAAAAAAAGAAAATATTAGAAGTGTGATTTGAGGCATAACTAGCATACATTGAGTGTATGTTAGGATCCCGGGTAAGGGGATCACCATGTATTGTCTAGCATACATTGAGTGTATGTTAGGATCCCGGGTAAGGGGATCACCATGTATTGTCTAGCATACATTGAGTGTATGTTAGGGTCCCGGGTAAGGGGATCACCCTGTTTTGGCTAGCATACATTTAGTGTATGTTAGGATCCCGGGTAATGGGATCGTCACGAATGGACTAACATACATTTAGTGTATGTTAGTATCCCGGATAAGGGGAATCTCCACGTATTGGCTAACATACATTCAGTGTATGTTAGGATCCCGGGTAAGGGGATCACCATGGAATGGCCAGCATACATTTAGTGTATGTTAGGATTCCGGGTAAAGGGATCGCCTTATATCGACTCCTATGGGGTGGTGATGACAATACCAGTGAAATTGGTATCGGTAATGTGATAAGCAAAAGAAATCACGTTGATCTTATAAAGTCTGGAATGAAGGTTGATAGTGGCAGAGGGAACGGTTATTAATAGTTTGAATAAGGAAGAGATTTTTTTTAAATAAAAAAAAAACTAGAAGGGAGAAGTAAATGAAATATGAATGCATGTTACCCTGTTGAAATTATTAGATTTTCATATTGTTATATTTATGGAAATATTCACCTTGCAATAATATGTATTTTGTTTTAGGATCATCGCATGCACGACAGGAGTAGATCCTAACTTATGTTTCCTTTTTGAAGTCTAGGTTCTAGGGAGTATACCCTTGTATTTTGTAAACATGAAAATGGTTGTATAACTTAATTTGTATAATAAATGTTTAAACTTGATTGGATGAATTTAATGTTGTAGTTTATATAACCATATTTCATGTCTATGTATTTATATTATTTAAATTATCCATCCATAATGATATTTTTTGTTATATAATGCATATCATAAATATTATGGTTGATAGGTGCGAGTATAATTGTGGAATTGAAACCCAGGATGATTGGGTCGGGAATTGAGTTATGAGATGCGAACTGTTACAAGTGTAAGCAGGTTACATGTCGGTAACTTGGGACCTTCCGGTATAGGGGGGACTCTGTCGAAATTCTGGTAGATGTTAATACGAAGACCATGAATATGTATATATATATATATAAAAAAAAATTAAGTACTCTATTTTTCTATTGACATGAGATTGTGGTTTTATCCCAGAAATGAGGGATGTTACACCTATCACATATTCTTTGCACACCTCTTTTCATATTAGGCTAATAAAAGTGCTCATGCAGAACCTCCAAAGTTTTAGAATTCCAAAATGCCCCATTAAACCTCCCCCATGTGCTTCCCTCACAAGGAATTCACGTAAAGAACAATTAGGCACACATAATTTATTTTCTTTAAACAAAAATCCATCATGCCTAAAACATTTATCCTTGGCCAAAACCTTGCATATGTCTTATATAGCACCAAAATCATGATCATCAAGATACAACTCCTTAATATACTCAAATCTTAGCAATTTAGTATTAAGATTGTTGAGAAGAACATACCTTCGCGACAAGGCATCGACGACCACATTTTCCTGACCTTGCTTGTATTTAATCATATATGGAAAAGTTTCAATAAACTCAACCCACTTAGCATGTCTCCTACTTAACTTTCCTTGACCCTTCAAATGTTTCAATGATTGGTGATCAGTATGTATGACAAACTCCCGGGGCCATAGATAATGTTGCCAAGTCTCCAAAGCCCTCACTACTGCATACAACTCTTTGTCATAAATGGGATAGTTAAGAGTTGCACCATTGAGTTTCTCACTAAAATAAGCAATGGACCATTTGTCTTGCATGAGAACAACTCCAATACCTATTGTTGAAGCATATATTCAATCTCAAAAGCTTTATTAAAATCAGGTAAAAATAATAAAGGTGCCGAAATCAACTTTGATTTTAACAAGCTAAAAGCATTTTCTTGTTCTTCTCCCCACTTGAAACCCACGACTTTTTTAACAATTTTAGTCAATGGAGAGGCTATCGTACTAAAATCTTTAACAAATCTCCTATAAAACTAGCCAAACCATGAAAACGCCTAACGGCTGTTATGGATTTTGGTGTAGGCCATTCTTGAATAGCCTTAACCTTAGCCTCATCCATTTCTATACCTTTTGCACTAACCACATATAGAAGAAAAACAATTATATCCATGCAAAAGTCACACTTTTTCAAATCAGCATATAAGGACTCTTTTCTAAGCACATCAAGAACTTGTCTCAAATGACCTATATGCTCATCAATCTTCGTACTATAAATCAAGATATCATCAAAGTACACAACTACAAACTTACAAATAAAAGCACGCAACACATGATTCATCAATCTTATAAAAGTACTAGGTGCATTAGTAAGACTAAAAGGTATAACCAGCCACTCATACAAACCATATTTAGTTTTAAAAGTAGTTTTCCATTCATCCCCTTATTTTATCCTAATTTGATGATAACCACTTTTCAAATCAATTTTCAAAAACAATTTAGAACCATATAATTCATCCAACATATCATCTAATCTAGGAATGGGATGTTGATACTTTATAGTGATGTTATTAATAGCTCAACAATCCATACACATTCGCCAAGTTATATCCTTTTTTGGAACAAGAAGCACGAGAACTGCACAAGGACTCATGCTCTCTCGAATGTATCCTTTCGACATCAACTCCCTCACTTGCCTTTGAAGCTCCTTAATCTCTTCAGGATTGCTCCTATAAGCTAACCTATTTGGTATAGATGCTCTTGGAACAAAGTCAATTGATGCTCAATACCTCTAATTGGCGGCAAACCACTACAAATGTCATCTGGAAAGACATCCTCAAATTCTTACAAAAGAACTTTAACAACACTAGGAACACAATAATCTAAATCATCTGAGTTAAAGAATGCCTCCTTATACACAAGTAAAATCATAGGCAAGTCAGAAAGATACACTTGCTTTGGTGAGAGTGAGGAAAATGTATAAATCCTTCCATGCTTCTCCAATGAATACATGTTCTTAAACCCATCGTGCTTGGCTTTTCTATCAAATTGCCAAGGCCTCCCTAGTAATAGATGAGTAGCATGCATAGGCACAACATCACATAACACTTCATCCTTATATTTGCCTACTGAAAAAGAAATCATCACCTGTCTATTCACCCTAAAAACACCACATTCATTCAACCATTGAAGCTGATAAGGTCTCTCATGCTTTACAGTATTCAATCCCAACTTTTTAACCAAAGTAACAACAACATTAGTACAACTACCACTATCAATGATCATACTACATACCTTATCGTTGATTAGGCATCTAGTATGGAAGATGTTCTCCCTTTGTTGCTCCACATCATCCTCTAAATCACCAAAACTTTATCACCAACAAGATACTCTAAATCACTATTATCCTCAAGTGGTGGCATGTCATCACAATCAGACTCCTCACTAGTGGATATAATCTCTCCATCATCCTTAGAATCATAACTCGATGATTTGCACACTCTGATGCATAATGTTCCAATCCCTAACACTTTATATCATGATTACATTTTGGTTAGACTTCTACCTTAAGTTTTTTATCATTGGCCGCAACTTGCTTCTTCATGGAGGGAGGTTCGACATTTTTTGAAGCCACCAATGGCTTCATTGGTGCACTACCCTCTCTCCTATAATTCATTCTCCAACCAGAAGAAGACCCCGTATAAGCTCTAAATTGTGTATTACCCTTCCTTTTCAACTGTCCTTCAACCTTAATGGTTAAATGTACTAACTCTCGCAAATCAACATATGATTGCAACTCCTCAATATTAGCTGTAAACCCCGAGAAAAAAAATCAAGGCTGGATTAAATTAAAAAAAATGAACTAAACTAAAAGTTGTGGGGTGAAATTATAATAAAAGAAAAGAGGTATAACTTAATTATAAGAAGAAGAAAAAAGATGTGGGGGCAAAAATAATACAATTAAAGAAAATATGGCCTAAATGCAAATAAGAATTATTATAGAGCATAAATACTCCTCTTCTCACTAAAAATTTGCAGCAACCATAAGGAAGAAAAGAGGGAGTTTTTGTATCCATTTTGCAAATCAAGAGAGAAACACCAAAATTTCAAGAACCCATCCAAGATTAAGGGTTATAGGTAGAATAAACACTTGTGGGCGAGGGATTAATAAGAAAATTTGAACAAGAAGAGAAGAGGGGAGGGTTGACTGTCATTAGAAAGAAAAGGAGGGAGTTGAAGATCGAAACCTTAATTCTTACCGGTTAAGGTGTTCTAAACATGGTCTTATAAGTGATTTCAAAGTCGATTATGAATTGGTGCTTAGATGTTGAATTGTAGATTAGGGTTCTTAGACTTGAATTGAGGAAAAAGTATTGGTTGCTAAAATTAGATAACTTCAAGTGTTTGTGTGTAAATGGAAAGGTTGATGAATCTGGACATTTTCATCTATTGACTTTTAGAGAGATTTCAGGTAGGAGGATGAAGGAATTAGGATCAGGTTCCTTAATATAAATTATAGTTTTGGATGTTAACTAACTAAGGAAATTGGTCTGGCTCAATTTGGAGTTATAGAAATCCAGCTATGGGTCACCAACCGAGACTGGGTCATGACAGACTCTATAGGGCAGTAGGTTTGGTTCGTTGATGAGAAATTTTGACTGTCTTAAAGGAAGAATTGGGTTCTCCTTCCTTCAGAGAACTTGTAACCTCGTGTCTTAACTTTCCAACGAGGCCAATCTCGCTTGAAATGGAGTTTTATAACTGTAGATATAGTTAAAAATCTGAGAAGAAGTTGGACAGTAACAGTTCAATGTCAAGACAGTAACGGTTGGACAGTAACAGTTCAATATTTATTGATGAGAAATTGTGATTGTCTTAAAGGAAGAACTAGGTTCTCCTTCCTTCAGAGAACTTGTAGCTTCTTGTCTTAGCTTTCCAACGAGACCAATCTCTCTTGAAGCAGAGTTCTATAACTCTAGATATAGTTAAAAATTTGAGGAGAGGTCAGATAGTAATAGTTCAATGTCAAGACAGTAATAGTCCAATGTCTAGACAGTAACAATTGGACAGTAACAGTTCGAAATTTAAACAGTGACAGTTCAAATATAAAAAAAGGAAAGATAACAATGGTTGGACAAAGAACAACAATATTAATGGGTGTAATGAGAAAAAAATGTAAAATATTAAGAAATAACTTAAAGAACGATTTATTGTCTGTTGATATGGTATTTATAAAAAAATATCATTGAGTGCGGAAAATTTATGAGATAAACAAGTGATTTGTAGGAGGGACCACATGCATGGTGCAACAGCAATAGTAGGGGAGCACGAGTAGAGCTTCTATTGCAGGTAAGTGAATCGCACCTATACTTTCTAGTTAAATTCCATGATTTAATGTGTTAACAATGTGAAATGTGAATTACCGAATGTTGGATATTAGGTGAAAGGTTGTAGCGTGAATTGTCAAGTAATGAAATTATCGCTGACAAAGGAAATATGAGAAATGTGATTTGGGGCGTGAACTAGCATGCATTTAGTGTATGTTAGGATCCTAGGTAAGGGGATCAACCATGTATTGACTAGCATACATTTAGTGTATGTTAGGATCCTAGGTAAGGGGATCACCTTGCATCGATTCTTATGGGGTGATGATGATGATACCACTGAAATTGGTATTGGTAATATGTTAAGCAGAAATAATTATGATTGATCTTATAAAATTTGGAAATGGAGGTTGATAATGGGACATAAAATGGTTTTTAATAGTTGAACAAGAAAGAGATTCTAATGAAAACCTGAAGAGAGAAGTGAACAAAATATGAATGCATGTTGCCCTTTTAAAATTGTTAGATATTTGTGTTGTTATATTTATTATGATATTCATGTTTCAATAATATGTATTCTGTTTCAGGACCATCGCATGCACGACAGGAGTAGATCCTAACTTAAATTCAGTTCTTGTAATCTAGGTTCTAGGTAGTGTACCCTTGTATTTTGTAAACATGGAAATGTTTGAATAATTTAATTTATATACTTAATGTTTAAACTTGATTAAATTAACTTAACTTTGTAGTTCATATAACCATGTTTCATGTATGTGTATTTATATTTTTATCCATCCATAATATTTGTTATATAATGTATGTCATAAATATTGTGGTTGATATGCATGATGATGTTTGTGGGATTGAGTTAGGAGATGCGGGTTATTAGAAGTGTAAACAGTTTAAATGTCGATAACTTAGGACCTTCTGGTATAGGAGAGACTCTGTTGAAATTTCAGTAAACTTTAATACGAACACCATGGATATATATAGAAAAAAAAATTAATTACTTTATTTTTCGGTTGACATAAGATTGTTGTCTTTATCCCGGAACGAGGGATGTTACATTAGCTATGTCTCTATTCAAGCCATTCAAAAACCTAGACATAGCCACTACCTCATCTTCATTAACATTAGCCCTAATCATAGCCATCTCTAATTCTTTATGATACTCCTACATACTCTTATTACCCTGTGTAATCATTTGTAAACTATTAAACAACTCCCGATAATAGTGTTTAGGAACATACCTCTTCTTCATTATTGTCTTCAACTCCCCCCATTTGCTAACTGGTCTTTGTCTATTCCTTCTTTCTACCACTAATCTCTCCCACCAAACCATGGCATAGTTAGTAAATTCCACTACAGCTAACTTAACCTTCTTCTCTTCTGAGTACCTATGAATGTAAAAAATCATCTCTACCTTTCTCTCGCACTCTAAGTAAGCTTTTGGGTTAGTTTTTCCCTTATATACTAGGATTTTCAACTTGATTCTACCCAAATTTTGATCTACATCACCCAAATCATCAAAATTCCTCCTATGCCCAAAATCCCTATCTAGCCGAATTCTACCCCTCCTTGGCCGAGCCTCATACAAGTCATTTCTATGTGTACGGAATTCATTACCACGATTAAAATCATCTTCGGCTCCTTCTGTAGAGTTTCTAGCAACACTCTCCTTCTTCCTAGCTTCTCTACCCTTTTTCCCAAGCTCACTTTCAACCTTAGTCTCCAATTTTTCAAACCTATCTTCAAACATACTCATCATCTCTCCAAACATGAACTCCATCTGTTTTTGCATTTTAGATAGCCCATCCTCTAGAACTCCTCTCTTTTTCGGTGACACACTACTAGAATATATATATATATATATATATATATATATATATATATATATATATATATATATTTATATCTGCACAAAATTGTTAGCAAAATAAAAATAATACCTCACACACTCGTGTTTCACACAAAGAAATAGGCTTTTCACTCTAATATGCTCACCACATCTTTTTGTTTCACTCAAGATTGCCTTTCTTTAGTTCTTAAGATCATTTAGCAACAATTTCAGAAAAACAACCAACTACGTAGTGAATTTATAAACATAATAAAGACTCAAGAAGTAAAGAATTATGAAACTAACAAAACGAAACTCAATGATAAATTCACGAATAGAAATGCAAATTTGTACGAATAATATAATGATTTGAAGACATGAAATAAATAAAAAATCAGAAAAGAGCTAAACAATTATGAATTATCAAGAACTAAGGATTTAATTCAAGAAAATTTCAGAAACTCAAGAAATCAACTAACTACCCAAATTTTCAAGAACACAATCAAGACCACTAAAAGATTCACGAATCAAGACTAACCAATTGCTTAATGATCAATGTGTCTTCAAGCATGTATTCGGCCAAAACTCAAACAAAGTGATTTTTTTTTTGCGGCAGCAATCAAGATTTCAAGATCAAGCCTCCCTTTTATATATATATTTCGAGAAGAACAAAACAAATCAAGAACTTAGGTGTGTATGCCGATTTTGATCAAGGAAGCATTAAAAGAACACTAACTTATGATTAAGTGTTCAACAAAGCAATAAGAAGTAAGATCCCTAATTTGTGTTTTATATAGGTGGCCGAATCTATCAAGAATCAAACAAGAAACAATAAAGACTCAAATTGAAGGATATAACATGTGATTAAATCAACTCTGATATCAACTTATGCAAACCCTAGGGAATTTAATGGAATTCGCGACCCAAAATCAATCTAAACCAAGTTTGTTGAGATTTGAATGAGCTTATCATAATGGAAGACTTGCTCCAAGGCAATAAGACTATAAACCAACTCGATCACAACGCCTACCTCTGGAGACGAGCAAAGGAAGTATAAATTCACAACAAAGAATGGTCAATTCTTTGAAGAGTTGAAAGTTCAATTAAGAACCAAGATTGTGCAACCAAGAAGTCCGCTACAATGCTGAAAATATCATAAAAGGCTGCCCTAAAATTATTCCTAAAGAGTTTTTAAACTCCAAGTCAAAACCCTAGTTTCCTTAATGGGTCTCACATAAGCCCAATTTAAATAATAATTAACCCAAGCTAAAACTAGCCCAAGCTAATTAAAATAAACAAAATAAACAAGTCTAAAACCCAAATAAAATGTCTCCTCTCAAAATAAATAAAGTTTGATAGCCCAACTAATTAAATAAGACAAATTCGTTGTTTTCGCATTCTGTCAGGCAATAGCAAAAGCCCAACTTAAAATGGATAGTTGTCTCTCGTCTTGATGAATTAGAAGGCATGCCATATAATGTTGGAAATGTATGGAAGTCTAGTTTCCAGCCCAAGTGAAATCACATAAAAATTCGATTTGTAACTCTAGTTATAACCAAAAGAGTAACTAAAGGTCAAACTATTTGAATCTAGTCTTCTTCTCCCAATCTTTGTGTAATGGTCTTGGTTCCACCAATAAGCCCCTCTTTAACATGAATCAAATTAATCAAGGCTTGCTCTTTATTATTACAAATCCTTTTGAAGTCCACCTTAGCCCATGTCTCTTAAAGAAGTCCATTGAAAACTTCTTTGAACTTCTTAGCTCTAAGCCTAGTAACTAGACCAACTGGAACCTCCAATGGATCCTTTGATGGTTGGATCGCATCAGCTTCCAGATTTGATTAGGCCTTTTCAATCAGCTTTTATTGAGGGGAGAAATATTAGTGATAATATTTTACTCTTACAAGAGCTTCTTCATAATTATCATAGAAATAGGGGGCCTCCTAAGTGCTCTTTGAAGGTGGATCTGATGAAAGCTTATGACTCGGTGAGATGGGATTTCTTATTAGCTATTCTTCAAATGATTGGCTTTCCTTTTTACATGGTTAATTGGATTGGTAAAGGTGTCTCAACTACTACATTTTTTGTCTCTATCAATCGAGAACTTCATGAGTTTTTTGTTGGTTCTAGAGGGTTAAAATAGGGAGATCCTTTATCACCCTACTTGTTTGTTCTTGTTATGGAAGTGCTCTCGGGTTTGATAGGTCAAATGGTTAGACATAAAGATTTCAGGTTTCATTAGCATTGTGAGAGGGAGGAAAATACCCATTATGCTTCGCTGATGATTTGATGATCTCTTGTATAGTGACATGACCAAAGATTTGACATCTTCTCCCAAGTGTAAGAGTGTCAAAGTAATAAATAACCCGACAAGACCGGGGTTGAACCACAGGGAGGTTAACTGTATAAACTACAAATAAAGAAATAGATAATAATAGAAAAGGAGTTGAAGAGAGTTTTGAGATGTGATATTGATATAAGGATAAAATAATTGTCAGGGTTAGAGGATCCACTAATGGTATTTCAAACAAGTATAGTATAAAGTCAACTATTACTCAACTGGAAACGACACACAAAGGAGGTTCCACTCGAATTACAAATTGTTAACATGATTACATTAGTTATCTTATTCGAATAATTCTAATACTTGTAAATGTTGTCAGGTATTCATGATTATAACTTATGTTAACAGCAAATCAAGTTCCTTTCATAGCACAGGTGTCGGTTATACCATATGGTTGGGCTATGAAAGTGCCAAGTATTTGTTGTACCAAGGGTTACACAACATAAATCTAGATTAACCATTTAACAATCAAAGTATTAAAAGTGAACAAGATAACAAATACAAAACATGTTAGTATCAAACATTAAAGTCCATGTTGAGTTTATACTATACTTATTCTTACACCATTAGTGTAACCTTTTCACCTTGACATAATAAACTTAGCCAAACATAATGAAAGAGAGAAATATAAATAAACAAGATAAGAACATGAATAAGATATAAGTTAACTAAGTAAAGGAAAGGAAATGAAAAGCATAAACAAGAGATTAATATAAACAAAACTTAAGCATTACAAAAATATAAAGAGAGAGAGCAAGAACATAATCTTGATCTAAAAACCAAGATGCCTAAACGCATGGCAAATGCCTCCTTTTATAGGCCAAAATTTGGAACTATTTATTTGATGACTAATTGTTGAGTGGGTGACCACATCTTGACTTGGTGACAATCTTTATCTTCTTGTCTGAACAAAACGCCATTGCTAATGTCAGTATTTGAACAGATAGTCATCATGAAAGTTCAAGGAAATTGTCTCAACTTTCCAATAAAAAAAGAATCGGTACATTTGGACTTCTAGAACTGGAGATATGGGCTGAACACTGAACAGTGTCTTGGCTGCAAGACAGATTCTAACTTCTCTGTTATTGCTATAATTTGAACTTGAAAACGGCTTTTTTTCTCCCTATGAAAGTTTTAGTCCTATGTCTTAGCTTTCCATACATATAAACAAGACCTAAATCCAAGTTCTATAGCTCCAGTTATGATCTAATAACAGAATAATGTTCCACTTTGGACTGAACCAACATCTCTTTTCTAAGCTTGCCCCTCTCTTTGTCTTCTCAATTTCAGTAGTTAAACTGTAAACACCCAAAAGACAAATATATATATATATATATATATATATATATATAGAATTGATGACTCAGTTTTCGCTGCCGCTTTCTGCATCGGCAGCGATGCAGTTTTGGCTGCCGATTTCTGCATCGGCAACGATGCAATTTTTGTTTTAAAATAATAGTAATAATAATAATTAACTTAAAGAGCTGGGAGGGAGGGGTAAAACCAGTTTTAGATAGACCAAAATAAGGATAAGAACACATCTAAACCAATAGATAGACCCAAACAACCCACCTCATTTAATGAGGAGTATAAATACAAGGAGGATAGAGAGGATGATCCATCCTCTTCCTAAAGTTGTCTCCAGCAGCTGCATGTCACTCTTCCCTTCCTCTTTCCAAATAGAAACCTAAACCAAACTAGTAGAGAGTGCTTTGTGAATGTGTGAGGGAAAGATGAGACCTTGAGAGAAGATTGGACAACTGCTTAGAGGGAAAGGAAAAAGAGGGCTGGAAAACGTGAAAGGAAGAAGAAGGAGGAGAACCAATAGGAGAAGAGAAAGAATAGTGTCAAACCTTCCTTAAACTTAGTTAGATTCGAAAGGTATGGGTCATGAAACTCCCTTCCTCTTCTCCTTAAGACCAGAAACGAAAATGAAGAAGAAAACCCTAAGAAAATTGACCTAAGACCTAAGCTAGCTGTGAAGGAAACTGAAATTAACTAGGAGGATAAAGAAACAGAAATGAAATGAGGCCAATTTCAAAACATCTAACAAAGAAAAATGAATAAAATAGAAATAACAAATCATGGTAGAGGGCTGGCTTTAACTATGGGGTTGGCCAGCATGCATGTGTGTGTTCTGCTGGGATTTGTTGAAGGATTATGTGCTGAAATTGATGGTTTCAATGTGTGTGTTCTGCCGGAATTTATTGAAGGATTATATGTTGTAATTGATGGTTTCAATGTGTGTTCTGCTGGGATTTAATGAAAGATTATGTGCTGAAATTGATGGTTTCAATATGTGTGTTCTGCTGGAACTTAGTGACAATGTATATGCCGGGGTTGTTACAGCATGTGTGGTGTGTGTTCATGCCAAAATATGTGTTGTGTAGCGAAATTGTGATTCACTACCGAAACTGTGTCGGCTGCAGCGAATTAGCATTCGTTACCGAAACTGAGTTGGCTATAGTGAATTTGTGATTTACTGCCGAAACTGAGTCTTCTACAACGAATTAGCATTCGTTGCCGAATTGTGTGTGGTGCAGCGAAACTGTGATTCATTGTCGAAACTGTTTCGGTTGCAGCGAATTAGCATTCGCTGCTGAAACTAAGTTGTCTGTAATGAATTTGTGATTCACTAACAAAACTGAGTCTTCTGCAGTGAATTAGCATTCGCTGCTGAATTGTGTGTTGTGCAGCGAAATTGTGATTCGCTGCCGAAACTGTGTCGGTTGTAGCGAATTAGCATTAGCTGCTGAAATTGAGTTGTCTGCAGTGAATTTGTGATTCCCTGCCAAAACTGAGTCTTCTGCAGCGAATTAGTATTCGCTATCGAATTGTGTGTTCTGCAGCGAATTTGTGATTCGCTATCGAAATTGTGTCTTCTACAGCGAATGAGCATTCGCTGCCGAATTGGGTGTTATGCAGCGAAATTGTGATTCGCTGCCAAAGTGGAGTTATCTGCAGCAAATCGCTGCTGAAGTTGAGTTGGCTGCAGCGAAATTGTGATTCGCTGCCGAAACTGAGTTGTTTGCTACGAGTTAGTATGTGCTGCAGAAACTGTGGCACCAACAGCGAAACAGTTTTCGCTGCCGAATTGGCTGCCTGCAGCGAAATAGTTCTCGCTGCCGAATTGGGTAGCCTGCAGCGAACCAGTTTTCGCTGCCGATTTCTACAATAAGCCTCCTAGGCAGAAATAACTTAAATGCTAGTAACAATTTCATGCTATGATGGTGTAAAATGTGAAACATTTGAATGTGAACATATGAACAACCCACAGGTGGAGCAGGTAGGTGACTTGCACCTTCCTTTTTCATACGTTGAATAATAAAATACTTTATCATGAATATTACCATATTGCGTTAGAACATATATTAGATTGTCGAACGCTTAAAGGTTGACAAATGGTTAATTAGCTTTGGCTAATGGCATCCGAATGGATGACCGGGATGAATTATTGATTAGCTTCGGCCAATGGCATTCGAACGGTAGCTTCGGCTAATGGCATCCGAATGGATGACCGGGACGAACAACTTATTAGCTTTGGCTAATGGAATCCGAATGGATGACCGGGAAGAATGAGTGATTAGCTTCAGCTAATGGCATCCGAACGGATGACCGGGATGAACGAGTGATTAGCTTTGGCTAATGGCATCCGAATCGATGGCGGGACAAATGAATGATTAGCTTTGGCTAATGGCATCCGAATGGATGCCCGGGATGAATGATTGATTAGCTTTGGCTAATGGCATCCGAAGTGGATGACCGGGGTGAGTGAACGGTTAACCTCAGCAAATGATGCCTTAAGAGGATAGCCGAGTTTAAGATTATGGTTGATTGCAAGAATTGGTGCATCTATATGTACTACAAGTTGTTTATACCAAGTACAGGAAGAAATTATAAATGTTAATGCTTCATTTAACTGCCAGACCATTTAGTTATCATTATTATTATTATTATGAAATTGCATTCTCTTAACTATTTTGTACTACAGCAGGGACGTCACACCAACAAGATGTCTAGGAAACCCAGTACATGGGAACCTACTTTTGCAAGGAATCATGTGGATGCATTCTAAATCACAATGTATTTTGTATGAATCAATTTACTGAACATATAACTTTTATTAGATCCTTTTGTTTAAATTCGTAATGGCTATTAGTAGGATATGAATGCAAACTCATGTCTATGTATGTATATTTTTAATATGAACTTCTAAGCATGCAGCCATAATATTATGTGTTTATGTAAGATTTACTTTTAAATGATATGTTGATTATATGGATTGTATTTTGATGATGTGAGGGATCAAGTTAGCCGATCACCGGCACCATGTGTGTCAAGTATATATATATATATATATATATATATAATTACTATTGTTTTGGGCTTGAAAAGCCGGGTTGTTATAGTTAGTATCAGAGCACCTGGTCTGGATCTTGAGGATCACTGATAATTATGTTGTTGTGGTGAATTTCAGGATGGTACGCACCCGACAAGGGACACGAACTGAGCCACCCTCCTTAGAAAGGAGGGGCGGGAACCAAGGTGCCCAAGGTTGGCAAAACAAAGATCCCTTGGATGATACGACATCTCATGCTCAGATAATACCACCCGAAACCTTGCAGGGGGAAGCTGTGGTAGTGGGGGAAGGCCGGAGGCCTAACCAGACAGAGGGAGTACCCCTAGTTGTAGCAGAGTAGCAAGAAAGATCATAAGCACAACCATCAACTATTCCAACTGGTGTGCCCCCACAATATGTAGATGCGAGACTCCTTGTACAAATAGTTAAAGCAATGATGGAGGGCATGGCTGGTTCGGCGACACAGACAACTTCCACCACGCAGATTCCATAGGCAACCCCTATGACTAGCATGACTATGGATAACGTAGTGCCACTGGTGCGACTTGTCAAGAGTATGAGGGAAATGGGCTGTGAACTCTATATAGGGGAACAAGATGCAGAGATAGCTGGAAGATGGATTAGGAGGGTAGAAAAGACCATGATTCAAATAAGCATACCCGAGGGTTTGAGGGTAAATTGTGCAACCTAGTTACTGTTTGATAGGGCATGACATGGTGGGAAACAGTTCAGCTGAAGCGTGCAACCGAGACACTAACTTGGAGTGATTTCAAGACAGAGTTTGAGAATCAGTTTTATCCCAGGTACCATCGCAAAGTGAAAGAACAAGAGTTCTTGGCATTAAGACAGGGTGATATATCGGTATTGGAGTACGAAAGGAGGTTCCATGATCTCTCATTGTTCGCCCCACACTATGTGCCGATAGAGGAACATATGATTGAGAAGTTGAGAGATGGTTTGCGACAGGATTTGAGACAAGGATTGATCGCCTTGCGGTTTAAATATGTGAAAGAGTTGATTGAGGCTACCCAAGCTCTGGAGGCTTGTATTAGAGAAAGCCAAGGGGGACATCAGGGTATAGGCAAAAAGAGAGATGGGGACTATTTTAGCGGTAGACCACCACTCCCGAAGAAAGGAAAAAGTGCAGTGTTTGAGTAGTACAGGAAAAAAAGGAGTTTGATGTTACCGCCCCACTAACAGTCAAGTGGGAGAGTGATGGTTGGATAGTCGCACTCGAGGGAAAACTCTTTAATTGGGATCGGTGACCGCAAGGGTGTTGACTATCCTTTTTGTATAAAATGTGGACAAAAACACCCTGGGGACTACTCAGTTTCCCTCGAGCGATGCTTTGTGTGCAGAGGAGAAGGTCATAGGTGGAGGAACTGCTAGTATTTGAGTCAAGGGTGTCATGACTATGGTGGAAGAGGTCATTTCAAGAGGGACTGCCCTAAAAGGAACACTGGACAGGTACAAAGCTATAGGTAGCCTAGTCAGAGCCACCAACAGTCAGTCACCGTGAATAGGCCAGTGAGATCTTCTCAATCAGGAGCAAACTCTAGTCGAGGGAGACCAAGGGCACAAAATGATCGGACCCCGGGGAGGGTCTTCCACCTAACATAGGAAGAGGTCAGGGTTGCATCGGATGTGGTGGCAGGTACACTACTATTGAATGATTTTAATGTGCATGTGTTGTTTGATCTAGGTGCCACCCACTCATTCATTGCTAAGAGAATTGTCACTAAACTGAGAAAGGGAGTAGAAATAGTAGAGAAAGGATTCGTAATTGGAATTCCAATGGGAAACATGGTTGAAACAAATATTGTGTATGTGGATGTGGGGGTTAGTTTATCTGGGTATGAAACAGAAGTAGACTTGATTCCCTTAGAGCTGCATGATTTTGACATAATCCTAGGCATGAATTGGTTGAGTAAATACAAGGCTCTAACAGATTGTTATGCTAAAACTGTTACTTTCCAAACCCCTAAGGGCGAGAGAATGATTTTTGAAGGAGAGAGAGTTCTCAAACCGATTGCCTTAATATCGGTGGTAACAGCCCAAAAACTTTTAAGAAAGGGATGTATGAGATACCTCGCATACATCTTAAACTCTGATGATGAAGGTCCACGACTGAAGGATATTCCTATGGTGAAGGAATTCCCAGATGTGTTTCCCGAAGAACTACCAGGACTACTGATGTGCATCATGGGAATTATAATCCATCTTGTAAAGGTAAATCTAATATACAAGAGGATTCAGATGGTCCAATGACAAGAGCAAGAGCGAAACAACTGCAAAGGGCCTTGACGAGTCAAATTGGAATAATTGAAGCTGCGTCGGAGTTAAAAATTAACAATCAGTTTGAAATTGGTTCAAGGATGTTTATTTGCCTACAATTGAAACTTGGAGATGGGAAAAGCCCTTAATGGTTCATTTGATGCTGGGCTACTTGAATTTGGGTTGATATGCAAATAAGTGAAGGAATTGATGTTGTTTATAGTCAGAACAGCAAATGAATTTGAACCCGAATTTGAACCCGAATTTGAAGTCATCCATTTCATGTGAAAACAAGACTAATCTAGGTGGATTTCAAGTTCAGAATGTGCTCTTTCTAGATTGTCCAACCATGACTGTATTGGACTTTTGTGTAAGAAGATATGGTTGTTTTAAATTTGGTCTGTTTATGTTAGAAAGGTCAAAAAACGTGTGCTAGTTAATTTGTCTAGCTTAGTTTGTCAAAGTCTGTTTTTTGGACTTGACTTCTGCCATGTTGAATTTTTCCTAACTTTGGAGGGATGTTCCAATTATAAATATAGTATCAGAATATATAATAAAGGACTTTTGGCCAAGATTTGAAACTTAATTCACAGAATTAAGAGTTGTTCTTCCAAATTGATTTTATGAAGAACCTTATCTGACTTATCACTCTTCAATCACAAAGAGTGTGGCGTCGAAATCCTAGATTGATCTTTGTGGCGTCCAGATCGACTTATCAAAATATCATTCTAGTCTATCCTCCATCTTATTTACCTTGAAATCACTATAGTCCAGCCTAAACACCAAAAGAAAGACAACACAACCAGACCTATCCTTCATCCATTTTTCGTCAGATTCATTGTTGCTGATTTTCAAATCATTCACGGCACATCAACTACCCATGGGGCGAGAGGTAGAGGTGTCCATAGACACTTTTCCTGGATCCCACCCATAGCCTAACAACCGTACCGGATGGCTCCGGCAGAATTGAATGAGTTAAAGACTCAACTACAGGAATTGTTAGACAAAGGGTTCATACGGCCCAGTAATTCTCCTTGGGGAGCACCGGTCCTATTTGTAAGAAAGAAAGATGGAACTCATAGACTTTGTATTGACTATCGACAATTGAACAAAATAACGATGAAAAACAAGTATATGTTACCTCGGATAGATGATTTGTTTGATCAATTAAAGGGAGCGAGGACATTTTCGAAGATAGATATGAGATCAAGGTACTATCAGATGAAGATTAAAGAAGTGGATGTAGCAAAGACCGCATTTAGAACTCGTTACGGACACTATGAATTTTTGGTGCTATCGTTTAGGTTGACGAACGCCCCAACCCTCTTCATAGACTTGATGAATTGGGTTTTCCAACCATACCTTGATAAGTTTATGGTGGTATTCATTGATGATTTACTGGTGTACTCGAATTCTTTCGAGGAGCACGAAGAACACTTGAGGCAAACCTTACAAACCTTGAGAGATCACTAGTTATATGCAAAACTTAGTAAATGTGAGTTTTGGCTAAAGAGAGTGATGTTTTTGGGACACGTCATTTCAGCCGAAGGTGTTTTTGTAGACCCCTAAAAAGTTGAAGCAGTCTTGAAATGGGAAAGACCGACTTCGGTCACCGAAATACGTAGCTTCCTAGGACCTGCAGGATACTATCGGAGGTTTATCGAAGGTTTTTCCCTGATTGCAACCCCTTTGACCCAGCTAACTAGGAAGAATAAGAAATGGGTGTGGTCGGAAGAATGTGAGAAAAGCTTCCAAGAATTGAAGGGAGGCTCACCACTGCTCCAGTGTTAACCCTTCCCACAGGGACCGAGGGTTTTGTGATATATAATGATGCCTCGGGGAAGGGATTGGGGTGTGTTATGATGCAACATGGGAAGGTGATCGTCTATGCATCAAGGCAGTTAAAGACTCATGAGGTGAACTACCCGGTGCACGACATGGAGTTGGCTGCTGTAGTATTTTCTTTGAGGATATGGAGACACTATTTGTATAGGTCTCGAACCCAAATTTTTACTGATCATAAGAGCCTGAAGTATCTGATGTCGCAAAAGGAGTTGAACATGCGACAAAGAAGGTGGATAAAGCTTATTAAGGATTATGACTGCACCATAGAATACCACCGGGGAAAGCAAACATGGTGGCAGATGCCCTCAGTCGCAAAAATAAAGCCACCCTTGGAAGGTTAACAGGGGGAAAGGAGTGGCAATTGGTGGAATTGAAAGAGATGGGTAGAGATTTGGACATTAATGCCGGAGGTGGGTTAGTAGCCCAACTATTGGTGTGACCAACGTATCGGGAACATATACAACATGCCCAATTCCATGACAATGAGGGGTCCAAGATTAGGAAGAATATGGAGGCCAGGGTAGAAATGAAATTTCGGGTAGCAGATGATGGATCCTTAATGATGGGACAATGGTTGTACGTGCCTAATGACGAAACAGTCAAATGAATGGTTCTACAAGAAGCACATGAGTCCAAGTTCGCCATACATCCTGGCAGCACTAAGATGTATCGAGACCTGAAACACCTCTATTGGTGGCCTAATATGAAAAGGGAAATAGCTGAGTATGTATCTAAGTGTGGGATATGTCAACAAGTCAAGGTTCAACACCAAAGGCCTGCGGGAGTATTACAACCATTACAAATTCCAGAATGGAAGTGGGAGATGATCACCATGGATTTCGTGTCAGGATTTCCCAAAGGGAGGAAAGGAAATGACGCGATATGGGTCATCATAGATCGGTTGACGAAATCCGCACTATTCTTGCCTATAAAGATGACCGACTCGGTGGACAAGCTTGCCAAGATCTACATAAATGAGGTGGTACGACTTCATGGGATTTCAGCGTCCATTGTATCGGATCGAGATCCCAGGTTCACCTCTCGACTTTGGCCAAGCATACAACATGCCTTGGGGACAAGATTGGACATGAGCACTACGTTTCACCCTCAAACAGATGGTCAATTTCATGGTATGATGGTGTAAAATGTGGAATTGAACATATGAACTCTTGAAATAAGTGTGGTGACGAATGTGATTTAAAAATACAAATGTACTGATTTGTGACCATTGATGTCTTAGGTGGTGCGGTCGGGATTGGACCATCGTCAAGACAAAAACAACCCACAGGTGGAGCAGGTAGGTGACTTGCACCTTCCTTTTTCATACGTTGAATAATAAAATATTTTATCATGAATATTACCATATTGCGTTAGAACATATATTAGATTGTCGAATGCTTAAAGGTTGAAAAAAGGTTAATTAGCTTTGGCTAATGGCATCCGAATGGATGACCGGGATGAATGATTGATTAGCTTCAGCTAATGGCATTCGAACGGATGACCGGGACGAACGAGTGATTAGCTTCGGCTAATGGCATCCGAATGGATGACCGGGACGAACGACTGATTAGCTTCAGCTAATGGCATCTGAACGGATGACCGAGACAAATGAATGGTTAGCTTCGATTAATGGCATCCGAACGGATGACAGGGACGAATGATTGCTTAGCTTCGGCTAATGGCATCCGAATGGATGACCGGGATGAACAAGTGATTAGCTTCGACTAATGGCATCCGAACGGATGACCGGGACGAACGATTGATTAGCTTCGGCTAATGGCATCCGAATGGATGACCGGGATGGACGAGTGATTAGCTTCGGCTAATGGCATCCGAATGGATGACCGGGACGAATGATTGATTAGCTTTGTCTAATGGCATCCTAATGGCATCCGAATGGATGGCCGGGACAAATGAATGATTAGCTTCGGCTAATGGCATCCGAATGGATGACCGGGACGAACAATTGATTAGCTTTGGCTAATGGCATCCGAAGTGGATGACCGGGGTGAGTGAATGGTTAACCTTAGCAAATGATGCCTTAAGAGGATAGTCGGGTTTAAGATTATGGTTGATTGCAAGAATTGGTGCATCTAAATGTACTACAAGTTGTTTATACCAAGTACAGGAAGAAATTATAAATGTTAATGCTTCATTTAACTGCTAGACCGTTTAGTTATCATTATTATTATTATTATCATTAAGTAATTGCATTCTCTTAACTATTTTGTACTGCAGCAGGGACGTCACACCAATGAGATGTCTAGGAAACCCAATACATGAGAACCTACTTTTGCAAGGAATCATGTAGATGCATTCTAAATCACAATGTATTTTGTATGAATCAATTTATTGAACGTATAACTTTTATTAGATCCTTTTGTTTAAATTCGTAATGGCTATTAGTAGGATAGGAATGCAAACTCATGTCTATGTATGTATATTTTTAATATGAACTTCTAATCATGCAACTATAATATTATGTGTTTATGTAAGATTCATTTTTAAATGAAATGTTGATTGTATGGATTGTATTTTGATGATGTGAGGGATCAAGTTAGCCGATCACCGGCACCATGTGTGTCAAGTATATATATATATATATATATATATATATATATAATTACTATTGTTTTGGGCTTGAAAAGCCGGGTTGTTATAGTTAGTATCAGAGCACCTGGTCTGGATCTTGAGGATCACTGATAATTATGTTGTTGTGGTGAATTTCAGGATGGTACGCACCCGACAAGGGACACGAACTGAGCCACCCTCCTTAGAAAGGAGGGGCGGGAACCAAGGTGCCCAAGGTTGGCAAAACAAAGATCCCTTGGATGATACGACATCTCATGCTCAGATAATACCACCCGAAACCTTGCAGGGGGAAGCTGTGGTAGTGGGGGAAGGCCGGAGGCCTAACCAGACAGAGGGAGTACCCCTAGTTGTAGCAGAGTAGCAAGAAAGATCATAAGCACAACCATCAACTATTCCAACTGGTGTGCCCCCACAATATGTAGATGCGAGACTCCTTGTACAAATAGTTAAAGCAATGATGGAGGGCATGGCTGGTTCGGCGACACAGACAACTTCCACCACGCAGATTCCATAGGCAACCCCTATGACTAGCATGACTATGGATAACGTAGTGCCACTGGTGCGACTTGTCAAGAGTATGAGGGAAATGGGCTGTGAACTCTATATAGGGGAACAAGATGCAGAGATAGCTGGAAGATGGATTAGGAGGGTAGAAAAGACCATGATTCAAATAAGCATACCCGAGGGTTTGAGGGTAAATTGTGCAACCTAGTTACTGTTTGATAGGGCATGACATGGTGGGAAACAGTTCAGCTGAAGCGTGCAACCGAGACACTAACTTGGAGTGATTTCAAGACAGAGTTTGAGAATCAGTTTTATCCCAGGTACCATCGCAAAGTGAAAGAACAAGAGTTCTTGGCATTAAGACAGGGTGATATATCGGTATTGGAGTACGAAAGGAGGTTCCATGATCTCTCATTGTTCGCCCCACACTATGTGCCGATAGAGGAACATATGATTGAGAAGTTGAGAGATGGTTTGCGACAGGATTTGAGACAAGGATTGATCGCCTTGCGGTTTAAATATGTGAAAGAGTTGATTGAGGCTACCCAAGCTCTGGAGGCTTGTATTAGAGAAAGCCAAGGGGGACATCAGGGTATAGGCAAAAAGAGAGATGGGGACTATTTTAGCGGTAGACCACCACTCCCGAAGAAAGGAAAAAGTGCAGTGTTTGAGTAGTACAGGAAAAAAAGGAGTTTGATGTTACCGCCCCACTAACAGTCAAGTGGGAGAGTGATGGTTGGATAGTCGCACTCGAGGGAAAACTCTTTAATTGGGATCGGTGACCGCAAGGGTGTTGACTATCCTTTTTGTATAAAATGTGGACAAAAACACCCTGGGGACTACTCAGTTTCCCTCGAGCGATGCTTTGTGTGCAGAGGAGAAGGTCATAGGTGGAGGAACTGCTAGTATTTGAGTCAAGGGTGTCATGACTATGGTGGAAGAGGTCATTTCAAGAGGGACTGCCCTAAAAGGAACACTGGACAGGTACAAAGCTATAGGTAGCCTAGTCAGAGCCACCAACAGTCAGTCACCGTGAATAGGCCAGTGAGATCTTCTCAATCAGGAGCAAACTCTAGTCGAGGGAGACCAAGGGCACAAAATGATCGGACCCCGGGGAGGGTCTTCCACCTAACATAGGAAGAGGTCAGGGTTGCATCGGATGTGGTGGCAGGTACACTACTATTGAATGATTTTAATGTGCATGTGTTGTTTGATCTAGGTGCCACCCACTCATTCATTGCTAAGAGAATTGTCACTAAACTGAGAAAGGGAGTAGAAATAGTAGAGAAAGGATTCGTAATTGGAATTCCAATGGGAAACATGGTTGAAACAAATATTGTGTATGTGGATGTGGGGGTTAGTTTATCTGGGTATGAAACAGAAGTAGACTTGATTCCCTTAGAGCTGCATGATTTTGACATAATCCTAGGCATGAATTGGTTGAGTAAATACAAGGCTCTAACAGATTGTTATGCTAAAACTGTTACTTTCCAAACCCCTAAGGGCGAGAGAATGATTTTTGAAGGAGAGAGAGTTCTCAAACCGATTGCCTTAATATCGGTGGTAACAGCCCAAAAACTTTTAAGAAAGGGATGTATGAGATACCTCGCATACATCTTAAACTCTGATGATGAAGGTCCACGACTGAAGGATATTCCTATGGTGAAGGAATTCCCAGATGTGTTTCCCGAAGAACTACCAGGACTACTGATGTGCATCATGGGAATTATAATCCATCTTGTAAAGGTAAATCTAATATACAAGAGGATTCAGATGGTCCAATGACAAGAGCAAGAGCGAAACAACTGCAAAGGGCCTTGACGAGTCAAATTGGAATAATTGAAGCTGCGTCGGAGTTAAAAATTAACAATCAGTTTGAAATTGGTTCAAGGATGTTTATTTGCCTACAATTGAAACTTGGAGATGGGAAAAGCCCTTAATGGTTCATTTGATGCTGGGCTACTTGAATTTGGGTTGATATGCAAATAAGTGAAGGAATTGATGTTGTTTATAGTCAGAACAGCAAATGAATTTGAACCCGAATTTGAACCCGAATTTGAAGTCATCCATTTCATGTGAAAACAAGACTAATCTAGGTGGATTTCAAGTTCAGAATGTGCTCTTTCTAGATTGTCCAACCATGACTGTATTGGACTTTTGTGTAAGAAGATATGGTTGTTTTAAATTTGGTCTGTTTATGTTAGAAAGGTCAAAAAACGTGTGCTAGTTAATTTGTCTAGCTTAGTTTGTCAAAGTCTGTTTTTTGGACTTGACTTCTGCCATGTTGAATTTTTCCTAACTTTGGAGGGATGTTCCAATTATAAATATAGTATCAGAATATATAATAAAGGACTTTTGGCCAAGATTTGAAACTTAATTCACAGAATTAAGAGTTGTTCTTCCAAATTGATTTTATGAAGAACCTTATCTGACTTATCACTCTTCAATCACAAAGAGTGTGGCGTCGAAATCCTAGATTGATCTTTGTGGCGTCCAGATCGACTTATCAAAATATCATTCTAGTCTATCCTCCATCTTATTTACCTTGAAATCACTATAGTCCAGCCTAAACACCAAAAGAAAGACAACACAACCAGACCTATCCTTCATCCATTTTTCGTCAGATTCATTGTTGCTGATTTTCAAATCATTCACGGCACATCAACTACCCATGGGGCGAGAGGTAGAGGTGTCCATAGACACTTTTCCTGGATCCCACCCATAGCCTAACAACCGTACCGGATGGCTCCGGCAGAATTGAATGAGTTAAAGACTCAACTACAGGAATTGTTAGACAAAGGGTTCATACGGCCCAGTAATTCTCCTTGGGGAGCACCGGTCCTATTTGTAAGAAAGAAAGATGGAACTCATAGACTTTGTATTGACTATCGACAATTGAACAAAATAACGATGAAAAACAAGTATATGTTACCTCGGATAGATGATTTGTTTGATCAATTAAAGGGAGCGAGGACATTTTCGAAGATAGATCTGAGATCAAGGTACTATCAGATGAAGATTAAAGAAGTGGATGTAGCAAAGACCGCATTTAGAACTCGTTACGGACACTATGAATTTTTGGTGCTATCGTTTAGGTTGACGAACGCCCCAACCCTCTTCATAGACTTGATGAATTGGGTTTTCCAACCATACCTTGATAAGTTTATGGTGGTATTCATTGATGATTTACTGGTGTACTCGAATTCTTTCGAGGAGCACGAAGAACACTTGAGGCAAACCTTACAAACCTTGAGAGATCACTAGTTATATGCAAAACTTAGTAAATGTGAGTTTTGGCTAAAGAGAGTGATGTTTTTGGGACACGTCATTTCAGCCGAAGGTGTTTTTGTAGACCCCTAAAAAGTTGAAGCAGTCTTGAAATGGGAAAGACCGACTTCGGTCACCGAAATACGTAGCTTCCTAGGACCTGCAGGATACTATCGGAGGTTTATCGAAGGTTTTTCCCTGATTGCAACCCCTTTGACCCAGCTAACTAGGAAGAATAAGAAATGGGTGTGGTCGGAAGAATGTGAGAAAAGCTTCCAAGAATTGAAGGGAGGCTCACCACTGCTCCAGTGTTAACCCTTCCCACAGGGACCGAGGGTTTTGTGATATATAATGATGCCTCGGGGAAGGGATTGGGGTGTGTTATGATGCAACATGGGAAGGTGATCGTCTATGCATCAAGGCAGTTAAAGACTCATGAGGTGAACTACCCGGTGCACGACATGGAGTTGGCTGCTGTAGTATTTTCTTTGAGGATATGGAGACACTATTTGTATAGGTCTCGAACCCAAATTTTTACTGATCATAAGAGCCTGAAGTATCTGATGTCGCAAAAGGAGTTGAACATGCGACAAAGAAGGTGGATAAAGCTTATTAAGGATTATGACTGCACCATAGAATACCACCGGGGAAAGCAAACATGGTGGCAGATGCCCTCAGTCGCAAAAATAAAGCCACCCTGGGAAGGTTAACAGGGGGAAAGGAGTGGCAATTGGTGGAATTGAAAGAGATGGGTAGAGATTTGGACATTAATGCCGGAGGTGGGTTAGTAGCCCAACTATTGGTGTGACCAACGTATCGGGAACATATACAACATGCCCAATTCCATGACAATGAGGGGTCCAAGATTAGGAAGAATATGGAGGCCAGGGTAGAAATGAAATTTCGGGTAGCAGATGATGGATCCTTAATGATGGGACAATGGTTGTACGTGCCTAATGACGAAACAGTCAAATGAATGGTTCTACAAGAAGCACATGAGTCCAAGTTCGCCATACATCCTGGCAGCACTAAGATGTATCGAGACCTGAAACACCTCTATTGGTGGCCTAATATGAAAAGGGAAATAGCTGAGTATGTATCTAAGTGTGGGATATGTCAACAAGTCAAGGTTCAACACCAAAGGCCTGCGGGAGTATTACAACCATTACAAATTCCAGAATGGAAGTGGGAGATGATCACCATGGATTTCGTGTCAGGATTTCCCAAAGGGAGGAAAGGAAATGACGCGATATGGGTCATCATAGATCGGTTGACGAAATCCGCACTATTCTTGCCTATAAAGATGACCGACTCGGTGGACAAGCTTGCCAAGATCTACATAAATGAGGTGGTACGACTTCATGGGATTTCAGCGTCCATTGTATCGGATCGAGATCCCAGGTTCACCTCTCGACTTTGGCCAAGCATACAACATGCCTTGGGGACAAGATTGGACATGAGCACTACGTTTCACCCTCAAACAGATGGTCAATTTCATGGTATGATGGTGTAAAATGTGGAATTGAACATATGAACTCTTGAAATAAGTGTGGTGACGAATGTGATTTAAAAATACAAATGTACTGATTTGTGACCATTGATGTCTTAGGTGGTGCGGTCGGGATTGGACCATCGTCAAGACAAAAACAACCCACAGGTGGAGCAGGTAGGTGACTTGCACCTTCCTTTTTCATACGTTGAATAATAAAATATTTTATCATGAATATTACCATATTGCGTTAGAACATATATTAGATTGTCGAATGCTTAAAGGTTGAAAAAAGGTTAATTAGCTTTGGCTAATGGCATCCGAATGGATGACCGGGATGAATGATTGATTAGCTTCAGCTAATGGCATTCGAACGGATGACCGGGACGAACGAGTGATTAGCTTCGGCTAATGGCATCCGAATGGATGACCGGGACGAACGACTGATTAGCTTCAGCTAATGGCATCTGAACGGATGACCGAGACAAATGAATGGTTAGCTTCGATTAATGGCATCCGAACGGATGACAGGGACGAATGATTGCTTAGCTTCGGCTAATGGCATCCGAATGGATGACCGGGATGAACAAGTGATTAGCTTCGACTAATGGCATCCGAACGGATGACCGGGACGAACGATTGATTAGCTTCGGCTAATGGCATCCGAATGGATGACCGGGATGGACGAGTGATTAGCTTCGGCTAATGGCATCCGAATGGATGACCGGGACGAATGATTGATTAGCTTTGTCTAATGGCATCCTAATGGCATCCGAATGGATGGCCGGGACAAATGAATGATTAGCTTCGGCTAATGGCATCCGAATGGATGACCGGGACGAACAATTGATTAGCTTTGGCTAATGGCATCCGAAGTGGATGACCGGGGTGAGTGAATGGTTAACCTTAGCAAATGATGCCTTAAGAGGATAGTCGGGTTTAAGATTATGGTTGATTGCAAGAATTGGTGCATCTAAATGTACTACAAGTTGTTTATACCAAGTACAGGAAGAAATTATAAATGTTAATGCTTCATTTAACTGCTAGACCGTTTAGTTATCATTATTATTATTATTATCATTAAGTAATTGCATTCTCTTAACTATTTTGTACTGCAGCAGGGACGTCACACCAATGAGATGTCTAGGAAACCCAATACATGAGAACCTACTTTTGCAAGGAATCATGTAGATGCATTCTAAATCACAATGTATTTTGTATGAATCAATTTATTGAACGTATAACTTTTATTAGATCCTTTTGTTTAAATTCGTAATGGCTATTAGTAGGATAGGAATGCAAACTCATGTCTATGTATGTATATTTTTAATATGAACTTCTAATCATGCAACTATAATATTATGTGTTTATGTAAGATTCATTTTTAAATGAAATGTTGATTGTATGGATTGTATTTTGATGATGTGAGGGATCAGGTTTGCCGATTACCAACACCATGTGTGTCAAGTATATATATATATAAAATTACTGTTGTTTTGGGCTTGAAAAGCCGGGTTGTTACATAAACACATCAATCAATCCTTTGATTTATGTGATATGCCTGCATTTAAGATGAACATTTACCATAAATTAAAGATATCTTATAATATCAAACTTGTTACTATAAAACATGCATTGGTTAAGGAGTTATTGATACTTCAAGTGTAAAATGATGATATAAAACCTTGATAAAAATACAATTTTAAGTACTAATCACCCCCCCCAACCAGCTTATTACTAGTCTCTAGTAATCAAAGTGTTAAAATAGATAAACAATTTGCAAGTTCCACAAAGCAAGACATTCATTATTCAACTTCCAGTAATCTATCCAAATAAACAAACTCTCATTAAATTTATATATCTGCTTCATACTTCTTAAACAGGATATTAATAAACCTTCCTTTTGTGATCAATATATCAACACATAGTTATGGGGCTTTACTTGGAAGAAAACAAAATTTTTATTCTAATGTTTAAGGTTAACTTCCTTGGGTTGGGATTATTATCTTTTCTTCTCTTTTTTTAATATATATACATATAACTTAAAACACAATGCATCTTTAACCCATGTAACGAGCTTTAGGCTAATGACGCCCAGACCAGTTGGTCTTAGGGCATTAGTGACAGACTTTCAGTCGTTTTGCATGACGTTTCTTTGCAAAAGTGATTTTACCTGTTCCAGGCATGTATGAAATGAAAGAAATGGAGGACTCACCTGATAATCAGACCTTTTCTTCAATTAACCAGCGAATATCTTCAGGAATACCATGATTCATTAACAACCTCAATCTTGCACACTAAGCACAGTAAATTTTTGCAATTGCATTTGGAGGCAAAACAGGAAAATACTTTTTTAATTTTTCAAAAGTGGTGTCCATTTTCAAATGAGAATTGGAGAAGAGATGCAAAGAAAGGAGAAAGAGCAAAGAATTACACAAATATATACACAGATATCAGTTATTATGGGAAATTGAAAGAACCGACTTAAGAGTCACCGAGTACCGTTATTCGCCATTTGACCAGGGTGAGAGAGACTAGCAAAACAAAATTCACCCAAAAAGAAACACAAAAACAATGTGAGAAAAAGAATCAATCTTTATATACAGGATCACTCAATTCAATAGAGTCATTTTCAACTGAAAAATTATCAGAGTAAAATTTCAAATGATGCCCATTTACATTGAAAACATTGCCATTCTTTGGATTCTCGATATCACAGACCCCATATGGATACATATGTTTCACAATAAAAGGACCGCTCCATCTTGATCTTAGTTTTCCAGGAAATAAATGGAATCGAGAATTATAAAGCAGGACTTTTTACCAACATTGAATGTTTTTCTCAGTATTTTCTTGTCATGAAACTCTTTGATTCTTACTTTATGAATTCTTAAATTTTCATATGCATCATTTCTTATTTCATCAAGCTCATTTATTTGTAATTTTCGCAGCTGACTAGCATCATCAAGGTTTGAATTAAAAGCTTTAGTAGCCCAATAAGTTTTATGTTTAAGTTTCACAGGCAAGTGACAAGGTTTTCCATAGACTAATCTATAAGGTGACATACCTAATGATGTTTTATAAGCAGTTCGATAAGCCTAAAGTGCTCCATTAAGTCCTAAAGACCAGTCTTTCCTACTAGGGTTCACTATTTTCTCCATGACCTATTTGATCTCCCTGTTAGCAAGTTCTACCTGTCCACTTTTCTGAGGGTGATAAGGGGTGACAACTTTGTGTGTGATTCCATATTTCTTCATTAAAGACTCAAATGGCTTGTTGCAGAAATGTGTTCCACCATCACTTATCATGGCTCGAGGGATTCCAAATCGACTCAAAATATTTTCTTTCAAAAACTTTATCACTGTTTTGTGGTCATTGTTTCGATTTGGAATTGCCTCTATCCATTTTGAAACATAATCTACTGCGACTAATATGTACAAGAAACCAAATGATGGAGGAAATGGACCCATGAAATCTATACCCCAATAGTCAAAGATCTCAATGATAAGAATAGGATTTAAAGGCATCATGTGACGTTTTGAAATAGATCCTACTTTTCATAATTTTCAGAAGTCTTGCAGAATGCATGTGAGTCCTTGAACATGGTGGGCCAGTAAAATCCACTTTGTAAGATTTTTGCAGTTGTCTTTCTTGATGAAAAATGACCCCCATATGTCTTAGAATGACAAAATTTAATGACACTACTTACCTCATTATCAGGAATGCATCTTCAAAATATTTGATCAGGACAATATTTGAATAAATAAGGGTCATCCCAATAAAAGTTCTTCACTTCGTTCAAGAACTTTCTTTTGTCTTGGGTACTCCAATGAGCTGGCAAATGTCCTGAAACAAGAAAATTAACAATATTAGCAAACCAAGGCATTTTAGAGACGAAAAGTAAAGATTCATGAGGAAAGTAGTCATCGATTGGTGTGATGTCAGATCTCGAATCTGTTGTCAATCTTGACAAATGATCTGTGACAATATTTTCGGTGCCTTTCTTGTCTTTGATTGTGATATCAAATTCTTGAAGTAACAAAATCCACCGCACCAATCTAGCCTTATATCTTTCTTAGAAAGAAGATATTTCAATGTTGCATGATCACTAAAAACAACAACATGTGAGCCAACAAGATAAGACCTGAATTTTTCACATGCAAATACTACTGCAAGTAATTCTTTTTCAGTGGTGGTGTAATTCATTTGAGCACTATTTAAAGTTTTACTTGCATAGTAAATCACATAAGGTTTCTTATCTTTTCTTTATCCTAAGACAGCACCCATGACATAATCACTTGCGTCACACATTATTTCAAAAGGCAATGACCAATCAAGTGGTTGAATGACAGGAGCAGAAGTAAGCAAGTTTTTAAGTTTAACAAAGGCTTCTTCACAATGTTTCGTCTATTCAAAAATATTATCAAGTCATTTGCTCTCAGTTTTCAAGACAAAGGTAAGTTTCCATCTCAACCACAACAAAATCCAAAGGGGCAATACAATGCAAATGCAAGTAGTTTCGGAAGCCAACACATGGATCAAGTCAAATCAATCATCACTCTCCGCAATGGTAAGGTTATTGAAAAACCCATTCTTAAACCTTGTGAGAAAGAAGATGAGTTAGTCTCTGAGGGTAAGGAAGGGGTTGAATCTGAACATTGCAAAGAAAAGAATGATTCCCCACCAGCACTTCCATTTCCTCATGCCATGACCAAACAGAGAAAAGTCAATCACAACTTGAAATCTTTGAAACTTTCAACCAGGTAAAGATCAATATACCTTTGTTGGATGCTATTAAACAGGTACCTTCTTATGCTGAATTTTTGAAAGACTTGTGCACCGTGAAGAGAAAACTGAATGTGAAAAAGAAAGCCTTTTTAGCCGAATAAGTAAGTGTCATTCTTTAGAACAATAATGTTTTGAAATATAAAGACCCTAGTTGTCCTACAATTTCTAGCTTTATTGGAGAACATAAAATTGAAAGAGCTTTACTTGATCTTGGAGCTAGTGTGAATTTACTTCCATATTCAATTTTTCAAAGTCTCAATCTAGGTGAGTTAAAACCAACTTCTGTAACTTTTTTGCTTGCTGATAGATCTGTAAAAGTGCTTAGAGGAATAGTTGAAGATGTGTTATTACAAGTTAATAAATTCATTTATCCTGTGGATTTTATTGTTTTGGATACACAACCTATTGAAACATGTAATTTAATACATTTTATTTTAGGACGTCCATTTCTTGCAACTTCTAATGCATTGATTAACTGTAGGAATGGACTGATAAAGTTATCATTTGGAAACATAACATTGGAGATGAATATTTTTAACATTTGCAAGCAACCTAGAGATGATAATGATTTATAGGAAGTGGACTTTATTGAAAAATTAGTTCATGATCAATTTCAAACCACTTCCAGTGAAACTGAGATTGATGAATCTGATGATTTGCAAATGGTTTATTTTCAGAAAGAATCAAAGGCAAATAGTTGGAGACTAAAAATTAAGGAATTTCCACCACGATCAATTGAGTCCATACCTTCTAGTGTTCAACCACCAAAACCTGATTTGAAGTCGTTACCATTCAATCTCAAATACTCGTTTTTGGGAGAAAATAAAACTTTTCCGGTAATAATCTCTTCCAAACTTAATGCACATCAAAAAGGTAAGTTATTACAGACTTTGAAAATGCACAAAAATGCATTAGGATGGACCATAGCTGACATAAAAGGAATTAGTCATTTGATTTGCACACACATAATTTATTTAGAGGAAAATGCTAAACCATCTAGAGAAATGCAACAAAGGCTTAATCCTAATATGAAAGAAGTAGCGAAAAATGAAGTCATGAAGCTTCTAGATAATGGAATCAGTTATCCTATTTTTTTACAGCAAATAGGTAAATCCTACCCAAGTTGTACCTAAAAAGTCTAGAGTCACTGTGCTAACAAATGAGAAAAATGAGTTAATTCCAACTAGGACTATTACTGGTTGGCGCATGTGCATTGACTATAGAAAACTTAATTCAATGACTAGAACAGATCATTTTCCTTTACCTTTCATAGATCAAATCCTAGAAAGAGTTGCAAGTCATGAATTTTATTTTTTCCTAGATGACTATTTAGGTTACAATCAAATTGAAATTGCATTGGAAGATCAAGAGAAGACTACTTTCACATGTCCATTTGGTACTTTTGCATATCGAAGAATGCCTTTTGGATTATGTAATGCATGGCCACATTTCAAATATGCATGCTTAGCATATTCAGTGATATGGTTAAACGTTTTCTTGAGATTTTTATGGATATTTTTTATATTTTTTTTGTGATTCATTTGATGATTGTTTAACTAACTTGGAAAAAGTTTTGAACAGGTGTGAAGAGAACAATCTTGTGCTTAATTGGGAAAAAATGTCATTTTATGGTAACAAATGGCATTGTACTTGGTCACATTGTTTCATTGATGCAACCATATTATTCGATAGTTTCACCCACATTTAACTAGTTTTTTACCTATGTTTTATATATAAAATGCCTTGATATTATTTGTTTTATGTTTTGAAGGCACTTTTGGATGAAAGATGCAAAAAGGAGTAAATTGGAGATAATTGGCAAATTTGACCTTCAGTCGATGTTTCGTGCAGAGCGTGAGCTCTAAAGGTTGAAATGAAGTGATTCCAGTGGCATTAAAAAGCTAACATCCATACCTTTCTGGACATCTAAGGTGAGAAAATAAAATAAGAAAGAGCATGGAAATCACCGCCTTCAATGTCAAATCTCGCAATCTGCCAGTGTTGACCTTCGGCCATACCGACTTGAATATCCGGAGCTACAGAAGTCCAATTTATGCAAGCTCGTTTTGGATTCCTGACTCAAAGGCCTATAAACGCTCCCAATTTCAGCCAAAAATGATGTCATATGAGGGAGATATTATTTTTCAAAGATAACAACTGAATTTTGCCAGCAAACAGGTTTTGTGAAAAAACGAGTCCAAATTACGTTCCAAAGCATCTAAACCGATATCCAAGTTTTTATTTCGGCAATTTAGCTCCTCTAAGTCAAAGCTTGAAGATTTCATGCAAGGCTATTTTTCCTTTTTTAAGAAAATAGTTATTGAAGTACTTAAATGTAAACAATCTACTTAAGGGAGGACTATTTTGTAAAATAGAGACTAGGGTTTCCTAGGATATAAAAAGAATGAGAGAAGAGAAGGGGGGTAGCCAGCCAAGAAGAGAAAAATTCCCCCCTCCTCTAAGAAACCCGAAATCATGCATTCCTCCTTCTTTTTGATTAGTTGTTCAATAAACATGCAAGGCTAAACTCGTTTTCTTGGTTGCAAGGACACGAAAACCTTCGGATTTCAAGAACTGTGAGATTTATTTTACCTTTTCTTTTCAATTTATATGATGAATAAGTTTGTTCTCCTATGCTTATTTTTCGAATGATGGTTTATTTTAATTGCTATAGCGGACTCTAAGTTATTATTGTATACAATCTATTGCTATATCAAAACTAGAGTTGTGGTATATGAACTTGTGAAGCAACTGAGTTTAATAATTGTGGCGGATCTACATTATTAATCTTAGGGAGAACATTCAATCAAATCATACATAGATTACGAACAGTTGTGTTTTCTTGATTAATCAACTTATTTAGTTCTTAAGGCTGCCATTGAATTAAATTACTAGTGCAGACATTATGGTTGTTTAATGGTTAGGGTTAGTTATACGGCGGATCCGTTAACTAACCAATGTTAAGAAGAGATAAATATTCAGAATATAAATTGATGTTTTGTTTCCATGATCAGTTTTGATTTCTGTAGGTGGATGTGTGCTTGTGACCAAGGTTTGTTCTCTTGATAATTTTCTGATTTTATTAAATTTTGGTTTGATAGTTTTCTGTTTTCTTTTGTTTTAGTCTAGATAACGTCCAAACCCCCCCAAATTGCATATCATCTAGCATAAAAATTTGACTTGAACCTTCCTTGTGGGATCGACCCCTTGCTTGCTCTATACTATCTTGTGTGTTGTGTTTTAAGCTAGGGTAATTAATTTGTGCGACCGCAATATCACAACAAATTTTGGTGCCATTGCTGGGGAAGTAATTTTAGTTGATTCTTGTGCTATTATTTTTATTTTCTGTGATTATTATTTATTTTTTCTAAAACAAAAAAAAAGAGACAAAATTTTTGCTTGCGGCGGTAATGTTCACTTACGGCAGCGGTACTGTTCAAAACATATTTTTTGGTGGAATTAGGTATCGCCCTTTTGTTTCCTGAAGGGAAACAACATTCTGAACAGGACTAGTGATAATTCACTAGCCCCACCCTATCGAGGCCAAATTCCACTATTTTCTAGGGTTTTAGGCAGTTTTAGTTTTCTAACGTACGATTTTTCGTACAATTTGCATTGTTTTGGATCTCTTGTGTGGTTGGTTTCTTTTGAGTTTTCTTGATGATTTATGCTAGTAACCCGTTCTACTAATTAAAGTCAAGTGCAGTTAGATATCGAAATAGAAAAAACTTTACACAGGTTACGAAAGGAAGCTCGCCTCAACATCATGGCTATTGCACGACAACAAACACTCAAGGAGCTTGCTGCTCATAACATGGAAAATCAGCCATTGTGCATAAACATCGACAATAATGTAAACTTTGAGCTCAAATCTAGTTTTTTACATTTGCTACCAACATTTAATGGTCTTGTAGGAGAAGATCCTCATACTCATCTCAAGGAGTTCCGTATGGTTTGTGTTGGCATGAAACCGAACGGAGTTGATGAAAAACAGGTTAAGGTGAAAGCTTTCCCTTTCTCTTTAAAAGGGGCAGCAAAGGCATGGTTTTTCTCCATTCTCTCAGGTTCAATTGGAACTTGGAATGGCATGAAGAAGATCTTTCTTGAGAACTATTTCCCAGCATCTCGAGTTGCCAATATAAAGAAAGAAATATGTGGGATTCGGCAATCTCATGGAGAGACACTTTCTGAGTATTGGGAAAGATTTGAGCAATTGTGCATTCAATGCCCTCATCATCAAATACTCGATCAGCTGCTCATTCAATATTTCTATGAAGGATTGATGCCTACTGACCGTAGTATCATTGATGCTGCAAGTGGAGGGGCATTGGTAGATAAGACACCCAAGGATGCATGCCAATTGATCTCAAACATGACAGCCAACTCGAAACAATTTGGTACGCATGGAGACTTCGCAAACAAACAAGTAAATGAGGTAAGTATTTCTAACCTTGAAAATATAGTTAATGATCTTAGTTCTCTTGTGCGTTCTTTGGCTTATGGAAATGTACAACAAGTGAAAGTTTGTAGCATTTATTCCTTACAAGAATATACCTCAGATATGTACCCAACAATGCAAGAAGATTACATTGAACAGGTTCATGCAGTTGATAGAGGATTCAATGGACAACTTCAGCGTAAGTATGATCCTTTTTCCCACACGTACAATCCTGGATGGAGAGATCATCCAAACTTATGTTATGGGAACCCACCTCAACAAGGCAATCAAGGCCGACAATTCCATCCCCATGGATTTCAGCCCCAACATAATTATCAAGCAAGACAACCCCCTCCATTCACAAACTCCAATGTTATGGGGTCGTCATCTAGTGATGATCTTCGTGAGATGATGAAAACTTTGGCTTTTAACACTGTGACCTTGCAACAAAATATCATGTCCTTTCAATAGGAAACAAGGTCAAGTATTCACAACTTGGAGAAGCAAATGGGGCAAGTAGCTTTAAGTGTGGGGCAATTGGAAGCACAAATGAATGGAATATTGCCCTCTCAAGCATTGAATCTAATAGAGAATGTTAGTGTGATCATGCTGCAAAGTGGGAAAGAACTTGAAGAAAAAAAGTCGAAACAAATTGAGATGGAGGAAGAAGAAAAGATAGAAACCGAATTAAGTACAAAAAAGGAACATCCTCCTCCTTTACAAACTGAAACATCGACCAACACTCCAAAGGTAACTCCTCACTCAATGAATTCCAGTTTTAAAACAATTCCACCCTTTCTTGTGAATTCTTCTAGGTCAAAGAAAAAAAGATTTTAGAAGTTTTCAAGAAAGTAGAACTCAACATTCTTTGCTTGATGCTATCAAGCAAATTTCCAAGTATGCCAAATTCTTGAAGGAGTTGTGTACTACCAAGAGAGCTTTCAAACTAAAAGGTCATGAAATGGTAAGTATGGGTGAAGTTGTATTTGCTATTGTTTAAAAGAATATGCCTTTGAAGCAAAAAGACCCGGGTGTGTTTACTATCCCATGTGTTATTGGTAATGCTAGATTCAAAAGGGCCTTGTGCGATTTAGGTGCATCCATTAGTGTTATGCCTAAACATGTTTATGATTCTTTTAGTCTTGAGCCTTTGAATAAAACTAGCATTGTAATACAACTTGCAAATTGTAGTTTTGTGTACCCACTTAGTGTGATAGAAGATGTCCTAGTCAAGATTGATAGTTTGGTCATTCGATATGACTTTTATATTCTTGATATGGAACATGATTCTTGTGATTCATCAAATAGCACTCCTATATTGTTTGGGAGACCATTCTTGAAAACTGCCAATACAAAAATTGATTGTGGTAAGGATACTTTGTCTATAGAGGTAGGAGATGAAAAAATTGAATTTAATTTTCATGATGCAATGACATATCCTTATAGCAATGTTTATTCTATCACATGTTATAACCAAGTTGATAAGTGTGTGCAACAAGTTTGTGATTTTGATAGTGAGGATGGATTAAGCATAGCTTTAAGCTATGGCTATGATTTTACCTAAATAGAAGAGATAAAGAGGCATATATATATATTCCCCAAAACATGTATGAATCAGCATTGGCTTTGCAAGCTTTGCAAACTGTTCCCCATGATGCAGGAGTCATTCACCCCATCATGGACAGTGAATGAGTGGCGTCTATCCTTTTGGTGCCCAAAAAGATTGGAATTATTTTGGAAGAAATACAAAATGATGCTTATGAGAATGCAAGGATTTACAAAGAAAATACTAAGAGTCTCCATAACCGAATGATTATAAGAAAAGAGTTTAATGTTGGAGACAAAGTCCTTCTTTATCATTCGCGTTTGAAACTTTTTCTTGGAAAGTTGCGCTCTCGTTGGATTGGACCCTTTGTTGTTTCTAATGTTTTTCCTTATGGTGCAGTTGAAATTACAAGTTTAGAAACCAATAAAGTACTCAAGGTCAATAAGCATTGCTTGAAACTTTTGAAGATAAAGACTCTAATGAAGCCATAGAGTACCTAGACTTGCTAGCTGAAAATGCTCAAAATTGGGACATTACAAACACTTATGAGGCACCAAGTAAAACTTAACCTCATACATCTAGTGGAGGAATGTACAACCTTAGGGAAGCTCATGACCTCCATGCCAAATTTGCATCTTTAGCTAGAAAAGTCGAGGCACTAGAATTGAAAAAAAGTGGTCAATTAAAATCTGTTCAAGAAATTGTATGTCAAATCTGTGAAACCAATGAACAACACTCAACAAATGATTGTCCAACTTTGCCTTCTTTTAGGGAATGCCTCCATGAACAAGCTCATGCTTTAAACAATTTTAAAAGGCCCAATTATAACCCATACTCACAAACATATAACCCTGGTTTGAGAAATCACCTAAATTTCAATTGGAAGAGTGATACACAAACAAGGCAAAACCGGGTTCTCCTTCCTTCAGAGAACTTGTAGCCTTGTGTCTTAGCTTTCCAATGAGACCAATCTCGCTTGTAACGAAGTTTTATAACTCTAGATATAGTTAAAAATCTGAGGAGAGGTCAGACAGTAACGGTTCAAAAACAAGATAGTAACAGTTGGACAGTAACAGTCCAAATATTTGTTGAGGAGCAATTTTGATTGTCTTAAAGGCAGAACTGGGTTCTCCTTCTTTTAGAGAACTTGTAGCCTCATGTCTTAACTTTCCAACGTGACTGACCTCGCTTGAAACGGAGTTCTATAACTCTATATATAGTTAAAAATCTGAGGAGAGGTCGGACAGTAACAGTTCGAGGTTTAAACAATAACAATTGAAATATAAAGAAAAGAATGATAACCATGGTTAGACAAAGAATGATGATTTAAATAGATGAAATGAGAGAACATAAAATTTGAAGAAAGGAATAATTGAAAGAAATACCTGTATTGGTTGTTAATATGGTTAGTATAAAATATATCCTTGAATAAGGATCACTTATGAGATTATGCCTGTGATTACCAGGAGGGACCACAGGCGTTGTGCAGCGGTAGCAACAGGGGAGCACGAGTAGAGCTTCTACTGCATGTAGGTGATCTGCACCTATACTTTCTAATTAAATTCTATAATTTAATATATTATTGATGTGAGATGTGAATTACCGAACGTTGGATATTAGGAGAAAGGAGGAAAGTTTGCGTAATGATGTCGATATTTTGGATATTATTCTGAATGTATGTGTATTTAAGGTGAACAGTTGTTGTGTGAATTGCCAAGTGATGAAATTATCGTTAACAAATGAAATATGAGAAGTGTGATTTGGGGCATGAACTAGCATGCATTAAATGTATGTTAGCCAATACATCTTGATCCCCTTACCCGGGATCCTAACATACACTAAATATATGCTAGACAATACATGATGATCCTCTTACTCGAGATCCTAACTTACACTAAATGTATGTTAGTCAATACATCTTAATCCCCTTACTCGGGATCCTGACATACACTATATTCACCTTGAATAGATATAGAAAAAAAATTAATCACGCTGTTTATCAGTTAACAAGAGATCGTTGCTTTATCCCGGATATGGGGATGTTACATCTCCCAAGTGTAGGAGTGTTGAAATAATAAATAACTTGGCAATACCGGGATCGAACCACAAGGAGGTTAACTGTATAAACTACAAATAAAAAAATAGATAATAACAGAAAAGGAGTTGAAGAGAGATTTGAGATGTGATATTGATATAAGGATTAAACAAGAATAAAATAATTGTCAAGGTTAGAGAATCCACTAATGGTATTTCAAACAAGTATAGTAAAAACTCTTTTTATTACTCAACTGGAAACCACACACAAAGGAGGTTCCAATCGAATTATAAATTGTTAACTTGATTACATTAGTTATCTTATTTGAATAATGCTAATACTTGTAAATGTTGTCAGGTATTAATGATTATAATTTATGTTAACAATAAATCAAGTTTCTTTCATAGCACAGGTGTCGGTTATACCATACGATTGTGCTATGAAAGTGCCAAGTATTTGTTGTACCAAGGGTTATACAACATAAATCTAGATTAACCATTTAACAATCAAAGTATTAAAAGTGAACAAGATAACAAATACAAAACATGTTAGTATCAAACATTAAAGTCCATGTTGAGTTTATACTATACTTATTCTTACACCATTAGTGTAACCTTTTCACCTTGATATAATAAACTTAGCCAAACATAATGTAAGAGAGAAACATAAATAAACAAGATAAGAACATAAATAAGATCTAAGTTAACTAAGTAAAGGAAAGGAAATGAAATGAAAAGCATAAACAAGAGATTGATATAAACAAAACTTAAGCAGTACAAAAATATAAAGAGAGAGAGCAAGAACATGATCTTGATCTGAAAACCAAGATGCCTAAATACATGGCAAATGCCTCCTTTTATAGGCCAAAATTTGGAACTATTGATTTGATGACTAATTGTTGAGTGGGTGGCCACATCTTGACTTGGTGACATTCCTTATCTTCTTGTCTGAACAAAACGTCATTACTAACGTCAGCTTTTGAACAGATAGTCTTCATGAAAGTTCTAGGAAATTGTCTCAACTTTCCAATAAAAAAAGAATCAGTGCATTTAGACCTCCAGAATTGGAGATATGGGCTGAACACTAAATAGTGTCTTGGCTGCAGGACAGATTCTGACTTCTTCGTTGTTGCTACAATTTGAACTTGAAAACGGCCTTTTTGAATCTTAGACTCTTCATGAAAGTTTTAGGCCTATGTCTTAGCTTTCTATACTTATAAACTAGACTTAAATCCAACTTCTACAGCTTCAGTTATGATCCAATAACCAAATAGTGTTCTAGTTTGAACTGAACCAGCATCTCTTTTCTAAGCTTGCCCCTCTCTTTATCTTCTCAATTTTAGTAGTTAAACTCATCAATCAATCCTTTGATTTATGTGATTGGCCTACATTTAAGATGAACATTTACCATAAATTAAAGGTATCTTATAGTATCAGACTTGTTATTATAAAACATGCTTTAGTTAAGGAGTTATTGATACTTCAAGTGCAAAATGATGATATAAAACCTTGATAAAAATACACTTTTAAGTACTAATCATATAATCCGATGGCCTTGGTTTCATTAGTTAGGAATTGCCATAATCAATTTCGAGGTGCTTCAAGTTTATATCTAAATCTTGATAAGAGTAGTATGTCTTGTGTGGTGTTGAGCCTAATACTAAATTGCAGCTTCTTGATACTCTCGACTATAGGGAAGGGAAGTTGCTAGTTAGGTATCTTGGTGTTCCTCTTATTACTATAAAGCTCTCTTATTATGATTGTTTGATCCTTGTGGACCAAATCATGGCTAAAGTTAGGAGTTAGTTGAACCACTATCTTTCTTATGCGGGTAGACTTCAACTTTTTTATTCCATCCTTTTCTCTATTTAGGGTTATTGGTCTTCTCTTTTTACTCTTTCTAAGGCTGTTATTGCGAAATAACCTCTTTTTAAGGTCTTTTTTATGGAAGGGTAGTGATCTTTCATTTGGTAATGCAAAAGTTGTTTGGAATACAGTTTGTTTGCTTAAGGAGGAAGGGGGTTTGGGTGTCAAAAATCTAAAGGTGTGGAATTGGGTAGCTATGGTTAAACATTTATGGACTATATGTATTCCGGCCAACTCTATATGGTCATCCTAGATATCTTCATATTTAATGCATGGTAGGAGTATTGATAATTGACACTCATTGGGCCCCTTGGTGGAGTTTTTTAGGGATAAGATTATTATGGATTCTAGCTTAGGGAAGGATGCGAGGTTGAGTTGTATTATTGCTGGTAAGGAGTGGATTTTGCCTCCTCCTAAATCTCCCAAGTGGATTGAGGTTATTCGATGTGCTCCCACTTCTTTTCTCCCGAATGATGGAAGACGTGACCTTGTGTGTTGGAAGGATGCTCTAAGAGGTATCTTCTTTATTTGTTGTGCTTGGAACTCTATTCGTCCCGTTCGGGACAAAGTGGAGTGGTGGAAACTTGTTTGGCATAAACATGTTATCCTGTGATTTTCATTTATCTTATGGATTGCTATTCGTGAAGCTTTCTCTACTTAGGATAAGCTCAGGTCCTATAGGGTTATTCAGTTTATCCAATGCCTTTTATGTGGAGGTGATAGGAAAGATGTTGATAATTTATATTTTGATTGCCCATTCTCTCATCATATTTGGTATGATCTATGCTCCAAATGTCTCATCCTCTTTCATCGTTGCTCTTGGGTTAGCACCATTTCTTGGCTCTCTAACTTGAGTGGAGGGTGTTCTCTTCATTATGTACTTATAAGGTTGATATTAGCTATTGTCGTTTATTATATTTGGAGAGAAAGGAATGCATGTCTTCATGGTGATGCTCCTCATACTAGTTCAATGATTTATAGAGACATTGTTAGTTGTATTGTTTAAAAAGTTAATCCTATTCACAATATCGCTTCTTCAATTACTAATAGAAAACTTCATATTGCTTAGGAATTTTTTGATGATATTTTCAATTCTATTTTGTTTGTTTATTGGCTTTTTAGGTTTTGAAGGCATGCCCTTTTAGTTTTTCCTGGGACATGCCCTGGTTTTTTCTTTGTTTAGTTGTGTTTAGGGTAAGTGGGTTTGTCTATCGTTGCCCCTTTGTAGGGTTTGGACGCTTTGTTGTATTTTGCTATTTTTTGGTTAATATACTTACCTTATCCAAAAAAAAAGGTTGAACCTAAACCATATCACTATTTTTTTTACCAAAAAAAATGCTTAGTTTTTAATGATTGACATGTTTAATTATTGAAATTGGGGTTTATGTGAAGAGAAAAGGAGAGGGCTAGACTTAGAGAAGAAATCCTAGTTGCGTTGGTTCTATTCAAACTAGAACACCATTTGATTTTCAGATTATAACTAGAGCTATCAATATCAATTTTAGGTGTGGTTTATCTTGATGGAAAGCGAAGATGTTGACCTAAAATATTTATGAAGAGACCAAGACTTAATACTGTTGTTTTTCAGTTCAAATCTTAGCAACAAAAGAGAAGTCTGAATTTATCCTACAACCCAGATAATTTTCGGTGTTGAGCCCATATCTAGAGTTATAGAAGTCCAAATAAGCCCATTATTATTTTTTGTAAAGATGAGACAAATACCTAAATTTTTCATCAAGACCATATGTTCATATTATGATGTTATCAATGACGTTTTGTCTAGTTATCAAATCAATAATTGGCCACCAAATTAGTTAAAACACCAAATTAATTAGCCATCATCAATAGTTCTATATTTTAACCTATAAAGGGAGGCATTTTCCATTCATTTAGACATCTTGACTTTCATATCAAGATCCACGCTCTTTCTTTATTTCTTTGTATTTTTGTAATATTCAAGTTTTAATTCATGTTATATTATCATTAATCTCTTATTTATGCTTATCATTTTCTTTATTTTACTTAATTAATTTATATCATAGCTATGTTCTTAACTTAATTATTTATGTTTTTCTTTTTAATTATGTTTAGTTAGTTTATTTTTGTCAAGGTGAAAATGTCACACTAATGGTGTAAAAATAAGTATAGTATAAACTCAACATGGACTTTAATATTTAAATTCAAGAAAGTTTGCTATTAACAAGTGTTATAATTGTTATCTTAATAAATATTTATGCCCTTCTTGTTTAGTGGTGATTCTTGACTCGTGGTGTATAATCATTGGCACAACAAGTACTTGATTCTTTTATAACCTACTACATGGAGAATTGTCACTTGTGGTATGAAAGAATATTGATTTGTTGTTGACATAAGTTACCTTGAATACTTGACAACATTAACAAATGTTAGCGTTACTTAAATAAAAGAATTAAAGATAATTAATATGGTCATGCTAATAACTTATTGGAACTTTCTTTGTATGTGGTTTCTAGTTGAGTAATAAAAAGATTTTGGATTATACTTATTTGAAATATGATTAGTGGATCCTCTAACCTTGACAATTGTTTTATCTTTGTTAAATCCTTACATTAATATCACATCTTTTAGATTTCTTTAACCATGTTTCTTTTATTATTTATGGTTTTGTATTCTTAACCTCCCCATAGATCGACCCCGATCTTGGCAGGTCATTTATTTCTTTGACACTCTTACACTTGAGAGAAGAGATCAATTATTTGATCATATCAAGATTTTAGCATCATTATCGGGGAGGTAAGTTAGTGTACAAACTATAAATTTTTTTTTTCCTTGTATAGTTTATAATTCAAATGGAAACAACCTTATTAATCACCTACATTGTTTAACCATAACACCTAAACATGTTAAACATGCTTTAGTAAACTTAACAAGTAAATGAAAGAACCGCCACCTCTTCAAATCAAATAACATTCAATCCACTACAAGAGCATTTATTTTCTTATAAGCCAACATACTTTAAATCATTATATCAAGCATCAATTCTAACATTATATCATTATCTAAACACCACTATCAATGAAAAGTGATGTGGACCAGCCCATAAAAATTAGCAAGGACCTATTATATGTTCCAAAAGGGCCAATGACTCGGTCTAAGATAAAGAAATTAAAAGAGACATTAAATGCATTGGTTTTGAAGGTTTCTACCAAGTCAGATTTGAAAGGTTTATTGGAGTATCAAGAGGAGGCCTTAATACATCTTATCCATGTGCAAGAGAGGCACAATCCAACCTTATTTGGGACATAAGGTGAGGAGAAAACACAACAAAGAAAATAAAAGAATCCTACTATAACTTGAAAACAACATGGGCGGCTACTTTTTTCATTAGTTTCTTGGATTAAGGGGCTGCATGGAAGGCTATAAATAAGCCTTGAATCAGTTATGTAATATTTTCTTTCATTCTCTTCTTCTCACGACAGAACATGGATTTAATATGTAAGACCCATCTTTTTCAAGGCCAAAATTGATGATTTTTTTAATTGTTCGGTTTCTGAATGTTTTTCATCATATCATTCTTTAGATTTATCATTGCATTTTGTTCATTAACAAGGCATAATCTACGTAGGATAATGTAAATCAACATTCTCATAAAACATATTCTCAATACACGTGCCCATAATATTATATTTTTATACTCATAGGTTTACATTACATCATATTAACATGCTCATAAATTCACATTCTTGTTCTAGTCTCGTTGATATCATGAGATCATACAAGAGTGTCGAACAACATGTTACACAACTAGTACTTTCATTATCCTCACCTCATGTAATTTCACAACACGACATCCTTATTAGATAAATACCTCATATGTATATTCATCCACATCATATTAACTTGTTTGCGAATTTTTCATTACTAGTCTTTACAAAGGGGGTCGGACGACTAATTTAGTGATTAACATGTCCGTTCATACAGAACTCATATCACTCATAACATATGAATATATAGTTCTTTTCAAAATGTGTGAGTTGCGAAACAGATTTCCCTACGCACCATATTGGTATGATGTCCCTGTTATAGTACAAGATAATTTCAAGCATTATAGGCAATTTAAATAAACATAATAAAACAATATTAGCGTTACATTTCATTCATGAACCGAAAAAGCGTAATTTTATCATTTCTCCTTATATAAATACCACCATTAAATAATTCATCAATTACCGAGGTTAATTATTCCCTTACCTGGGATAAAGCAACGTTCTCATGTTAACTAATAAATAGAGTGATTAAATTTTTTTTTCTATATCTATTCATTGTGGTTGTATTAAAGTCCACCGAAATTTCGACAGAGTCTCCCTTATACCGGGAGGTCCCAAGTTATCGACATATGACCTGTTTACACTTCTAATATACCTCATCTCCTAACTCAATTCAACCCAATCATCCTGGATCTTAGTCCCACAAACATCATCATTCATATCAACCACAATGTTTATGATATACATTGTACAACAATTATCATTATGGATGGATAAAGATATAAACATGCATACATGGAACATAGTTATACAAACTACAGACTTAAATTCATCTATTCCAGTTTAAACATCAATTACACAATTTGAGTATATATAAAAGTTGTACTATTACCAAATACAAGGGTATAATCCCTAGGACCTAAATTACAAAAAGTGAACCCAAGCTAAAATCTACTCCGATCATGCATGCGATGACCCTGAAAACAAAATACATATTATTAAAATATGAATATCACAATAATATAGCAATACAAATATCCAGCAATTTAAAAAGGCAAACATGCATTCATATTTTATTCACTCCTCTCTTTTGGTTTTCGTTGGAAACTCTTTCTCCTTTAACTACTAAAAACCTTTTCCTCTTCCATTATCAACCTCCATTTATGATCTCATAAGATCACCCATGATTATTTCCGCTTAACACATTACCGATACTAATTTCACTGTTATCATCATCACCATGTAGGAGTCGCTGCAAGTTGATCCCCTTACCCGGGATCCTAACATACATTAAATGTATGCTAGTCCATGCATCGTGATCCCCTTACCCGGGATCCTAACATACACTAAATATATGCTAGCCAATACATGATTGATCCTCTTACCCGGGATCCTAACATACACTAAATGTATGCTAGTTCACGCCTCAAATCACACTTCTCATATTTCCTTTGTCAATGATAATTTCATCCCTTGGCAATTTACACAACCACCGTTCACCCTGAATACACATACATTCAGAATATTATCCAAAATATCGGCATCATTATGCAAACTTTCCTCATTTCTCCTAATATCCAACCTTTGGTAATTCACATCTCACATCAATAACATAATAAATCATAGAAATTAATTAGAAAGTATAGGTGCGGATCACTTACCTGCAATAGAAGCTCTACCCGTGCTTCCTAGCTGTTGTTGTTGCACCCAAAGTTGTCAATTCCGTTCCATTTCACCTGAAATGGCCGAAACATTCCATACCAATTCGAAAAACAAAACAAAACGGAACAATTTTCATTTCATTTTAAATCTCGGCCCGTTCCGGATTTTTCGGCTAAATTTAAACCAAAAAGTTCCAGTTCCATTCCACATGTTCCGTTTCGCTCTTGAAAAACCATTGAATCAAATTGAACCTTATTCAATTTAATTAATTAAACCACCCAAGTATGAAAAGCTCTTTTTCATTACTATTTTCAACAACAATGATATTAATAATAATATTGAAAATTGTTATTACTATTTTCATTAACAATTATATTAATTTTTTAAAATTAGATTTATCACTAATCTATATGGTTTATATTCATGTTGTTTTTTTTTCATATTTATACTTTATAGGAATTTGAGCAAAACAAGGGATGTTTTAGATTCCATTAGCCTTGATAACATTGACCTAACAAAAAGTTTTGTTTGATTTGAAAAATGCCAAATAGGTTTAACGAGAGAGAAAGAGAGAGAGAGGCAGAGAGGTGAAAGAGGAGAGAGAGAGAGAGAAAAGAGAGAAAGAGAGAGAGAGTGGTGCTGTCGGAGCTACATCTACTCCGTCCACCGTTGGATTATTCTCATTTTTGACTATGTTGTTCCTTCCAACCTTCTCTCAACATTGACCGAACGGATTTGTTATCCAATCAACGAGGTAAGAGATATTGATCTCGCAATATTTCTACTATTCTGCATTTTCAGTTCTGGAACTATAGAGAAGTGGTGAAATTGCAGCATATTGCATGGATTTTCTTCATGATTTCTGTTATGGCTGTCATAGACATGAAGGCCTTTGCCATATGTGAAGATTAAATCACAGTTCTTTGGAAAAGTTTCAATTTTCTTGCTAGTTCCAGAGTGGTTTGTCGTAGCTTGATCTCCTTTGTTCACCGTTGGATCGTTACCATATTTGAGTATGTTGTTCTTCGGAACCTACTCTACATCTTGACCGAACGGATTTTTGTTACAATCAGTGTGCTGGGAGATATTGGCCTCGTAATTCTGTTATTTCTGAGCTTAGGTTGCTTCTTGGACTCAGTTTATCTTATTAGAATTTTGCTCTCTCTAATATTTGTATGCTACCATAATGTCTCTATGTTCTTCTGTGGAAAATGTTCCAATGGTTAGCTCTCACATTGAACAACATAATTAAGTTAAGTCTGGACATACATTAAGATTAGAACTGCAGGATATGTTGAATAGCCATGGGATGAGGATTTCTCAGTTTCAAGCTGATTCTGATGCTAGTATAGAGAAACACTCTACTGCCCAAGCTTCTAATGTTGTTCCAGAAATGAACCATGTGTTGGGTTCTAAAGTTGATGAGGTGAAGGTAGGGTCTCATCAACAAGAACAACTAAAACCTAGACCCAAATTGAATTTTTTAAATGCTTTGAAGGGTTCTGGTGTTGATGACAATGAGGGTAGCAAGACCCTTGGCATTAGTTCAGTCCGTAATCTGCACTTTGCTCCCCCTACTATGACTGATGGTCGTGTGACAGTAGCTCCTCCTCTTGATGTGTTTGAAGATGGCTGTGAATTTTGGAAATCCACCCTAGTTGGTGGTCATTTTGTGGGGCAGAAATTACCGTATCCCGTGGTTAATTCTATTGCCAAAAGAATATGGAGCTCCTACGGTCTATCAGAAGTTTTGTCTTCGGATAATGGCTTCTTCATCTTCACCTTTGATTCGGTTGATCATGCCATTAATGTGCTGGAAAGAGCCCCATGGCACATGGCAAACAGGCCTTTGGTGCTTAAACGTTGGCAACCGAACATGCAATTTTTGAAAGATGATTTGGCAAGAGTTCCGGTATGGGTTAAGCTGTATAATGTCCCTCTCGAGTATTGGACTATTAAGGGGCTGAGCTGTGTAGCGAGTGCTATTGGAGTCCCCCTTCATGCGGATCATACGACATTGTTGCGTAAAAGGCTTAGTTACGCAAGAGTTTGCGTTGAGATAGATGCTTCGAAGACGTTGGTTAAGGAATATGATCTTCGCTGTCCAAATGGGTTATTCATAACAATTTCAGCTGAATACGAATGGATACCGTCGAAGTGCAGTAATTGCAATGTCTTTGGACACACCACAACGCTATGTGCTACTAATAACATTGATAATCTTAAAGTGGTGGCAGAGGGTAAGAGGAATCTAGGAGCTATGAACTCTAAATCTGCGGATAACAAGCCGAATCAGTTTCAGTGGCAGGTAGTTGGTAAACGAAACAAGGGTTCTGTGAGTGGGGAGAATGCTCCCTTGGCATCTAAAGTGGGTAATTGTGATGAGAATGGTTGTTCAACATCTGGTATACATATGCCTGATTGTAATATGAATGATCATGCGACATCAGATGTGTGCAATGCTGGTTGTCATGAAGATGAAAATCCTTCCTCTCCTCTTGTCTTGAAGAGTTTACGAGAAGACATGAAACAGGAGCAAGGGGCTGCAAGTACTGCTTTAGATCAAGATATGGACGCAATGGGAGGTGATACAGATGGGGAACCAACCGATATCATGACAACCCCTCAAACCCTGAATTCCACCGAAAGGGAAACTGTTAATCAGTTAGCTATTAAGGCTAGAGACTCTCTAGAGAAAAAGAAAAGGGGTTCAAAAGCCTCTTCAAAGAAGAATCAGAAATCTGGCTCCTCTCCAGGAGGCACGTCAAGGTAATCTTTGTGTTGTTGTTTGTACTCCTCTCTATTTTCCTATGATTATTGGATGTTGGAATATTAGAGGTTTGAATGATCCTATAAAGCATTCAGAATTGCGTAGACTCATCCATCAAGAGAGGATAGCTTTTTTTGGTTTGGTTGAAACTCGAGTTAAAGACAAGAATAAAGATAATGTTTCTAAACTTCTTCTGCGTTCTTGGTCCTTCTTGTATAATTATGATTTCTCTTGTCGTGGTCGTATTTGGGTTTGTTGGAATGCTGATACGGTGAAGGTGGATGTTGTTGGAATGTCAGACCAGGCTATTCATGTTTCTGTCACTATATTAGCTACCAAAATCAGTTTCAATACTTCAATTATTTATGGAGACAATAATGCTTCCTTACGTGAGGCATTATGGTCTGATATAGTGAGTCGTAGTGATGGATGGGAGTCAACCCCGTGGATTCTTATGGGTGACTTTAATGCTATCCGCAACCAGTCGGACAGGTTAGGAGGGTCTACTACGTGGGCTGGTACCATGGACAGATTGGATACATGTATTCGAGAAGCGAAAGTAGATGATCTTCGGTATTCAGGAATGCATTATACTTGGTCGAACCAATGTCCTGAGAATCTGATCATGCGGAAACTAGATAGAGTACTTGTTAATGAGAAGTGGAATCTGAACTTTCCATTATCGGAAGCGAGATTTTTGCCTTCGGGTATGTCAGACCATTCTCCTATGGTGGTAAAGGTTATTGGCAATGATCAAAACATAAAGAAACCATTCAGATTCTTCGATATGTGGATGGATCATGACGAGTTCATGCCCTTGGTGAAGAAGGTATGGGATCAGAATTCGGGGGGTTGTCCAATGTATCAGCTGTGTTGCAAATTAAGAAAGCTAAAGCAGGAATTGAAACTTTTCAATATGGCTCACTTCTCTAACATTTCAGATAGAGTTAAAGATGCAAAAAACGAAATGGATAAGGCTCAACAGGCTCTGCATACAGCGCATGAGAATCCAATTTTGCGCATGCGAGAAAGGGATGCTGTTCGTCTATACGCTTCTACCGTCAGGGCTGAAGAGAGTTTTTTCAAACAGAAGGCAAGGATACAATGGCTTAGCTTGGGGGATCAGAATACTAGCTACTTTCACAAATCAGTAAATGGAAGACAGAATAGAAATAAGCTTCTATCACTTACAAGGGAGGATGGAGAGGTTGTCGAAGGACACGAGGCAGTCAAATCAGAAGTAATTGCATACTTCCATCGTGTGTTAGGAGTGGATCAGATGCCTAGGGTTCTGAACGAGGAAGTGATGGACTCGGCAATTAACTTGAAACTGTCTTCAACGCAACAGCATCTACTCGCACAAGATGTAACAAGGGAGGAGATTAAGCATGCTATGTTTAGTTTGAAGAACAACAAAGCCCCTGGTCCGGATGGCTTTAACGCAGGTTTCTTCAAAAGAATATGGCACATAGTTGGGGAAGATGTAATCAACGCTGTTAGATCCTTCTTTCAGACTCGTAGAATGCTTAAAGAAATGAATGCTACATCCATTTCTCTTATTCCTAAAGTTGCTAATCCTACAAGGTTGACTGATTTTCGTCCTATATCTTGCTGCAATACAGTGTACAAATGCATCGCTAAGATTCTAGCTGGGAGAATCAAAGTTGTTTTGCCATCCTTAGTTGGTCCATATCAGACTGCTTTTATCTCAGGACGGCGAATCAGTGATAACATTCTTTTGTCTCAGGAACTAATGAAAGGCTATCATAAATCTACGGGACCTGCTCGTTGTGCTATGAAAGTTGATCTGATGAAGGCTTATGACTCGGTGCGGTGGGATTTCGTTGACGCCATGTTAATAAAAATGGGATTCCCTAGAACAGTCATTGATTGGATCATGGTTTGTGTTACATCATGTCAATTCTCTATCAACGTCAATGGTGAGCTTGCAGGTTACTTTCAAGGAGGAAGAGGGCTGAGACAAGGGGATCCATTGTCGCCATATTTGTTTGTCCTATGTATGGAAATCCTTTCGGGGCTATTCTGCAAGATGAGTGCCAACCAAGAATTCAAGTTCCACTGGAGATGCAAGAAGGACAAAATTTCTCATCTTTGTTTTGCTGACGACTTGATGATTTTTAGCAACGGGGATGTAAAGTCAATTCGTATGATCAGAACGGTGCTCACAAAGTTTCAAGACCTATCAGGTCTGTATCCAAATCCAAACAAAAGTGACATCTTCTTGAGCGGTGTGTTAAATGCTGAGAAGGAGCAAATTATTCATATTCTTGGGTTTAGAGAGGGGGAGCTCCCTATGAAATATTTGGGAGTACCTCTTCTCTCATCCAGACTAAAGGCTGTTTATTGTAAGGGCCTCGTGGATCGAATCACCTCTAAAGTTCGACATTGGACTTGTCGAACACTCTCGTATGCAGGACGGGTACAACTGATTAATTCAGTCTTATTTTCCATACAAGTCTATTGGGCATCTCTCTTTCTCTTACCTGGGCAAGTAATTAAAAATGTGGAGCAAATTATGAAATCCTTTCTTTGGTCAGGTTCAGATATGAGAACTACTGGGGCTAAAGTGGCTTGGGATCAGGTATGTCTTCCAAAAAAGGAGGGGGGGCTAGGAATAAAACGGATAACAGAATGGAACAAGATTGCTTTGTTGAAACACATTTGGAACCTGTGCAATGACTCAGATGGCTCAATATGGTCTACTTGGATCAGATCCAATCTGTTGCGAGGTAGGAATTTCTGGACAATCAAGACACCACAGAATTGCTCTTGGGCTTGGGGAAAGATTCTAAAGCTCAGATCCTTAGCATGGTCGAAGATGAAGTACATCATAAGAGATGGAATGACAACCTCTCTATGGTTTGACAATTGGCATCCTCACAGCCCACTCGCGGATTCTTACGGGGAAAGATTCATCTATGATTCAGGTATGGCCAAGAACGCGAAGGTGAATGTGCTAATTCATAACTCAGAATGGAAAACTCCTACCACCCAAGCTATTGGCTGGCACCCCATTATAGAAGCTATTCCTTCCAATTCTAATCCTAAAATGGGGCAAAAGGATGAGATAGTTTGGTTGGATTCACCAAATCACAGATTCTCGATCAAAGTAGCTTGGGAACAACTAAGACGTCATCGTCAGATGGTTGAATGGCATGACATTGTGTGGTTCAAGAATGCTGTTCCAAGACATTCATTTCTTCTATGGATGGCTGTCCAACAGAAACTCACAACTCAAGATAAACTTCATCGGTTTGGTATACATGGTCCCAATAGATGCTCGCTCTGTCTCCGCAACAATGAGGATCACAACCACTTGTTCTTTGAATGCTCCTATACTAAAGCGATCTGGTGGGATGTTTGTGACAGATGCGACATTCCAAGAATGACAAAAGGCTGGGATGAATGGATTCGATGGGCCACTGTCTCTTGGCATGGCAAGAGTTTCGTCAATTTTTCTCGTAAACTGAGTTTTGCAGCTACAGTGTATCATGTATGGCAAGAACGGAATGCAAGGATCTTTGCTGGAATGTCTAGAACTTCGAATTTGGTCTTTAATCAAATCGAATGTATCATTCGTGATAAGCTTGATTTGATGAGGAATGTCGCACCAACAAATGAAAACAAAAGGATCCAACGAGCTTGGAGGGTGAATACCATAGATTCTTAATTTGTTAGTTAGCTGGTTGTATTGGTTTCCCTAACGAATCCAGTGAGGTTTCAGTGTTATGGTCGGTGGCTAGCTTGTAGCCATCTGTTGTTTTATGTTTCTGTTATCATTGTAAATCTGGGGTATGCCCCTTATAATGTTTGTATCTTCTTCTTTTAATACATACGTCAACTTACCAAAAAAAAAAAAAAAAAAAAAGATAACATTGACCTAACTTTATATTTAAAATTTAACATCCCCCATTTCTGGGATAAAACCACAATCTCATGTCGATAGAAAAACAGAGTAGTTAATTTTTTTTATATATATGTTGCGATGTCGCGGTCGCACAAATTAATTACCCTAGCTTAAAACACACAAGATAGTATAGAGCAAGTAAGGGGTCGATCCCACGAAAAAGTTTCAAGTCAGATTTTTATGTTGTACGTTATGTAATTGGGGGGATTTGGTTTGTGATTATCTAAACTATGGCAACAATTAAACTAGCAAACAAAATCAATTAAAACCGAAACTTATCAAGAAAACAAACCTTGGTCGCAAGCACACATCCACCAACGGAAATTTAGAACCGATCCTTGAAAAGAAAATTGCAGTTTATGTTCTGAAATTTTATCTTTTCTTAACATTGATTAATTAACAGATCCGCCGTATAACTAATCCTAACCAACAAACAATCAAAGTGTCCGCACTAATGATTCAATTTAATGGTAGCTTTAAGAACTAGATAATTTCATCAAGATTAACATACAAGCTGTCCGCAGCTTGTGTCACTTTGTTCTAATGTTCTCCCTAAGTTCAATAACGTAGTTCCGCCACAATTATCAAGCTTAGTTGCTTCACAAGTTCATATATCACAACTCCGGTTTTGATATTAAACTTAGCAATAGATTGTTCACAACAATAACTTAGAGTCCGCTCTAGCAATCATCAACAACAATCATAGGAAATATGCATAGGAAAACAATCATACTCATTCATAACATAAACTGAAAATAGAAGGAAGAATAAATCTCACGGTTCTTGAAATCCGAAGGTTTGTTGTGTCATTGCAACCAAGAAAAGAGCTTAGCCTTGCATAACTATTGAACAACTACTTCTAAAGAATGAAAAGAGCATGATTTTTGGGTTTGTAGAGGAGAGAATTTGTGTTTATTCTCTGCTGGCTGCTGGCTGCTGGCTGCTGGCTGCTGCCTCCTTCTACTCTCCCTCTCTTCTGCTGGCTGCTGCCTCCTTCTGCTCTCCCTATTTTCTGCTGGCTGCTACCTCCTTCTCTCTTTCTTTTTATATGCTAAGAAACATGCTTCGGAATGTAATTTGGACTCGTTTCTTCACGAAACCTGTTTGCTGGCAGAATTCAGTTGTCATCTTTGGAAAATCATATATCCCTTATAAGACATCGTTTTTGGCTGAAGTTTGGGGCGTGGATAGGTCTTTGAATTAGGAATCCAAGAAAATTGAGTTTGCATCAATTGGACTTCTGTAGCTCCAGATATTAAAATTTGAATGGCCAAAGGTCAACACTGGCAGAATGCGAGATTTGACTTTGCAGGATGTGATTTCCATGATCTTTCTCCTTTTATTTTTCTTGCATTACATTTCCAGAAAGGTATGGATGTTAGCTTTTTAGTGCCACTGGAATCACTTCATTTCGATCTCTAGAACTCACGCTCTGCACAAAACATCGACTAAACGTCAAATCTGTCAATTTCCTCCAATTTACTCCTTTTTGCATCTTTCATCCAAAAATGCCTTCAAAACATAAAACAAAGAATATCAAGGCATTTTATATATAAAACATGGACAAAACATTAGGTAGATGTGGGTGAAACTATCGAATAATATGGTTACATCAATATACATATTCATGGTCTTCATGTTAACATCTACCGGAATTTCGATGGAGCCCCCCCTATACCGAAAGGTCCCAAATTACTAACAAATAACCTGTTTACACTTCTAATAGTTTGCATCTCATAACTTAATTCCCGACCCAATCAACCTGGGTTTCAATTCTACAATTATACTCACACCTATCAACCATAATATTTATGATATGCATGATATAACAAAAATATCATTATGGATGAATAATTTAAATAAATATAAATTCAAAGACATGAAATATGGTTCTATAAACTACAACGTTAAATTCATCCTATCAAGTTTAAACATTTATGATACAAATTAAGTTATACAACCATTTTCATGTTTATAAAATACAAGGGTATACTCCCTAGAACCTAGACTTCAAAAAGGGAACATAAGCTAGGATCTACTCCTGTCGTGCATGTGATGATCCTGAAACAAAATGCATATTATTGCAAGGTGAATATCACCATAAATATAACAATATGAATATCTAATAATTTCAACAGGGTAACATGCATTCATATTTCATTTACTTCTCCCTTCTAGTTTTTTTTTTATTATTTAAAATCTCTTCCTTATTCAAACTATTAATAATCGTTCCCTCTGCCACTATCAAGCTTCATTTCAGACCTTATAAGATCAACGTGATTACTTTTGCTTATCACATTACCGATACCAATTTCATTGGTATCGTCATCACCACCCTATAGGAGTCGATATAAGGCGATCCCTTTACCTGGGATCCTAACATACATTAAATGTATACTGGCCAATACATGGTGATCCCCTTACCCGCAGAACTCCGATTCAGGCGAAATTTATGGCATTGGAAAGGTAAGACATGAGGCTACAAGTTCTATGTTTTGAGAAGAACCCAGTTCTGCCTCTAAGGTAGTCAAAATCGCTCATTAACAAACGCTTGGACTATTACTGTCCACTTGTTACTGTCCATTTTTGAACTGTTACTGTCTGACCTCTCCTCAGATTTTTAACTATATCTGGAGTTATAAAACTCCGATTCAAGTGAAATTTATGGCGTTGGAAAGGTAAGACATGAGGATACAAGTTCTATGTTTTGAGAAGAACTCATTTCTGCCTCTATGGTAGTCAAAATCGCTCATTAACAAACGCTTGGACTCTTACTGTCCAACTGTTACTGTCCATTTTTGAACTGTTACTGTCTGACCTCTCCTCAGATTTTTAACTACATCTGGAGTTATAAAACTTCGATTCAAGCAAAATTTATGGCGTTGGAAAGGTAAGACATGAGGCTACAAGTTCTATATTCGAGAAGAACCCAGTTCTGCCTCTAAGGTAGTCAAAATCACTCATTAACAAACACTTAGACTGTTACTATCCAACTGTTACTGTCTATTTTTGAACTATTATTGTCTGACCTCTCCTCAGATTTTTAATTATATCTGGAGTTATAGAACTCCAATTCAAGTGAAATTTGTGGCGTTAGAAAGGTAAGACATGAGGCTACAAGTTCTATGTTTTGGGAAGAACCCATTTCTGCCTCTAAGATAGTCAAAATCGCTCATTAACAAACGCTTGGACTGTTACTATCCAACTGTTACTGTCCATTTTTGAAGTGTTACTGTCTGACCTCTTCTCATATTTTTAACTAAATCTAGAGTTATAGAACTCTGATTCAAGTGAAATTTATGGCGTTGGAAAGGTAAGACATGAGGCTACAAGTTCTATGTTTTGAGAAGAACCCATTTCTACCTCTATGGTAGTCAAAATTGCTCATTAACAAACACTTGGATTGTTACTGTCCAACTGTTACTGTCCATTTTTGAACTGTTACTGTCTGACCTCTCCTCAGATTTTTAACTATATTTGGAGTTATAGAACTCTGATTCAAGTAAAATTTATGGAGTTGGAAAGGTAAGACATGAGGCTACAAGTTCTATGTTTTGGGAAGAACCCATTTCTGCCTCTAAGGTAGTCAAAATTGCTCATTAACAAACGCTTGGACTGTTACTATCCAACTGTTACTGTCCATTTTTGAACTGTTACTGTCTGACCTCTTCTCAGATTTTTAACTATATTTGGAGTTATAGAACTCCAATTCAAGTGAAATTTATGGCGTTGGAAAGGTAAGACATGAGGCTACAAGTTCTATGTTTTGAGAAGAACCCATTTCTGCCTCTATGGTAGTCAAAATCTCTCATTAACAAACGCTTGGACTGTTACTGTCCAACTGTTACTGTTCATTTTTGAACTGTTACTGTCTGACCTCTCCTCAGATTTTTAACTATATCTGGAGTTATAGAACTCCAATTCAAGTGAAATTTATGGAGTTGGAAAGGTAAGACATGAGGCTACATGTTCTATGTTTTGGGAAGAACCCAGTTCTGCCTCTAAGGTAGTCAAAATCACTCATTAATAAACATCAAAAACTACAATTTCTATGAAGGAACTTGATACTAATTCCTTCATTCTCCTACCCAAAATCTCTTTGAAGGTCAAGAGACGAAACTGTCCAGATTCATCAACCTTTCCATTTACACATAACACATGAAGTTCTTTACTTTAACAACTCTTACTTTTTCCTCAATTCAAGTCTAAGAACTCAACATATATATTAACATTCAGGCATCAATTCATAATCAACTTGAAATGACTCATAAGACCAGGTTTAGAATATCTTAACTGATGCGAATCAAGGCTTCGAACCCTTCTTTTCTTTCTAATGACAGCCGACCCTCCCCTCTTCTCTTCTTGTTCAATTTGTCTTGTTAATCCCTTTCCCACCAGGGTTTATTTTACCTATAACCCTCAATCTGGGATGGGTTTTTTTTAAAAATTTTGGTGTTTCTCTCTTGATTTGTAAAAATAGATATAAAAATTCTCTCTTTTCTTTCTTTACGTAGCTGCAGATCTGTTTTTGGTGAGAATAAGAGTATTTATGCTCTATAATTATTCTTATTTGCATTTAGGCCCCATTTTCTTTAAGTGTATTCGTTCTTGCCCCCACTTCTTTTTATTTTAGTTTATTTTCTTTAATTTAATCCAGCCTTGTTTTTTTTTATCGGGATTTACATAAAATATTTGTGTTAAAACATTTTACTTTCATAATATTTTGATATTTTGTTTAAGTTGAATTACTTTAAGTTAAAGATCTATTTAATCTTGACTATTTAGAAATATTTTAAATTTTGAAATTATATTTGTTTGGCATTGTGTTTGTATTGCATAATTTATAATTAATTCATCTTAAATTTAAATTATGTTTGTTGAATTATATATATATATATATATATATATATATATATATATATATATATATATATAAACAGTACAACCCCGAAACGGCACGCCGAAACACTCTGAAACTGAAACATTCCATTCCAATTGAAAAAACAAAACACCTACCGAAACGGAATTGACAACATTGGTTGCACCATGCTTGTGGTCCCTCCTGCAAATCACAGGTTTATCCTATAAATTTTCTTCATTCAAGGATATGTTTTATAATAACCATATCAACAACCAGTAAGTCATTCTTTCAATCATTTCTTAATATTTTATGTTTTTCTCATTTCACCCATTATTATTCTCGTTCTTTGTCCAACCCCAGTTATCATTCCTTTCTTTATATTTGGACCGTCACTGTCCAACTATTACTGTCTCGTTTTTGAATTGTTACTGTTTGACCTCTCCTCAGATTTTTAACTATATCTGGAGTTATAGAACTTCGATTCAAGCAAGATTAGTGTTATTGGAAAGCTAAGACATGAGGCTACAAGTTCTAGGTTTAAGGAGAACCCAGTTTTGCCTCTAAGATAATCAAAATCGCTCATCAACAAATAATTGGATTGTTACTGTCCAACTATTACTGTCTCGTTTTTGAACTGTTACTATCTGACCTCTCCTCAGATTTTTAACCATATTTGGAGTTATAGAACTCCGATTCAAGCTAGATCAATGTCGTTGAAAAGCTAAGACATGATGCTACAAGTTCTATGATTTAAGGAGAACCCAGTTATGTCTTTAAGATAGTCAAAATCGCTCGTCAACAAACATGGACTGTTACTGTCTGACCTCTCCTCAGCTTTTTAACCATATCTGGAGTTATAGAACTCCGATTCAAGTGAAATTAGTGTTGTTGGAAAGCTAAGACATGAGGCTACAAGTTCTATGTTTAAGGAGAACCTAGTTATGCCTCTAAGATAGTCAAAATTGCTCATCAACAAACACTTGGATTGGGTAAATTATCATTGTTTCACATCCCCAATCACATACCACCCATGAATTAACTTAATTTTAACAACAAGTACTTTTCCCCCAATTCAAGTCTAAGAACCCTAATCTATAACTCACATCAAGGCATCAATTCCTTATCAAATTTGAAATGACTTATAAGAACATGTTTAGAACACCTTACCTGGTACGAATTAAGGTTTTGATCTCCAACCAGTTGAAGATTTTCAACTCCCTCTTTTCTTATCTAATGACAACCAGCCCTCCATCTTCTCTTCTTGTTCAATTTTTCTGGTTAATCCCTGCCCACAAGTGTTTATTCCATCTATAAACCCTAAATCTTGGATGGGTTCTTGAAATTTTGGTGTTCTCTCTTGATTTTGCAAGAATGGATACAAAAACTTCCTTTTTTATTTCCTTACGATTGCTGCAGATTTTTGGTGAGAATAAGAGTATTTATACTCTATAATTTTTCTTATTTGCATTTAGGCCCCACATCTTTTTTTTCTTCTTATAATTAAGTTATACCTCTTTTCACTTCTTATAATTTCACCCCATAACTTTTAGTTTAATTTATTTTCATTAATTTAATCCAACCCTCAATATTTTTGTGTTGATTTATAATGTCTTGAAATATTTTGTCCAGAAACTTATATCCAAAAATTTCTGAATTCCTGTTTTTATTTAACCATATGCATGAATTTCTTCACTTTTATTTCTCATGTAGTTAGTTTGCAATCTAAGCAACCTTTATTTTTTCCCGGGTTTTACATTCTCCCCTCCTAATAGAAATTTTGTCCTCGAAATTTAAGTTACGTACCTATGTCGAAGAATAAATGCGGGAACTTTTGCTTCATCTCAGATTCTCTTTCCCATGTTTCTTCTTCTATTCGAGAGTTTCTCCACAATACTCTCACCAGGGAAACTATCTTATTCCTTAACACCTTCACATCTCGATCCAAGATCTTGACAGGCTTAGCTTCCATGGTTAGATCCCCTTTAATCTTCATAGGATTGTGTGGCAATACCCGTGAGGGGTCTATCTTGGCTTTTCGCAACAATGACACATGGAACACATTGTGAATCTTATCCAAATATGCAAGCAACTCTAAACAATAGGCAACTGGTCTGATTCTTTCCTTAATCTCGAAAGGGCCAATATATATCGAAGCTAATTTCCTTTTTACTCTAAATCAAATGATGCTTTTCCAAGGTGCCACCTTCAAAAATACCTTATCCCTCACTTGGAATTCTAAGGGCCTTCTTCGGTTATTTGCATAACTTCTTCTTTTTTTTTGGTCTATCCTGGGCTTCCTTCACCCTCTCTCTGATCATCCTGATGGCTATTATTATAAGTAAACTCCACCAATGGCAGGAGATCTTCCCAGTTCCCTTCGAACTCCAGTACACAGGGCCCCAAGAGATCCTCAAGAGTTTGAATGGTCCTTCTAGATAGACCATCCATCTGAGGATGAAATGTTGTGCTTAGATTCAATTTTGTCCTCAATGCTTGTTGTAAGCTAAGACATAATCTCGACGTGAACCTTGGATCCCAATCCGACATAATCGACAATGGCACTCCTTGAAGTTTGATTACTTCATTTACATATAATTTTGCTAGCTTATCCACCGAATCAGTCATTTTCATAGCAAAAAAAACAAAACAGATTTTTGGTCAGTCGATCCGCAACCACCCATATGGCATCATTCCCCTTCTTTCCCCTAGGTAATTCCATCACAATCCATAGAAATATCCTCCCATTTCCATTCTGGAATCAACAATAATTGTAATCCCCTGCAGGTTTTTGGTGTTCTATCTTTACTTGTTGATAAATCTCAGAGTTCGACACAAATTCTGCTATTACCCTCTTCATATTTGGCCACTAGTAGTATTCTTTTAAATCTTTATACATCTTCGTACTTTCAAGATGAGTAGCAAATCGGAATTCATGAGCTTCTCTCAATACTTCATCCTTCAAAGTCTTATGATCAAGCAAATAAATTCACCTAGCCATAACTATTAGCCCTCCAGATAATATGTGGAATGCTTTTTCTATACCCTGGTTTACACTCTCCTTGATATCCTTTACCTTTTTTTTTTCATCTACTTGTTGAGCCACCAAGACCTCGTCTCAAAGCACATATCGAATCTTTAACAAGCTAATAGTGATCCCTCAGGCCCCACACTTAGCCGCAAGCCCAATTTCTTCAATTCCACTATACTTCCCTATTCCTTAATCTCCATATCATTCATCACTGTTTTTCCCTTCCTAATCAATGCATCAGCTACTAATTAGCCTTACTAGGATGATAGTCAATCATACAATCGTAATCCTTTATTAACTCTACTCATCTTCTTTGTCACATATTCAACTCCTTCTGTGACATCAAATACTTCAAACTATTATGGTTTGTAAAGATTTAAACTTGTGACCCACACAAACAATGTCTCCATACTCTTAAGTCAAACATCACTACTTTAAGTTCTAGGTCATGAACTAGGTAATTCACCTCATGCGACTTTAGCTGTCTTGATGCATAAGCAATCACACCCCTGTGTTGCATCAATACACATCCCAGACCCCTTTTTGAGGCATCACTATATACCACAAACCCTTCTGTCCCTGATGGAAAGGCTAGCGTAAGAGCAGAAGTGAGTCTCTCCTTCAGTACTCGAAAGTTTGCTTCACAACCTTCCGACCAAACAAACCTAACTTCTTTGCGGGTCAGTTTAGTCAAAGGTGATGCTATGGTGGAGAACCCTTCAATAAACCTCCTATAATACCCAGCAAGACCCAAGAACTCCGGATTTCTGTCACGTTGGTAGGCCTTTCCCATTTCAACACGGCCTCAACCTTTCTTGGATCCACAAATATTCCTTCTACGAATATTACATGGCCTCAAAAATACTACTTCTTTGAGCTAGAACTCACACTTATTCAGCTTTGCATATAATTGATTCTCCCTTATAGTTTGTAGCACTATCCTTAGAGGTTGTTCATGCTCCAAGTAAGAGCTTGAACACACCAAGATATTATCAATAAATACCACTGCATAATGGTCCAGGTAAGGCCGAAACACCCGATTCATCAAGTCCATAAGCATGGCCGGAGCATTGGTTAACCCGAAAGGCATCACTAAAAAAAAACTCGTAATGTCCATAACAGGTTTGGAATGCAGTCTTTTGTCTGTCTTGTTCCTTGATTCTCAACTGATGGTATCTAGATCTCAACTCTATCATAGAGAACACCTTAGCACCATTCAACTGATCAAACAAATTATCTATTCGTGGGAAGGGGTACTTGTTCTTCACCATCACTTTATTCAATTGACGATAATCAATACACAAACAAAATGTGCCATCCCTTTTTTTTTTGCAAACAATACTAAAGCTCCCCAGGGCGAGTTACTAGGCCGAATAAAGCCTTTTCCTAATAATTCCTGAAGCTGGACCTTCAATTCAGCCAATTCCATAGGTGCCTACCTATAAGAAGACTGGGCTATACGAGAAATTCCTAGAATAGTTTCTATGGAAACTTCAATTTCTCTAAGAGAGGTAATCCAAGCAACTCTTCTAGGAATATATCTAGAAACTCCCTCACAACGGGAATACTAGCCAAATCTATACTACCCTTTTCTAGATCTCTTACATGGGCTAACCAAGCAAAACAACCCTTCCTCAGTAACTTTCTAGCCACCAAGACTGAGATTACATAACTTGGAACATCTTTTCGTTCCCCTTTAACCACTACTCTCTTTTTTTCACCTATTTCTTGGATTGTCTCCGTCTTGGTGAAACAATCCACTTATGCCTTATGTTTACTTGGCCAAACCATGCGCAGATTCAAGTCAAAATCATATAACTCTAATGGCAAAAGCTCAACCCTCAATTTTGACCCTCCGATATATAGTTTTACCTTTTCTATAAAAACTGTCAAATCTCTGGCACTACATCTAATTCATAACTCTTTCCTCTCTTTTTTTAGCCAAAGCCCAGCAACCTCAACATCCTCTTCACCACGGTAAGTCATACAACCCATCCCTCTCATACACCTCACCCACTGCACTATAGTAACTACTCCCCTTGATATAGGAGCTGTACTGGAGGCTCCCGTTGCCATTCCTACTACTATAGCTCTCACTATATGATCCATAGAAGTGGGATTCAAAAATGGGTTTGACCCGGCTACCAGTGCCACTAATGGGGGTATATTATCTCCCCCCATATGTCTGATACATCGAGCATTGTTACCCTAACCTGACGGGACAACGAATCACCTCTATGTCTCACTAACTCACCCTTTTCAGATTATACTGATGTTGCAGGTACATGAGAGGAAGTGTCTGTCAAGGGATCTCAATTTAGATCACTTTCATAATGAAAACTCTGATCACTTCCTCGAACTGGAAATGGATCAGTCCTGGCTCCTTGCCTTATTCTCACCATTCTGAACCACATTTCAAAACCTTATACTCATTCTTATCCCTGGAATAGTAACCTGAGCTCTGATACCAAAATGTAACATTCCCTTACCCAGGATAAAGCAACGTTCTCGTGTTAACTGATAAATAGAGTGATTAATTTGTTTTTCTATTTCTATTCATTGTGGTTGTATTAAAGTCCACCAAAATTTCGACAGAGTCTCTCTTATACCGAGAGGTCCTAAGTTATCGACATATGACCTGTTTACACTTCTAATATACCACATCTCCTAACTCAATTCAACCCAATCATCCTGGGTCTCAGACCCACAAACATCATCATTCATATCAACCACAATGTTTATGATATACATTGTACAATAATTATCATTATGGATGGATAAAGATATAAACATGCATACATGGAACATAGTTATACAAACTACAGACTTAAATTCATCTATTCCAGTTTAAACATCAATTATACAATTTGAGTATATATAAAAGTTGTACTATTACCAAATACAAGGGTATAATCCCTAGGACCTAAATTACAAAAAGTGAACCCAAGCTAAAATCAACTCCTATCATGCATGTAATGGCCCTGAAAACAAAATACATATTATTGAAATATGAATATCACAATAATATAGCAATACAAATATCCAGCAATTTAAAAAGGCAAACATGCATTCATATTTTATTCACTCCTCCCTTTTGGTTTTCGTTGGAAACTCTTTCTCCTTCAACTACTAAAAACTTTTTCCTCTTCCATTACACATACATTCAGAATACTATCCAAAATATCGGCATCATTATGCAAACTTTCCTCATTTCTCCTAATATCCAATGTTTGGTAATTCACATCTTCTCCTAATATCCAATGTTTGGTAATTCACATCTCACATCAATAACATAATAAATCATAGAAATTAACTAGAAAGTATAGGTGCGGATCACCTACCTGCAATAGAAGCTCTACTCGTGCTCCCCAGCTATTGCTGTTGCACCATGCCTATGGTCTCTCCTGTAAATCATAGGTTTATCTCATAAATTTTCCTCATTCAAGGATATGTTTTATAATAACCATATCAACAACCAATAAGACTTTCTTTTAGTCATTTCTTAATATTTTACGTTTTTCTCATTTCACCCATTATTATTGTTGTTCTTTGTCCAACCCCATTTATCATTCCTTTCTTTATATATGGACCGTCATTATCCAACTGTTACTGTCTCGTTTTTGAATTGTTACTGTCTGACTTCCCCTCAGATTTTTAACTATATCTGGAGTTATAGAACTCCGATTCAAACAAGATTATTGTCGTTGGAAAGCTAAGACATGAGGCTACAAGTTCTAGGATTTAAGGAGAACCCAGTTCTGCCTCCAAGATGGTCAAAATCGCTCATCAACAAACAATTGGAATGTTACTGTCCAACTATTGCTGTCTCGTTTTTGAACTGTTACTGGCTGACCTCTCCTCAGATTTTTAACCATATCTGGAGTTATAGAACTCTGATTCAAGCGAAATTAGTGTCGTTGGAAAGCTAAGACATGAGGCTACAAGTTCTATGATTAAGGAGAACCTAGTTATGCCTCCAAGATATTCAAAATCACTCGTCAACAAACATATGGACTGTTACTGTCCAACTATTACTGTCTCATTTCTGAACTGTTACTGTCTGACCTCTCCTCAGATTTTTAACCATATCTAGAGTTATAGAACTTCAATTCAAACGAAATTAGTGTCGTTGGAAATCTAAGACATAAGGCTACAAGTTTTATGGTTTAAGGAGAACCCAGTTCTGCCTCTAAGATAGTCAAAATCACTCGTCAACAAACATATGGACTGTTACTGTCCAACTGTTACTGTCTTGATTTTTAATAGTTACCGTCTAACCTCTACTCAGATTTTTAACCATATCTAGAGTTATAGAACTCCGATTCAAGCGAAATTAGTGTCGTTGGAAAGCTAAGACATGAGGCTACAAGTTCTATGAGGAGAACTCAGTTCTGACTCTAAGATAGGCAATATCGCTTATCAACAAACATATGGACTGTTACTGTCCAACTATTACTGTCTTGTTTTTGAACTGTTACTATTTGACCTCTCCTGAAATTTTTAACCATATCTGGAGTTATAGAATTCTGATTCAAATGAGATTAGTGTTGTTGGAAAGCTAAGACATGAGGCTAAAAGTTCTATGATTTAAGGAGAACCCATTTCTGCCTATAAGATAATCAAAATTGCTCGTCAACAAACATATGGACTCTTACTGTCTAACTGTTACTGTCTCATTCTTGAAATGTTACTGTCTAACCTCTCCTCATATTTTTAACCATATCTGGAGTTATAGAACTTCAATTTAAGAGAAATTAGTGTCGGACGAAAGCTAAGACATGAGGCTACAAGTTCTATGATTTAAAGAGAAGCCAGTTCTGCCTCTAAGATAGTTAAAATCGCTCATCAACAAACACTTGGACTGTTACTCTCCATCTCTTACTGTCTCATTTTTAAACTGTTAAAGTCTAACCTCTCGTCAGATTTTTAACTATAACTAGAGTTGTAGTTCTCCGATTCAAGCGAAATCAGTGTCGTTGGAAAGCGAAGACATGAGGATACAAGTTATATGATTAAAGAGAACCCAGTTCTGCCTCTAAGATAGTCAAAATGGCTCGTCAACAAACATATGGATTGTTACTGTCCAACTGTTACTGTCTTGATTTTGAACTGTTACTATTTGACCTCCCCTCATATTTTTAACCATATCTGGACTTATAGAACTTCAATCAAGCGAAATTAGTGTCGTTGGAAAGCTAAGACATGAGGCTACAAGTTCTATGATTAAGGAGAACCTAGTTCTGTGTCTAAGATAGTCAAAATCGCTCGTCAACAAACTGATGGACTGTTACTGTCCAACTGTTACTGTTTCGTTTTTGAACTGTTACTTTTTGACCTCTCCTCAAATTTTTGACCTCTCCTCAAATTTTTAACCATATTTGGAGTTATAGAACTTTGATTTAAGAGAAATTAGTGTCGTTGGAAAGCTAAGACATGAGGCTACAAGTTCTATCAATTAAGGAGAACCCAGTTCTAACTATAAGATAGTCAAAATCGCTTGTCAACAAACAAATGGACTCTTACTGTCCAACTATTATTGTCTGACCTCTCCTCAAATTTTTAACCATATCTGGAGTTATAGAACTTCGATTCAAGTGAAATTAGTGTCGGACGAAAGCTAAGACATGAGGCTTCAAGTTCTATGATTTAAGGAGAACCCAATTCTGCTTCTAAGATAGTCAAAATCGCTCGTTAATAAACATATGTACTGTTACTGTCCAACTGTTACTGTACGTTTTTGAACTATTACTGTCTGACCTCTCCTCAGATTTTTAACTATAACTCGAGTTATAGATCTCTGATTCCAGCGAAATTAGTGTCGTTGGAAAGCTAAGACATGAGGCTATAAGTTATATGATTAAGGAGAACCCAGTTATGTATCTAAGATAGTCAAAATCGCTCGTCAACAAACAAATAGATTGTTACTGTCCAACTGTTAATGTCTCGTTTTTGAACAGTTACTATCTGACCTCTCCTCAGATTTTTAACCATATCTGGAGTTATAGAACTTCGATTGAAGAGAAATTAGTGTCGTTGGAAAGCTAAGACATGAGGCTAAAAGTTCTATGATAAAGGAGAACTCAGTTCTAACTCTAAGATAGTTAAAATTGCTCGTCAACAAACACATGGACTGTTACTATCCAACTATTACTATCTGACCTCTCCTCAGATTTTTAACCATATCTAGAGTTATAGAACTTCGATTCAAGTGAAATTAGTGTCGAACAAAAGCTAAGACATGAGGCTACAAGTTCTATGATTTAAGAAGAACCCAATTCTGCTTCTAAGATAGTCAAAATCGCTCGTTAATAAACATATGGACTGTTACTATCCAACTGTTACTGTCTCGTTTTTGAACTGTTACTGTCTGACCTCTCCTCAGATTTTTAACCATATCTGGAGTTATAGAACTTCGATTTAAGAGAAATTAGTGTCGTTGGAAAGCTAAGACATGAGGCTATAAGTTCTATGAATTAAGGAGAACCCAGTTCTAACTCTCAGATAGTCAAAATCGCTTGTCAACAAACACATGGACTGTTACTGTCCAACTATTACTGTCTGACCTCTCCTCAAATTTTTAACCATATCTGGAGTTATAGAACTTCGATTCAAGCGAAATTAATATTGGACAAAAGCTAAGACATGAGGCTACAAGTTCTATGATTTAAGGAGAACCCAGTTCTGCTTCTTAGATAGTCAAAATCGCTCGTCAACAAACATAGGGACTGTTACTGTCTCGTTTTTGAACTGTTACTGTCTGACCTCTCCTCAGATTTTTAACTATATCTGGAGTTATAGAACTCCGATTCAAGCGAAATTAGTGTCGTTGGAAAGCTATGACATGAGGCTACAAGTTCTATGATTTAAGGAGAACACAGTTCTGCCTCTAAGATAGTCAAAATCACTCGTCAACAAACACATGGATTGTTACTGTCCAACTATTACTGGCTGACCTCTCCTCAGATTTTCAACCATATCTGGAGTTATAGAACGTTGATTCAAGCAAAATTAGTGTCGTTGGAAAGCTAAGACATGAGGTTACAAGTTCTATGAATTAAAGAGAACCCAGTTATGTCTTCAAGATAGTCAAAATCGCTCGTCAACGAACATGGACCATTACTGTCTGACCTCTCCTCAGATTTTTAACTATAACTTGAGTTATTGATCTCCGATTCAAGCGAAATTAGTGTCGTTGGAAAGCTAAGACATGAGGCTACAAGTTCTATGATTAAGGAGAACCCAGTTCTGCCTCTAAGATAGTCAAAATCACTCATCAACAAACACTTGGACTGTTAGTGTCCAACTGTTACTGTCTCGTTTTTGAACTGTTACTGTCTAACCTCTCCTTAGATTTTCAACTATAACTCGAGTTATAGATCTCTGATTCAAGCGAAATTAGTCTCGTTGGAAAGCTAAGACATGAGGCTACAAGTTTTATGATTAAGGAGAACACAGTTTTGCCTCTAAGATAGTCAAAATCGCTCGTCAACAAACACTTGGACTGTTACTGTCCAACTGTTACTGTCTTGTTTTTGAACTGTTACTGTCTAACCTCTCCTCAGATTTTTAACTATAACTCGAGTTATAGATCTCCGATTCAAGCGAAATTAGTCTCGTTGGAAAGCTAAGACATGAGGCTACAAGTTTTATGATTAAGGAGAACACAGTTTTGCCTCTAAGATAGTCAAAATCGCTCGTCAACAAACACTTGGACTGTTACTGTCCAACTGTTACTGTCTCGTTTTTGAACTGTTACTGTCTAACCTCTCCTCAGATTTTTAACTATAACTCGAGTTATAGATCTCCAATTCAAGCGAAATTAGTGTCGTTGGAAAGCTAAGACATAAGGCTACATGTAACATCCCCCATTTCTAGGATAAAACAACAATCTCATGTCAATAGAAAAACAGAGTAGTTAAATTGTTTTTTTTTTTGAAGTTCCCAAGTTACCGACATGTAACCTGTTTACACTTCTAACAGTTCGCATCTCATAACTTAATTCCCGACCCAATCATCCTAGGTTTCAATTCCACAATTATACTCACACCTATCAACCATAATATTTATGATATGGATTATATAACAAAAATATCATTATGGATGGATAATTTAAATAAATATAAATACATAGACATGAAATATGGTTATATAAACTACAACGTTAAATTCATCCCATCAAGTTTAAACATTTATTATACAAATTAAGTTATACAAATATTTTCATGTTTACAAAATACAAGGGTATACTCCCTAGAACCTAGATTTCAAGAAGGGAACATAAGCTAGGATCTACTCCTGTCGTGCATGCGATGATACTGAAACAAAATCCATATTATTGCAAGGTGAATATCACAATAAATATAACAATATGAATATCTAATAATTTCAACAGGGTAACATGCATTCATATTTCTTTTACTTCTCCCTTCTAGTTTTTTTTTATTAAAATCTCTTCCTTATTCAAACTATTAATAACCGTTCCCTCTGCCACTATCAACCTTCATTCCAGACCTTATAAGATCAACGTGATTACTTTTTCTTATCACATTACCGATACCATTTTCACTGGTATCGTCGTCACCACCCTATAGGAGTCGATATAAGGCGATCCCTTTACTCGAGATCCTAACATACACTAAATGTATGTTGGCCAATACATGGTGATCCCCTTACTCGGGATCCTAACATACACTCAATGTATGTTAGCCAATACGTGGAGATCCCCTTACCCGAGATCCTAACATACACTAAATGTATGCTAGTCCATTCGTGCCGATCCCCTTACCCGGAATCCTACCATACACTAAATGTATGCTAGCCAATACAGGGTGATCCCCTTACCCGGGATCATAACATACACTCAATGTATGCTAGACAATACATGGTGATCCCCTTACCCGGAATCCTAACATACACTCAATGTATGCTAGTTTATGCCTCAAATCACACTTCTCATATTTCCTTTGTCAGTGATAATTTCATCACTTGGCAATTCACATAAAAACTTTTCACCTTAAATACACATACATTCAGTAATTCACATTTCACATCAAAAATAAATTAAATCATGGAATTTAACTAGAAAGCATAGGTGTGAATCACCTACCTGCAATAGAAGCTCTACTCGTGCTCCGTTGCTGCTGCTGTTGCACCACGTCTGTGGTCCCTCCTGCAAATCACAGGTTTATCTCATAAATTTTCCTCACTCAAGGATATGTTTTATAATAACCATATCAACAACCAATAAGTCTTTCTTTCAGTTATTTCTTAGTACTTTATGTTTTTCTCATTTCACTCATTATTACTGTCGTTCTTTTTTCAATCCTAGTTATCATTCCTTTCTTTATATTTGGACTATCACTATCCAACTGTTACTGCCTCGTTTTTTAACTCTTACTGTCTGATCTCTCCTTATATTTTTAACTATATCTGGAGTTATAGAGCTTCGATTCAAACGACATTTATGGCGTTGGAAAGGTAAGACATGAGGCTACAAGTTCTATGTTTTGAGAAGAACCCAGTTCTGCCTCTAAGATAGTCAAAATCTCTCATTAACGAATACTTGGACTGGTACTGTCCATTTTTGAACTGTTACTGTTTGACCTCTCCTCAGATTTTTAACTATATCTGGAGTTATAGAACTCCGATTCAAGCGAAATTAGTGTCGTTGGAAAGCTATGACATGAGGCTACAAGTTCTATGATTTAAGGAGAACACAGTTCTGCCTCTAAGATAGTCAAAATCACTCGTCAACAAACACATGGATTGTTACTGTCCAACTATTACTGGCTGACCTCTCCTCAGATTTTCAACCATATCTGGAGTTATAGAACGTTGATTCAAGCAAAATTAGTGTCGTTGGAAAGCTAAGACATGAGGTTACAAGTTCTATGAATTAAAGAGAACCCAGTTATGTCTTCAAGATAGTCAAAATCGCTCGTCAACGAACATGGACCATTACTGTCTGACCTCTCCTCAGATTTTTAACTATAACTTGAGTTATTGATCTCCGATTCAAGCGAAATTAGTGTCGTTGGAAAGCTAAGACATGAGGCTACAAGTTCTATGATTAAGGAGAACCCAGTTCTGCCTCTAAGATAGTCAAAATCACTCATCAACAAACACTTGGACTGTTAGTGTCCAACTGTTACTGTCTCGTTTTTGAACTGTTACTGTCTAACCTCTCCTTAGATTTTCAACTATAACTCGAGTTATAGATCTCTGATTCAAGCGAAATTAGTCTCGTTGGAAAGCTAAGACATGAGGCTACAAGTTTTATGATTAAGGAGAACACAGTTTTGCCTCTAAGATAGTCAAAATCGCTCGTCAACAAACACTTGGACTGTTACTGTCCAACTGTTACTGTCTTGTTTTTGAACTGTTACTGTCTAACCTCTCCTCAGATTTTTAACTATAACTCGAGTTATAGATCTCCGATTCAAGCGAAATTAGTCTCGTTGGAAAGCTAAGACATGAGGCTACAAGTTTTATGATTAAGGAGAACACAGTTTTGCCTCTAAGATAGTCAAAATCGCTCGTCAACAAACACTTGGACTGTTACTGTCCAACTGTTACTGTCTCGTTTTTGAACTGTTACTGTCTAACCTCTCCTCAGATTTTTAACTATAACTCGAGTTATAGATCTCCAATTCAAGCGAAATTAGTGTCGTTGGAAAGCTAAGACATAAGGCTACATGTAACATCCCCCATTTCTAGGATAAAACAACAATCTCATGTCAATAGAAAAACAGAGTAGTTAAATTGTTTTTTTTTTTGAAGTTCCCAAGTTACCGACATGTAACCTGTTTACACTTCTAACAGTTCGCATCTCATAACTTAATTCCCGACCCAATCATCCTAGGTTTCAATTCCACAATTATACTCACACCTATCAACCATAATATTTATGATATGGATTATATAACAAAAATATCATTATGGATGGATAATTTAAATAAATATAAATACATAGACATGAAATATGGTTATATAAACTACAACGTTAAATTCATCCCATCAAGTTTAAACATTTATTATACAAATTAAGTTATACAAATATTTTCATGTTTACAAAATACAAGGGTATACTCCCTAGAACCTAGATTTCAAGAAGGGAACATAAGCTAGGATCTACTCCTGTCGTGCATGCGATGATACTGAAACAAAATCCATATTATTGCAAGGTGAATATCACAATAAATATAACAATATGAATATCTAATAATTTCAACAGGGTAACATGCATTCATATTTCTTTTACTTCTCCCTTCTAGTTTTTTTTTATTAAAATCTCTTCCTTATTCAAACTATTAATAACCGTTCCCTCTGCCACTATCAACCTTCATTCCAGACCTTATAAGATCAACGTGATTACTTTTTCTTATCACATTACCGATACCATTTTCACTGGTATCGTCGTCACCACCCTATAGGAGTCGATATAAGGCGATCCCTTTACTCGAGATCCTAACATACACTAAATGTATGTTGGCCAATACATGGTGATCCCCTTACTCGGGATCCTAACATACACTCAATGTATGTTAGCCAATACGTGGAGATCCCCTTACCCGAGATCCTAACATACACTAAATGTATGCTAGTCCATTCGTGCCGATCCCCTTACCCGGAATCCTACCATACACTAAATGTATGCTAGCCAATACAGGGTGATCCCCTTACCCGGGATCATAACATACACTCAATGTATGCTAGACAATACATGGTGATCCCCTTACCCGGAATCCTAACATACACTCAATGTATGCTAGTTTATGCCTCAAATCACACTTCTCATATTTCCTTTGTCAGTGATAATTTCATCACTTGGCAATTCACATAAAAACTTTTCACCTTAAATACACATACATTCAGTAATTCACATTTCACATCAAAAATATATTAAATCATGGAATTTAACTAGAAAGCATAGGTGTGAATCACCTACCTGCAATAGAAGCTCTACTCGTGCTCCGTTGCTGCTGCTGTTGCACCACGTCTGTGGTCCCTCCTGCAAATCACAGGTTTATCTCATAAATTTTCCTCACTCAAGGATATGTTTTATAATAACCATATCAACAACCAATAAGTCTTTCTTTCAGTTATTTCTTAGTACTTTATGTTTTTCTCATTTCACTCATTATTACTGTCGTTCTTTTTTCAATCCTAGTTATCATTCCTTTCTTTATATTTGGACTATCACTATCCAACTGTTACTGCCTCGTTTTTTAACTCTTACTGTCTGATCTCTCCTTATATTTTTAACTATATCTGGAGTTATAGAGCTTCGATTCAAACGACATTTATGGCGTTGGAAAGGTAAGACATGAGGCTACAAGTTCTATGTTTTGAGAAGAACCCAGTTCTGCCTCTAAGATAGTCAAAATCTCTCATTAACGAATACTTGGACTGGTACTGTCCATTTTTGAACTGTTACTGTTTGACCTCTCCTCAGATTTTTAACTATATCTGGAGTTATAGAACTCCGATTCAAGAGAAATTTGTGGCGTTGGAAAGGTAAGACATGAGGCTACAAGTTCTATGTTTTGGGAAGAACTCAGTTCTGCCTCTAAGGTAGTCAAAATCGCTCATTAACAAACACTTGGACTGTTACTGTCCAACTGTTACTGTTCGTTTTTGAACTGTTACTGTCTGACCTCTCCTCAAATTTTTAACTATATCTGGAGTTATAGAACTCCAATTCAAGCAAAATTTATGGCGTTGGAAAGGTAAGACATGAGGCTACAAGTTCTATGTTCGGGAAGAACCCAGTTCTCTCTCTAAGATAGTCAAAATCACTCATGAACAAACACTTGGACTGTTACTGTCCATTTTTGAACTGTTACTGTCTGACCTCTCCTCAGATTTTTAACTATATATGGAGTTATAGAACTCCGATTCAAGGGAAATTTATGGCGTTGGAAAGATAAGACATGAGGCTACAAGTTCTATGTTTTGGGAAGAACCCAGTTCTGCCTCTAAGGTAGTCAAAATCACTCATTAACAAACACTTGGACTGTTAGTGTCCAACTATTACTGTCCATTTTTGAACTGTTACTGTCTGACCTCTCCTCATATTTTTAACTATATCTGCAGTTATAGACCTCCGATTCAAGACAAATTTGTGGCATTGGAAAGGTAAGACATGAGGCTACAAGTTCTATGTTTTGGGAAGAACCAAGTTCTGCCTCTAAGGTAGTCAAAATCGCTCATTAACAAACACTTGGACTGTTATTGTCCAACTGTTACTGTCCGTTTTTGAACTATTACTGTCTGACCTCTCCTCAGATTTTTAACTATAACTCGAGTTATAGATCTCTGATTCCAGCAAAATTAGTGTCGTTGGAAAGCTAAGACATGAGGCTACAAGTTATATGATTAAAGATAACCGAGTTATGTATCTAAGATAGTCAAAATCGCTAGTCAACAAACAGATAGACTATTACTGTCTCGTTTTTGAACAGTTACTGTCTGACCTCTCCTCAGATTTTTAACCATATCTGGAGTTATAGAACTTCGATTTAAGAGAAATTAGTGTCGTTGGAAAGCTAAGACATGAGGCTACAAGTTCTATGAATTAAGGAGAACCCAGTTCTAACTCTTAGATAGTCAAAATCGCTCGTCAACAAACACATGGACTGTTACTGTCCAACTATTACTGTCTGACCTCTCCTCAAATTTTTAACCATATCTGGAGTTATAGAACTTCGATTCAAGCGAAATTAATATTGGACAAATTAGTGTCGATGGAATGCTAAGACATGAGGCTACAAGTTCTATGATTTAAGGAGAACCCAGTTATGTCTTTAAGATAGTCAAAATCGCTCGTCAACAAACATTGACCGTTACTGTCTGACCTCTCCTCAGATTTTTAACTATAACTCGAGTTATAGATCTCTGATTCAAGCGAAATTAGTGTTGTTGGAAAGCTAAGACATGAGGCTACAAGTTCTATGATTAAGGAGAACCCAGTTCTACCTCTAAGATAGTCAAAATTGCTCGTCAACAAACACTTGGACTGTTACTGTCCAAGTGTTACTGTCTCGTTTTTGAACTGTTACTCTTTGACCTCTCCTCAAATTTTTAACTATAACTCGAGTTATAGATCTCCAATTCCAGCGAAATTAGTGTCGTTGGAAAGCTAAGACAAGAGAATACAAATTATATGATTAAGGAGAACCCAGTTATGCATCTAAGATAGTCAAAATCGCTCGTCAACAAACAGATAGACTGTTACTGTCCAACTATTACTGTCTCGTTTTTGAACAGTTACTGTCTGACCTCTCCTCAGATTTTTAACCATATCTGGAGTTATAGAACTTCGATTGAAGAGAAATTAGTGTCGTTGGAAAGCTAAGACATGAGGCTAAAAGTTCTATGATTAAGGAGAACCCAGTTCTAACTCTAAGATAGTCAAAATCACTCGTCAACAAACACATGGATTGTTACTGTCCAACTATTACTGTCTGACCTCTCCTCATATTTTTAACCATATCTGGAGTTATAGAACTTCGATTCAACCAAAATTAGTGTCGTTGGAAAGCTAAGACATGAGGCTACAAGTTCTATGATTTAAGGAGAACCCAGTTATGTCTTTAAGATAGTCAAAATCGCTCGTCAACAAACATGGACTGTTACTGTCTGACCTCTCCTTAGATTTTTAACCATATCTGGAGTTATAAAACTCCGATTCAAGTGAAATCAGTGTTGTTGGAAAGCTAAGACATGAGGCTACAAGTTCTATGATTAAGGAGAACCTAGTTCTACCTCTAAGATAGTCAAAATCGCTCGTTAACAAACACTTGGACTATTAGTGTCCAACTGTTACTGTCTCGTTTTTGAACTATTACTGTTTGACCTGTCCTTAGATTTTTAACTATAACTCGAGTTATAGATCTCCGATTCAAGTGAAATTAGTGTCATAGGAAAGCTAAGACATGAGGCTAGAAGTTCTATAATTTAAGGAGAATCTAGTTCTGCCTCTAAGATAGTCAAAATCGCTCGTCAACAAACATATGGACTGTTACTGTCCAATTGTTACTGTCTCATTTTTGAACTGTTACTGTCTGACCTCTCCTCGGATTTTTAACCATATCTGGAGTTATAGAACTCTCATTCAAGCGAAATTAGTGTCATTGGAAAGCTAAGACATGAGGCTCCAAGTTCTCTGTTTAAGGAGAACCCAGTTCTGCCTCTAAGATACTCAAAATCGCTCGTCAACAAACACATGGATTGTTACTGTCCAACTATTACTATCCGACCTCTCCTTATATTTTTAACCATATCTGGAGTTATAGAACTTCGATTCAAGCAAAATTAGTGTCGTTGGAAAGCTAAGACATGAGGCTACAAGTTCTATGATTTAAGGAGAACCCAGTTATGCCTTTAAGATGGTCAAAATTGCTCGTCAACAAACATATAGATTGTTACTGTCCAACTGTTACTGTCTCGTTTTTGTACTGTTACTGTCTGACCTCTACTCAGATTGTTAACCATATCTAGAGTTATAGAACTCCGATTCAAGTGAAATTAGTGTTGTTGGAAAGCTAAGACATGAGGCTACAAGTTCTATATTTAAGGAGAACCCAGTTATGCCTCTAAGATAGTCAAAATCGCTCATCAACAAACACTTGGATTGGGTAAATTATCATTGTTTCACATCCCCAATAACATACCACCCATGAATTAACTTAGTTTTAACAACAAATACTTTTCCCCCAATTCAAGTTTAAGAACCCTAATTATAACTCACATTAGGGCATCAATTGATTATCGAATTTGAAATGACTTAGAAGATCATGTTTAGAACACCTTACCCGGTACGAATTAAGGTTTTGATCTCCAACCAGTTGAAGATTTTCAACTCCCTCTTTTCTTATCTAATGACAGCCAGCCCTCCATCTTCTCTTCTTGTTTAATTTTTCTGGTTAATCCATTGCCCACAAGTGTTTATTTCATCTATAAACCCTAAATCTTGGATGGGTTCTTGAAATTTTGGTGTTTCTCTCTTGATTTTGCAAGAATGGATACAAAAACTCCCTTTTTTTCTTTCCTTACGATTGCTGCAAATTTTTGATGAGAATAAGAGTATTTATGCTTTATAATTTTTCTTATTTGCATTGAGGCCCCCACATCTTTTTTTCTTCTTATAATTAAGTTATACCTCTTTTTGACACGATCAAAGAGTTGATGTCTTATCCCAAGTGCAGGAGTGTCAAAGTAATAAATAACCCAGCAAGACCAGGGTCGAACCACAGGGAGGTGAACTGTATAAATTATAAATAATAACAACAACAACAACAACAACAACAACAATGATGATGATGATGAGTTAAAGAGGACTTTGAGATGTAAGATAAATGTGAAGATTAAACAATGATAAAAACAAATGTTAAGGTTAGAGGATCCACTAATAGTATTAGAGATAAGTAAAGTATAAACTCTTTATAAATTATCAACATAATCATATTAATCATCTTATTTACGTAACACCATACTTATAAATTTTATCAGGTATTCATGATGCTAACTTATGTTGACAACAAATCAAGTTCCTCTCATAATAACGATGTCGGCTGAAGACTATGATGTACCAAGTGTTATATAACACAAATCTAGATTAACCATTTAACAAGCAGGGTATTAAGAATTAATAAGATAAAAACGATAAGACATGTTAATAGCAAACTTTCTTGGATATAAACATTAAAGTCCATGTTGAGTTTATATTATACTTATCCTAACACCATTAGTGAAACCTTTTCACCTTGACATAATTAACTTAGCTAGACATTATGAAGAAGAAAAACATAAATAAACAATATAAGAACATAAACATGATATAAGTTAACTAAGTATAGTAAAGGAAATGAAAAGCATGAACAAGAGATTAATGAAAGCAAAACTTAAGTATTACAAAAATATAAAGAGAGAGCAAGAACATGATCTTGATATGAAGAACCAAGATTCCTAAATGAATGGCAAATGCCTCCTTTTATAGGCTAAAATTCATAACTATTCATTTGGTAATTGATTATTGATGCAGTGGCCAACTATTGATTTAGTGGATTTGGTGGACAACAACACTCAAGCATTTTGGCTGGATAAATTAACATTGATGCAATCAGAATTTGGCAAAGTGTTCATCATGAAAGTTGTTGGCAATCATCTTATCTTTCCACTCATAAAATTGCAGAGCATTTAGATCACTAGAGCTCGAGATATGGCTAAAATACTGAGTAGTGCTACTGGTGGACGTGGTGGATAGCCCTCAAGCTCTTGTCTGGATGAAATGTCATTGTCACCATCAGCATTTGAGCAGGTCTTCTTCATGAAAGTTGTTGGAAATTGTCTTTTCCTTCCACCCACCAAATTTCACGTCATTTTGCCTTCTAGAACTCCAGATATGGGTAAAAGTCTGAGCAGTGTTTGGGCTGGATTGCAGGACAGATTCTGACTTCTCTTTTGTGGCCAAACTTTGGATTTGAAAATGGTAGATTTGGGTCTTCCACTGTTCATGAACATTGTAGGCCTATTTCTTATCTTTCTATCCATATAAATCAAACTAAAATCCAAGATCTACAGCTCCAGATATGACCCAATAACTGAACAGTGTTCCAATTTGAATTGAATCGGTATCTCCTTTTCTTTGTCCTTTCACTTTCAATAGTTAATCACATCAATCAATCCTTTGAATTGTGAGATATGCCTGCATTTAAAATGAGCATTTATCATAAATTAAAGTTATCTTATATTATCAGACTTGTTATTATAAAACATGCTCTAGTTAAGGAGTTATTGATACTTCAAGTGCAAAATGATGATATAAAACCTTGATAAAAATGCACTTTTAAGTACTAATCACTTTTCACTTCTTATAATTTCATCCCACAACTTTTAGTTTAGTTTATTTTCATTAATTTAATCCAACCCTCAACATTTTTGTGTTGATTTATAATGTCTCGAAATATTTCATCCAGAAACTTATATCAAAAAATTTATGAATTCCTGTTTTTATTTAACCATATGCATGAATTTCTTCACTTTTATTTCTCATGTAGTTAGTTTGCAATCTAAGCAACCTTTATTTTTTCCCTGGGTTTTACAATTACAATATTCAAACCTGATCATTCATCTCGAATATTGTTAGCCGAACTACTGTTATTGTAAATCCCAAGTTGAAATTTTTAGAAAATGAAAATGTTTCAATACTTATAGGGTGAATTCAAAATAAGAAAATAAATTACGAAGTCAAATATTTTTCAAAAATATAGATATGAAAACTAACAAATGTTTAAGGATTAAAATGTGTGAAAGGAAGGATGAGGGAGAGATGTTAAACAAATTGTGAAATGAAGGACTAAAGCACACTACAAGAAGAAAAGTAATGTTAGGAGAAAATTTGAACAAATTGCCAAACAAGACCTAAGGTATATATAAGGGAGTATAAATACATTTTTTAAAAAAAGAAGAGAATTCATGACCTTTCCTCTCACTTTCGGCCAGAACAACAAGTGGAAGAGAAAAGATTGGCCTCCCTCTCCTTGCACACATTTCTCACCCAAAACACCTTGCATGAACCTATGTGAGAGAACAGAGTAATTAGGAAGTGTAGATCTATAAAATCTTGAGGTTTGGAGGGCACAAGGCCCGACTGAAACAGTGATAAAGAGGAGAAGAAGATAACCATCAAGAAAACACCCTCCATCTTTGGATAAAATCATGAGGTAAGGATAAGCCCTTGCTCTTCTATTGTTAATTTGATTTGTTTAGAATCTAGAGGGAAAAAACCCCAAAAGAAATAATTTGGGGTTCCTGGAACTTCATGATTTTGAAAAAAAAAAGAAAAAAAAAACAAATGATGAAATTAAAAGGTTCAGATGAGAAGTTAAACGTTTTCAGCTTCTATGACTAAAGAAAGTGATAGAAATTAGGGGAACAAATCCTTTTTAGGGACGACCATGAAAGGAGAAATAAAGAGAATAGAAATTGGATACTAATCTCTGCTAATTATGACCTTACACAGTTATCCTAAGGCTAAATCAAGGGCTGAAACAGAAACTTAAACATGTTAGTATGTTACTTCCATTACAAATATGCAAGTATAGAAATTATGCTAATGTTAGGCATATAAAACGATGGAAATTGTTATAACGTTTCATATGAAAGCTGTAGATAAATGAGTTAGCTAACTTTTGGCACTAGTCTTGCCTCAGTTGGAGTTATAGAACTTCATATATAGGCAAAATACTAAGAGGAGGTTAGGTTGGAAGTTGCTGGACAGATTTGCTATCTAAGTTCTTGTTTGGTTTGTGATTTGATATTGATAGAGTATCATGCATTTTCCTTCATGTGGATATCTATAAACATGTTATCTTTAAATTGAAATAAATTTCACTTTATTTGGAGATATAGAACTCCATATATAGGCAAAATACTGAGAGGAGGTTAAGTTGGAACCTGCTGGACAAATTTGCTGTCTAACTTCTTGTTTGGGTTATGATTTGATATTGATAGAGTATGATGCATGATCCTTCATGAGATTATGGATAAATGTGTTGCCTTTCTATTGACACAAAGTTTGTTTTATTTAAAGTGATGAGTCATAAGTCACCGATTTACATTAACGCAAAAACAAACCTAGTCATACGGACACTTGCACGTAGATATAACAACCTTGAAAATGTATATGTATGTTATGATGAGAAAATATACATGCATGGAAAGTACCATATGTATAATGAATGAATATGGATTTACTAAAACATTTGGCCTGGAGGAAACATGACCAAAGACTTCTTTGTGATTTAGGGGGAGTGACCAGGATTGGATCTTCTATTAGAGGAGGTCACGAGACAGGCGGAGCAGGTGCGTGGTTTTACCTCTCCTTTATTATTATGTAATTTAAAGTCTTCCTGATGAATACAATTACAATTAAGTTATGTTTAATGTAAACAAAGTCTGGTGTATTAACAAGAGTAGCTTCGGCTAATGGCATCCATAATAGGATTGCCGGGAAATGAATCTCAAGATTAGCTTTGGCTAATGGCATCCATACTAGGATTGCCGGGAAGTGAATTACAAGATTAGCTTCAGCTAATGACGTCCATGTCAGGATGCCTGGGAACGATTGATAAGGCTCAATTCGAAAAGGGTACCCATGTTTGGATGACATGAAAGAATTGATAAGTATGATTGCCTAAAGTGTCCAAGTGGGACTATGCAAAGTTGAAGATTTAATAAAACCAATTAGACAAAGTTACTACGTTCATGCAAGAAAATAAGAGTATTCAATTAAGAATACGTAAATGATGTCCAATTGAGTTTTTAAATGAATCTATATATATATATATAAGTTTATTATTAGAATTCTTGGGAAACTAATAAAAAACTTATGTTGTATTTGTATTCATTATATGATTATTTTTGTTTCTGCTGACAGCATAATTATATGCTTATTAAGTCGTTGTTGTAACATGTCCATCTAATACCCAGGAAGCTCATTAGTTTTTAGGACTCTGTTTTGCTCAGCTTATGTTAAAAAAAAATTAGCTCAAGCATAATAGTATTAGCTAGGTTATGCAGTATGCTTTTGTGTAAACCTTGATGTATATAAAACTCTTGGCTCAGCATGTAGTATGTTAATTTTGTAAACTCTGATATAATATATGAATAAGAACTCCTTAGCTACCTTGTATTTAACCCTTTGAAACTTTTAAGAATACTGGTGTTATGTTTTAAATTCTCTCGTTACATGTTAGTATCCTTTTTTCTTCTAGACTTTATTATATGATATGTGGGTTATATTTATATTGATCTTATTCATAGGTTATATATATATATATATATATTGCGTGCATGGATTGTATGAGGAGTTGAGTATTGATGATGTAAATATAGTTTGAAATTGTGGGACCTTGTTGTGATGGCTTGAATAGGTAAATTGAAAGAAGTTGATAACATAGAACGTTCTAAATACAAAGGAAACTCTGCCAAAATTTTGGTGGAAATATCAGTAGACTTTCATATATTACCATATATATATATATATATATATATATATATATATATATATATATAAAAGAGAAAACAATTACCCTCAAATTAAGAGTATATGTTGGGATCTTTTAGTGTTGACAGAATCGTAAAGGTGGGACTGTTACAGTTGGTATCAAAGCCTTGGTATGGATTTTGGGAAGAACTCGAAACAAACGGTAATGATGTTATTAATCTATTGCAGGATGGTACGTACTCACCAAGAGATTAGAACTGAATTATCCTCTGTAGGGAGGGGGAACAGAGATATAGACTTTTACAAGGGGCGAAAAGAGAGCCTTTTGGAAGATACTGCTTCACATGCACCAACAGTATTGACTCAAGCAGGGCATGAAGAATCGACGGGGCCTTAAGTCAGACAGGTACTAAGGCAAGCTGGGGATGTTCAGCTGACCGTGTCAGCCCCACAGGAACGAGCAGAGGAGCCCTCACAGACTACACTTATAGGGCCATCTGTTTCTTATATTGATCCGATGCTCCTGGCCTAGCTAGTTAAAGTAGTAATGGAAAGTATGGTTAGTGATGCCGCTCCTATGCCAACACCTCTACCCGCACCCATCGTACCAACCATTTCAGAAGTGGCTACAGCTACTGATAATGTAGTACATTTGGTTTGATTGGTAAAAAGTGTGAGAGAAATGGGTTGTGAACCCTACTTCGGTGAACAGGATGCAGAAGTGGCGGGTAGATAGATTAGAAAGGTAGAGAAAACCATGCTCCAAATTAAGATACCCACTGAACTACGGGTAGATTGTGCTACACAGTTACTGTCTGACGGTGCCATGACTTGGTGGGAGACAATTCAATTGAAGAGGGCTACAGAAACTTTGGCTTGGAGTGATTTTAAGATGGAGTTCGAGAATCAATATTACTCCAAATATCATCGAAAGATGAAGTAACATGAATTCCTAGCCTTGAAATAGGAGGGGATGTCAGTACTCGAGTACGAGAGGTGATTCCATGACCTCTCACTATTTGCACCGCACTATGTCCCCTCATAACAACACATGATAGAAAGGCTGAGGGACAGCTTTAGACAAGATTTGAATTAGGGGTTGATTGCTTTACAGTTCAAGACAGTAAGGGAACTGATTGAAGCAGCACAAGCCTTAGAGGCTTGTATAGAAGAAGGCCAGCAGAGCCATGGGGTTGCAGGAAAACGAAAGGACATGGAATTTTCAGGTAGGCCACCACTTTCAAAGAAGGGTAGAGGCGGACAGTTCCTTTAGTTTAAAAAGAAAGGGAGGATATCAACTAACTCTCGACAAGATATCAGTGGGAAGTCGGGAAGTGGTCAGATCCGCTCTAGGGTTGTAGCTGCGGGGGGCCTAATGATCAGAAAGATATTGTCTACCCTCATTGTGCATAGTGTGAACAAAGACACCTTGGAAATTGCTTGGTTTTTTCTGGTCGATGCTATATATGTCGAGGAGAAGGTCATAGGTAGAGAGCCTGCCTTAGGGAGGGGATGTCATCATTGTGGTGAGAAGGGTCACTTTAAAAGAGAATGCCCTCAGTTAAATACTGAACAACTTCATAATCAAGGACAACAAAGTCAAAGTCACCAGTAGTCTATCACGGTGAACAGACGAGGAAAGTCGATTCAGTTAGGAGTCAACTCTAACAAGAGATGACCTAGAATGCAAAATGAAAGTGGACAGGGAAGAGTTTTCCATACAACCTAGGAGGATGTTAAAGCAGCATCAGATGTGGTGGCAAGTATGCTGCAAATGAATGACTATTAAATGCATGTTTTGTTTGATTCTGGTGCCACTCACTCCTTTATAGCTAATAAAAATGTAACCAAACTGAGTAAGGAAACAAAAAGGGTAGAAAAAGGGTTTATTATTAGGACACCTTTAGGTGAAATTATGGAAACAAATGTTGTATTTGAAGGGGGTGAAAATCAACATTAACGGGTATGAATTAGAAATAGATCTAATACCCTTAAAATTAAGTGATTTTGACATAATTCTAGGCATGAATTGGTTGGGTGAAAATAAGGCTCATCTAGACTGCTTTACAAAAACAGTAACCTTCCAAGCGGCTAAGGGTGAAACAAGGGTCTTTAAAGGAGAGATACTTTCCAACCCAACAAATATAATCTCGATTATGGATATGAGAAAATACTAAAGAAAGGTTGTATAGTATACCCTGCTTATGTGATAAACTCAGAGAAGGGTAAGATAGTACTGTCTGACATTTCGATTATGAGAGAATTTCCAGATGTATTTCCAGAAGAATTGCCAAGACTACCCCAGAAATAGAAGTTGAAGTCACCATCGATATATTGCCTAGTGTCTCTTATAGCTTAACCACTATATAGAATGGCTCCTAAAGAATTAGATGAGTTGAAAATTCAATTACAACTTTTAGACAAAGGGTTTATACATCCAAGCAACTCACCCTAGGGGGCGCCTATGCTATTTGTGAAGAAAAAAGATGGAACCTTTAGGCTTTGCATAGATTACCGCCAACCGAATAAAGTGATGGTAAAGAACAGATATCCGCTTCTATGGATAGATGATTTATTTGATCAGTTGAAGGGGGCTAGTGTATTCTCAAAGATTGATTTAAGGTCAGGAAACTACCAAATGCGAATTAAGGGGCAAGATGTGCCAAAAACTGCCTTCAAAACTCACTACGGACACTTCGAGTTCTTGGTGTTACCATTTGGGTTAACTAATGCTCTAGCAATTTTTATAGATTTAATGAACCGAGTATTCCAACCGTACCTTGATAAGTTTGGCGTTGTATTTATTGATGATATTTTGGTTTACTCCAAATCCTATGAGGAACATGAACAACACCTGAGATAGACACTGCAGACTCTAAGGAGTCGCCAACTGTATGCCAAGTTGGACAAATGTGACTTCTGGTTAAAAGAAGTAAACTTTTTAGGGCATGTAGTGTCTTCTGAAGGCATTTTTGTGGACCCTTAGAAGGTGGAAGCAGTTCTGAGATGGGAGAAGCCTACTACGGTAATTGAAATCTGTAGTTTTCTTGGATTGGCAGGATATTATAGAAGGTTAATTGAAAGGTTTTCTACAATAGCAACTCGATTAACACGACTCACTAGGAAGAATGTAAGATGTGAGTGGTCAAATGAGTGCGACAAGAGCTTCCAAGAATTGAAGAGAAGGCTTACTCCTGCCTCCGTACTAATTCTTCCATCTGGAACAGAAGGCTTTGTAGTCTACAACGATGCCTCAAGGAAAGGACTGGGTTGTGTCTTAATGCAGCATGGAAGAGTAGTTGCCTATGCATCGAGACAACTAAAGACTCATGAAATCAACTACCCAGTTCATGACCTAGAATTGGCAGCGATAGTTTTTGCCTTACGAGTATGGAGATATTATTTGTATGGATCCCGGGTTCAAATTTTTATAGATCACAAGAGTCTAAAGTATCTAATGTCGCAAACGGAGTTGAACATGCGACAACGAAGAGGGATAGAATTATTAAAAGACTATGACTGTATTATAGATTACCATCCAGGAAAAGCGAATGTAGTCGCTGATGCCCTCAACCGTAAAAGCAAGGCAATTATGGATGAACCAACAATCTGGGATGATAAAACCTTGATTGAGTTAAAGAGTTTGGGGATAGTATTAAATGTGAGTCCGGGAGGATCCTTAATGGCTCAACTACGGGTGAAGTCAAGGTATTGAGAGCAAATATTAGAGGCACAATAAATTGATGATGAAGTGTCAAAAGTAAGAAGTAAGTTGGACTCGGGAAGTAAAACTCTTTTTTGAGTGGGGGGTGAAGGAATTGTGATGTTGGGCAACGTATATATGTGCCTGACAACAAATTCCTTAAGCAAAAGTTACTATAAAAGGCTCACGAGTCTAAGTTCACAGTACATCCAGGCAGTACTAAGATGTATTAGGATTTGAACAATACTACTAGTGACCAAATATGAGAAAAGAAGTGGCTGATTTCATGGCAAAATGTGGTATTTGCCAACAAGTAAAAGTGGAGCATAGAAAGCCGGTACAGTTGTTACAACCATTACCAATCCCTGAGTGGAAGTGGGAGATGATCACAATGGACTTTGTGTCGAGTCTACCTAGGGGGAAGAAGGGAAATGATGCAATTTAGGTTATTGCGGATCAACTAACTAAGTCTGCCCTTTTCATACCAGTAAAAATGACGGATCCAGTTGACAAGTTAGCCAAGATTTATGTGAATGAAGTTGTGAGGCTTCATGGAGTCCCAATATCAATTGTTTCAAATCAAGACCCAAGGTTTACTTCATGTCTCTGGCCAAACATATAGTGTGCCTTGGGAACAAATTTGAATATCAGTACTTCCTTCTATCCACAGACTAATGGCCAATCTGATAGAGTTATCCAGATCCTAGAGGATTTACTAAAGGAATGTGCTTTGGAATTTGGTGGAAACTGGGAGGAGCACCTATCGCTAGTAGAATTCACCTACAATAACAGTTATTAGACAACAATTGGAATGGCCCCATTTGAAGCTCTTTATGGTAGAAAGTGTAGGACACCTTTGTGTTGGGAAGATGTTGGGGACAAAATGTTTTATGGAGCTGAATTAGTACAAATCACTACTGAAAAAGTGAGGATCATTAGGGATCGAATGAAGGTGGCTCAAGATAGACAAAAGAAGTATGTAGATATTAGTAGGAGACCCCTCGAATTTTGTGCTGGGGATAAAGTATTTCTAAAGGTGGCGCCATGGAAACAAATGTTGAGATTCGACATGAAGGGGAAGTTAGCTCTGAGGTTCATTGGACCATTTGAAATCTTGAAATGTGTCAGGCCCGTAGCATATGAGATAAACTTGCCCTCCCAATTGGCCAAGGTTCACAATGTATTTCATGTTTCTTTTCTACGAAAAGTAGATATAGACCCTTCATGAGTATTAACTCAAGTTCCAGTAGAGATTAAAGAAGAATTAACACTTGAGGTGAAGCCAATAAGAATACTTGACTAGGGCGAAAAGGAACTTCGCAATAAGAAAATTCTCATCATCAGAGTTTTATGGCAAAACTCACAATTTGAGGAAGAAACATGGGAAAAAGAATCTGAGATGAAGCAAAAACATCCTGATTTGTTCTTAAACTCAGGTATGATATCCAAATTTCGAGGACAAAAATTCTTATTAGAAGGGGAGAATGTAAACCCCAAGTTGAAATTTTTAGAAAATGAAAATGTTTCAATACTTATAGGGTGAATTCAAAATAAGAAAATAAATTACGAAGTCAAATATTTTACAAAAATATAGGTATGAAAACTAACAAATGTTTAAGGATTAAAATGTGTGAAAGGAAGGATGAGGGAGAGATGTTAAACAAATTGTGAAATGAAGGACTAAAGCACACTACAAGAAGAAAAGTAATGTTAGGAGCAAATTTGAACAATTTGCCAAACAAGACCTAAGGTATATATAAGGGAGTATAAATACATTAAAAAAAAAAGAGAATTCATGACCTTTCCTCTCACTTTCGGCCAGAACAACAAGTGGAAGAGAAAAGATTGGCCTCCCTCTCCTTGCACACATTTCTCACCCAAAACACCTTGCATGAACCTATGTAAGAGAGGAGAGTAATTAGGAAGTGTAGATCCATAAAATTTTGAGGTTTGGAGGGCACAAAGGCTAGCTGAAACAGTGATATAGAGGAGAAGAAGAAAACCATCAAGAAAACACCTTCCATCTTTAGATAAAATCATGAGGTAAGGATAAGCTGATGCAACCATATTATTCAATAGTTTCACCCACATTTAACTAGTTTTTTGCCTATGTTTTATATATAAAATGCCTTGATATACTTTTTTTTTTATGTTTTGAAGGCACTTTTGGATGAAAGATGCAAAAAGGATTAAATTGGAGGTAATTGGCAGATTTGATATTCAGTCGATGTTTTGTGCCGAGCGTGAGCTCTAGAGGTTGAAATGAAGTGATTCCAATGGCATTAAAAAGATAACATCCATAACTTTCTGGACATGTAAAGCAAGAAAATAAAATAAGGAAGAGCATGGAAATCATAGCCTTCAAAGTCAAATCTCGCAATCTGCCAGTGTTGACCTTCGACCATTCTAACTTGAATATTTTGGAGCTACAGAAGTCCAATTGATGCAAACTAAATTTTGTTCAATTCCTGACTCAAAGGCCCAAATTGCAGCCAATAATCATGTAATATAAGGGAGATATGATTTTTCAAAGATGACAACTGAATTCTACCAAGAAACAGGTTTCGTGAAGAAACAAGTCCAAATTACGTTCCGAAGCATCTAAACCGATATCCAAGTTTTTATTTCAGCAATTTAGCTCCTCTAAGTCAAAGATTAAAGATTTCATGCAAGGTTATTTCTCCTTTTTTAGGAAAATAGTTATTGAAGTACTTAAATGTAAACAGTCTACTTAAAGGAGGACTCTTTTGTAAAATAGAGACTAGGGTTTCCTAGGACATAAAAAGAATGAGAGAAGAGAAGGGGGGCAGCCAGCCAAGAGGAGAAAAACACCCCCCTCCTCTAAGAAACTCGAAAGTATGCATTCTTCCTTCTTTTTAATTAGTTGTCCAACAAACATACAAGGCTAAACACTTTTTCTTGGTTGCAAGGACACGGAAACCTTTGGATTTCAAGAACTGTGAGATTTATTTACCTGTTCTTTTTAGTTTATATGATGAATATGTTTGTTCTCCTGTGCTTAGTTTTCCTATGATTGTTTATTTTAATTGCTAGAGCAGACTCTTAGTTATTATTGTAGACAATTTATTGCTAAGTTTGATATCAAAACCGGAGTTGTAGTATATGAACTTGTGAAGCAACTGAGTTTAATAATTGTGGCGGATCTACGTTATTAATCTTAGGGAGAACATTCAATCAAATCAAACATAGACTGCGGACAGTTATGTTTTCTTGATTAATCAACTTATCTAGTTCTTAAGGCTGTCATTGAATTAAATTACTAGTGCGGACACTGTGGTTGTTTGATGGTTAGGGTTAGTTATATGGCAAATCCGTTAACTAACCAATGTTAAGAAGAGATAAATATTTAGAATATAAATTGATGTTTCGTTTCCATGATCAATTCTGATTTCTGTAGGTGGATGTGTGCTTGCGAGCAAGGTTTGTTCTTTTGATAATTTTCTGATCTTATTAAATTTCATTTGATAGTTTTCTGTTTTCTTTTGTTTTAGCCTAGATAACATCCAAACCCCCCCCCCCAAATTGCATATCATCTAGCATAAAAATCTGACTTGAACCTTCCTCGTGGGATCGATCCCTAGCTTGCTCTATACTATCTTGTGTGTTTGAAGCTAGGGTAATTAATTTGTGTGACCGAGACATTGTAACAAATTTTGGCATCGTTGCTTTAGGCAATTTTAGTTTTCTAGCGTAGGATTTTCGTACAATTTGCATTGTTTTCAATCTCTTGTGTGATTGGTTTCTTTTGAGTTTTCTTGATGATTTATGCCAGTAACCCATTCTACTAATCAAAGTCAAGTGCAGTTGGATCTCAAAATAAAAAAAACTTTACACAGGTTACGAAAGGAATCTCGCTTCAACACCATGGTTGTTGCACGACAATAAACACTCAAGGAGCTTGCTGCTCCTAACATGGAAAATCAGCCATTATGCATAAACATTGACAATAATGTAAACTTTGAGCTCAAATCTGGTTTTTTACATTTGCTACCAACATTTAATGGTCTTGTATGAGAAGATCCTCATACTCATCTCAAGGAGTTCTGTATGGTTTGTGTTGGCATGAAACCGAACGGAGTTGATAAAGAACAGGTTAAGTTGAAAGCTTTCCCTTTCTCTTTAAAAGGGGCAGCAAAGGCATGGTGTTTCTCCATTCTCTCAGGTTCAATTGGAACTTAGAATGGCATGAAGAAGATCTTCCTTGAGAAGTATTTCCTAGCATCTCGAGTTGCCAATATAAAGAAAGAAATATGTGGGATTCGGCAATCTCATGGAGAGACACTTTCTGAGTATTGGGAAAGATTTGAGCAACTGTGCATTCAATGACCTCATCATCAAATACCCGATCAGCTGCTCATTCAATATTTCTATGAAGGATTGATGCCTACTGACCGTAGTATCATTGATGCTGCAAGTGGAGAGGCATTGGTAGATAAGACACCCGAGGATGCACGCCAATTGATCTCAAACATGACAGCCAACTCGAAACAATTTGGCACGTATGGAGACTTCGCAAACAAACGAGTAAATGAGGTAAGTATTTCTAACCTTGAAAATATAGTTAATGATCTTACTTCTCTTGTGTGTTCTTTAGCTTGTGGAAATGTACAGCAGGTGAAAGTTTGTAGCATATGTTCCTTACAAGGATATACCTCAGATATGTGCCCAACAATGCAAGAAGATTACATTGAACACATTCATGCAGTTGATAGAGGATTCAATGGACAACCTCAGCGTAAGTATGATCCTTTTTCCCACACTTACAATCCTGGATAGAGAGATCATCCCAACCTACGGTATGGGAACCAGCTTCAACAAGGCAATCAAGGCCGACAATTCCATCCCCATGGATTTCAACCCTAAAAGAATTATCAAGCAAGACAACCCCCTCCATTCATAAACTCCAATGTTATGGGGTCGTCATCTAGTGATGATCTTCGTGAGATGATGAAAACTTTGGCTTCTAACACTGTGACCTTGCAACAAAATGTCATGTCTTTTCAACAGGAAACAAGGTCAAGTATTCACAACTTGGAGAAGCAAATGGAGCAAGTAGCTTCAAGTGTAGGGAAATTGGAAGCACAAATGAATGGAAAATTGCCCTCCCAAGCATTGAATCCAATAGAGAATTTTAGTGTGATCATGCTGCGAAGTGGAAAAGAAATTGAAGAGAAAAGGTCGAAACAAATTGAGATGGAGGAAGAAGAAGAGATAGAAACCGAATTGAGTACAAAGAAGGAACATCATCCTCCTCCATAAACTAAAACATCGACCAACACTCCAAAGGTAACTCCTCACTCAATGAATTCCAATTTTAAAACAATTCCATCCTTTCTTATGAGTTCTTCTAGGTCAAAGAAAAAGGATAAAGAAAAGGAGATTTTAGAGGTTTTCAAGAAAGTAGAACTTAACATTCCTTTGCTTGATGCTATCAAGCAAATTCCCAAGTATGCCAAATTCTTGAAGGAGTTGTGTACTACCAAGAGAGCTTTCAAACTAAAAGGTCATGAAATGGTAAGTATTGGTAAAGTTGTATCTACTGTTGTTCAAAAGAATATGCCTTTGAAGCAAAAAGACCCAGGTGTGTTTACTATCCCATGTGTTATTGGTAATGCTAGTTTCAAAAGGGCCTTGTGCGATTTAGGTGCATCCATTAGTGTTATGCCCAAACATGTTTATGATTCTCTTAGTCTTGAGCCTTTGAATAAAACTAGCATTGTAATACAACTTGCGGATTGTAGTTTTGTTTACCCACTTGGTATGATAGAAGATGTCCTAGTCAAGATTGATAATTTGGTCATTCCATGCGACTTTTATATTCTTGATATGGAACATGATTCTTGTGATTCATCAAACAACACTCCTATATTATTTGGGAGACCATTCTTGAAAACTGTCAATACAAAGATTGATTGTGGTAAGGATACTTTGTCTATGGAAGTAGGAGATGAAAAGATTGAATTTAATTTTCATAATGCAATGAAATATCCTTATAGCAATGTTTATTCTATCATATGCTATGACCAAGTTGATAAATGTGTGCAGCAAGTTTTTGATTTTGATTGTGAGGATGGATTAAGCATAGCTTTGAGCTATGACTATGATTTTACCGAGACAGAAGAGATGGAGAGTCACATATATGTTTCCCAAAATGTGTACGAATCAGCATTGGTTTTGCAAGCTTTGCAAACTGTTCCCCATGATGTAGGAGTCATTCACTCCATCATGGACAGTGAATGGGTGGCACCTATCCTTTTGGTGCCTAAAAAGATTGGAATTACGTTGGAAGAAATACAAAATGATGCTTATGAGAACGCAAGGATTTATAAAGAAAAGACTAAGAGTCTCCATGACCGAATGATTACAAGAAAAGAGTTTAATGTTGGAGACAAAGTCCTTATTTATCATTCGCGTTTGAAACCTTTTCCTGGAAAGTTATGCTCTAGTTGGATTGGACCCTTTGTTGTTTCTAATGTTTTCCCTTATGGTGCAGTTGAAATTACAAGTTTAGAAACTAACAAAGTACTCAAGGTCAATGGGCATCGCTTGAAATCTTTCTATGAAGGTTAGACAGTTGAACTCACCGCTTTTGCGGAGGTAGCTGAACCAATCTATGAAGAATGAGCATGAAACATGTCAAGCCAATGACATAAAACAAAAGCGCTTATTGGGAGGCAACCCAGCACAAAAAGAAAAAAAACTGATTTGTTTTTTTTTCCCTTATCTTTTATTTTTTGCATTTTACTTTATTTTGGTCATTCTCCTATATTTCTTTTCTTTTATTTCAACATTGAGGAAAATGTTGTATTTTAAGTGTGGGGGTATTGGGAGAATGTTAGTTTTCTTATTTTGATTTTCTTTGTTGTTTCAAAAAAACAAAAAAACAAATTTCTATATTTGATCTTTTGAACTCCTATTGATTTATGAGAATGTGAGTATTACATATGAGAATTAATTGAGATAGATGAAGATATAAATCGAATGAAGGAGTGTGCATTCAAGTTTTAAGGTTTAATTGGTTTAGGGATTGACTTTGAGAATATGTCATGTTGACTTTATAGTGTTATACCAATGCAAGCTTTTGAGCCTTCAACATTATATTCTTTGATTGTGCATTCTTTCAATGATATGTATCTCTAGAACTTGCTTCATTTCTTGTTGAGATTACATTCGCATTACATATATATATGAAGATGATAAAGGCATTAGAAATTTTAACCACTTGAGCCAAAAAGCCAACCTAAAGCATATTATCATTAGTGAGCCCTTTTTGAGCTTGTTTATCTTTTCTTTGTTTTATCCATGTATGAGCCTTAACTTTACATATGTTTTCCTTTTCCCTTGGCCAAGGATTAGTAGAGCATATACTAGTGATATTTCATGGAATTATGGTTGGAAATTATGTGAAAAGAAAGAAGAAGAAGTGATGCTCAATGAAAAGATGGGCAAAGTTGCCAAAGGTAAAAAAAGAAAAAAAAAAGAAAAAGAAAAAGAAAAAGAAAGAAAAAAAAGTGTTCCTTTATGTTCTTATGATTTTACGTTGAAAAAGCTTGAAATCAAAAGAAGTTAAGCATTAGTGATTAAAGATAGAAAATTTATGTGCTTTGATGGAATATCTTTTTTGAAATATCATTTTACAGAATGCTCTACTTTCTTTAGTTTGAACCTTTTCTTTTACTCTCTTTTACCTCACCTTAACCTGAGCCTTATTACAACCAGAAAATAAGACCTTTTGATTCATGCATTGTTTGTAATATGTTAGTAATGGAGATGAGATTGAAGAGCAAGCTTATGGTAGAACATATTCATTGATTGAATTTGAGAGATTTAAACACACAAACCTTAAACACGTGAGTGTTGGAGTGTATATCAATGAGAGGACCTATCACTTTGGCATGGCATAGATTTCATTTAAATCCCGATGATTAATTGAGTTTTGAAGTTTGCATGTAAATAAATTCATGAGAATTTATACTCTTTATCCTTTTTAATTGTGTTTTTGTTTATAATGCATATATTCTTGGATATTGATGGGAGATTAGGAGATTAGTCATAGTGATTTGATTTAATTTAACTTCAATTTGATTTTACCTATCCTTTCTTGAGGACGAGCAAGAGCTAAGTGTGGGGGTATTTGATGCAACCATATTATTCGATAGTTTCACCCATATTTAAGTAGTGTTTTGCCTATGTTTTATATATATAAAATGCCTTGATATTCTTTGTTTTATGTTTTGAAGGCACTTTTGGATGAAAAATGCAAAAATGAGTAAATTGGAGGTAATTGGCAAATTTAACCTTTAGTCGATGTTTTGTGCAGAGCGTGAGCTCTAGAGGTTGAAATGAAGTGATTCCAATGGCATTAAAAAGCTAACATCCATACCTTTCTGTACATCTAAGGCAAGAAAATAAAATAAGGAAGAGCATGGAAATCGCAGCCTTCAAAGTCAAATCTCACAATCTGCCAGTGTTGACCTTCAGCCATTCTGACTTGAATATCTAAAGCTACAGAAGTCCAATTGATGCAAACTAAATTTTGTTCAATTCCTGACTCAAAGGTCCAAATTGCAGCCAATAATCATGTAATATAAGGGAGATATGATTTTTCAAAGATGACAACTGAATTCTACCAAGAAACAGGTTTCGTGGAGAAACGAGTCCAAATTACGTTCCGAAGCATCTAAACCGATATCCAAGTTTTTATTTTAGTAATTTAGCTCCTCTAAGTCAAAGCTTGAAGATTTCATGCAAGGTTATGTATCCTTTTTTAGGAAAATAGTTATTGAAGTGCTTAATGTAAATAGTCTACTTAAAGGAGGAGTATTTTGTAAAATAGAGACTAGGGTTTCCTAGGATATAAAAAGAATGAGAGAAGAGAAGGGGGGCAGCCAGCCAAGAGGAGAAAAACACCCCCCTCCTCTAAGAAACTCGAAAGTATGCATTCTTCCTTCTTTTTGATTAGTTGTTCAACAAACATGCAAGGCTAAACACTTTTTCTTGGTTGCAAGGACACGGAAACCTTTGAATTTCAAGAACTGTGAGATTTATTTTACCTTTTCTTTTCAGTTTATATGATGAATATGTTTGTTCTCCTGTGCTTATTTTTTCTATGATTGTTTATTTTAATTGCTAGAGCGGACTCTAAGTTATTATTGTAAACAATTTATTGCTAAGTTTGATATCAAAACCGGAGTTGTAGTATATGAACTTGTGAAGCAACTGAGTTTAATAATTGTGGCGGATATACGTTATTAATCTTAGGGAGAACATTCAATCAAATCAAACATAGACTGCGGACAGTTATGTTTTCTTGATTAATCAACTTATCTAGTTCTTAAGGGTGTCATTGAATTAAATTACTAGTGCGGACACTGTGGTTGTTTGATGGTTAGGGTTAGTTATACGGCGGATCCGTTAACTAACCAATTTTAAGAAGAGATAAATATTCAGAATATAAATTGATGTTTCATTTCCATGATCAGTTCTGATTTCTATAGGTGGATGTGTGCTTGCGACCAAGGTTTGTTCTTTGATAATTTTCTAATCTTATTAAATTTCGTTTGATAGTTTTCTGTTTTCTTTTGTTTTAGCCTAGATAACTTCCAAACCCCCCCACCCAAATTGCATATCATCTATCATAAAAATCTGACTTGAACCTTCCTCGTGGGATCGATCCCTTGCTTGCTCTATACTATCTTGTGTGTTGTGTTTGAAGCTAAGGTAATTAATTTGTGTGACCGTGACATTGCAACATAAGCCCTTGATCTTCTATTGTTAATTTGATTTGTTTTGAATCCAAGGGGAAAAAACCCTAAAAGAAATAATTTAGGCTTCATGGAACTTCATGATTTTGAAAAAGAATAGAAAAAAAACCAAATGATGAAATTAAAAGGTTGAGATGAGAAGTTAAACATTTTCAGCTTCTATAACTAAAGAAAGTGATAGAAATTAGGGGAACAAATCCTCTTCAGGGACGACCATGAAAGGAGAAATAAAGAGAACATCAATTGGATACTAATCTCTGCTAATTATGACCTTACATAGCTATCCTAAGGCTAAATCAAGGGCTGAAATATAAACTTAAACATGGTAGTATGTTACTTCCATTACAAATATGCAAGTATAGAAATTATGCTAATGTTAGGCATAGAAGATGATGGAAATTGTTATAATGTTTCATATTAAAGTTGTAGATAAATGAGTTAGCTAACATTTGGCACTCGCCTTGCTCATTTGGAGTTATAGAACTCCATATATAGGCAAAATACTAAGAGGAGGTTAGGTTGGAAGTTGCTAGACAGATTTGCTATCTAACTTCTTGTTTGGTTTGTGATTTGATATTGATAAAGTATCATGCATTTTCCATCATGTGTCTATCTATAAATGTGTTACCTTTCAATTGACATAAATTTCACTTTATTTGGAGTTATAGAACTCTATATATAGGCAAAATACTGAGAGGAGGTTAGGCTGGAACCTGCTGGACATATTTGCTGTCTAACTTCTTGTTTGGGTTGTGATTTGATATTGACAACGTATTATGCATGATCCTTCATGAGATTGTGGATAAATGTGTTACCTTTCTATTAACACAAAGTTTGCTTTATTTAAAGTTATGAGACTCCGGTTATGAGTCATAAGTCACTGATTTACGTTGATGCAAAAACAAACCTAGTCGTACGTACACTTGCACATTGATATAACAACCTTGAAAATGTATACTTGAAAGTGACTTATGAAAATGTATGTTATGATGAGGAAATAAACATGCATGGAAAGTACCATATGTATAATGAATGAATATAGATTTACTAAAACATTTGGCTTGGAGGAAACATGACCAAAGACTTCTTTGTGATTTAGGGGGAGCGACCAGGATTGGATCTTCTATTAGAGGAGGTCACGAGACAGGCAGAGCAGGTGCATGGTTTTACCTCTCATTTATTATACATATGGTGAATAAAGTATTCATGATGAATACAATTACAATTAAGTTACGTTTAAGGTAAACAAAGTCTGGTGTATTAACAAGATTAGCTTCCGCTAATGGCATCCGTAATAGGATTGTCGGGAAATCAATCTCAAGATTAGCTTTGGCTAATGGCATCCGTGATAGTATTGTCGGGAAGTGAATTACAAGATTATCTTCGGCTAATAGCATCCGTGGTAGGATTGCTAGGAAGTGAATTACAAGAATAGTTAGCTTCGGCTAATGGCATCCGTAATAGGATTGCTGGGAAATGAATCTCAAGATTAGCTTCAGCTAATGGCATCCGTGATAGGATTGCCGAGAATTTAATTACAAGATTAGCTTCGGCTAATGGCATCCGTGAAAGGATTGCGAGGAACTGAATTACAAGATTAGCTTCAGCTAATGACGTCCATGTCGGGATGCCTAGGAACGATCGATAAGGCTTGATTCGTAAAAGGTATCCATGTTTGGACAACATGAGAGAATTGATAAGTATAATTGCCTAAACTGTCCAAGTGGGACTATGCAAAGTTGAAGATTTCATAAAACCAATTAGACAAAGTTACTAGGTTCATGCAAGAAAATAAAAGTATTCAATTAAGAATACGTAAATGATGTCTAATAAAAGTTTGGGCGGCAGCGACACAGTTTTTGGCTGTCGATTTTTGAATCGGCAGCAGAAAAGTTTCAGCTACCAATTTCTGAATCAGCAGTGACACAGTTTTTGGCTACCGATTTCTGAATCGGTAGTGGCACAATAGGGTGCTGATTTCTAAATCATCAACGACGTTGTTTTGCTGTCGATTTCTAAATCAACAGCGGAAGAGTTTTTGACTGCTGATTTCTGAATCGGTAGCGCCACAGTTTTGCTGTCCATTTACAAATCAGCAGCGGTAAAGTTTTTAGCTGCCTATTTCTAAATTAGCAGCGATGCAGTTTTTATTGCTGATTTCTGAATCGGTAGTGATAGTGTAAGATTTCAAAAATTAGAATCGGACCAGCCTATCCTAGGGGAGAATGGGAATAGAAACAAGCCCAAGATAACCTAAAAGGGGGGGTAAGGACAACCTTGGTCCCAAACACCCCAGCACACTTTGGGGGCTATAAATACAAGGAGAGAGAAAGGGTGGCTGCCTACTCTTCCCAAAATGAGCTGCATGCTCTTGCCCCCTTCCCCCTTCCCAAAACGAGCTGCATGTTCTTGCTCTTTCCTCCTTCCCAAAGAGAGCTCAATAACTCTGATGCTTGTGCCTCAAGCATGAGAGAGAGAAGGGAGAGCTTGACAGGAGGCTGGACAACTGCAAACATGAAGGGAGTAGAGGCCTAAAATCGGTGGGAAACTGATAGGAGGAGGAGAAAAACCAAAACAGAGGAAGAGGAAGAAGCAAATCGAGAGAAGAAGGGGAGAAATGCTGTCAAACCCATCCCAAAAATACTAAATCCGTGAGGTATGAACCATGTTTTTCTCCACCTGTTCTTAAGGCCTTGCAACCAAAAGGAAGAAAAAAACTATGGATGCATGGCCTAGAAACTTTACTCTAATTGTTATGGAAAGAACTAAGCTAAAAGGAGGGACAAAAAACGGGGCTAAATGGGGGACCTAATTCCAGAATATTTAACAAAAGAAATATTGGAAATTTGAATTCACAAACTTGCAAAATGCATAGATGACAACCTTATAAGAGATGTTAGATCATGCAAAACTGAAACAGAATTATACTTGTGTTAATGGTGTGATTCAGCATGTTTGGTTGATGTAGTTATATGAAAATATGTTTATAATAAATCTTGAAGAAACATGTTGCAGCTGAAACGGAAATTGCCCCTTGACAATGCATTGATTTTGTTGTGTGATGAATGGATTTGTATAACTTGAGCTAGTACTTAGAAGAACCTAAATCAAATATGCATGCTGAGATTTGATGGTGCATTGTTCATGCTTTTATGATATGAATTGGACTATGACTATTGTCGTTACGTGTACAAGTTTTAGCTAGGAAGTGTTACAAAGGAGAAACGCCTAGCGTAAGCTTTACGCTTGGCCAAAGGGAAGAAGTCGAATCAGAAACAATTCTGTCGCTGCTACCGATTTGTGAATCGGCAGTGACAGGGGCTGCATTGATGATTTCTGAGTCAGCAGTGACTCAGTTCTCGTCAATAATTTTTGTGTCAGCTGCGAGTCAGTCTCGCTGCCGAATTGGTGTTGTCCGCATCAACTCAGGTGTTCGCTGCCAAAATTGTGTTGTTCGCAGCGAATCAGGTGTTCGCTGTCGAATTGTGTTGTCTGCAGCGAATCAGGTGTTCGCTGCTAAATAGTGTATTTCGCAGCGAATCAAGTGTTCGCTCCCGAATTATGTTGTATGTAGGGAATCAGGTTTTGGCTGTCGAATTTGTGTTGTCTGCAACAAATCAGCTTTTCACTGTCAAATTGTGTTGTTCGCAGCAAATCAGATGTTCGCTACCGAATAGTGTATTTCGCAGCGAATTAGGTTTTGCTGTCGAAGTTGTGTTGCTGCAACGAATCTACGTTCGCTGCCGAAGTTGAGTTGTCTATAGCAAAAGTTTGATTCGCTGCCAAAATCGAGTTGCATGCAGAGAATTAGCGCTACCAAAAGCATGTTGGCTGCAATAAAGTAGCATTTGCTGCCAAAGTTGTGGTGCCTGCAGCGAAACAGTTTTCGTTGCTGAATTATACGGCCGGTAGTGAACCAGTGTTCGCTGCTGAAGTGTGCAACCTGTAGTGAACCAGTTTTCACTGCCGAATTGTACGGCCTGCAGCAAATTAGTTTTCGCTGCTGAATTATATGGCCAACAACGAATCACTTTTGTTGTTGATTTTCTACAATAGACCCCCGGGCAGAAATGACTTAAATGCTTGCAATAATTTCATTGTATGATGGTGTAAAATGCGAAACACTTGAATGTGAACATATGGACTCTTAAAATAAGTATGGTGATGAATATGATTTAAAGATGAAAATGTATTGATTTGTGGCCATTGATGTCTTACGTGGTGTGGTCGAGATCAGACCATCGCCAGGACAAGGACAACCCACAAGTGGGGCAGGTAGGTGGTTTCCACCTTTTTCTCGTATGATGTTTATGTTTTGAAATGATTTACTTATGATGATATTTTATTAAATCCTTGTTGAATGATGAAACGACGATGAAGTGTGTGATTGAATTCTAAATGATTGTCGAATCGACTAGGAAATGTCGATCGAGTTTTGGTTGAATGTTGAAACAATGACGAAAAAGTTAATGTTCTAAAATGACCTGTTTGAGGTGGATATATTATTGTGTTGTGATGAATATTAAACCCACTATGAGATGTTGATTGAGCTATTATGAATTTGGGCTACTGATAAAGGGTAGCATTACGAAGGATTTTCTGTTGTATTTTATTGAATGTAATTGTGACAAATGGTAGTATAAGTATTATGAAGGATTTGTTGTTATATTTTATTGAATGTAATTGTGACAATTGGTTGTATGAGTATTACGAAGGATCTATCGTTTTATTATATTGAATGTAATTGTGACAAATGGTTGTATGAGTATTACGAAAGATCTACAATTGTATTATACTAAATGTTAATGAACATTAATGGTTGTATGAGTATTACGAAAGATCTACCATTGTATTATACTAAATGTTAATGAACATGAATAGTTGTACGAGTATTATGAGGGATCTATTATTGTATTGTATTGAACATTAAGCGTCATGAATGGTTGGATGAGTAATACGAAGGATGTATTGTTGTGTTACTGAATGTTAAACTATTATGGAATGTTTGTTTGTGTATTACAAATGATCTATTTTTGTGTTTACTGAATTGTTAAACTATTACGTAACGTCTATACGACTACCACGAAAGGTCTGCCACTATGTTGTAATGACTGTCAAATTGTTATGAACCGTTTGAATGAGCAATTCAAGGGATATTACCATGTTATAGTTATTTCATAAGACGCCTATGGAATGTTTGATTGGTTGATGATTAGCTATGACTAATGACATTCTAAGCAGATGACCAGGATGGACAAATGATTAGCTATGGCTAATGACATCCTAAACAGATGACTAGGATGAACAAATGATTAGCTTTGGCTAATGGCATCCGAATGGATGACCGGGACAAGTGATTGATTAGCTTCGGCTAATGGCATCCAAATGGATGACCGGGATAAATGATGATTAGGTTCGACTAATGACATCCTAAGCGGATGACCAGGATGAACAAATGATTAGCTTTGGCTAATGGCATCCGAATGGATGACCGGGACAAATGTTTGATTAACTTCAGCTAATGGCATCCAAATGGATGACCGGGACAAATGATTGATTAGCTTTGGCTAATGGCATCCAAATGGATGACCGGGATGAATAAATGACTAGCTTCGGCTAATAACATCCTAAATGGATGACCAGGATGAACAAATGATTAGTTACAGCTAAGGGCGTCCAAAGTGGATGTCCGGGGTGAACAAATGATTAGCTACGGCTAATGGCATCCAAAGTGGATGACCAAGATGAATAAATGAGTAGCCTCGGTTAATGACACCCTATCCGGATGACCGGGATGAATAAACGACTAACATCGACTAATTGCTTCCTAAGTGGATGACCAGGATGAATAAATGATTGACTTTGGCTAAGGGTATCCTAAGAGGATAGTCGAATTTGAGAGTTATGAGTTAGTTTGAAGAATTGATGAATTCATGTAAACTATGTTTTGTACATACCAAGTATATGAAAGAACTACGATTGTTGTGCTTTAGAAAAGAATAACATTAGTTTAGCTAACGATATTCAAGATGAATGATCGGGTTTAAGTATTGTAGTTAGCCTCGGTAATTGATGAAATATTAATGGTCTTTTGATTCATAAATGAAATGCAACGTTAATATTCTTTACTATGTTTCTTTTAAATTGCCTATAATGCTGGAAATTATCTTGTGCTATAACAGGGACATCATACCAACATGGCGCATAAGGAAATCCGTTTCACGTCTCACACATTTTGAAAAAGAACTATATATTCACGTGTTATGGGTGATATGAGTTATGTATGAACGAACGTGTTAATCACTCAATTAGTCGTCCGACCCCTTTTGTAAAAACTAGTAATGAAAAGTTGAAATGGAACACGGATGTGAATGTACGAACAAGTTGATATGACGTGTATGAATATACATATGAGGCATTCATTTAATGAGAATGTCGTGTTGTGAAATTACATGAGGTCAGGATAACGAAAGTACTAGTTGTGTAACTTATTGTTCGATACTCTTGTATGAACTCGTGATGATAACGAGATTAGAACAAGAATGTTAATTTATGGGTATGTTGATATGATGTAATGTAAACCTATGAGTATGGAAATATAATATTATGGACACGTGTATTGAGAATCTGTTCTATGGGAATATTGATTTACGTTATCCTACATAGATCGTGCCTTATTAATGAACAGAATGCAATGATAAACCTGAAGAATGATATGGTGAAAAACACCTAGAAATCAGATGGTTCAAAAAAAAATTCCAGCGATTTTGGCCATGAAAAAGCTAGGTCGTTACAATAACTTTCAAATCCGACTACCATCTTATGATACCATTAGCTTAAGCCAATCGTTTATTCATCCTGGTCATCCACTTAGGATGTTATTAGCTGAAACTAGTCATTTATTCATCCTGTTGATCCACTTAGGGTGCCTGTAACATCCCCCATTCCGGGATAAAAACGACAATCTCATGCCAATCGAAAAAAAGAGTAATTTTTTTTTTGTATATGTATATATATATTCCTGGTCTTCGTATTAAAAACTACCAAAATTTCGACGGAGTCCCCCTATGAAAGGTCCCAAGTTATTGACATGGAAATCTGTTTACACTTCTAATAACTCGCATCTCATAACTTAATTCCCGACCCAATCATCCTGGGTTTCAATTCCACACTTATACTCACACTTATTAACCACAATATTTATGATATGCATTATATAACAAATATCATTATGGATGGATAAAAATAAATAAATATAAATACATAGACATGAAATATGGTTATATGAACTACATGGTTAAATTCATTTAATCAAGTTTAAACATTAATTATACAAATTAAGTTATACAAACATTTTTATGTTTACAAAATATAAGGGTATACTCCCTAAAACCTAGATTACAAGAAGGGAACATAAGCTAGGGTCTATTCCTGTCGTGCATGCGATGATCCTGAAACAAAATACATATTATTGAAAGGTGAATATGACATTAAATATAAAACACGAATATCGAACAATTTCAACAGGGTAAAAATGCATTCATAGTTCATTCGCTTCTCCCTTCTCGTTTTTATTAGAATCTCTTTCTTATTCAACTATTCGCTCTACCACTTTCAACCTTCATTCCAGACTTTATGAGATCAACCATGATTATTCTTGCTTATCACATTACCGATACCAATTTCACTAGTATCATCATCATCATCCCATAGGAGTCGATGCAAGGTGATCCCCTTACCTGGGATCCTAACATACACTAAATGTATGCTAGCCAATACATGGTGATCCCCTTACCCGGGATCCTAACATACACTAAATGTATGCTAGTCAATACATGGTGATCACCTTAACATACACTAAATGTATGCTAGTCCAATCATGGTGATCCTCTTACCCAGGATCCTAACATACACTAAAGGTATACTAGTTTACGCCTCAAATCGCACTTCTCATATTTCTTTTGCTAGTGATAATTTCATCAATTGGCAATTCATATAACAAGTTTTCACATTGAATACACATACATTCAGTAATTCACATTTCACATTTGTAATATAAATAAGCATGGAATTAACTAGGAAGTATAGGTGCGATTCACCTACCTACAATAGAAGCTCTACTCGTGCTCCCCTGCTGCTGGTGCACCACGTCTGTGGTCCCTCTTGCAATTCACAGGTTTATCTCATAAATTTTCCTCACTCAAGGATATATTTTATTATAACCATACCAATAACCAATAAGTCTTTCTTTTAGTCATTTCTTAATATTTTACGTTTTTCTCATTTCACTCATTAATATTGTCATTCTTTATCCAACCTCAGTTATCATTCCTTATATATATATTAACCGTTTTTGTTTAAATCCCGAACTGTCACTATCTAGACATTAAACTGTTACTATCTCGTTTTTGAACTATTACTGTCTCGTTTTTGAACTGTTACTGCTTCATTTTTTTTTAACTGTTACTGTCTCATTTTTTGTTTTGAACTATTACTGTCTAGATATTGAACTGTTACTATCTTCCTTTTTGAACTGTTACTGTCTCGTTTTTTTAACTGTTACTGTCTTATTTTTTTGAACTATTAATGTTTAGATATTAAACTGAAACTGTCTTATTTTTTTGAACTGTTACTGTCTCCCTTTTTGAACTGTTACTGTCTCGTTTTTGAACTGTTACTGTTTCATTTTTTTGAATTGTTACTGTCTCATTTATTTTTTAACTGTTACTGTCTAGATATTGAACTGTTACTGTCTCATTTTTTTTTGAACTGTTACTGTCTCATTTTTGAACTGTTACTCTCCGACCTCTTCTCAGATTTTTAACTATATCTAGTGTTATAAAACTCCGATTCAAGCGAGATTAGTCTTGTTGGAAAGCTAAAAAATGAGGCTACAAGTTCTCTGAGGAAAGAGAACCCAGTTCTACCTCTAAGACAGTCAAAATTTTTTATCAACAAACCAGACCTACTACCCTATAGGGTCTGTCATGACCCAATCTCGATTGGTGACCCATAGCTGGAGTTCTATAACTCCACATTGAGCAAGACTAATTTCATTAGTATCATCCAAACCTACAATTTCTATGAGAAACCTGATCCTAATTCCTTCATCCTCCTACCCGAAATTTCTCTAAAAGTCAAGAGACCAAACTGTCCAGATTCGCCAATCTTTCCATTTACATACAACACATAAACTTCTTTAATATAACAACTCATACTTTTTCCTTAATTCAAGTCTAAGAACTCAAATCTATAAATTAACATCCAGGCATCAACTCATAATCGACTTGAAATGACTTATAAGAGCAGGTTAAGAATACCTTACCTGGTACGAATCAAGGTTTCGATCCCTCCTTTTCTTTCTAATGACAACCGACCCTCCCCTCTTCTCTTCTTGTTCAATTTCTCTTGTTAATCCCTTTCCCATCAGTGTTTATTCTACCTATAACCCTTAATCTTGGATGGGTTTCTAAAATTTTGATGTTTCTCTCTTGATTTATAAAAATGAATATAAAAACTCCTCTTTTCTTTCTTTACGTTATCTGCAGATCTGTTTTTGGTGAGAAAAGGAGTACTTATGCTCTATAATTATTCTTATTTGCATATAGGCCCTATTTTCTTTAAGTGTATTCGTTTTGTCCCCACTTCTTTTTAGTTTAGTTTATCTCCTTTAATTTAATACAGCCTTTTTATATTTTTTTTTCTCAGGATTTACATTCTCCCCTCCTAATAAAATTTTGTCATTGAAATTCAAGTTACGTACCTATGTCGAAGAATAAGTGCGGAAACTTCTCTTTCATCTTGGATTCTCTTTCCCATGTTTGTTCTTCTATTCGAGAGCTTCTCCATAATACTCTCACTAAGGGAACTCTTTTATTCCTCAACAACTTCTCATCTTGATCTAAGATCTTGACGAGCTTAGTTTTCATGGTTAGATCCCCTTCAATCTTCATGAGAACTTGTGATAATACCCGTAAGGGGTCTATTTTGGCCATTCGCAGCAATGACACATGGAATACATTGTAAATCTTATCCAAATATACAAACAATTCTAATCGATATGCAACTGGCCCGATTCTTTCCTTAATCACAAAAGGGCCAATATATCTCGGGGCTAATTTCCCTTCCACTCCAAATCAAATGATGCCTTTCCAAGGAGCCACCTTTAGAAATACTTTATCCCCCACTTGGAATTCCAAGGGCCTTCATCGGTTATCTGCGTAACTTTTTTGTCTATCCTGGGCTTCCTTCATCCTCTTTTTGATCACCCTCACCTTATCAGTTGTTAGTTGCACCATTTCAGGTCCCAAAAGCTTCCTTTCTCCTACTTCCTCTCAACAAATTGGGGTACGACATTTCCTCCCATACAATGCTTCATAAGGAGCCACACCAATAGTAGTTTAATGGCTATTATTATAAGTAAACTCCACCAATGGCAGGAGATCCTCCCAATTCCCTCCAAACTCCAGCATACAGGACCTCAGGAGATCTCAAGAGTTTGAATGGTCCTTTCAGATTGACCATCCGTTTGAGGATGAAATGTCATGCTCAGATTCAACTTTATCCCCATTGCCCGTTGTAAGCTAGGCCACAATCTCGATGTGAACCTTGAATCCCTATCCGATATAATTGAAACTGGCACTCCGTGAAGTCTGATCACTTCATTGACATACAATTTTGCTAGTTTATCCACCGAATCAGTCATCTTCATAGGCAAAAACAAAGCAGATTTTGTTAGTCGATCCACGACCACCCATATGGCATCATTCCCTTTCTTTCCCCTAGGTAGTCCCGTCACAAAATCCATAGAAATATCCTCCCATTTCCATTCTGGAATTGATAATGATTGTAATTCCCCTGCAGGTTTTTGGTGTTCTATCTTTACTTGTTGACAGATCTGACAATTCGACACAAATTCTGCTATTTCCCTCTTCATATTTGGCCACCAGTAGTATTCCTTTAAATCTCTATACATTTTTGTACTCCCAGGATGAGTAGCAAATCGAGATTCATGAGCTTCTCTTAATATTTCATCTTTCAAAATCTTATCCTCGGGCAAATAAATTTGTCTACCAATAGCTATTAGCCCATCGGATAACATTTGAAATGATGTCTCTATACCCTTGTTTACCCTCTCCTTGATCTCTCTTACTTTCCCATTTGTCTGTTGAGCCATCAAGACCTTGTCTTGAAGCATAGATCGGATCTTTAACTGAGCTAACAGTGATCCTTCGGTCCCTACACTTAGCCGCAAGCCCATTTTCCTTAACTCCACTATACTTTCCTGTTCCTTATGCTCCACATCATTCATCACTGTTTTTCCCTTTCTACTTAAGGTATCGGCTACTACATTAGCCTTACCAAGATGGAAGTCAATAAAACAATCATAATCTTTTATTAACTCTACCCATCTTCTCTACCACATGTTCAACTCCTTTTGTGACATCAAATACTTCAAACTTTTATGGTCTGTAAAGATTTGAACTTGTGTCCCATACAAATAATGTCACCATACTCTTAAGGCAAACACCACCGCTGCAAGTTCTAGGTCATGAACCGGGTAATTCACCTCATGCGACTTTAACTGTCTTGATGCATAAGCAATCACATGCCCGTGTTGCATCAATACACATCCCAAAACCCTTTTTGACGCATCACTATAAACCACAAACCTTTCTGTCCCCGATGAAAGGGCAAGCACAGGAGCAGAAGTGAGCCTCTCCTTCAGTTCTTGAAAGCTTACTTCATATTCTTCCGACCAAACAAACCTGACTTCCTTGCGGGTCAGCTTTGTTAAAGGTGATGCTATGGTGGAGAACCCCTCAATAAACCTCCGGTAATATCCAGCAAGACCTAAGAAACTCCAGATTTCTGTCACGTTGGTAGGCTTTTTCGATTTTAACACGGCCTCAACCTTTCTTGGATCCATAATTATTCCTTCTACGAATATTACATGGCTTAAAAATACTACTTCCTTGAGCCAGAACTCACACTTATCCAGTTTTGCATATAATTGATTCTCCCTTAGATGTTGTTCATGCTCCATGTGAGAGTTTGAATATACCAAAATATCATCAATAAATACAACCACATATTCATCCAGGTAAGGCCGAAACACTCGATTCATCAAGTCCATAAACATGGCCGGAGCATTGGTTAACCCAAAAGGCATCACCAAAAACTCGTAATGCCCATAACGAGTTTGGAAGGCAGTCTTTCATATGTCTTGTTCCTTGATTCTTAACTGGTGGTATCCAAATCTCAGATCTATCTTAGAGAACACTCTAGCACCCTTCAACTGATCAAACAAGTCATCTATTCGTGGGAGTGGGTATCTGTTCTTCACCGTCACTTTATTTAATTGACGATAATCAATGCACAAATGAAGGGTGCCATCCTTCTTCTTTACAAACAATACCGGAGCTCCCCAGGGTGAGTTACGAGGCCAGATGAAGCCTTTATCTAACAATTCCTGAAGCTGAACCTTCAGTTCCGTCAATTCCATAGGTGCCATCCTATAAGGAGACTAGGCTATAGGAGAAACTCCTGAAATAGTTTCTATGGAAACTTCAATTTCTCTAACTGGAGGTAATCCAGGCAACTCTTCTGGGAATACATCTCGAAACTCCCTCACAACAGGAATACTAGTCAAATCTATGCTACCCTTCTCCAGCTCTCTTATATGGGCTAACCAAGCAAAACAACCTTTCCTTAGTAATTTTCTAGCCACTAAGACTGAGATTACACAACTTGGAATTACTTTTCTTTCCCCTTTAAACACTACTCTTTTATCACTTATTTCTTGGATTGTCACCGTTTTGGTGAAACAATCCACTCGTGCCTTATGTTCACTTAGCCAATTCATGCCCAGAATCACATCAAAATCATATAACTCTAATGGCATAAGATTTACCCTCAACTCTAATCCTCCAATATATAGTTTTACCCCTCTATAAATATCATCAATATGTATATTCTCTCCTAAAGGTGTACTAACCATCACCCCTACACCCAAGTTACTAGATAACACATGCAAGTTATTCACAATTCTATAAGATACAAAAGAATGACTAGCCCCATGATCAATTAAAGCATAAACTTGCATGGTATCTAACTATAAAGTAACTATAACCACATCAGGTACAGCTCCCACATCCTCGTAGGTCATATGATATACCTGACCCTGAGTCCTCCCCTCTTGAGTTCTAGGCCTCCCATGAGTAGCACTCGTCCCTGACTGGGTAGGCCTGATAGGACGATCAACTGTCACTGATTGTTGTTGGCTCTGAACCTTAATTCTCTGACCATGGACTCCCTCGGTGGTTCTACGAGGACAATCCTTCTTCCTATGACTCATGTCCCCATAATAATAACAGCCTCCGCCTGCATGTGGGCACTCTCTCCATCGATGCCCCTCACCTCTACAACTATAACATCTCCCAGCATCACAGAGCAATCTCCAGGGTGTTGCTGCTCACATCTTTGACAAAATGGATATCCTGGTCCCTTTTGCTCTGTAGACCCTCCAACAGTTTTGACTCTTTGTCTAGAGTGTCCTCCCCAAGCTCCTCTTCCACTGACCTGTCTAGATCCTCCTAAGCTCCCTCCTGGGGTGAAACTCTCACCTCTTCTCTGGAACTATCCTGATGATTGTTCGCTCTTCCCCTTCTTTGGAAAAGGAGGTCTCCCAGTCAAAACTCAAAATCTCTCCTTTTAGCTCCCATTGCCTGACTCTGCTCGACCATTGGCTTCGGGGTGTCCTTTATTACCCTCTCCATACCCTGAGCAGCCCATACCAATTCCCGCACAGACTGAAACTACATGGCTATCAATATCATCCTCAATTCTTGCCTCAATCCATCACGGAACCTCTCCACCATGTGGCGCTCTGTGGGAAGGTAAGTGAAGGCAAAAGCTGCTAAATCCTAAAATCTCCTCTCATACTCCAGAATTGTCAAATCTCCCTGCCTCAAATCCAAAAACTCTTGTTCTTTCTCCCTCCTATGCTCCCAAGAATAGTACCTCTCCTCGAACTCTTCATGAAAATCCCTCCATCTCAATACCTCCCCTGATCTCCTCTCCCTAATAGTCTCCCACCAAGAGTGGGCACTTTCAACCAATAGTTGAGTCACACAATCCACCCGTAGCTCATTTGGCACCTGCTAAATGATTTATAACTTTTTCCACTTTCCTCAGCCAATGCCCAGCAACCTCAGCATCCTCTTCGCCACGGTAAGTCATACAACCCATCTCTCTTATACCCTTTACCCATTGCACTATGGTGACTACTCTCTCTGCTCTAGGAGTCGTATTGGAGGTTCCCACTACCATTCTTGCTGCTACAACTCTCATTATATGTTCCATAAAAGTAGGATCTGAAAATGGGTTTGATCCAGCTACCGGCGCCACTGGTGGGGGTATATTATCTCCCCCTGTCTGTTTGATACCTCTGGCATAGATACATCTGTCTAATGGAACAACGAATCATCTCGAAGTCTCACTGACTCACCCCCTTCTGAGTATACTGATGTTGCAGGTATATGAGAGGAGGTGTCTGCCAAGGGATCCCAGTCTGGATCACTTTAATTATGAAAACTCTGGTCACTTCCCCGAACTGGGGATGGATCAGTCCTGGCTCCTTGCCTTGTTCTCACTATCCTGAAACACATTTCAAAATCATCTAATTATTCTTGTCCCCAGAATAGCAACCTGGGCTCTGATACCAAACTGTAACATCCCCCATTGCGGGATGAAAACAACAATCTCATGCCAATCGAAAAATAAAGTAATTTTTTTTTGTATATGTATATATATATTCCTGGTCTTCGTATTAAAAACTAACTAAATTTCGACGAAGTCCCCCTATGCCGGAAGGTCCTAAGTTATTGACATGAAAATCTGTTTACACTTCTAATAACTCGCATCTCATAACTTAATTCCCGACACAATCATCCTGGGTTTCAATTCCACACTTATACTCACACTTATTAACCACAATATTTATGATATGCATTATATAACAAATATCATTATGGATCGATAAAAATAAATAAATATAAATACATAGACATGAAATATGGTTATATGAACTACAGGGTTAAATTCATTCAATCAAGTTTAAACATTAATTATACAAATTAAGTTATACAAACATTTTTATGTTTACAAAATACAAGGGTATACTCTGTAGAACCTAGATTACAAGAAGAGAACATAAGCTAGGGTCTACTCCTGTCGTGCATGCGATGATCCTGAAACAAAATACATATTATTGAAAGGTGAATATTACATTAAATATAACAACACAAATATCGAACAATTTCAACAGGGTAAAAATGCATTCATAGTTCATTCGCTTCTCCCTTCTCGTTTTTATTAGAATCTCTTCCTTATTCAACTATTCCCTCTACCACTTTCAACCTTCATTCCAGACTTTATGAGATCAACCATGATTATTCTTGCTTATCACATTATCGATACCAATTTCACTGGTATCATCATCATCATCCCATAGGATTCGATGCAAGGTGGTCCCCTTACCTAGGATCCTACCATACACTAAATGTATGCTAGCTAATACATGGTGATCCCCTTACTCGGGATCCTAACATACACTAAATGTATGCTAGTCCAATCGTGGTGATCCCCTTACCCGGGATCCTAACATACATAAAATGTATGCTAGTCAATACATGGCGATCCCCTTACCCGGGATCCTAACATACATTAAATGTATGCTAGTCAATACATGGCGATCCCCTTACTCGGGATCCTAATATACACTAAATGTATGCTTGTCCAATCGTGGCGATCCCTTTACTCGGGATCCTAACATACACAAAATGTATGCTAGTCAATACATGGCGATCCCCTTACCCGGGATCCTAACATACATTAAATGTATGCTAGTCAATACATGGTGATCCCCTTAACGTACACTAAATGTATGCTAGTCCAATCGTGGTGATCCCCTTACCCGGGATCCTAACATACACTAAATGTATGCTAGTTCACGCCTCAAATCGCACTTCTCATATTTCTTTTGTCAGTGATAATTTCATCAACTAGCAATTCATTATAACAAGTTTTCACCTTGAATACACATACATTCAGTAATTCACATTTCACATTGGTAATATAAATAATCATGGAATTAACTAGGAAGTATAGGTGCAATTCACCTACCTGCAATAGAAGCTCTACTTGTGCTCCCTTGCTGCTGGTACACCACGCCTGTGGTCCCTCCTGCAATTCACAAGTTTATCTCATAAATTTTCCTCACCCAAGAATATGTTTTATTATAACCATACCAAAAACCAATAAGTCTTTCTTTCAGTCATTTCTTAATATTTTACATTTTTCTCATTTCACTCATTAATATTGTCATTCTTTGTCCAACCTCAGTTATCATTCCTTATATATATATATATATATATATATATATATATATATATATATATATATATATTAACCGTTTCTGTTTAAATCTTGAACTGTCATTGTCTAGACATTGAACTGTTACTGTATCATTTTTGAACTGTTACTGTCTAGATATTGAACTGTTACTGTCTTATTTTTTTTTTAACTGTTACTGTCTCGTTTTTTAACTGTTACTGTCTCATTTTTTGAACTGTTACTGTCTCCTTTTTAAACTGTTACTGTTTAGATATTGAACTTATATTGTCTCATTTTTTTGAACTGTTACAGTCTCTTTTTGAACTGTTACTGTATAGATATTGAACTGTTACTGTCTTATTTTTTTGAACTATTACTGTCTCTCTTTTTGAACTGTTACTGTCTCATTTTTGAATTGTTACTGTCTCATTTTTTTGAATTGTTACTGTCTCATTTTTTTTAACTGTTACTGTCTAGATATAGAACTCCGATTCAAGTGAGATTAGTCTTGTTGGAAAGCTAAGACATGAGGCTACAAGTTCTCTGAGGAAGGAGAACCCAGTTCTACCTCTAAGACAGTCAAAATTTTTCATCAACGAATCAGACCTACAACCTTATAGGGTCTATCATAACCCAGTCTCGGTTGGTGACCCATAGTTGGAGTTCTATAACTCCAAATTGAGCAAGACCAATTTCATTAGTATCATCCAAACCTATAATTTCTATGAGGAACCTGATCCGAATTCCTTCATCCTCCTACCCGAAATCTCTCTGAAAGTCAAGAGACAAAACTGTCCAGATTTGTCAATCTTTCCATTCACATATAACACATGAAGTTCTTTTATTTAGCAACTCATACTTTTTCCTCAATTCAAGTCTAAGAACTCAAATCTATAAATTAACATCCAGGCATCAATTCATAATCGACTTGAAATGACTCATAAGAGCAGGTTAAGAATACCTTACCCGGTACGAATCAAGGTTTCGATCCCTCCTTTTCTTTCTAATGATAGTCGGCCCTCCCCTCTTCTTTTCTTGTTCAATTTCTCTTGTTAATCCCTTTCCCACCAGTGTTTATTCTACCTATAACCCTTAATCTTGGATGGGTTTCTAAAATTTTGGTGTTTCTCTCTTGATTTGTAAAAATGAATATAAAAACTCCCTCTTTTCTTTCTTTACTTTATCTGCATATCTGTTTTTGGTGAGAAGAGGAGTACTTATGCTCTATAATTATTCTTATTTGCATCTAGGCCCTATTTTCTTGAAGTGTATTCATTTTGTCCCCACTTCTTTTTAGTTTAGTTTATCTCCTTTAATTTAATACAATCTTTTTATATTTTTTTTCTCAGGATTTACAGTGCCATTAGCTGAAGCTAATCATTTGTTCATCCAAGTCATCCGCTTAGGATGACATTAGCCGAAGCTAATAATTTATTCATCCCTGCCACCCACTTAGGATGCCATTAGCCGAAGCTAATCAATAATTTATCCCAGTCATCCATTCGGATGCCATTAGCTGAAGCTAATCATCAACCAATCAAACATTCTAGAGGCGGTTTATGAAATCACTGTAACATGGTAATATCCGTTGAATTGCCCATTCAAACAATTAATTACAACTTGACATTTACTGCAACATAATAGCAAACCCTTCACGACACTCATACAAGCTTTCTGTAATAATTTATAACAATTTGTGATTCGCCGCAGACAACTCAATTTCGACAGTGAATCATAGATTCGCTGCAGACAATTCAATTTCAGTAGCAAATAACATATTCGCTCAGACAACACCCTTTCGGATGTGAACGCTAATTCGCTTCAGCCAACACACTTTTGGAAGCGAATGTTAATTCGCTACAAACAACTCAATTTTTGCAACGAATCACAAATTTGTTGCAGAACTCACACTTTCAGCAGGAAACACTGATTCGCTACAGACAACTCAATTTCGGCTACGAATCACAAATTCGCTGCAGAACTCACACTTTCAGTAGGAAACGTTGATTCGTTGCAGACAACTCAATTTCAACAGTGAATCACAGATTCGCTACAGCCAACACACTTTTGGCATTGAATGTTAATTCGTTGTAGAACACATACTTTTAGCAGCGAATGCTTATTCCCTATAGACAACTCAATTTCGACTACGAATCACAAATTCGCTATAGACAATACAATTTCGACAGCGAATCATAGATTCACTGGAGACAACACTTTATCAACAACGAATGTTAGTTCGCTGCAGAATAAACACTTTCAGTAGTGAACACTGATTCCTTACAGACAACTCAATTTCAGCTGCGAATCAAAGATTCGCTACAACCAACACATTTTTGGTAGCGAATCATAGATTTGCTACAGACAATATAATTTCGACAGCGAATCATATATTCGCTACAAACAACACCCTTTCAAATGCGAACGCTGATTCACTACAACCAACACACTTTTGGCAGCGAATGTTAATTCACTGCATCCAAAACCCTTTCGGCAGCGAATCTTAATTCGCTGTAGAACACACACTTTCGACAGTGAACGCTGATTCGCTCCAGACAACTCAATTTAGACCGCAAATCCCAGATTCGTTGTAGACAATACAATTTCAACAGCGAATCTATGATTCGCTGCATATAGCACCCTTTCGGTAGTGAACGCTGATTCGTTGCAGCCAAAACACTTTTAGCATCGACTGTTCATTCGCTGCTGGCAATTCAATTTCAGCAACGAATCATATATTTGCTGCAGAACACGCACTTTCAGCAGCCAATGCTGATTCGCTGCAAACAACTCAATTTCGGCAGCCAATCATAGATTCGCTACAGCCAACACACTTTTGGCAGCGAATGAACATTCGCTGCAGACAACTCAATTTCGGCAGCAATCGTAGATTCACTGCAGCCAACACACTTTTGGCAGTGAATGTTCATTCGCTGCAGACAACTCAATTTCAACAGCGAATCATATATTCGTTGTAGAACACACTTTTGGCAGCAAACGTAGTTTCACTGCAACCAACACACTTTCGGCAGCGAATGTTAATTCGCTGTAGATGATATGACCAAAAGATTGATGTCTTCTCCCAAGTGCAGGAGTGTCAAAATAATAAATAACCCGGCAAGACCGGGGTCGAACCATAAGGAGGTTAATTGTATAAATTATAAATAACAACAACACAATAACAACAATAATAATACTAATAATACTAATACTAATAATACTACTAATACTAATACTAATACTAATACTAATAATAATACTAATACTAATACTAATACTAATAATAATAATAAAGTAGTAGAAGAAGAAGAAGAAGAAGAAGTTGATGAGAACTTTAAGATGGAAGATCAATATGAGAATTAAAGTAAGATAACAACAAATATCAAGGTTAGAGGATCCACTAATGGTATTTCAAACAAGTATAGTATAAACTCTTATTATTCAATTAGAAACCACACACAAAGGAGGTTCCAATCAGATTATAAGTTGTTAACATGATTACATTAGTTATCTTATTCGAATAATGCTAATACTTGTAAATGTTGTCAGGCATTCATGATTATAACTTATGTTAACAACAAATCAAGTTCCTTCCATAGCTCAGGTGTCGGTTATACCATACAGTATGGGCTATGAAAGTGCCAAGTATTTGTTGTACCAAGTGTTATACAACATAAATCTAGATTAACCATTTAACAAGCAAAGTATTAAAAGTGAACAAGATAACAAATATAAAGCATGTTAGTATCCAACATTAAGATCCATGTTAAATTTATATTATACTTATTCTTACACCATTAGTGTACCCTTTTCACCTTGACATAATTAACTTAGCTTAACATAATGAAAGAAAGAAACATAAATAAACAAGATAATAACATAAATGAGAAAGAAGTTAACTAAGTAAAGAACATGAAATGAAACGCATAAACAAGAGATTAATATAAACAAAACTTAAGTATTACAAAAGAGAGAGCAAGAGCATGATCTTGATCTGAACACCAAGATGCCTAAATACATGGCAAATGCCTACTTTTATAGGCCAAAATTCGGAACTATTGATTTGGTGACTAATTGATGAGTGGGTGGCCACATCTTGACTTGGTGACAATTCTTATCTTCTTGTCTGCCAAAAAGGTCATTGATAACGTCATAATTTGAATAGACTTTAAATCATGAAAGTTCTAAGAAATTGTCTCATCTTTCTAAGGTAAACTTTTGAGATCATTTGGAATTCTAGAACTCGAGATATGGGCTGAACACTAAACAGTGTTTGGGCTGCAGGACAGATTCGGACTTCTTCGTTGTTGCTACAATTTGGACTTGAAAACGGCCTTGTTAAGTCTTGGACTCCTCATGAAAGTTGTAGGCCTATGTCTTACCTTTCCATCCATATAAAGTAGACCTAAATTCGAGATCTACAGCTCCAGATATGACCTGATTATCGAACAATGTTCCAGTTTGGACTGCACCAACATCTCTTTTCTAAGTTTGGCCATCTCTTTGTCCTTTCAATTTCAGTACCTCAACTCATCAATCAATTCTTTCATTTATGTGATAGGCATGCATTTAAGATGAACATTTACCATAAATTAAAGGTATCTTATGTTATTAGATATGTTATTATAAAACATGCTTTAGTTAAGGAGTTATTGATACTTCAAGTGCAAAATGATGATATAAAACCTTGATAAAAATGCACTTTTAAGTACTAATCAGTAGATAACTCAATTTCGACAACGAACACTAGTTCGCTGCACACAACACAATTTCGGGCATGAACACATGCATTTCAGTTCCAGCATTACATTTGTTCATAGAAGCCAGTAGAATCACACAATTTCAAGCATGAACACATGTATGTCATCACACAATATGTTCTGTTCAGCCCCCCCACTATGGCCGGTCATCTTTCCAAGTTCATGCATTTAAATTTTTTTCATTTCCTTTGTTAAGTCTTCTAAAATTTGGCCCCCATTCAATCCCATTTTCATCCCTCTTCCTAGTCTAGTTTTTCCTTAACAGTTGGTGCAAGAATTCTAGGCCATTTACTTGGGGTTTCCTTATTCCTTTCATACCCAAGGTCACAAGAACAGGAGGAGAAAGGTTCTGGTTCCCATGGTCACAAGAATCCTAGGCCATTTACTTGGGGATTTAATGGTCTTTCTTCCCCTTTGCTACCGGTTTTCTTCCTCTTCTTCTGTTCAGTTTTCCTCCCCTTTCTTCTTATGTTCAACCGTCTGTCACAACCTCTCTCCCTTCATGGCTTTTAGTTATTAATCCTACCCTCTAGCTCTCCCTTTAGTCGCACATGCAATGGAGTGAACATGCAGCGGGGCTATGTGTTTTTCTCTAGATAAAGGGAAGGGTCTGCTGCAGCTTTTGGGGTCGGTTTTGAGAAGAGAAGGGTTACCTTCTCTCTTCTTCTCAACTCTCTACACACTCTTCATTCAAAAGAACTTGAATGCAGATGGTCTAGTCGGTTTTTCTTGAGGGGAAGAGAGGTTCAGTTGCAGCAATGGCTGCAACTGTTTTTAGGGGGAGGAAGAGTCACCCTTTCTCTCTCCTTATATTTATAGCCCCTATAAGTGTGCTGGGGTGTTTGGGCACTGGACCAAGGTTGTCCTTACCCCCTTTTTGGGTTATCTTGGGCTAGTTTTGAGTCTAATTCTCACTTAGGATAGGCCGGTCCAACATAAATTTTTTGTTTGGTTTTACAGTGTCGCTGCTGATTCAGGAATCAATAGCCAAAAACTGTGTCGATGCCGATTCAAAAATTAGTAGGCAAACTGTGTCACTACCGATTCAAAAATTGACAGCCAATGTAGCCAAAAACTTTGTTGCTTCCGATTCAGAAATCGGCAACCAATAACTGTGTCGTTGTCGATTTAGAAATCAGTAGCCAAAAACTTTGTCGCTACCGATTCAAAAATCGACAGCCAAAAGCTTTGCTGATGCCAATTTAGAAATCAGCAGCCGAACTGTGTCACTACCGATTCAGAAATCAGCAATGAAGAACTATATCACTGTCGATTCAAAGATCAACAGCGATGGTGGAGTCATTTCCGACTTGTTTGGGCTTTATTTACTCTTTTTTTGTGTTTACATAATATTATGGGTTTTATTTTATTTTGTTAGCTACAACCTAAGACTTGTTTGGGCTTAATTAATACTTTGTTTTCAGCTAGGATCCAAGGTTTGTTTGGATCAGGATATGAGCTTTTTAGCTTAAGGTTTTTGGATTAGTTTCATAAGTGGACCAAATCAGTCCATTAGGGTAGATCCATTAGGGTTAATTTTTCAAGAACTATTTAAACTCATGTAACCTAAATTTTGGCAGCCATGAATGAATATTACTTTTTATTTTTTTTCAGTTTTAACATGTGAAACCCCCAAATAAATCTACACGGAATGAGAAATAAACATTTGTCCCATACAATAAATTGAATATTTACCTTAATGGGGGTGGTATTGGATTTTTTATATCATTCGGGAAAATTATTTGTATGTACATACAGGTGTAAATATTATGATATAAATGTAAACCTATAAGGATAGTGAATTAAATATTACACTGAGCATGTCAAATTTATCTTTATTGGGTCGAGAAATTTGGACAGAAAAGTTTTTGTACCGATTTTAAAAAATGAAAACTTGAAAAATACCAGAAAATAAAAAAGACTAAAATGAGAATAAAAATTATATGAAATAAATAAATAAATGGTAACATGTAATGTAATGAAATTCAAATTCACAAGTTTTAAGTTTGATATAAACTGGTGTCAAGACCCGAGAAATATTACCCGTGAAAAATTAAAGGTGCAAGGCAAGGACATGAAGGGAATTTTTTAAATTTATTACCTATAAATAGGCTTGTTGGCCGAAACTTATAGAAATTTTTAGGAATGAAAATTATTTGTCTTTCTTAGCTAGATAATAGGAAAAATAAACAAGGGAGATCATGGATTTGTGAGGAGGTTTGTGAGATTTAATGATTTTAAACACTTACATACTTGCAATTAAGAGAGGAAATTAAGAGAAACTAGTGTTTAGTGAGAGAAGATAAGGAAAATGAGAGAAGAAGAGGAAAGCTTGGAGCATTTTCAATTTGGCTAACTTTTGAAGGATATATTAGTGATTGGTAAGATATTCTAAACTTAATTGGGTTGATTAATATGAATTTGATTGAATTTGTTAGAATTATGTCATTAGGGTTTATTTATGAATTTTGGGGTTTTTGTCAATTGATTTATAGAAATAAGTATTATGAATGTCAATTGATGTTAAGAAAGAAAGAAAGAAAATTAATTACTTTAGTGTGAAAAGCTCCTTGTATGGCCGGCCAATCTAAAAGAAATGATATGTGAGTAAATATGGTCATTAGTGTAGAAAATGTGATATATGAGTAAAGTTTAGAATGGAATGATATATAATATCAAGGTTAACTAATATAATGGAATTGTAGTAATGTGAGTGAAGAAAGGAAAGATTAGAGGAAATATGTTAAGCAGTGTGTTTGGTTATGTGATATATGGAATATAATTTGTATTTTAGGACCGAAAATGTTAAAAGTAAGAATTGGAAAAGAAATGAAATGGAAAAGGGCTTTATGACCGAAAATGAAGAATTGGTGTAGGAAAAGATTTTAGTGATGAATTGGTGTGTAATTTGATTCTTGAGTATTTATATGAAAAGGGCAAACTATAATAGAAGGAAATTTCTATATAAATATATCCGGGAATAAAAAAAAGAAAATACTGAATATGACTTTGAAACTATAAGTTAGTTTTAAAAGATTTTTTGGGTATATCATGAAATGAAATAAAGGAAATGTTAATCATGATATTTTCCTTGGATTAGGAGGAGTTTCTAAAGCAGCATCCTCAACAGCTAGAGGAGCATGTTTAGTTGGAGATTCAGGTAGGTGCTATTGCACCTTAATCTTTTAGTTCAATATCTAAATTCTTACAATATTATGTGTATATTTTAATGTTATTAAGTTGTTGTAAGGAATTTATATTGAAGGAAGGATTAGTTAGAGATGATAATGGTTGAATTAATGATGATTAAATATATGTAGAAATATTATGTTTGGCTAAAATTATGGTGTTGAAAAACAAGTGTATGAGAAGACAATTTAGTAGTGAAGGGTATGATAATGGAGAGATTGTGTGAAGACAGGAAAGGAAAGTCAGTTGTTGCTTCCATTACGATGGTGAGCCACTGATTATGTTGTTTTCATTGTTGGATGAAAACTAATGTTTGTAGCTTTCATTATTGAATGAAAGCCATTGTTTGTTGTTTCCATTTCTGAATGGAAACCATTGTTATGTTAGTTTAGGCCAATGTTTGTTGTTTCCATGATTGATGGAAATCATTGTATATTGCTTCCTTTATGGAATGGAAGTTAATGATGTATAATGAAGTATTATATGAAAACTCATATAAGGATATAGGACTATGTAAAGAATTAAGACATGGAAAAGGTTTTGAAGGTGGAGATAACTAGATGGTGGATTGATAAACTAAATATAGGAAATGGATTGTCAAGAAAGTGGTTTATAGAAAGATAAGATAATTATTTGTATTATTAAATCATTTATTTTCTTTAGAATGATTCGAGGATGACCTTTAGTAGTAGTAAATTATTTATTCATGTAATTTCTGTGTGGTATTTTAAATTCTCATATTGCATATGAGTACCCTTTTCTTTCTTCTAGACTTCAATTGATGATATGTGTACTACTTTTATATTGTTCTTGTTCATAAGGTATATATGATGGATGGATGAATTGTGTGATGTGTTGAGTAATGATGATAGAAGTAAGTCCAAGATGGTTGGACTATGTAATGATGGTGGTTTAGGTAATTATGAATTAGTTGATAACTTGGTACGTTCTAAATACAAAGGAAACTTTGCCAAAATTTTGGTAGACTCCTTCCACATGGAAATGCAAATATGATAACGTGTCATGGTGAATCTTTTATAAAATAAAAAAAGAATTTTTTTTCCTAAAGGAGTCATATTACTTGATTAATGGACTTAATGTGTCATGGAAGGTAAGGTGTCACATAACATGTGAGAGTGATTCTTGCATTCTTCATTTTTTGAATGAACTCAATCTGACTTATCAAAGATTAACTAGTTTCGTGGCATTATTCTACTTCATTCCAATAATGTTGATGCCTTGGAGCATATTTCCATTGTATCACACTCCTATCAAATCTATTTTGGCTTTTTCGGGATCAAATCTCAATCTTGATTGTGGGTTGCATGACCATATGATCACGGGGTTCACATTAGTTAGTATCAGAAATAGGCTATGAAATAAGGTCTTATCCTTTTCTTATTTTCATTTTTTTAGCGTTCCTTTAATTTTTCAGCGTTTGCGTCATTCATCTTCTTGTTTTTTGTATCTATGACTTATAAGAAAAAAAAAGTTATATTTCATCTTGTTATTGTCTCTAATCATATCAGTAGCATTAAAAAAAAAGAAGAGATTGGATGAAATTTGAAGGTTGATTCAAATCTGCTGCAGAAACACAATTTTTAGTGAACCATAAGCAAACCACCCTAGAATCACTTGAAACTTCATATTTTGACTACTAGGAGTGAGATCGCGCCATATATTAAATTTGGGCTTATTTTGATATTGTTTGCTTGAGGTTTTTATTCAAGGTTCAATTCTGCTATAGAAACACAATTCTTAGTGAATCATAAGCAAAGTACCTAAGAATCAATTGAAACTTCATATTCTATCTTTTAGGGGTGCGATCGCACCATATATTATATTTGAGATTATTTTGATATCATTTGCATGAGGTTTTAATTCAAGGTTCCATTCTGCCGCAAACTGATCAAACAAGGGGTTTGGGTGCCTAGACATAAAAGAACAATCTATATACTAAAATTTACTGTTGTTTGTTTGGTATTAGAGTACTACATATTGAATATTAGATCATTCCAATATCATTTGGTCTAGGTTTCAATTCTGTGATGTAAAAATTACGTAACAGGTTAGATTTGTGTCAAGTTTTAAAATGTGATCCTTACTATTTGTTTTCTTCCAAATCTTTTTATTTCTATTATAATTGAGTTATTTAGGAGTCATGTAATTTTTTTCACTAATGTTTGCTTTTTTTTATTTCATGTCTTCGTTTCGTCCATAATTCATATGAACTTGCTTTACTACTTGCGAAATCATAATCGTAGTTTTGTTTTGTTTTTAGTATATTTATTAATTCTTGAGTCTTAAAATTATAATTGGATTGCATTGTGAACTTTGATTTGTTGATTTCAGTTCCTAAAGAACTAAAAGAAAACAAGTTGTGAGGTAAAAGGCATAGTGAACTTATTAGAGTGAAAAACCTTGATTTTTATGTGAAACGCGAGAGGTGTGAGGACATATTTTGTGCCATTAACAAAATTTTGTAGATTGAAAGAATGTCTGAAAACAACAAATCAACGACACAAAATACTGAAGTGGTTTTCCAATTGCAAGCCATAGGCCAACAACTCGAACTCTTATCTAGGACATACAAGTAACTGAAAGATGAAGTGAATTTGATAAAGCAATAAAATAGTGGGGTTGATCGCCAAGAAAATACAGTTCGTAGGGCCATACGAAATGTCAGATCTGATTTTGAAGAGTTTGTTGACGAAAACACAGATGTAGGTGAAGATGACTATGATTTTGCATTTGTTGGCCAATGAATCAGGTTTGGACCGAATAAGGCTAGGAGGAATGTGATTTTTTATGGCATGAGGAATCATGAAGATGTGGATGGGGACTTGGACTCCATTAAACTGAAAATTCATAACTTCCAAGATAAAAAACGATCCCGAGGATTCTTTGGAGTACGAGAAAAAGGTAAATTGGATTTTTTTTTGTCATAGCTATTATGAACAAAAGAAGGTGAAATTGGTGGTCATTGAGTTTACGAAGTATACATTGATTTGGTGGGATCAGATTGTAATCAATAAGAGGAGGAGCGACCCGTTCAGACTTGGGGGGAGATAAAAGTCTTAATGCAAAGATAATTTGTGCCAAACCACTATTATAGAGACTTATATCTAAAGCTACAAGGTTTGAATCAAGGTTTTAAATCAGTAGATAAATATCACAAAGAGATGGAGATAACAATGATTCGGGTCAATGTTGTTGAGTATAGAGAAGCCACCATGGCTAGATTTCTTAATGGGTTGAATCAGGACATTGTTAGTGTTGTTGAGCTACAACACTATGTGGAGCTAAAGGACATGGTTCACATGGCTAGGAAGGTGGAGAGACAACTTAAAAGGAAGGGACATATCCGACTAACATTTAATTCGGGTTCTTCATGATCTTGAAAGCCAAATCTGAGGAGAGAGGGTATTGTCTAGCCGAGGTCCTTTGTTACTTCCAAAGTCAAACCATAAAAGGTTAAAGTTGATGTGGAACAACCTGGCTTTTCAAGCCCAAAACAACAGTAATTTTTTTTTTGTATTTGACACACATCGTTTCAGTAATCGGTGAACATGTTCCCTTACATCATCAAGATACACTCCATACATCAACAACAATCAACATGTTATTTAAAAGTGAATCTTACATAAACTCGTAATATTATGTTTGCATGATTAGAAGTTCACATTAAAAATATACATGCATAGACATGAGTTTGTATTCTATCCTACAAATAGTCATCACGAATTTAAACAAAAAGGATTTAATAATAGCTATACATTCAGTACATTGATTCATACAAAATACATCATGATTTAGAATGTAACTACATGATTCCTTGCAAAAGTAGGTTCCCGTGTATTGGGTTTCCTAGGCACCTTGTTGGTGTGACGTCCCTGTTGCAGTATAAAACATTTACAAGAATGCAATTACTTAATAATAATAATAATAAACGGTCTGGTAGTTTAATAAAGCATTAACATTATCTCATGCTTGAAGCGACATTTGTAGTTCCTTCATGTTCTTGGTATAAACAACTTGCAGTACATATAGATGCATAAATTTTTACAATCAACCATAATCTTAAATTCGGCCATCCTCTTAAGGCATCATTTGTCAAGGTTAACCGTTCACTCACCCCGGCCATCCACTTCGAATGCCATTAGCCAAAGCTAATCAACCATTTGTCCTGGTCATCCATTCGGATGCCATTAGCCAAGGCTAATCAACCATTTTTCACGGTCGTCCATTTGGATGCCATTAGCCGAAGCTAAGCATTCATATGTCTCGGTCATCCATTCGGATGCCACTAGCCGAAGCTAATCAAACTAATCATTCATTTGTCCCAGTCGTCCATTCGGATGCCATTAGCCGAAGCTAATCAATCGTTTGTCTCGGTCATCCATTTGAATGCCATTAGGCATAGCTAATCATTCATTTGTCCCGATCATCCCTTTGGATGCCATTAGCCGAAGCTAATCATTCCTTTGTCTCAGTCGTCCATTCAGATACCATTAGCCGAAGCTAATCATTCCTTTGTCTCAGTCGTCCATTCAGATACCATTAGCCGAAGCTAATTAATCATTTGTCTCGGTCATCCTTTCGGATGCCATTAACAATCGTTTGTCTCGGTCATCCCTTCGGATGCCATTAAGCAAAGCTAATCATTTGTTTGTCCCGGTCATCCCATTAAGCAAAGCTAATCATTTGTTTGTCCCGGTCATCCCTTTGGATGCCATTAGCCGAAGCTAATCATTCGTTTGTCCCGATCATCCTTTTGGATGCCATTAGCCGAAGCTAATCATTCCTTTGTCCCGGTCGTCCATTCGGATGCCATTAGCCAAAGCTAATCAATCGTTTGTCCTAGTTATCCCTTCGAATGCCATTACGCAAAGTTAATCATTTGTTTGTCCCGGTCATCCCTTCGGATGCCATTAATCGAAGCTAATGATTTGTTTGTCCTGGTCATCCCTTTGGATGCCATTAGCCGAAGCTATCAACCATTTGTCAACATTTAAGAATTTCGCAATCTGATATCTGAATTAACACAATACGGTAACATTCATAATAGAGTATTTCATTATTCAACGTTATTAAAAAGGAGGGTAAAAGTTGTCTACCTACAGTAGAAGCTCTACTCGTGCTCCCTTATTGTTGCTGTTACATCACACCGATGGTCCCTCCTGCAGTCACAAACTCATCTCATAAATTTTCCTAATTCAAGGATATGTTTTATAATAATCATATCAACAGCTAATAGATTTTTCTTTCAAACATTTCTTTCTTTATATTTTATGTTTTTCTCATTACACCCAAAATGTTGTCATCCTTTAACCAACTATAGTTATCATTCCATTCTTTATATTTGAAATGTTAATGTCCAGACATTGGACTTTTACTGTCCAACCGTTCTGTCTTAACATTGAATTGTTATTGTCCGACATCTCCTCAGATTTTTAACTATATCTAGAGTTATAAAACTCAATTTCAAGCAAGATTGGTCTCATTGAAAAGCTAAGACACGAGGCTACAAGTTCTCTAAAGAAAGGAGAACACAGTTTTGCCTCTAAGACAGTTAAAATTGCTCATCAACAAATATTGGACTGTTACTATCCAACTGTTACTGTCTTCACATTGAATTGTTACTATCCGACATCTCCTCATATTTTTAACTATATCTGGAGTTATACAACTCCGTTTCAAGCGAGAAAGGTCTCGTTGGAAAGCTAAGACATGAGACTACAAGTTCTCTAAAGGAAGAATAACTCAGTTCCGCCTCTAAGATAGTCAAAATTGCTCATCAACAAACATTGGACTGTTAGTGTCCAACTGTTATCATCTTAATATTGAACTATTACTGTACGATCTCTCCTCAGATTTTTAACTATATCTCGAGTTATAAAACTCAATTTTAAGCAAGAATGGTCTCGTTGGAAAGCTAAGACACGAGGCTATAAGTTCTCTAAAGAAAGGAGAACCCTGTTCTGCCTCTAAGACAGTTAAAATTGCTCATCAACAAACATTAGACTGATACTCTCCCACTGTTACTATCATGCTATTGAACTGTTACTGTCCAACTTCTCCTCAAATTGTTAACTATATCTAGATCATTCTTTCAATCATTTCTTTCTTTATATTTTTTTTTTCTCATTACACCAATTAATGTTGTCATCCTTTATCCAAATATAGTTATCATTCCTTTCTTTATATTTGAACTGTTAATTTCCAGACATTGGACTGTTACTATCCAATCGTTACTGTCATGACAATGAATTGTTACTGTCTGATCTCTCCTCAGATTTTTAACTATATCTAGAGTTATAAAACTCAATTTTAAACAAGATTGGTCTTGTTAGAAAGCTAAGACATGAGGCTACAAGTTCTCTAAAGAAATGAGAACCCAGTTCTGCCTCTAAGACAGTCAAAATTGCTCATCAATAAGCATTGGATTGTTACTGCCCAACTGTTACTGTCTTGATATTGAACTGTTGCTGTCCGACCTCTCTTTATATTTTTAACTATATCTAGAGTTATAGAACTCCATTAAAAGCAGCATTGGTCTCGTTGGAAAGCTAAGATACGAAGCTATAAGTTCTCTGAAGGAAGGAGAACCCAGTTCTACCTCTAAGATAGTTAAAATTGTTTATCAACAAACATTGGACTCTTGTTGTCCAACTGTTACTATCTTGATATTGAACTATTACTGTCCGACCTCTCCTCAGACTTTTAACTATATCTAGGGTTGTAGAACTCCATTGCAAGCAACATTGGTCTCATTCGAAAGCTAAGAAAGGAGGCTACAAGTTCTCTGAAGGAAGGAGAACCGAGGTCTGCCTTTAAGACAGTCAAAATTGCTCATCAATAACATTGGATTGTTACTACCCAACTATTACTGTCTTGATATTAAACTGTTATTGTCCGACCTCTCCTCATATTTTAAACTATATCTAGAGTTATAAAACTCCATTTAAAGCAACATTGGTCTCGTTGGAAAGCTAAGACACGAGGCTATAAATTCTCTGAAGGAAGGACAACCCAGGTCTACCTCTATGAAAGTCAAAATTGCTCATCAACAAACATTGGACTCTTCTTGTGATACTGAACTATTACTGTCTTGATATTGAACTGTTACTGTCCGACCTCTCCTCAGACTTTTAACTATTTCTAGGGTTGTAGAACTCCATTGCAAGCAACATTGGTCTCGTTGTAAAGCTAAGACGGGAGGCTACAAGTTCTCTATAGGAAGGAGAACCCAGGTCTGCCTCTAAGACAGTCAAAATTACTTATCAACAAACATTGGACTGTCACTGTCCAACTGCTACGTTGTTGATATTGAACTGTTGCTATCCAACCTCTCTTCAGATTGTTCAATATATATATATATATATATATATATATATATATATATAGTTATAGTTATAGAACTTCATTTCAAGCAAGATTGATCTCGGTGGAAAACTAAGACATGAGGCTCCAAGTTCTCTAAAGGAAGAAGAACCCAGTTCTGCCTCTAAAACAGTTAAAATTCCTCATCAATAAACATTGGACTGTCACTATCCAACTGTTACCGTCTTGAAATTAAACTGTTACTGTCCGACCTCTCTTCAGATTGTTAATTATATCTACAGTTATAGAACTTCATTTCAAGCAAGATAGGTCTCGGTGGAAAACTAAGACACGAAGCTCAAAGTTCTCTAAAGGAAGGAGAACTGAGTTCTGCCTCTAAGACAGACAAAATTGCTCATTAACAAACGTTGGATTATTACTATCCAACTATTACTGTCTTGATGTTGAATTATTATTGTCTTGATATTAAACTGTTACTATCCGACCTCTCCTTAGATTGTTAACTATATCTAGAGTTATAAAACTCCATTTCAAGCAACATTGGTATTGTTGAAAAGCTAAGACACGAGGCTCCAAGTTCTCTGAAGGAAGGAGAACCCAGTTCTGCCTCTAAGAAAGTCAAAATTGCTCATCAACAAACATTGGACTGTTACTATCCAACTATTACTATCTTGATGTTGAATTGTTACTGTCTTGATATTGAAAAGTTACTATTAAACCTATCTTTAGATTGTTAAGTATATCTAGAGTTATAGAACTTCATTTCAAGCAACATTGGTGTCGTTGGAAAGCCAAAACAGGAGGATACAAGTTCTCTGAAAGAATGAGAACCCAAGTCTGCCTCTAAGACAATTAAAATTACTCATCAACAAACATTGGACTGTCATTGTCCAATTGCTATTGCATTAATATTAAACTATTACAATCCGATCTCTCCTCAGAATGTTATCTATATCTAGAGTTATAGAACTCCATTTCAAGCAAGATTGGTCTCGTTGGAAAGCTAAGACACGAGGCTACAAGTTCTGTGAAGGAACGAGAACCCAGGTCTCCTTTAAGACAGTCAAAATTGCTCATCAACAAACATTGGACTGTTACTATCCAACTGTTACCGTCTTGATATTGAACTGTTACTATCCGACCTCTCCTTAGATTGTAACTATAGCTAGAGTTATAGAACTCCATTTCAAGCAACATTGGTATCGTTGAAAAGCTAAAACACGAGGCTCCAAGTTCTTTAAAGGAAAGAGAACCCAGTTATGCCTCTAAGATAGTCAAAATTGCTCATCAACACCGTTGGACTGTTACTATCCAACTGTTACTGTCTTGATATTGAATTGTTAGTGTGTTGATATTGAACTGTTACTATCCGACCTCTCCTTAGATTGTAACTATATCTAGAGTTATAGAACTCCATTTCAAGCAACATTAGTTTCGTTGGAAAGCTAAGACAGGAGGATACAAGTTCTCTGAAGGAAGGAGAACCCAAGTCTGCCTCTAAGACAGTCAAAATTACTCATCAACAAACATTGAATTGTCACTGTCCAACTGCTACTACATTGATATTAAACTATTACTATTTGACCTCTCCCCAGATTGTTAACTACATCTAGAGTTATAGAACTCCATTTCAAGCAACAGTGGTTTCGTTGGAAAGCTAAGACAGGACGATACAAGTTCTCTGAAAGAATGAGAACCCGGGTCTGCCTCTAAGACAGTTAAAATTACTCATCAACAAACATTGGACTGTCATTGTCTAACTGCTACTGCATTGATATTAAACTATTACTATCCGACCTCTCCTCAGAATGTTAACTATATCTAGAGTTATAGAACTCCATTTCAAGTAAGATTGGTCTCGTTGGAAAGCTAAGACACGAGGCTACAAGTTCTGTGAAGGAACGAGAACCCAGGTCTATTTTAAGACAGTCAAAATTGCTCATCAACAAACACTGAACTGTTACTATCCAACTTTTACCATCTTGATATTGAATTGTTAGTGTTCGACCTCTCTTCAGATTATTAACTATATCTATAGTTATAGAACTTTATTTCAAGCAATATTGGTCTCGGTGGAAAGCTAAGACACGAGGCTTTGAGTCTTTGAAGGAAGAGGAACCTAGTTCTGCCTCTAATATAGTCAAAATTGCTCATCAATAAACGTTGGACTGTTACTATCTAACTGTTACGGTCTTGATGTTGAATTGTCACTGTATTGATATTGAACTGTTACTATTCGACCTCTCCTTAGATTGCTAACTATATCTAGAGTTATAAAACTCCATTTCAAGCAACATTGGTTTCATTGGAAAGCTAAGACTGGAGGATACAAGTTCTCTAAAGGAAGGAGAACCCAGGTCTGCCTCTAAGACAGTTAAAATTACTCATCAACAAACATTGGATTGTCACTGTCCAACTGCTACTACATTGATGTTAAACTATTACTATCCGACCTCTCCTCTGATTGCTAACTATATCTAGAGTTATAGAACTCCATTTCAAGCAACATTGGTTTCGTTGGAAAGCTAAAACAGGACGATACAAGTTCTCTGAAGGAAGGAGAACCCAGCTCTGCCTCTAAGACAGTCAAAACTTCTCATCAATAAACATTGGACTGTCACTGTCCAACTGGTACTACTTTGATATGAAAGTATTACTATTCGACCTCTCATCAGATTGTTAATTATATCTAGAGTTATAGAATTCCATTTCAAGCAAGATTGGTTTCGTTGGAAAGCTAAGACACAAGGCTACAAGTTCTTTGAAGTAACGAGAACCCATGTCTCCTTTAAGACAGTCAAAATTGCTCATCAACAAACATTGATCTATTACTATCCAACTGTTACCATTTTGATATTCAACTATTACTGTCCAACCTCTCTTCAGATTGTTAACTATATCTATAGTTATAGAATTCCATTTCAAGCAAGATTGGTTTCGTTTGAAAGCTAAGACACGAGGCTACAAGTTCTTTGAAGTAACGAGAACCCATGTCTCCTTTGTGACAGTCAAAATTGCTCATCAACAAACATTGATCTGTTACTATCCATCTGTTACCATTTTGATATTCAACTATTACTGTCCAACCTCTCTTCAGATTGTTAACTATATCTATAGTTATAGAATTCCATTTCAAGCAAGATTGGTTTCGTTTGAAAGCTAAGACACGAGGCTACAAGTTCTTTGAAGTAACGAGAACCCATGTCTCCTTTGTGACAGTCAAAATTGCTCATCAACAAACATTGATCTGTTACTATCCATCTGTTACCATTTTGATATTCAACTATTACTGTCCAACCTCTCTTCAGATTGTTAACTATATCTATAGTTATAGAATTTTATTTCAAGCAAGATTGGTCTCGGTTGAAAGAAAAGACACGAGGCTCCAAGTTCTCTGAAGGAAGGAGAACCCAGTTCTGCCTCTAAGACAGTCAGAATTGCTCATCAAGAAACTTTGGACTGTTACTATCCAATTGTTACTAACTTGATGTTGAATTGTTACTGTCTTGATATTGAGCTGTTAATATCTGACCTATCCTTAGATTGTTAACTATATCTAGAGTTAGAAAGTTAAGACATGAGGCTACAAGTTCTCTGAAGGACCGATAACCCAGGTCTGCCTCTAATACTGTCAAAATTGCTCATCAACAAACATTGGACTATTACTGTCTTGATATTGAACTGTTACTGTCCGACCTCTCTTCAAATTGTTAATTATATCTATAGTTATAGAACTTCATTTCAAGCAAGATTGGTCTAGTTGGAAAGCTAAGAAGGGAGGCTATAAGTTCTCTACAGGAAGGAGAACCCAGGTCTACCTTTAAGACAGTCAAATATACTCATCAACAAAAATTGGACTATTACTGTCCAACTGCTACTGCATTGATATTAAACTATTACTATCCGATCTCTCCTCATATTGTTAACTATATCTATAGTTATAGAACTTCATTTCAAGCAAGATTGGTCTCGTTGGAAAGCTAAAACACAAGGCTACAAGTTCACTTAAAAAACGAGAACCCAGGTCTGCCTTTCGGACAGTTAAAATTGCTCATCAACAAACATTGGACTCTTACTATCTGTTACCGTCTTGATATTCAACTATTACTGTCCGACCTCTCTTCAGATTGTTAACTATATCTATAGTTATTGAACTTTATTTCAAGCAAGATTGGTCTCAGTGGAATGCTATGACACGATGCTCCAAGTTCTCTAAGGGAAGGAGAACCCAGGTCTGCCTCTAAGACAGTCAAATATACTCATCAACAAAAATTGGACTATTACTGTCCAACTGCTACTGCATTGATATTAAACTATTACTATCCGATCTCTCCTCATATTGTTAACTATATCTATAGTTATAGAACTTCATTTCAAGCAAGATTGGTCTCGTTGGAAAGCTAAAACACAAGGCTACAAGTTCACTTAAAAAACGAGAACCCAGGTCTGCCTTTCAGACAGTTAAAATTGCTCATCAACAAACATTGGACTCTTACTATCTGTTACCGTCTTGATATTCAACTATTACTGTCCGACCTCTCTTCAGATTGTTAACTATATCTATAGTTATTGAACTTTATTTCAAGCAAGATTGGTCTCAGTGGAATGCTATGACACGATGCTCCAAGTTCTCTAAGGGAAGGAGAACGCAGTTCTGCCTCTAAGACACTCAAAATTACTTATCAATAAAAATTGGACTATTATTGTCCAATTGCTACTGCATTGATATTAAACTATTACTATCCGATCTCTCCTCATATTGTTAACTATATCTAGAGTTATAGAACTTCATTTCAAGCAAGATTGGTCTCGTTGGAAAGCTAAGACACGAGGCTACAAGTTCACTGAAGGAACGAGAACCCATGTCTGCCTTTCAGAAAGTCAAAATAGCTCATCACCAAACATTGGACTGTTACTATCCAACTGTTACCGTCTTGATATTCAACTGTTACTGTTAGACTTGTCTTCAGATTATTAACTATATCTATAGTTATAGAACTTTATTTCAAGCAAGATTGCTATCGGTGGAAAGCTATGACACGAGGCTTCAAGTTCTCTAAAGGAAGGAGAACCTAGTTCTCTAAAGGAAAGAGAACCCAGTTCTGCCTCTAAGACAGTCAAAATTTCTCATCAACAGACGTTGGACTGTTACTATCCAACTGTTACTATCAAGATGTTGAATTGTTACTGTCTTGCTATTAAATTGTTACTATCAGACCTCTTTTTAGATTGTTAACTATATCTAGAGTTATAGAACACAATTTCAAGCAACATTGGTTTCATTGGAAAGCTAAGACACGAGGCTATAAGTTCTCTGAAGGAAGGACAACCCAATTTTGCCTCTATGAAAGTCAAAATTGCTCATCAACAAACATTGGACTCTTCCTGTGATACTGAACTGTTCTGTCTTGATATTGAACTGTTATTGTTCGACCTCTCCTCAAACTTTTAACTATCTTTAGGGTTATAGAACTTCATTGCAAGCAACATTGGTCTCATTGGAAAGCTAAGACGGGCAGCTACAAGTTCTTTGCAGGAAGGAGAACCCAGGTCTGCCTCTAAGATAATCAAAATTACTCATCAACAAACATTGAATTGTTTCTGTCCAACTGCTACTGTATTGATATTAAACTATTACTATCCGACCTCTCCTCATATTATTAACTATATCTAGAGTTATAGAACTTCATTTCAAGCAACATTAGTATCGTTGGAAAGTTAAGACACGAGGCTACAAGTTCACTAAGAGAACGAGAACCCAGCTCTACCTTTCAGACAGTCAAAATTGCTCATCAACAAACTTTGGACTGTTACTATCCAACTGTTACTGTCTTGATATTGAATTGTTACTGTCTTGATATTGAACTCTTACTATCTGACCTCTCCTTAGATTGTTAACTATATCTAAAGGTATAAAACTCCTTTTCAAGCAACATTGGTTTCGTTGGAAAGCTAAGACACGAGGCTACAAGTTCTATGAAGGAACGAGAACCCAGGTCTCCTTTAAGACAGTAAAAATTGCTCATCAACAAACATTGGATTGTTACTATCCAACTGTTACCGTCTTGATATTGAAATGTTACTATCCGACCTCTCCTTAGATTATAACTATATCTAGAGTTATAGAACTCCATTACAAGCAACATTGGTATCGTTGAAAAGCTAAGACACGAGGCTCCAAGTTCTTTGAAGGAACGAGAACCCAAGTCTCCTTTAAGACAGTCAAAATTGCTCATCAACAAACATTGGACTGTTACTATCTAATTGTTACTGTCAAGATATTGAATTGTTACTGTCTTGATATTGAACTGTTACTATCAGACCAATTCTTAGATTGTTAACTATATCTAAAGTTATAGAACACAATTTCAAGCAACAGTGGTTTCGTTTGAAAGCTAAGACACGAGGCTATAAGTTCTCTGAAGGAAGGACAATCCAGGTCTGCCTCTAAGAAAGTCAAAATCGCACATCAACAAACATTGGACTCTTCCTGTGATATTGAACTATTACTGTCTTGATATTGAATTGTTACTGTCTGACCTCTCCTCAGACTTTTAACTATCTCTAGCGTTATAGAACTCTATTGCAAGGAACATTGGTCTCGTTGGAAAGCTAAGACGGGAGGCTACAAGTTCTCTGCAGGAAGGAGAACCCAAGTCTACCTCTAAGATAGTCAAAGTTACTCTTAAAACAAACATTGGACTGTTACTATCCAACTGCTACTACATTGGTATTAAACTATTACTGTCCGACCTCTCCTCATATTGTTAACTATATCTAGAGTTATAGAACTTCATTTTATGCAAAATTTGTCTCGTTAGAAAGCTAATACACGAGACTACAAGTTCTCTGAAGGAAGGAGAACCCAGTTCTGCCTCTAAGATAGTCAAAATTGCTCATCAATAAACATTGGATTGTTACTGCCCAACTGTTACTGTCTTGGTAATGAATTGTTACTGTCCGACCTCTCCTCAGATTTTTAACTATCTCTAAAGTTATAGAACTCCATAAAAAGCAAGATTGGTCTCGTTGGAAAGCTAAGACACGAGGCTAAAAGTTCTCTGAACGAAGGAGAACCCAGGTCTACCTCTAAAACAGTCAAAATTGCTCATCAACAAACATTGCACTGTTACCGTCAAACTATTACTGTCTTGATATTGAACTGTTACTGTCTGACATCTCTTTAGATTGTTAACTATATCTAGAGTTATAGAACTCTATTTCAAGCAACATTGGTCCCATTGGAAAGCTAAGGCACGAGGCTACAAGTTCTATAAAAGAAAAAGAACTCAGTTCTGCCTCTAAGACAGTCAAAATTGCTCATCAACAAAAATTAGACTCTTAGTGTCCAACTGTTACTATCTTAATATTGAACTTTTACTATCTGACCTCTTCTCAGATTGTTAACTATATCTAGAGTTATAAAAAGCTAAGACATAGGCCTAAAACATTCATGCGGAGTGAAAGACTCAATTCTGCTATTTGGAAGTCCAAATCCTAGCAACAACAAAGAAGTCAGAATCTGTCCTCCAGCCCAGACAATGTTTAGTGTTCAACTCATATCTCAAGTTCTAAAAGTCCAAATGCACTAATTCTTTTTTTGTTAGAAAGCTGAGACAATTTCCTAGAACTTTCATGTGGACAATCTGTTCAAATTCTGACGTTAGCAATGACATTTTGTTCAGACAAGAAGATAATGGTTGTCACCAAGTCAAGAGGTGGCCACCCACTCAATAATTAGTCATCAAATCAATAGTTCCAAATTTTAGCCTATAAAAGGAGGCATTTGCCATGCATCTTGTTTTTAGATCAAGATCATATTCTTGCTTTCTTTCTTTGTATTTTTGTAATGTTTAAGTTTTGCTTTCATTAATCTCTTATTATATATTTCTTTATTTGTAGTTTATACAATTAACCTCCCTATGGTTCAACCCCGGTTTTGCCTGGTGATTTATTACTTCGACACTCCTACACTTGGGAGAAGACATCAACTCTTTGGTCATGTCAAGTTTTTGGCATCGTTGCCGGGGAGGTAAATTCTTGTATAAATTATAATATTTATTTTATTTTCTCTTTTCACTTTTCTTGTATCTAACTTTGTTTCTTTTGTTTTGTTTCCTTTTCCTTTTGTTTTTGTTTTCCTTTTATTCTCTTCCTACACGTGTATGAGAGTTTAGTCACGTACATTAAGTAGTAGATTTTGTAGGGTATCCTCGTCATATTCAGAAAATATGGCCGAAGAAGATAATCAGTCACTTCATAATGAGAATAATAAGAATAATCGTGTGAGAACACTTAGAGACCACATGAATCCCACAAGAACAAGTGCACCCTCATGCATAGTTTTTCCTCCTGATGCATCTCATTTTAATTTTAAGTCAGACATTATTCAACTTTTACCTTTTTTTCATGGCTTAGATTTAGAAAATCCATACTTGAATTTAAGGGAATTTGAGGAGGTCTGTAACACCTATAATAACTCAAATTGTAGCATGAACACCATCAGATTAAAGCTTTTTCCTTTTTCATTAAAAGATAAAGATAAAACATGGCTACAAAATTTGAGACCATGATCTATTCGTGCTTGGGATGAAATGCAACAATAATTTTTAAAGAAGTTTTTTCCATCTCACAGAACAAACTCTTTCAAAAGACAAATCACCACTTTCACTCAAAAACCAGGAGAAACATTTTACCAATGTTGGGATAATTATCGAGACTTGCTTAATACTTGCCCTCATCATGGTTTTGAAACATGGAGATTGGTTTCACATTTTTATGAAGGCTTAACACCTAGAGATAGGCAAATGGTTGAATTGATGTGCAATGGAACTTTTAAAGATAAAGACCCTAATGAAGCAATGGAGTACCTAGACTTGCTAGCTGAAAATGCTCAAAATTGGGACACTACAGGCACTTATGAGGCACCAAGTAAAACCCAACCTCATACATCTAGTGGAGGTATGTACAACCTTAGGGAAGATCATGACCTCCAAGCCAAGTTTGCATCTTTAGCTAGAAAAGTCAAGGCACTAGAATTGAAAAAGAGTGGTCAATTAAAATCTGTTCAAGACATTGTGTGTCAAATCTGTGAAACCAATGAACATTCAACCAATGACTGTCTAACTTTGCCTTCTTTTAAGGAATGTCTCCATGAACAAGCTCATGCTTTAAACAGTTTCCAAAGGCCCAATCATAACCCATACTCGCAAACATACAACCCTGGTTGGAGAAATCACCCAAATTTCAGTCGGAAGAGAGATAACAATAATGCACAAACTTCACAGTCACTGTTTCAAGCACACCATAATTTCTAAAATTTTTATGGATATGCACCTCCTTATGCTCCCCCTCCTAGAAGAAATCTTGAGGAAACATTGTATGCATTCATTGAAAAGCAAGAGACAATCAACACTCAACTTGCTCAAAGCATGATATATTTTAAAGATACTCTTGCAAAATTGACATCTACTCTCAGTTTTCAAGAGAAAGGTAAGTTTCCATCTCAACCACAGCAAAATCCAAAGGGGCAATACAATGTGAACGCAAGTAGTTCTGGAAGCCAACACATGGATCAAGCCAAATCAGTCATCACTCTTCGCAGTGGTAAGGTTATTGAAAAACTCATTCTTGAACCTTGTGAGAAAGATGATGAGTCAATCTCTGAGGGTAAGGAAGGGGTTGAATTTGAACATTGTAAAGAAAAGACTGATTCTTCGCCAGCACTTCCATTTCCTCATGCCATGACCAAACAAAGGAAAGTCAATCACAACTCTGAAATCTTTGAAACTTTCAAACAGGTAAGGATCAATATACCTTTGTTGGATGCTATTAAATAGGTTCCTTCTTATGCTAAATTTTTTAAAGATCTATGCACTATGAAGAGAAAACTGAATGTGAAAAAGAAAGCCTTTTTAGCCGAACAAGTAAGTGCTATTCTTCAGAACAATAATGCTTTGAAATATAAAGACCCTAGTTGTCCTACAATTTCATGTTTTATTGGAGAACACAAAATTGAAAGAGCTTTACTTGATCTTGGAGCTAGTGTGAATTTACTTCCATATTCAGTTTTTCAAAGTCTCAATTTAGGTGAGTTAAAACCAACTTTTGTAACTCTTTTACTTGCCGATAGATCTGTAAAAGTGCTTAGAGGAATAGTTGAAGATGTGTTAGTACAAGTCGATAAGTTCATTTATCATGTGGATTTTATTGTCTTGGACACACAACCTGTTGAAGCATGTAATTCATTTCCTGTTATTTGAGGACATCCGTTTCTTGCAACTTCTAATGCATTGATTAATTATAGGAATGGACTGATGAAGCTATTTTTTGGAAACATGACATTGGAGATGAATATTTTCAACATTTGCAAGCAACCTGGAGATGATAATGATTTACATGAAGTGGACTTTATTGAAAAATTAGTTCATGACCAATTTCAAACCACTTCCAGTGAAATTGAGATTGATGAATCTAATGATTTGCAAATGGTTTATTTTCAGGAAGAATCAAAGGCAAATAGTTGGAGACCGAAAATTGAGGAATTGCCACCATGATCAATTGAGTCCATACCTTCAAGTGTTCAACCACAAAAACTGGATTTGAAGCCGTTACCATTCAATCTCAAATACTCATTTTTGGGAGAAAATAAAACTTTTCCGGTAATAATCTCTTCCAAACTTAATGCACATCAAGAAGGTAAGTTATTACAAACTCTGAAAATGCACAAAAATGCATTAGGATGGACCATAGCTGACATAAAAGGAATTAGTCCTTTGATTTGCACACACATGATTTATTTGGAGGAAAATGCTAAACCCTCTAGAGAAATGCAACGAAGGCTTAATCCTAATATGAAAGAAGTAGTGAAAAATGAAGTCATTAAGCTTCTAGATAATGGAATCATTTATCCTATTTCTGACAACAAATGGGTAAGTCCTACCCAAGTTGTACCCAAGAAGTCTGGAGTCACTGTGATAACAAATGAGAAAAATGAGTTAATTCCAACTAGGACCATTACTGGTTGGTGCATGTGCATTGACTATAGGAAACTTAATTCAACGACTAGAAAAGATCATTTTCCTTTACCTTTCATGGATCAAATCCTAGAAAGAGTTGTAGGTCATGAATTTTATTGTTTCCTAGATGACTATTCAGGTTACAACCAAATTGAAATTGCATTGGAAGATCAAGAGAAGACTACTTTCACATGTCCATTAGGTACTTTTGCATATCGAAGGATGCCTTTCGGATTATGTAATGCACCAGCCACATTTCAAAGATGCATGCTTAGCATATTTAGTGATATGGTTGAACGTTTTCTTGAGATTTTTATGGATGATTTTTCTGTTTTTGGTGATTCATTTGATGATTGTTTGACTGACTAAGAAAAGGTTTTGAGCAGGTGTGAGGAGAAGAATCTTGTACTGAACTGGGAAAAATGTCATTGTACTTCGTCAAATTGTTTCATCGAAAGGAATTAAGGTTGACAAATCTAAAATCGAGTTAATTGTTAATTTGCCATCACCAAAATCTATTAAAGATATTAGATCATTCTTACGACATGCTGGTTTTTATAGAAGGTTCATCAAAGATTTTTGTGTAATATCTAAGCCATTGAGTAAACTTCTAACAAAGGATAATATTTTTGAATGGACTGAACATTGTGAAGAAGCCTTTGTTAAACTTAAAAAATTTGCTTACTTCTGCTCCTGTCATTCAACCTCCTGACTGGTCATTACCTTTTGAAATAATGTGTGACGCTAGTGATTATGTCGTAGGTGCTGTCTTGGGACAAAGAAAAGATAAGAAACCTTATGTAATCTACTATTCAAGTAAAACTTTAAATAGTGTTTAAATGAATTACACCACCACTGAAAAAGAATTACTTGCAGTAGTATTTGCATGTGAAAAATTCAAGTCTTATCTTGTTAGCTCACCTGTTGTTGTTTTTAGTGATCATGTAGCATTGAAATATCTTCTTTCTAAGAAAGATTCTAAGGCTAGATTGGTGCAGTGGATTTTGCTACTTTAAGAATTTGATATCACAATCAAAGACAAGAAAGACACCGAAAATGTTGTTGCAGATCATTTGTCAAGATTGACAATAGATTCGAAATCTGACATCACACCAATTGATGACTACTTTCCTGATGAATCTTTACTTTCTGTCTCTACATTGCCTTGGTTTGCTAATATTGTTAATTTTCTTGTTTCAGGACAATTGCCAGCTCATTGGAGTACCCAAGATAAAAGAAAGTTCTTGAATGAAGTGAAGAACTTTTATTGGGATGACCCTTTTTTATTCAAATATTGTCCTGATCAAATATTTTGAAGATGCATTCCCGACAATTAGGTAAGTAATGTCATTAAATTTTGTCATTCTGAGGCATGTGGGGGTCGTTTCTCATCTAGAAAGACAACTGCAAAAATCTTACAAAGTGGATTTTACTAGCCCACCATGTTCAAGGACTCACATACATTCTGCAAGACTTGTGAAAATTATCAAAAGTTAGGATCTATTTCAAAACGTCACATGATACCTTTAAATCATATTCTTGTCATTGAGATCTTTGACTGTTGGGGTATAGATTTCATGGGTCCATATCTCCATTATTTGGTTTCTTGTACATATTAGTCGCAGTAGATTATGTTTTAAAATGGATAAAGGCAATTCCAAGTCGAAACAATGATCACAAAACAGTGATAAAGTTTTTGAAAGAAAATATTTTGAATCGGTTTGGAATCCCTCGAGCCACGATAAGTGATGGTGGAACACATTTCTACAACAAGTCATTTGAGTCTTTAATGAAGAAATATGGAATCACACATAAAATTGTCACCCCTTATCATCCTTAAACAAGGGGACAAGTAGAACTTGCTAATAGGGAGATCAAACAGATCTTGGAGAAAACAGTGAACTCTAAGAGTAATAACTGGTCTTTAAGACTTAATGATGCACTTTGGGCTTATTGAACTGCTTATAAAACATCATTAGGTATGTCACCTTATAGACTAGTTTATGGCCAACCTTGTCACTTGCCTGTTGAACTTGAACATAAAGCTTATTAGGCTATTAAAGCTTTCAATTTAAACCTTGATGATGCTAGTCAGCTGCGAAAATTACAAATAAATGAGCTTGAGGAAATAAGAAATGATGCATATGAAAATTCAAGAATTCATAAAGCAAGAATCAAAGAGTTTCATGACAAGAAAATACTGAGAAAAACATTCAATGTTGGTCAAAAAGTCTTCCTTTATAATTCTCGACTCCATTTATCCCTTTTATTGTGAAACATGTGAATCCATATGGGGCCTGTGATATCGAGAATCCAAAGAATGACAATGTTTTCAAGGTAAATGGACATCATTTGAAAGTTTACTTCGACAATTTTTCAGTTGAAAATGACTCTATTGAATTGAGTGATCCTGTATATAAAGACTGATTCTTTTTCTCATATTATTTTGTGTTTTGTTTTGGTGTAACTTTTGTTTTGCTAGTCTCTCTCACCCCGGTCAAATGGCAAATAACAGTACTTCGTGACTTAAGTCGGTTATTTTAGTTTCCCATAATAACTAATATCTGTATATATATTTGTGCAATTCTTTGCTCTTTCTTCCTTCTTTGAATCTCTTCTCCAATTCTCATTTGAAAATGGACACCACTCTTGAAAAATTAAAAAAGTATTTTCCCGCTTTGCCTCCAAATGCGATTGCAAAACTTTACCGTGTTAGGTGTGCAAGATTGAGGTTGTTAATGAATCATGAAATTCTTGAAGATATTCGTTGGCTAATTGAAGCAAAGGTCCAATTATTAGGCGAGTCCTCTAATTCTTTCATTTCATACATATCTGGGACAGGTAAAAGCACTTTTGTAAAGAAACGTCGTGCAAAACGACTGAAAGTATGTCAAATATGTTCCAGGTGGACTTATAATGCAACATGTCGTTCTTTAGGAATGGTATCTATAAACCTTGATGATAAAATACAATTGCTTAAGGATGGCCTGAGTAAGGGGTCTTTAGATAATCTTCTATTGACTCTTGAGAAGCATCCTAGAGGAGATGTGCATCGTGCAATTCATGATTAATGGTCACAATTCCATAAAGAACATGCTCGACATAGTCTTGAGAATCTGACTAAAAAGGACCATGTTTACTAGTTTTTAAGAAAACTGGATGGGAAGCCTATCCCTAACCCATAGAGAGCGTTTAAGTCGTTCTTGGATGTAAAATCAAGGGAAGATGTGAGCCACAATCACAACTACCTGTACATATACATGCTTTTTCAAAATAAATAAATAAATAAAGAGAGAGGGAGAGAGAGAGAGTGAGACTCCAGCTGACCTATATATAGGTGATATGATTACATTTTTAATTTCTCATCTATAAAATCTTCTCTTCCTTCCCTTCATTTCTACTCAAGCCATACATTCAACAGATATAGAAGTATGTAGAAATGGCAGGTTCCTTAAGTCATCACATAAGAAATATTTTATGTTTTCGGTGGATCCAGTCCTGAGAAAAGAAAAAGAGTTTTTAGAATCAGCAAATCATCTTGGTCAGGTACTAGTTGAGAGAAAGATTCATTTAGTGTATGGGGGAGGCAGCTTTGGGTTAATGGGGAGTGTATCAATATTTGCATTTTTAGGAGGTAGTCAAGTTTTGGGGGTCGTCCCCAAAGCTTTAGCAAAAGGGGACATCATTGGAAAAACAATTGGAGAGGAACTACAGGTCTCTACAATGTCTAATCGAATGAATACAATGTTTAACCATGCTGATGCCTTTATTGCCTTACCAAGAGGTCTGGGCACATTAGAAGAGATCTTTCATATTTCCTCTTGGGCCCAACTGCACATTCACCATAAACTCATAGGTCTATTAAATGTTAATGGTTTTTATGATAATTTGGTCTCTTTTCTTGATCAAGTTGTGGAACAGGAATTTCTAACATCTTCGGCACGACAAATCATAATCTCTGCTGCTACTGCTGAACAATTGATTGACCAACTATAATATTTCATCCCTGTAATTGATCCCTCAATGAGTCGCATAAATTGGTCAACTAAGGAAAGCCATAAAAAGCTTAGATTGGATTTGAGCCTTCGATTGTGAATCCTTGTGTCTTTTGGTTTTATTAATAGCATATTATTTTGTTTTGTTATTTCTTATATTTGTTTAAATGTGTTTCAGGTTTGTCAGTGTTCGTTGTTTCAGATGATGTCTTATATACTGTATCTTTCCACCTTATGACATTGAGGACAATGTCTCGTTCTGGTTGGGGGGAAAGGGTAGTAGTTGACATTAAAAAAAACTAACTTACTAACAATTTTTGCTATTATTAAAACCATTTGACAAAACTGTTATTAGGATGGCAGAGTAAGGATGAATTTTATTGACTCTTAAGACACATCTTAGTAAATATTCTTATCAAGGTCTATCAGAATACTTCTTGAAATATTCAGGTTGACAAACTCTCGCATTGTTATCACTTGAATCTGCTCATATACTTATTTAACAAGTATTCTTAAACCTTCATTTTCACACACACACACTTTAACATATGATTGTGGGTTGCACATTGGATTATTTCATTATTTATGTTCTTTTGTTAAAGGTAACAACTAAGGGAAAGGGATAGTATATAATTTGCAAAAAAAAAAAAACAAATTGATAATATTGATGATAATAAAAATGTAGATAAGTTTGGTTTCGCAGCCTCCCTAACCTAAGTAATTAAGCACGAATAGGTGTTTTAACACCTAATACCCTAAAGTCAACTGACTTGGGAGCTATTGGCCCAAAGCTTGTTACATAGGTTAAGGAGAGAGGCTTAAGGAAATCAAACATTGCACTATCTTCGTATCAGTATTACTAAGCTTGTAGGGGTGTCTCAACACCTAATGCCCTAAGACCATCTGGTCTGGGAGTCATTAGCTGAAAGTTCATTACATTGGTTAAAGATGCATTGTGTTTTAAGTTATATGTATATATATTAAAAAAAAGATAATAATCCCAACCCAAGGAAGTTAACCTTAAACATTAGAATATGATATTGTTTTATTCCAATAAAAGCCCCATCATCTATTTTTTCATACATTGAGCACATAAAAAGGAAGATTTATTAATATCTTGTTTAAGAAGTATGAAGCAGATATATAAATTTAATGAGAGTTTGTTTAGTTGGATAGATTAATGGAAGTTGAATGATGAATGCCTTGCTTTGTGGAACTTGCAAATTGTTTTTCTATTTTAACGCTTCGATTACTAGGGACTAGTAATAAGCTGGTTGGGGAGTGTGATTAGTATGTAAAAGTGCATTTTTATCAAGGTTTTATATCATCATTTTGCACTTGAAGTATCAATAACTCCTTAACTAAAGCATGTTTTATAATAACAAGTCTGATACTATAAGATACCTTTAATTTATGATAAATGTTCATCTTAAATGCAGGCCTATCACATAAATCAAAGGATTGATTGATGAGTTTAACTATTGAAATTGAGAAGACAAAGAGAGAGTTAAGCTTAGAAAAGAGATGTTGGTTCAGTCCAAACTGAAACACTATTAAGTCATTGGGTCATATCTGCAGTTGTAGATCTTGGATTTTAATTTGGTTTATATGGATAGAAAGCTAAGACATAGGCCTAAAACATTCATGGGAGTGAAAGACTCAATTCTGCTATTTGGAAGTCCAAATCCTAGCAACAATAGAGAAGTTGGAATCTATCCTGCAGCCTAGACATTGTTCAATGTTTAGCCCATATCTCGAGTTCTAGAAGTCCAAATGCACTAATTCTTTTTTTATTGGAAAGCTGAAGATAATTTCCTATAACTTTCATGAGGACAATCTATTTAAATTCTGATGTTAGCAATGACGTTTTGTTCAGACAAGAAGATAAGGATCGTCACCAAGTCAAGATGTGGCTACCCAATCAACAATTAGTCATCAAATCAATAGTTCCAAATTTTTCCCTATAAAAGGAGGCATTTGCCATGTATTTAGGCATCTTGGTTTTCATATCAAGATCATGTTCTTGCTCTCTCTATATTTTGTAATGCTTAAGTTTTGTTTATATTAATCTCTTATTTATGCTTTTCATTTCCTTTCCTTTATTTAGTTAACTTTTATATTATTTATGTTCTTATCTTGTTTATTTATGTTTCTCTCTTTCATTATGTTTAGCTAAGTTTATCATGTCAAGATGAAAAGGGTACACTAATGGTGTAAGAATAAGTATACTATAAACTCAACATGAACTCTAATGTTTGATACTAACATGTCTTGTATTTGTTATCTTATTCACTTTTAATACTTTGCTTGTTAAATGGTTAATCTAGATTTATATTGTATAACCCTTGGTACAACAAATACTTGGCACTTTCATAGCCCAACCGTATGGTATAACCGACACCTGTGCTATTAAAGGAACTTGACTTGTTGTTAACATAAATTATAATCATGAATACCTAACAATATTTACAAGTATTACCATTATTTGAATAAGATAACTAACGCAATCATGTTAACAATTTATAATCCGATTGGAACCTCCTTTGTGTGTGGTTTCTAGTTGAGTAATAAAAAGAGTTTATACTATACTTGTTTGAAATACCATTAGTGGATCCTCTAACCTTGACAATTATTTTATCCTTGTTTAATCCTTATATCAATATCATCTCAAAGCTCTCTTCAACTCTGTTTCTATTATTATATATTTCTTTATTTGTAGTTTATACAGTTAACCTCCCTGTGGTTTGACTCCGGTCTTGCCGGGTTATTTATTACTTCGACACTCCTACACTTGGGAGAAGACATCAACTCTTTGGTCGTGTCAGGTAGATATCTCTATGGACTTTGTTTTAGGTTTACCTAGGTTAAAGAAAAGTAAAGACTCTATTTTTGTTGTGATTGATGAGTCTTCTAAGATGATGCATTTCATTGCAAGCCATAAAACAAATTATGCATCTCATATCATACATTGTTTTTTAGGGAGATTGTACATTTGCATGACATTCCTAGGAGTATAGTGTCAGATCATGATATTAAGTTCCTTAGCTACTTTTAGAAGATTTTATGGGGAAAGTTGGGAACTAAACTCTTATTTTTTATAACTTGTCATCCTCAAACATATGGATAAAATAAGGTAGTGAATAGAACTTTATCACAACTTTTGCTTGTTGTTATTTAAAAGAATCTGAAAAGTTGGGAAGAATATTTGCCTTTTGTTGAGTTTGCTTATAATAGAATTGTGCATTCGACCACTAGCTTTTCTTCTTTTGAAATAGTTTATGGGTTTAATCCATTAACTCCTATGAACTTAATTCCTTTATCTTTTGAAGAAAGGGTAAGTTTAGATGGTGAAAGAAAGGAAAAGATGGTAAGACAACTATAAGGGAGTTCGATTGCAAATAGAGAAAAAGAGCAAATTGTACGCTTATAAAGCAAATAATCCAACCCGATGATTGGGTTTGGGTGCACATGACAACATTAAAGAACAATTTCCTGACCAAAGAAAATCAAAATTATAGCCTCATGGTGATGGTCCACTTTAGGTTTTAGAAAGGATCAATGACAACGCATACAAAATTGATCTTCTAGGTGAGTATGGTGTTAGTGCTACTTTTAATGTTACTGATCTTACTTTATTTGACATGAGTTTTGATTCTAGGTCGAATCCTTTCGAGGAGAGAGGGGATGATGTGAACTAGCCCACAAACACCAACAAAGACCCATTACATGTTCCAAACGGGCCAATGACTCGATCCAAGACAAAGGCATTGAATCATTGGTTTTGAAGGTTTCGACCAAGTCAGATTTGAAGGGTCCATTAGAGTATCAAGAGGAGTGATGCAACCATATTATTTGATAGTTTTACCCACATTTACCTAGTATTTTGCCTATGTTTTATATATAAAATGCCTTGATATTCTTTGTTTTATGTTTTAAAGGCACTTTTAGAAGTAAGATTCAAAAAGAAATAAATTGGAGATAATTGGCAGATTTGACATCCGATCGATGTTTCATGCAGAGCTTGAGCTCTAGAAGTTGAAACGAAGTGATTCCAATGGAATTAGATAGCTAGCATCCATACCTTTCTATACATATATGACAAGAAAAATAATAATAATAAAGAGCATGGAAATCACAGCCTTCAAAGACAAATCTCACATTCTGTTAATGTTGACCTTTCGCCATTCCAACTTGATGCAAACTCAATTTTTTTGGATTTCTGACTCGAAGACCTATTAGCCTACCAAATGCCAGCAGAAAACAAGCTTATATGAGAGAGATATGATTTTTCTAAGATGACACATGAATTTTGTTGTTGCGATGTCACGGTCGCACACATTAATTACCCTAGCTTCAAACACAACACACAAGATAGTATAGAGCAAGCAAGGGGTCGATCTCACGAGGAAGATTCAAGTCAGATTTTTTATGCTAGTTGATATGCAATTTGAGGGGGTTTGGACGTTATCTAGGCTCAAGCAAAAGAAAACAGAAAACTATCAAACGAAATTTATAAAATCAGAAAATTATCAAGAGAACAAACCTTGGTCATAAGCGCATATCCACCTACAGAAATCAGAACTGATCATGGAAACGAAACATCAATTTATATTCTGAATATTTATCTCTTCTTAACATTGGTTTGTTAACGGATCCGCCGTATAACTAACCCTAACCATCAAACAACCATAGTGTCTGCACTAGTAATTTAATTCAATGACAGCCTTAAGAACTAGATAAGTTGATTAATCAAGAAAACATAACTGTCCGCAGTCTATGTTTGATTTGATTGAATGTTCTCCCTAAGATTAATAATGTAGATCCGCCACAATTATTAAACTCAATTGCTTCACAAGTTCATATACCACAACTCCGGTTTTGATATCAAACTTAGCAATAGATTGTCTAAAATAATAACTTAGAGTCCGCTCCAGCAATTAAAATAAACAATCATAGGAAAAATAAGCATAGGAGAACAAACATATTCATCATATAAACTGAAAAGAAAAGGTAAAATAAATCTCACAGTTCTTGAAATCCGAAGGTTTCCGTGTCCTTGCAACCAAGAAAAAGTGTTTAGCCTTGCATGTTTGTTGAACAACTAATCAAAAAGAAGGAAGAATGTATAATTTAGGGTTTCTTAGAGGAAGGGGGTGTTTTTCTCTTCTTGGCTGGCTGCTGCCTCCTTCTGCTCTCCCTCTTTTCTTTTTATATCCTAGGAAACCCTAGGTCTCTATTTTACAAAATAGTTCTCCATTAAGTAGACTATTTACATTTAAGTACTTCAATAACTATTTTCCTAAAAAAAGAGAAATGGCCTTGCATGAAATCTTCAAGCTTTGACTTAGAGGAGCTAAATTGCTGAAATAAAAACTTGGATATCGGTTTAGATGCTTCAGAATGTAATTTGGACTCGTTTCTTCATGAAACCTGTTTGCTGGCAGAATTCAGATGTCATCTTTGAAAAATCATATCTCCCTCATATGACATCATTTTTGGCTTAATTTTATAGAACTTTGAGTCATGAATCCAACAAAATTGAGTTTGCATCAATTGGACTTCTGTAGCTCCAAATATTCAAGTTGGAATGGCAGATTGCGAGATTTGACTTTGAAGGCTGTGATTTCCATGCTCTTCCTTATTTTATTTTCTTGCCTTAGATGTCCAGAAAGGTATGGATGTTACCTTTTTAATGCCACTGGAATCACTTTATTTCAACCTCTAGAGCTCACGCTCTACATAAAACATCGACTGAAGGTCAAATCTGCCAATTATCTCCAATTTACTCCTTTTTGCATCTTTCATCCAAAAGTGCCTTCAAAACATAAAACAAAGAATATCAAGACATTTTATATATAAAACATACGCAAAACACTAGTTAAATGTGGGTGAAACTATTGAATAATATGGTTGCATCATCTGTCAGTAGACCCGTTTTTTGAAGAAACAAGTCCAAATTACTTCCCAAAGCATCCAAACCGACATCCAAGTCTTTATTTCAGCAATTTAGCACCTCTAAGTCAAAATTTAAAGCTTGAAGATTTCATGCAAGGCTATTTCTTCTTTTTTTAAGAAAATAGTTAGTAAAATACTTAAATGTAAATTGTCTACTTAGGAAAAGACTATTTTGTAGAAAATGGATTAAGGTTTCCTAAGATATAAAAAGAAAGAGAGAAAGGAAATAAGGGTGGCCAGAAGAGAAGAAAAACACACCCTTTCCTCTAATAACCCGAAATCATGCATTATTCTTTCCTTTTCATTAATTGTTCAATAAACATGCAAGGCTAAGCTCTTTTTTCTTGGTTGCAAGGACACATAAACCTTTGGATTTCAAGAACTGTGAGATTTATAATAGAGGCATGTCACATCTGCCCCTAGTATACAACCACCAAATTAGGATGAACATTTCGAGATAATGTGCGATGCTAGTGACTATATGACACGATCAAAGAGTTGATGTCTTCTCCCAAGTGTAGGAGTGTTGAAGTAATAAATAAACCGACAAGACCGGGGTCGAACCACGAGGAGGTTAACTGTATAAACTACAAATAAAGAAATAGATAATAACAGAAAAGAAGTTGAAGAGAGCTTTGAGATGTGATATTGATGTAAGGATTTAAACAAATATAAAACAATTGTCAAGGTTAGAGGATCCACTAATGGTATTTCAAATAAGTATAATATAAACTCTTTTTATTACTTAACTAGAAACCACACACAAAGAAGGTTCCAGTCGGATTATAAATTGTTAACATGATTGCATTTGTTATCTTATTCGAATAATGCTAATATTTGTAAATGTTGTCAAGTATTCATGGTGATAACTTATGTTAACAAGAAATCAAGTTCCTTTCATAACATAGGTGTCGGTTATACCATACAGTTGGGCAATGAAAGTGCTAAGTTTTTATTATACCAAGAGTTGTTCAACACAAATTTAGATTAACCATTTAACAAGCAAGGTATTATGAGTGAGTAAGATAATAAATACAAAACATGTTAGTATCAAACATTTTATTCTTATACCATTAGTGTAACCTTTTTACCTTAACATAAGAAACTTAGCCGAACATTATGAATAAGACAAACATAGATAAACAAGATAAAGACATAATTATATAAGTATAGTAAAGGAAATGAAAAGCATAAACAAGAGATTAAGGAAAATATAACATGGAATAAAACTTGAACATTACAAAATACAAAGAAAGAGAGTAAGAGCAAGATCTTGATCTGAACAACCAAGATGCCTAAATGCATGGCAAATGCCTCTTTTTATAGGCCAAAATTCAGAACTATTAATTTGATGACTAATTGTTGAGTGGGTGGCCACCTCTTCACTTGGTAACAATCCTTATCTTTTTGTTTGCAAAAAACGTCAATGTTAACATCAAAATTTGAACAGATAGTCCCCATGAAAGTTCTAGGAAATTGTCTCAGCTTTCCAACAAAATAAGAATTAGGTCATTTGGATTTCTAGAACTTGAGATATGGGCTGAACACTGAACTATGTCTAGGCTGCAGGACAGATTCTGACTTCTCTGTTGTTGCTACAATTTGAACTTGAAAACGGTCATTTTAAATCTTGGCCTCTTCATGAAAGTTTTAGGCCTATGTCTTAGCTTCTTATCCATATAAACCAGACCTAAATCCAAGTTCTACAACTCAAGTTATGATCCAATAACCGAATGGTGTTCCAATTTAAATTCAACCAGCATCTCTTTTCTAAGCTTAGCCCTCTCTTTGTCTTCTCAATTTCAGTAGTTAAACTCATCAATCAATTCTTTGATTTCTGTGATAGGCTTGTATTTAAAATGAACATTTACCATAAATTAAAAGTATCTTATATTATAAGACTTGTTATCATGCTTTAGTTAAGGAGTTATTGATACTTCAAGTGCAAAATGATGGTATAAAACCTTGATAAAAATGCACTTTTAAGTATTAATCACTATGCGCTAGGGGCTGTACTTAGACAAAGAATAAGAAAGAATTTGCATGTTATCGCCTATACTTCCCGCATGTTGGGCGGAGCGCAATGCAATTACCATACAACTGAAAAAGAACCTTTGCAATGGTGTTTGCTCTAGAAAAATTCAAGTCATATTTACTTGGTACAAAATTCATTGTTTTTATTGATCATGTAGCTTTAAGGTATATTTTGAAGAAAAAGAAGTCCAAACCAAGATTAATTAGGTGGATCTTGCTTTTACAAGAGTTTGATGTTGAGATCAAAGACAAAAAAAGGTGTTGAAAACCATGTGGCTAATCACTTGAGCCGACTGAGGACTAAGAATATACAAGCCGAAACAATAAGAGAGACATTCACTAACGAGTAGTTGTGTGTGTTACATTCCTCAAGACCATGGTATGCTGATTTGGTGAACTATTTAGTCACCAAAGAATTCCCTCTAGGTTTGTCTACATTCCAAAAGGCTAAGTTATGAACTGATGCTAAATATTATTTTTTGGATACTCCTTATTTGTGGAAATTTTGTATGGATCAAGTAGTTAAGAGATGTGTACCACAAGATGAATTTCATTCCATTCTTATGTTTTATCATTCTCATTCTTGTGGTGGGCATTTTGGAGCAAAAAGAACAGCCCATAAGATACTTGAAAGTAGTCTCTATTGGCCTTTTATTTTTAAAGATGCTTATTACTTTTGCAAATCATGTGAAAATGCCAAAGAATAGGTAATATCACTTATAAGAACCAAATTTCTTTAACGAATATTCTTGTAAGTGAAATTTTTAATGCTTGGGGTATTGATTTTATGGGTCCATTTCCTTCTTTTTTTGGTAATCTTTATATCCTTCTTGTTGTTGATTATGTGTCTAAATGGATTGAGGCAAAAGCCACACGAACTAACGATGCTAAGGTTGTTTTAGATTTTTTTAGGACTCATATATTTGATAGGTTTGGAATCCCTAAGGCTATCATTAGTGATCATGGCACTCATTTTTGCAATCGTTCAATGAAAGCATTACTTCACAAACACCATCTGACTCATCGAACTTCCACGGCCTAGCACCCTCAAATAAATGGCCAAGCTGAAATTTCAAATCGAGAAATCAAGTTCATTTTAGAGAAAACAGCGCAGCCTAACCAGCAAGATTGGAGTCTACGACTTGGTAATGCACTTTGGGCTTATCAGACTACTTACAAATCAACTATGGGAATGTCACCTTATAGGGTGATTTATGGAAAATCATGTCATCTACCATCGGAGCATGAACATAAAACTTTTTGGGCCATTAAACAATGTAAAATGGATTATGATGCTATCGGGATTGCAAGAAAGTTGCAATTACAAGAGTTAAAAGAGATACGGAATGATGATTATGAAAATGCAAGGATTTATAAAAAAATAGACCAAGAGTCTTCATGACTAAATAATTACAAGAAAGGAGTTTCATGTTGGAGACAAAGTCCTTCTTTATCATTCATGTTTAAAACTTTTTCTTGGAAAGTTGTGCTCTCGTTGGATTGGACCCTTTGTTGTTTCTAATGTTTTTCCTTATGTTGCAGTAGAAATTACAAGTTTAGAAACCAACAAAATGCTCAAGGTCAATGAGCATCGCTTGAAACCTTTCTATGAAGGTTGGACAGTAGAACTCACCACTTCCGTGTAGTTAGCTGAATCAATCTATGAAGTATGAGCATGTGATGTGTCGAGCCAATGAGATAAAACAAAAGGTGCTTATTGAGAGGCAACCCAATAAAAAAATCAGATTTGCTTTCTTTTTCCCTTATCTTTTATTTTTTGCATTTTACTTTATTTTTGTCATTTTCCTACATTCCTTTTTTTTATTTCAATATTGAGGACAACGTTGTGTTTAAATTGTAGGAGTATTGAGATAATTTTGGTTTTCTTTGTTGTTTTTCAAAAACAAAATCCAAGTTTTATCATTTGAACTCCCATTGGTTTATGAGAATATGAGTATTATGTATGAGAATTAGTTAAGATAGATAGATGAAAATATAAATTGAATGAATGATTGTGTATGCAAGTTTTAAAGTTTAATTAGTCTAGAGATTGACTTTGAAAATATATCATGGTGACTTTATGGTCTTATACCAATTCAAGCTTTTAAGCCTTCAACATTATATTCTTTAATTGTGCATACTTTCAATGATATGTATCTCTAAAACTTGCTTCATATCTTATTGAGATTACATTCATATTACATGTGTGCATGAAGATGATAAAGTCATTAGGAATTTTAACCACTTGAGCCAAAAAGTCAACCTAAAACATATTATCCTTAGTGAGCCTTTTTGAGCTTGTTCATCTTTTCTTTACTTTACCCGTGTGTAAGCGTTAACTTTTTAGATGTTTTCCTTTTCCCCTGACCAACGATTAGTAGAGCATATACTTGTTGATATCTCATGGATAGTGGTTGGAAATTGTGTGAAAAAAAGAAAAAAAAAGTGATACTTAATGAAAAGATGGGCAAAGTTGTCGAAGGAAAAGAAAAGAGAGAAAGAAAAGAAAAGAAAAGTGTTCCATTGTATTCTTAAAATTTTATGTTGATGGAGCTTGAAATCAAAAGAAGTTAGGTATTGGTGCTTAAAGATGGAAATTTTGTGTGTTTTGATGGGATATCTTATTTCAAAAATCATATTTTTTTTAGAATGCTCTACTTCCTTTGGTTTTAGCATTTTATTTTCCATTCTTTTACCTCACCTTAACCTTAGCCCCATTACAACCAAAAAGTAAGACCTTTTGATTCATGCATTGCTTGTAGTATTTTAGTAATAGAGATGAGATTGAAAATCAAACTTATGGTAGAACATATTTATTAATTGAATTTGAGAGATTTAAACACATAAGCCCTAAACATGTGAAAGTTGGAGTGTATATCAATGAGAGGACCTATCACTTTGACATGACATAGATTTCATTTAAATCCCAACGGTTAATTGAGTTTTGAAATTCACATGTAAATAAATTCATGAAAAATCATGTTTTTTATCCTTCTTGATTGTATTCTTGTTTATAATGCATGTACTCTTGGACATTGATGGGAGATTAAGAGATTGGTTGACACAATCAAAAGAGTAATGTCTTATCCCAAGTGCGGGAGTGTCGAAGTAATAAATAACCTGGCAAGACCGGGGTCGAACCATAGGGAGGTGAACTATATAAAATTATAAACAACAAATGAAAAGGAGTTGAGAACTTTTGAGATGTGATATTGATGTGAGTATTAATCAAAGATAAAAGCAATTGTCAAGGTTAGAGGATCCATTAATAGTATTAGAAATAAGTATAGTATAAACTCTTTTTATTAATCAACTGGAAACCACACACAAAGGAGGTTTCAATCGGATGATTTATCCTTAATAGTTCACTATAAATTTTTAACATGATCATATTAATTATCTTATTTTAGTAACACCATACTTTTAAATATTGTCAGGAATTCATGATGTTATCTTATGTTAACAACAAATCAAGTTCCTTTCATAGCACAGGTGTCGGTTATACCATACAAGTGTCGGCTATGAAAGTGCTAAGTATTTGTTGTACTAAGGGTTGTACAACACAAATCTAGATTAATTATTTAACACGCAAGGTATTAAGAATTAGTAAGATAAAAAGATAAGACATGCTAATAACAAAATTTCTTTGATATAAACATTAAAGTCCATGTTGAGTTTATATTATACATATTCTAACACCATTAGTGAAACCTTTTCACCTTGACATAATAAACTTAGCTAAACATTGTGAATAAGAGAAACATAAATAAACTAGATAAAAACATAGTTATGATAAAAAGCATAAACAAGAGATTAATGAAAGCAAAACTTAAACATTACAAAAATACAAAGAAAGAAAGCAAGAATATGATCTTGATCTGAAAACCCAGATGTCTAAATGTATGGCAAATGCCTCTTTTTATAGACTAAAATTCAGAACTATTGTTTGATGACTAATTATTGAGTGGGTGGCCACCTCTTGACTTGGTGACAACCATTATCTTCTTGTCTGAACCAAACGTCTTTGCTAACATTAGAATTTGAACAGATAGTCTTCATGAAAGTTTTAGGAATTTGTCTCAGCTTTCCAACAAAACAATAATGAGCTCATTTGGACTTTTAGAACTCGAGATATGGGCTAAACACTGAACAATATTTGGGCTGCAAGACAGATTCCAACTTCTCTTTTGTTGCTACAATTTGAACTTGAAAACGACCGTTTTGAATCTTGGACTCTCATAAAAGTTTTAGGCCTATGTTTTAGCTTTCCATCCATATAAACCAGACCTAAATCCAAGTTCTACAGCTCCAATTATGATCCAATAACCGAATGGTGTTCCAGTTTGAATTGAACCAGCATCTCTTCTTTAAGCTTAACCCTCTCTTTGTCTTCTCAATTTCAATAGTCAAACAAATCAATCAATCCTTTGAATTGTGAAACATGCCTGCATTTGAAATGAGCATTTACCATAAATTAAAGATATCTTATATTGTCGTACTTGCTATTATAAAACATGCTTAAGTTAGGGAATTTAATGATACTTTAAGTGCAATATGATGATATAAAAACTTGATAAAAAATGCACTTTTAAGTATTAATCATTGGTCATAGTTAATTTACTTATTTAATTTAAGTTTGATTTCATCTCTCCTTTCTCGAGGATGAGCAAGAGCTAAGTGTGGAGGTATTTGATACAACCATATTATTTGATAGTCTTACCCACATTTACCTAGTATTTTGCTATGTTTTATATATAAAATGCCTTGATATTCTTTGTTTTATATTTTGAAGGCACTTTTGGATGTAAGATTCAAAAAGAAGTAAATTAGAGATAATTTGTGTAGAGCTTGAGCGCTAGAAGTCGAAACAAAATGATTTTAGTGGAATTAGAAAGTTGGCATCCATACCTTTCTATACATATACGGCAAGAAAAAAAAAGAGGATGGAAATCGCAGCCTTTAAAGACACATCTCGCATTTTGTAAATGTTAACGTTCATCCATTCCAACTTGAATATCTTGAGCTAGAGAAGTCCATTTGATGCAAACTTAATTTTGTTGGATTCCTGACTTGAAGACTTATCACCCTATCAGCCTACCAAATGTCAACATAAAACAAGCTCATATGAGAGACATATGAGTTTTCTAAGATGACACATGAATTCTGCCACCAGTCAAGTTTTGTTAAGAAACAAGTTCAAATTACTTCCCAAAGCATCCAAACTGACATCCAAGTCTTTATTTTGGCAATTTAGCTCTTCTAAGTTAAAAGTCAAAGCTTGAAGATTTTATACAAGGCTATTTATTCTTTTTTAAGAAAATATTAGTGAAATACTTAAATATAAATAAATTGTCTACTTAGGAAAGGGCTATTTTGTAGAAAAGGGATTATGGTTTCCTAGGATATAAAAAGAAAGAGAGAAAGGAAAGAAGGGCGGTCGAAGAGAAGAAAAACACACCCTTTCCTCCAATAACCCGAAACCATGCATTCTTCTTTCCTTTTGATTAGTTGTTCAATAGACAAGCAAGGCTAAGCTCTTTTTCTTGGTTGTAAGGACACAGAAACCTTCGGATTTCAAGAACTGTGAGATTTATTTAATATTTTATTTTCAGTTTATATGATGAATATGTTTATTTTTCTATGCTTATGTCTTATGATGGTTTATTTTAATTGCTAGAGGGGACTGTAAGTTATTATTGTGAACAATCTATTACTAAGTTGGATATCAAAATCGGAGTTGTGGTATATAAACTTGTGAAGCAACTGAGTTTAATAATTATGGCAGATCTACGTTATTTGTCTTAGGGAGAACATTCAAACAAATTAAACATGAACTGCAAACAATTATGTTGTCTAGATTAATCAATTTATCTAGTTCTTAAGGCTGCCATTAATTAAATTACCAGTGTGGACACTATGATTATTTGTTGTTAGGGTTAGTTATACGACGGATCTGTTAACTAGCTAATGTTAAGAAAAGATAAAGATTTAGAATATAAATTGATGCTTTGTTTCAATGATCGGTTCTAATTTCCAAAGGTGGATGTTTACTTGAAACCAAAGGTTTGTTCTCTTGATAGTTTTCTAATTTATTAATTTAGCTTGATTGTTTTCTTCTACTATAGCCTCAATAACCTTAATCCCCCCCCCCCTCAATTGCATATCGTATAGTATAAAAATCTGAACTAAACCTTCCTCGTGGGATCGACCTATTGCTTGCTCTATACTATCTTGTTTATTTAAGCTAGGGAAATTAATTTGTGTGACCATGACATCGCAACAAGGAGGCCTTAATACATTTTATCTATGTGCAAGAGCGCCCTATCCAACCTTATTTGGGTAATGAGGTGAGAAGAAAACACAACAAATGAAACAAAAGAATCTTACTACAACTTGGAAACAACATGGATGGCTACCTTTTCCTTTTGTTTCTAGGATTAACGGGCTACATGAAAGGCTATAAATAAGCCTTAAATCAGTTCTGTAATATTTTCTTTCCTTCTCTTCTTCTTACTGCAAAACATGGATTTAATATTATGGGCTTTATTTTATTTTGTTAGCTATAGCCCAAGGCTTGTTTGGAATTAATTAAACTTTGTTTTCAGCTAGGATCTAAGGCTTGTTTGGATCAAGTTATGGGTTTTCTAGTTTAAGGTTTTTGGGACAGTTTTGTAAGTTGGCCAAATCAGTCCAATAAGGTAGATCCATTAGGGTTCATTTTTCAAGAACTATTTAAACTCATGTAACCTAAATTTTGGCAGCCATGGATGAATATTACTTTAGAATTTTTCAATTTTAACATGCGAGAGTGATTCTTGTATTCTTTAGTTCTTGAACGAACTGAATTTGACTTATCGAAGATTAACTTATTTCGTGGCGTCAATCTACTTCATTTCAATAGTGTTGGTGCCTTGAGGCAGGTTTCCATTAGTCACACTCCTATCAGACCTATTTCGGATTTCTAGGATCAAATTTTAATCTTAATTATGGGTTGTGTGACCACGTGATCATAGGGTTCGCATCACAAGAGAACTCATCTTAGAAATTACAAACCTCATCCATCAAGAGATAGAGAGATGACAAAGAAAGGAGGGCCTATTGACGCGAACCTCGTGGTCACGCAACCCATAATCAAGATTGAGATCTGATCCTGGAAAGCCGAAAGAGGTTTGATAAGAGTGACACAATAGAAACTTGTCCCAAGGCACCAACACTATTAGAATAAAACTAAAAAGATTAGAAGTATTATTGATTAAAAAGTTTTTCGAAACTTAGGCTTACAAGAGTTTAAGTACTTCTGAATAATTAACCCTAATGAATCTACCATTGTGGGTTGAATTGACCCACTGACAAAAATGACTTAAACCCTAATCCAAACAAGCTTTGCATCCTAGCTGAAAACAAAGTATTAATTAAGCTCAAACAAGCCATGGGTTGTAGCTAACAAAATAAAATTTAGCCCATAATATTAAATCTATGTTATGTCATGAGAAGAAAAGAAGGAAAGAAAATATTACATAATTTTGATTCAAGGCTTATTTATAGCCTTCAATACAACCCACCAATAAGCTCTTCTTGAACATTACTTAAATTAATCAAGGCTTGTTCTTCATTATTTATTATCTTCTTAAAGTCCACCTTAACCATTGTGTCTTGAAGAAGTCTTTTTAAACCTCTTAGGCTTAAATCTTGTCATCGGACCAACTAGAGCCTCTAACGGATCTCTAGGTGTTGCTTGGATCGCATCATTCTCTCTCTCCTCAAAAGGATTCATCCTTGAATCATCACCTTACTAATTTGTATCCTCTGTTAGCTATGAATGGATATTGCTCATTCTTTTTCTTTATCTATTGTCGTATCTTTGCATGTAAGTCTTTCACTAGTTGTATTTTTTATTACCATCAAGTTAACCCTTTCATCAATAGGTAAATGAATCAAGTCTAATGGTGTTAAGGATTAAAACCATAAACAATCTCAAATGATGAATAAATAGTAGTAGAATGCACACTTCAATTATATACAAATTTAATAAATAACAAACAATCTTCCTGATTTTTAAATTTTATTTTAATGATAGCTCTTAATAATTGAGTTAAATTCATGTTTACTATTTCACTTTGACCATATGTTTGTTGATGAGAAGTAGTAGAAAATAAGATTCTACTTTCTAATTTACCCCTGGAAAACCTTCCAAAAGTAGCTAAAAAATTGAACATCATGATCAAACACAATGCTTATTGGAACATCGTGTAATCAAACTACCTCCCTAAAAAATAATGGGGTCAAAATAACATTTTCTTTTAAAAAGTTAAAAGTTATATTGATGACACTGTAAACACAAATAACTTAGCCCTCAGAAATTAGAATCTCATCAATATCTGAAAGCTCATTTGGAATCTCTCCAAATAATGAACTTCATAAACTAATATGCCTTATATTAATCAGAACAAGGTTTTAAATAGCCAAATTACAAACAACTGAAATTGAAAGATTAAACGACTACTATCCATTACAAAAAGCAGCATCCGCATTCCACCACTTGTTCATAAATCAAGGAAAATAAAGGGAATAACCAACTATAAGGGTTCATCATCTTTTCCATTAAGATTTCCTACATAAAAGAATCATTTTTATAAGTTTTTTGTACCTTCTTATGCCAAGTTGATACAATGATAGTAATTGAATTTAAATTCCCTTATTGGACCCTATCTAATATACTAAAATCATTAATATCCTTCGTGACAAGCCTTCTTGATAATGCATTTGTTGCAAGGTTTTCTTACCCTTTCTTGTAATAGATTTGATAGTTGAGTCCTAACAATTTGGTTAACCTTTTTCATTGCAAGGGTGTATGAATCTTTTTTTCCATAAGATACCTTCGACTCTCATGGTTTGTTTTGATAACAAACTAATGATGCTCTCAGGTTAGCAAATGCAATATGGATTTTTTTATTTGTTGCCTTTTGACTTGTGACTTATTATTTGGAGAGGATTCTTTTCCTAACAATGCTATGATATTCAACAACTTATATTTTGGAGTCTTCTAGTTCTATAAGGATGTTTAGTCAACAACAACATAGTTTTCAAGTGTGGTAAAGATTCCTTGATGTTCTAATATCTTTTTATTACATGGATTCCTTATTTATCCTAACTATATAAAGAACTGAGGGTTGATGGTATTTAATTGCAGATTGCTTTGTTTGTTTTGGACTATTTAAGCTTGTTTTATGAAGAACTATATTTATCATTTAGGTTTTGTATTATTTTTATTTTGGACTTATTTTAGTTTCAGTTTGAATTTTTACTTTAATTTTGGCTCATGATAGCCCATTAGTCATTGTTTAGGATTTATTAAGCTTTTTGAGCTATGTTTTTTGTTGGGCTTTGTTTTGGGCCTTAGGTGTAAGCCCTCGGATAAAATAATCACATCTTAATTTAGTAAAATAAAATAAAATACAATGGATGTGAAGAAATGATTAAATTGAACAAATTAATTGGATTAAAAGAGAAGTTATTTAATGAGAGGGGTGAAGTTGAAAACAATAATAAAGGAGTAAGGAGTTAGTAAAAAGAAAGAGAAATAGTGGGTCAATGTATTAATAAAAGGAATTGTGGGGTCAGTGTGAAAATATAAGTAAATATGATGGGTAAGATGTAAACAAGGAAAGAACATAATTCTAAATAAAAAGAAATCTCTAGAAATTCCTAGAGTAATGGTCGACCAAGGAGAGGAAGAAAGAGGGAAAAACATTTGAGAGTAAACCTTGTAAATTCATCCTTTGAATAAAAAAAAGAAGTGATGGTAAGTGAGCCAAGTGTGCTTCAAGTAAGATTTAGGAAGAAAACTTTGAGAAAACCTAGAGAATTTACTTGTGGGAAGGGAAAGGTTAGAAGAATGAAGGAAGGAAAGAAGAAAAAGGGTTGTTCTCAATCTCTTGACTTATTTTCTTTGTAATAGAAGGTAACAAGCTCTCTTATTAAGTCACTTGAATTTGTTTGTGTTTTCCTTGAATAATTGAGATTAGAATATCTTAGTATAGGTTAAGAATTTTGTTAAATAATGATAGATGGAGGCATTTTGTGTTTATAGTGGCTGGAAATGATGGAAAAATGCATGGGAAACAAATTTATACTTGTTGAACTTAGAAATAAAACTAGACAGCTGCCTCTCAATTTTTCTACTAAGATTTGAACCCTAAAATGATAGAATTTGAGATAATTTCCTTCATAAAAGTTGTAGAAATGGATGTTAACTTTCTAATGCGATTGACTTTGCTTAAATTGGAGTGACAAAACACTATATATGAAAGAAAAACAGAAGATAGTAAAAACTGGGAATCAGTAGGATAGATTTTCGGGTTTCTGAAATTTATGAATTTAGGCATGTAGATGGAAAACTAGGTATATTCATCTTCATAAAAGTTGTAGACCCATGTTTTAGCGTTCCAAAGAAACAAACCACGTATAAAACCGAGTTCTATAGCTTCAGTTATACTCAAACTCTAAACAGTATTTAGAATCTGTTATGTTGAGCCACCTAAAACTTGTACATTGGTAACTTTTGTTGGGAATTGGTTTTTATTACAAAATGTTGAATTATGAAGGCAATGAAAACAGTACGTATATGTGTGTATGTGTGGTTAAGACTCAAAATTTAAATTAGTGTAACTATTGGTACATATGTGGAAAATAAACAAGAGTAGGGGATGACTAGTAGAGCACAGATTTCATGTAGGTGTCTAGCACTTAGATCTTTAATTTAAAGTCTCTTTTAATTCTTTACCTTAGCTCCTAATAAGATGTAGTTCAAATTTTAGTATTGTATGTAGTGTTTGAATGATAGTTGAACCAGTACCAGGTTTGGGACTAGTGCTCAGTGAATGAGTTGATGATTAGACCAACTTCTTGGTATAGGGTTGGTGCCATATGAATGGGTTGGGTTAGATCAGTGTCCTGGTTTAGAACTGGTACCCTGTGATGGGCTGTTAGTTGAACCTGTATTCTGGAATGGAATCAATGCCCTGAGAATGGGCAACCAATAGAATCAGTTATTATTAGACAAGATTGGTGTGTTGACAAGTGGAAGATTATAGAAATTGATGATAGGTGATGAATTAAAAGCAAATTGTTAATGTAATGAAAAATGTACTAGATCATCATAATAATTTAGTCATGTTTATGCAAATTAATATGCAGGTTCATCTCAGCAACGTAACACTTAGTTAATACATGGAAGTTCTCTCTGTATAGTCACTTAAGTTAACAGGAAAATAAAAGAATTTTCTTTTGGATTGTATTTAACAATACTTCTAATTTATATTTATAAAGTTATGTAGTACTATTTTGTGAAAACTTTATGTAGTAATTTGAATTTTACATTATGTTAATGTATGAATGCAATAGCCCATTAGTCATTGTTTAGGGTTCAAGATAGCCCATTAGTTATTGTTTAGGGTTTATTAAGTGTTTTAAGCTTTAGTTTTTGTTGGGCTTTGTTTTGGGCCTTAGGTCTAGGGTTCATAAGGTTGTTTGTTAAGTCTATCAATCAAACTTACGATCCAAGTCATGTATGTCATTGGATTTAATTTTTTTTTAATACTAGATGTTAGTTCTCATTTAATTATTTAACAATAAAGCACATGCGAATCTTTTTGTATGAAATAGTTTTTTAAAAGAAAAATAGTTGGGTCATGCATGGGATTGAGATAGCAAAATCAAATTTAATTGTTTTAATCTAAATAACAAAAAAATATTTTTTTATTTTAAGTTCAAATAAATAGGTAATTGATATCAAAGAGTTAAATTATATATATATATATATATATATATATATATATATATATATATATATATATAATAAAAAGATAATTGATAACAAATGGTGAAATTATTTTTTTTAAAATTGAGGGACCAAAAATGCATTAAACAACAAAAAAGAAAAAAAAATACATTTAATACATTTTCACATGGACGTTGTGGCTTAATCTGTCAAAGATGCAATCTAGATTATGAACTCAACTATGTTAAATACATATTTTTTCTTAAATTTATTTTCACTTAAATATAAATAACAAAAAAATAAGCCTAGACAATATGGGCATGGTGCCCCAGCATACGGGCATAAAAAAAAGGCCTAGGGCCGAGCACCTTGACCTTTATTTTTTATTTTTTATCTTTTTAAAGGGAAGATGATCTGTCTTCCTCCCCTATTTTTTTTTAAAAAGTAATCAGATAACATGTTATTTGTTGAGGTAGACAACATATTGTTTATTTGCCCAGATTTTGGCCACCATTATGGTAGCTGAAAAATTAAGGCAACATATTTTTTACCCTAAAAACTCATTTTCCACCTATTTTAATCTAAAAACACCTTAAAAAAAATCCTCTAAAAACATCTAAAAACTAATTTACCAACTTAATAAACAAAAAAAATATCACAAAATCAAACTAGGTAAAGTTTTTCTTCCTCGATTTCAATATTTTTTTTGGTATTATTGAGGTTCTAAACAACCATTATAAAACTCTTCATATCGAATAAAATCTATTGAAATCAATTTTAATTATTTTGGTGGTCGAAATCAGTGTAAACAATATAATAACTTATAGGTATTTTATGCTTAATTAAATTCAATGATCATTAAATTGTAGCAGAGATCATTTTTTAAAATATTTTTTACTTGAAAATATATTAAAATAATATTTTTTTATTTTTTAAAATTTATTTTTAATATAAATCTATCAAAATAATATATATATATATATATATATATATATATATATATATATATATATATAAACGCAAACCAACCATAATCCCAAATACACCTAAACTTTTCCGCACCACGCCAAGCGTCAAAATCAAGCTTGGGAGGTCCTTAGCCACTCGCCTCCTCGAAAACTAGCTATTAAAATCGGTGGATTTTCTTGTATCGACCTTGGGGGTCTGCAACCTCGTAGACAGAGATTAGATTGACATGGCAGACTCTACAGTCCAACAGAGCCGATCGAGAGACCTAGACAAGCTACTTCTCAGACCCGGCAATCTCGTTGCTCCCACCTTCGAATCTGGTGTTCAAGTAAGCTCTTTCGTTCTTGGAAATTTTAACAAACTCCCGGCGTGCAATCTTTTTTTGAACTATTTGTTTTGTTTTAAATGTTGTAGTTGAGAGATGATCTTCAAGAGTATGCAAGATTATTGGTAATTGGGGCCGGTGGTTTGGGTTGTGAGCTGCTAAAGGACCTAGCTTTATCAGGTTTTAAAAATCTGGAAGTCATTGATATGGACCGTATCGAGGTTACTAATCTCAATCGCCAGTTTCTTTTCAGGTTCCTGCTTTCTCAACCTTAACCCACGTGTTTATGTGCTTTTACCATTTCTTTTCTCTGTTCAATTCGTGGCTGTTTTAATTGGTATATGCCCTTTCGTGGGTTGTCGGTTAAATTGCACTTTGAAGTATTTTTTTTCCTATATCAACTGCGAAGAGAAAAGAAACAATGTGAAACCTAGTCAAAGGGTTCTTACTTAAACTGGGGACCTAATTTAGGTATAAGTGCATTTAGGTAAATCTGTTTCAAGGGAGAAATATGGCTGTTTGGATGATAATTGATAAATAAAAGTTCATCTTGCAAGAAGGCTAAGGAGAAGTAGTACCTTTAGTGTGGATTAGTGATAACCTAGTATTCTTGTGAATAAAGGATTAATTTTAAGAACCTGTTGGTATAAGGAGAAAATAAACACCTTGTTTACTTGACAATGTGAAATGGCTGCAAGAGGGTGGTTGATAATTCTTAATTTTCTCAGGACCAGTATGGACTATCAAGCAGGTGCTTCATTGTTTTATCAAATATGACTAGATCTATGTGTATTATTAAGTGCATATTTTTTCCTCTCCTTGTTTGCAAGTATTAGTGTTTTCATTTATTGTACACCTTAACATAACAAAAAGTGTAACTTATCTGCTTTGATGTTTCAACATTGTCATAGCTCTTTAGTTCTGATTAGAAAGTCACTCATGATATAGTGTTCTTATTGTAGGCTCGAAGATGTTGGGAAGCCTAAGGCTGAGGTGGCAGCCAAGCGGGTGATGGAAAGAGTTAGTGGCGTGAATATTGTGCCTCATTTTTGCCGAATCGAGGATAAAGAAATTGATTTTTATAAAGATTTTAGTATTATTGTGCTTGGTCTTGATTCTGTTGAGGCTCGGAGCTATATAAATGCTGTAGCTTGTGGTTTTCTTGGTGCGTACTTTTTAACCTCTTTAGTTTATATTTGTTTTATTCTAAGAATAGCCGATTTAGAGAGCTCGTTTTTCAGTAAAGTAGTTATTTTTCTTCCTTTTATTTTATGTTTGAATATTTAACTTTTTACCTCTGTCCATGATTTGTTTTTGTGCCAAGTTAACTGCGTATTTCCTTTCCATTTATTGTTGTGTCAAAGAGCATTGTATCCTTAATTTTCTTTTGCATTCTTCTCCTGTTATTGCTCTCACTTCTTGCTGTATTGCTGGAAAAATTTCTCAAAAAATTAGGGCATTTTTTATATATATGAATGAAAGCAGAAGTAATAACTATGAAAATCCCTATTGAAAGTACCTGATACCAATACCAACTAAAATACTAAACACTTTGGATGTAGTTTTGTGATCAGGACTTGGGAGAGACACTCCCTTAAGGAAATAATGTGTACCCTCTGTCAGTGGTTATGTGTTTAAAAGAGAGACTGGGGACTAAACTTTTCCTTCTGACTGTAAGGCCTGTTTTTTCACCCAAGCAACATAACATCAGGCCTGCTATGCTTACTTTGAATTTATTTGTGTTAGGCATGCATTCGAGAGACAAGTTAAGCCTCAAGTCACAAGGGTCGTATATAACGAGTGCCTCACACATGTGGCATACAGCTTTAAATGTCATAATATTGTATGCCATTTCTTTATATGACTGGATCACAAGACTTCAGTGCTGAAGTTGCGTAAGCTTTTGAGGGTCTGCTAGCTATGGTTATGAGCTACTTCAGGCATCGCAGATTTGACATCCTGTCTTGTATATGTGGGAGCAGTGCCTGCAGATTTTCACCTGTCTCTGCCAGATATTTTACGGGACCTTTATAGTTTGCCCAACAAGCTTAAATGCTCTCTAGCTGTATGCAGAGTCTTGAGTTTGTATTTAATATGCTAGCATACAATGTTATCCTGTGCTCTTGAGATTCATAAAAGCTCTTTGCTGGAAGTCTCTTTATTCTTGTTGATCTCATGTTTTGTCTATTGCTTTTCTTGGTGATTAGAATATGATTCTGATGACAATCCACTAGAAGAAACAGTCAAACCGATGGTAGATGGTGGGACTGAAGGCTTCAAGGGGCATGCCAGGGTTATTATGCCAGGATCCACACCGTGCTTTGAGTGTACTATCTGGCTTTTCCCTCCTCAAGTGAAGTTTCCTCTATGCACCCTTGCAGAAACCCCTAGAACTGCTGCTCATTGTATTGAATATGCTCACTTAATTAAATGGGATGAGGTAATGCATCATCAATGCTTTCTCATTCTTGAATTGACAATTTTGAGTTGATAGCTATTATCTTATGACCATTATATTCTAGGTTCATAGTGGAAAGACTTTTGATCCAGATGATCCAGAACATATGAAATGGGTTTATACCGAGGTGAAATATTCTGACCAGTATTAATTATTTATTTATTTATTTGTAAAAGCTGAGTTTCAAGGTTAGTCTTTTTAACTTATGCTCTTCCCATGTTCCACAGGCTGTCAAGAGGGCTGAACTTTTTGGTATTCAAGGTGTTACATATTCTCTTACTCAGGTACTTAAAATTCTGTGGATTCAATTTCTGTAAGTAACTGCCCGATCATTGTGTGGTCTGGCTTCTGTTCTTTTAGAGTATACCAAAGGACATCATAAAATTCAACTTCATTGTTACCCTAAAAATTGTCTCTGTTATTTGGATGCATCTTTTCTTGATATGCTCCTTTTTTTTCCTATCTAAAACCTCCAGTAGGAAACTCTTACAAAATGCCTCATTGAAGTGTCACATGTTATTGGCTTCACCTATTTGTTGCACTGTCCTTTTTCTTTTTCTTTCTTTTTTTCCCTTCCTTTTTTGTTTTTTTGTTTTTTTTTTTTTGTGATAGAGGTAGTTCTTTCTTTGTTTACAGGGTGTTGTGAAAAATATCATACCAGCGATTGCTTCTACCAATGCAATTATATCAGCTGCGTGTACTTTGGAAACCTTAAAGCTTGCCTCGGGATGCAGCAAAACTCTAAGCAACTATCTGACGTGAGTGAAATTTCATCTCGTTCTCGTATGGTTGTAGAAGCATATATTATATATCACCTAACAATCACAAATAGACTTAATCTTGCCCTCTCATTTTTTGTTTTGATGCACAACTTTTTCTTCAATGTCTAGTTCTTTTACATGATCAAACCTTGTTTTTGCCATCTGAAAGAATTTAACCTTACCACAAATGATAAGTGGATGTGGGAACCATAATTGTCTCTTATGATATCATATATGTGTCTGAATCTGGTGGAGCTATGTATGTTGCTTTTGAAATGTGATAAAAAAAAACAGGGTATATTTATCTTTTATGGCAAAACTTTTTTTTTTATAACAATCCAGCTGAAAGTGTGTGCTGAATGATATGAATCTTCTTTAGGTATAATGGCGTGGAAGGTCTACACATCAAAGTGACTGAATTTGTGAGGGACAAGGATTGTCTTGTTTGTGGTCCACGTGTTCTTATTGAGCTGGACACTTCAGTTACTTTACAAAAGGTTAATTTCTTCTTCTCATGGCTACTATTCCTTTTAGTTTGTTGATAACATCAGACCTGGTTTCTAAATTATTTTCTTGCTATGTCACCACATATTAATTGTAAGTTTCAAATTCTCAGATAATCAAACTAGTTCCCTCTCTGGGTTTCTCCTTTTTATCCAGGAAATAGAAGAATATTTCCTTTAATGAACACAAGTTTATGCCTGCTTATTTTGATTGGTTTTGTGTAAACAGTTTATTTGTTTTTACATTTATTGGTTTTTGTGTGAACAGTTTATTGATATGCTTGAAGAACATCCGAAGCTGCTCCTGTCAAAAGCTAGTGTTAGACACCAAACAATGAATTTGTACATGCAAGCGCCTCCAGTTCTGGAAGAGATGACTCGATCGAACCTAGGCTTACCACTTTTTGAGCTTATGGGTAAAGTTTCAAAGGACATTGTTCTCGTGACGGGTACAACAAGCAAGGATGACAAGAAAACTTCATGTCTGAGAAAATTATGCCTTGTTTTCAAGGGACAGGATGCAGTTACAGATATGGATATGGCTGTTGGAGCGTAATTTGCACTACAGTTGGATATTTACCAGAACTTTTCAATTGCACAGGATAAAGTCTTTCTCAGAAAATTTCGTCCCCTACAGACAAAAGTCCAGTGTCAAGTTTTGATGTCCTTTTATTTGTTAACAATTAACAAAATATGGTTCCTCAAAGAAACACCAGTAGATGTAACTATATTAGCAAGAAAACAAATGTTAGTAACAAAGATTTTCAAGTTCAAGTTCAGGTTTATGCTTGGATCATAGGCTGTGTGTAGCTTTTGTACGAGCAAGTGGTTAGACTAGTTGGTCCTTCTCATGTAGTTCCACAAGAAAAATGCTTCACTACATCTTTTCTCCGAAGAGCAGATACGAAGCAAAATGGAACATTTTAATGCTACCAATCCTGTGTCATTGATTAGGAGTTCAGTGCGATGTGCTATTCAGAATGAGCTTCAGATCCATAACAACCTCACTTCAAGACATTAGGATAATCAGTAGGTTGCAGTTGCTACCTGCAAAATGGAATCCCACTCCAAGGATCAAGGAAGCTCAGTACATTCAATGCTATAAAATTTGAAAGCAACACGGGCCAGATGGTTATGAAGATCCTGTCCCAGCAGCATCAGCCACAATTTTGAGCAAGTTAGGGTCCCTTGACCAGCCAGCAAGCCGCGTGTACCAATTGACACCCATATTTCAAGCACCTGCTTTCCAAGAAGAGTAAAGTGCATTCAAGCTTGAAGTTTCGAGTGAGTGATCAAACTTTCGAGTTCTAGAGTGCATGAATTTGACCTAGGGCCAGCAGCTACACTGGGTCTTTATCATCTGAGTTCCATCATTATATCCTCGATTATAATGTACCAGGAAACAATCTAAGTTTTCTAGTTCCCTCATCCATAACTCTATCCTTAGTTATGATCAAATTAATACAAGTCTATCTTATTTTTGAACTCCTTAACCTCAGGCCATCTGGCATATAGTAAATGCTTCATGACCTTCAACCTAAGGTAGAGCTGGACCAAAATGGTCTTATTTCTCTCTCTCTCTCTCTCTCTCTCTCTCTCTCTCTCTCTCTCTCTCTCTCTCTCTCTCTCTCTCTCTCTCTCTCTCTCTCTCTCTCTCTCTCTCTCTCTCTCTCTCTCTCTACGGCTGACACATGGAATCGATAATGAAAACTAATTTATGGCTGACTCATGGAATCGTCAGCACAAACTAAGTCATTGCTGACCTAGAATTATCACCGAAAACCGAATCACTGTTGACCTAGAAATTATCACCGAAAATTGAGTGATGGCTGACACATGGAATCATCAGTGAAAACTAATTCACAGTTGACACATAGAATCATCAGAAACACTATGTCACTACTGACCTCGAAATCATCAACAAAAACTGCGTCATTATAGACCCAGAAATCATCACTGAAAATTGAGTGACAACTAACATATGGAATCGACAACGAAAAATAATTCACGGCTAACACATGGAATCATCAATGAAAACTAATTCATGGCTTACACATGGAATCATCAGAAACACTATGTCACTGTTGACCTAGAAATCGTTAGCAAAACTGAGTTGCGGCTGACTCATGGAATTGTTAATGAAAATTAAGTCATTGCTGACCGAGAAATCATCACCGAAAACTGAGTGATGGCTGACGTATGGAATCAATAATGACAATTGATTCACGACTGACACATGGAATTATCAGCGAAAACAGAGTCCCGACTGACGCAAGGAATCGTTAGCAAAAACTATGTCACTATTGACCCAGAAATTGTCAGCAAAAACTAAGTGATGGCTGACTTATGAAATAGATAGTGAAAATTAATTCACGACTGACAATGGAATCGTCAGCGAAAACAGAGTCATGGCTGACGCATGGAATTGTTAACGAAAACTTCGTCACTAATGACCCATAAATCGTCAGCAAAGACTAAGTGAAGATTAATCATCAACAAAAATTTAGTTATGGCTAACGCATGGAATCGACAACGAAAACTAATTCACGGCTGACTCATGTAATCGTCAGCACAAACTAAGTCACTACTAACCTAGAAATTATCACTGAAAACCGAGTCACTGCTAACCTAGAAATCATCACCGAAAACTGAGTGATGGCTGACACATGGAATCATTAGTGAAAACTAATTCACGGTTGATGCATGGAATTGTGAAAAACACTGTCACTATTGACTTAGAAATCGTCAGCGAAAACTGAGTTGTGGCTCACAGATGGAATCTTCAGCGAAAATAGAGTCACTGCTGACGCATGGAATCGTGAGCGAAAATTGAGTCACTACTGACCTAAAAATCTTCAGCGAAAACTACATCACTATAGACCTAGAAATCATCACTGAAAACTCAGTGACGACTGACGTATTGAATCGACAACGTAAACTAATTCACGGCTGATGCATAGAATAGTCAGTCGAAATAGTCATGGGTGACGCATGAAACAGTCAGCACAAACTGCGTCACTATTGACCCATAAATTGTCAATAAAAACTGCATCTTTGTTAACCCAGAAATCATCAGTAAAAACTAAGCGATGATTGACGCATGAAATCGACAACAAAAACTAATTCAAGACTGATGCATGGAATTGTCAGCGAAAACATAGTCATGGCTGACGCATGTAATCGTCAACAAAAACTGCGTCATTGTTGACCTAGAAATCATCAGTTAAAACTACGTAACTGCTGACCTAGAAATTGTCAGCAAACACTTAGTTACGGCTGATCAATGGAATCATCACTGAAAACTAATTCATGGCTGACTTAAGGATTCATTAGTACAAACTAAGTCCCTACTAACCCATAAATTATCACCAAAAACTAAGTCACTGTAGACCCAGAATTTGTCACCGAAAACTGAGTGACGACTGACATATGGAATCGAACGATAACTAATTCATGGTTGACGCTTGGAATCTTCAGTAAAAATAGAGTCACGGCTGACGCATGGAATCGTGATCGAAAATTGAGTCATTACTGACCTAAAAATCTTTAGTGAAAACTAAGTCATTATATACCTAGAAATCATCACTGAAAACTGAGTGAAGGCTGGCGTATTTAATCGACAGCGAAAACTAATTCACGGCTGATGCATAGAATCCTTAGATGAAACAGAGTCATGGGTGACGCACGAAATGGTTAGCACAAACTGCGTCATTGCTAACCCAGAAATCATCACCGAAAACTACGTCTTTGCTGACCCAGAAATCATCAGCAAAAACTAAGCAACGACTGATGCATGAAATCGACAACAAAAACTAATTCACAGCTGATGCATGGAATCGTCAGCGAAAACAGAGTCATGGCTAATGTATGTAATCGTCAGTGAAAACTGCGTCACTGGTGATCTAAAAATTGTCAGCAAAAACTTAGTTACGGTTAACGAATGAAATCATCAATGAAAACTAATTCATAGTTGACTCATGGATTTGTTAGTACAAACTAAGTTGCTGCTGACCCAGAAATTATCACCGGAAACTGAGTCACTATAGACCCAGAATTTATCACTGAAAAATGTCACCGAAAACTAAGTGATGGCTGACGTATGGAATCGACAATGACAATTAATTCATGGTTGATGCTTGGAATCTTCAACAAAAATAGAGTCACGATTGATACATGGAATCGTGAGCGAAAACTGAGTCACTATTGACCTAAAAATCATCACTAAAAACTGAGTGACGACTAGTGTATTGAATCGACAATGAAAACTAATTCACGACTGACGCATAGAATCATTAGCCAAAATAGAGTCATGGGTGACGCATGGAATGGTTAGCACAAACTGCGTCACTACTGACCCGGAAATTGTCAGCAAAAACTAAGCCACAGCTGACACTTGAAATCGACAGTGAAAACTAATTCGCGGCTGACGAATGAAATCGTGAGCGAAAACTGAGTCATTATAGACCTAGAAATCATCACTAAAAATTGAGTGACGACTGATGGATGGAATCGACAACGAAAACTAATTCATGACTTACACATGGAATTGTCAGCGAAAACAGAGTCATAACTGACACATGGAATAGAGTCATGGCTGACACATGTAATCGTTAGAGAAAACTGCTTCACTGCTGACCCAAAAATCGTCACCAAAACCTGAGTCACTACTGACCTAAAAATCGTCAGCAAAAACTTAGTTACAGCTGACGCATGGAGTCGACAACGAAAACTAATTCACGATTGACTCATGTAATCGTCAGCACAAACTAAGTCATTGCTGACCTAGAAATTGTCACAGAAAACTGAGTCACTGCTGACCAAGAAATCATCATTGAAAATTGAGTGACGACTAACACATGGAATTATCAGTGAAAAAAAATTCACGGTTGATGCATGGAATCATTAGAAACACTATGTCACTTCTTACCTAGAAATCATCAACAAAAACTGAGTTGCGGCTCATGCATGTAATCGTTAAGGTAAAGTAAGTCACTCATGACACAAAAATAGTTAATGAAAACTGAGTCACCGCTGACCTAGAAATTGTCACCAAAAACTGCGTCCTTATAGACCAAGAATTCGTCATAAAAAACTGAGTGACGACTGACGTATGGAATCGTCAGCGAGAAGTCACGGCTGATGCATGGAATCGTCAGCAAAAACTGCGTTATGCTGACCTAGAAATCTTCAATGAAAAGTGAGTGGCGGCTGACGCATGGAATCGTTAACGAAAATTGAGTCATTGTTGACCCAGAAATTGTCACAAAAACCTGAGTGACGACTGACGTATAGAATCGACAACGACATTTGATTCACAACTTACATATGGAATCATTAGCAAAAACAGAGTCATGGCTGAGGCATGGAATCGTTATCAAGAACTGAGTCACTGTAGACCCAAAAATCATCCCTGAAAACTAAATGACGATTGACATATGGAATCGACAATGAAAACTAATTCATGGTTTACATGGAATCATAAACGAAAACAAAGTCATGGCTGATGCATGGAATTGTCAATGAAAACTACGTCACTGCTGACCTAGAAATCGTCACAAAAAACTGAGTCACTACTGACCCAAAAATTATCAGCAAAAACTCAGTGACTACTGACGCATGGAATCAAAAACGAAAACTAATTCATGGAATGATCAATGAAAACTAATTCACGGCTGAAGCATGAAATCGTCAACAAAAACTGAGTGATAACTGACGTATGGAATCAACAACAACAACTAATTCACGGCTAGCACTTGGAATCTTTACTGAAAATTAAGTGACAGCTGATGTATGGAATTGACAGCAAAAACTAATTCATGCCTCACATATGGAATTGACTGCAAAAACAAAGTCATGGCTAACGCATGGAATTATCAGCAAAAACTATGTCATTGCTAACCTAGAAATCATCACAAAAAACTGCACCACCGCTGACCCAGAAATCATCAGCAGAAACTAAGTGACAGGTGACGCATGGAATCAACATCGAAATCTAATTCACAACTGACGCATGCAATTGTCAGCAAAAACATAGTAATGGCTAATGCATGGAATTGTCAGCATAAACTAAGTCACTGCTGACCCAGAAATCATCAGCGAAAGCTTGTCACTACTAACCTAGAAACCATTAGCAAAAACTTATTTACGGTTGACGCATGAAATCGAGAGTGAAAACTAATTAATGGAAATTATCACCGAAAACCAAGTCACTACTGACCCAGAAATCATCACCGCAAATTGAGTTACAGTTTATGCATGGAATCGTTAGAAACATTATGTCACTGCTAACCTAGAAATCATCATCGCAAACTAAGTTACAATTGATGTATGGAATCGTCAGAAACATTATGTCACTGCTGACCTAGAAATCGTCAGCAAAAACTAAGATGCGGTTGATGCATGGAATCGTTAAAGAAACCAAGTCACTGGTGACCTAGAAATAGTCAGCAAAAACTGAGTCATTGTTGACATATGGAATCCACAACGACAACTCATTCACGGCTGACGCATGGAGTCATCAGTGAAAAAGAGACACGGCTGACATATGAAATCGTCAGTGAAAATTGAGTCACTACTGACCTAGAATTACCAAACACTGAGTTACTGTAGACCCAAAATTCATCATCGAAAACTAAGTGATGACTGATGTATGGAATCAACAACAACAACTGATTCACGACTAGCACATGGAATCATAATAAAAAACAAAGTCACGGCCGATGCATGGAATCGTGAGCGAAAACTGAGTCACTGCTGACCTAAAAATCATCACAATAAATTAAGTCACTGTAGACCTAGAATTCATCACTGAAAACTAAATGACGACTGACGTATGGAATTGACAATGGCATTATGTCACTGCTGACCTAGAAATCGTTAGCAAAAACTAAGTTGCAGCTGACACATGGAATCATTAACAAAAACTTAGTCACTGGTGACCCAGAAATAGTTAGCAAAAACTGAGTTGCTGTTGATGTATGGAATCGACAACGATAACTTATTCATGATTGACGCATGGAATCATCAATGAAAACTGAGTCACTTTTGACCTAGAAATCGTTAGCGAAAACTGCATCATACTTACACTGGAAAGTTTGGATGATTAACATGACCAAAAGATTGATTTCTTCTCTCAAGTGCAGGAGTGTCGAAGTAATAAATAACCCGGCAAGACCGGGGTCGAACCACATGGAGGTTAATTATAAACAACAATAATACAACAACAATAGTAACAATAACAACAACAACAACAACAACAACAACAATAATAATAGCAGTAGCAGTAGTAGTAGCAGCAACAGCAGCAGCAGCAGCAGCAGGAGTAGTAGTAGTAGTAGTAGTAGTAGTAATAGTAATAGTAATAGTAGTAGTAGTAATAATAATAATACCAATAATACTATTAATAATGATAATAATAAAGATGATGATGAAGAAGAAGTTGATGAGAACTTTGAGATGGAAGATTAACGTAAGGATTAAACAATGATAACAATAAATGTCAAGGTTAGAGGATCCACTAATGGTATTGCAAACAAGTATAGTATAAACTCTTATTATTTAATTGGAAACCACACACAAAGGAGGTTCCAATCAGATTATAAATTGTTAACATGATTACATTAGTTATCTTATTCGAATAATGCTAATACTTGTAAATGTTGTCAGGCATTCATGATTATAACTTATGCTAACAACAAATCAAGTTCCTTTCATAGCTCAGGCGTCGGTTATACCATACAGTATGGGCTATGAAAGTGCCAAGTATTTGTTGTACCAAGTGTTATACAACATAAATCTAGATTAACCATTTAACAAGCAAAGTATTAAAAGTGAACAAGATAACAAATATAAAGCATGTTAGTATCCAACATTAAGATCCATGTTAAGTTTATATTATACTTGTTCTTACACCATTAGTGTACCCTTTTCACCTTGACATAATTAACTTAGCTAAACATAAAGAAATAAAGAAATATAAATAAACAAGATAAGAACATAAATGAGAAAGAAGTTAACTAAGTAAAGAAAAGGAAATGAAAGGCATAAACAAGAGATTAATATAAACAAAACTTAAGTATTACAAAAGAGAGAGAAAGAGCATGATCTTGATTTGAACACCAAGATACCTAAATACATGGCAAATGCCTCCTTTTATAGGCTAAAATTTGGAACAATTGATTTGTTGACTAATTGATGAGTGGGTAGCCACATCTTGACTTGGTGACAATTCTTATCTTCTTGTCTGCCAAAAACATCATTGATGACATCAGAATTTGAATAGATTCTCCCATGAAGGTTCTAGGAAATTGTCTCAGCTTTCCAGGAAAAAAAGGATGATATCATTTGGACTTCTAGAACTCAAGATATGGGCTGAACACTGAACAGTGTCTGGGCTGCAGGACAAATTCGGACTTCTTTGTTGTTGCTACAATTTGGACTTGAAAACGGCCTTGTTAAATATTGGACTCCGTGAAAGTTGTGGGCCTATGTCTTACCTTTCCATCCATATAAAGTAGACCTAAATCCGAGATCTACAACTCCAGATATGACCCGATTACCGAACAATGTTCCAGTTTGGACTGCACCAACATCTCTTTTCTAAGTTTGGCCATCTCTTTGTCCTTTCAATTTTAGTACTTCAACTCATCAATCAATTCTTTCATTTATGTGATAGCCCTGCATTTAAGATGAACATTTATCATAAATTAAAGGTATCTTATAGTATTAGATATGTTATTATAAAACATGCTTTAGTTAAGGAGTTATTGATACTTCAAGTGCAAAATGATGATATAAAAACCTTGATAAAAATGCACTTTTAAGTACTAATCACACCCCTAACCAGCTTATTACTAGTCCCTAGTAATCAAAACGTTAAAATATAAAAACAATTTGCAAATTCCATAAAGCAAGGCATTCATCATTCAACTTCCATTAATCTATCCCGATAAATAAACTCTCATTAAGTTTAATATATCTGCTCAATACTTCTTAAACAAGATATTAATAAACCTTCCTTGTTATGTGCTCAATGTATGAAAACATAGATGATGGGACTTTTATTGGAAGAAAACAATATTTTGTTCTAATGTTTAAGGTTAACTTCCTTAGGTTGGGATTATTATCTTTATTTTTTTTTAATCTTTTTTTTTAATATGTATACATATAACTTAAAACACAATGCATCCTTAACCCATGTAACGAGCTTTCGGCTAATGACTCCCACACCAGTTGGTCTTAGGGCAGTAGGTGTTGAGACACCCCTACGAGCTTAGTAACTCGGGTTGCAGATACTAATACGTAGATAGTGCAATGTTTGATTCCCTTAAGCTTTTCTCCTTAACCCATGTAATAAGCTTTAGGCCAATAGCTCCCAAGTTAGTTGACTTTAGAGTATCAGGTGTTAAAACACCCCTTCGGGCTTAATTCCTTAGGTTAGGGAGGCTACAAAATCAAACTTATCTACGTTTTTATTATCATCATCATTTTCTTTTTGTTGTTTTTGTTTTGTTTTTTTTTTTTGCAAATTATAGACTATCCCTATCCTTTAGTTGTTACCTTTAACAAAAGAACATAAATAATGTAATAATCCAATATGCAACCCACAATCATATGTTAAAGTGTGTGTGTGAAAATAAAGGTTTAAGAATATTTGTTAAATTAGTATATAAGCAAAATCAAGTGATAACAATGCGAGAGTTTATAAACCTGAATGTTTCAAGAAGTATTATGATAGACCTTGATAAGACTATTTACTAAGATGCGTCTCAAGAGTCAATAAAATTTCTCCTTACTCTGTCATCCTAATAACAGTTTTGTCAAATGGTTTTAATAATAGCAAAAACAATTAGTAAGTTAGTTTTTTTTTAATGTCAACTACTAACCTCTCCCCCCAACCAGAACGAGACATTGTCCTCAATGTCATAAGGTAGAAAGATAGAGTATAGAAGACATCACCTGAAACAACGAACACTGACAAACCTGAAACACATTTAAGCAAATATAAGAAATAACAACACAAAATAATATGCTATTAATAAAACCAAAAGACATAAGGTTTCACAAACGAAGGCTCAAATCCAATCTAAGCTTTTTACGACTTTCCTTAGTTGACCAATTTATACGACTCATGAAGGGATCAATTACAGGGATGAAAGATTGTAGTTGGTCAATTAATTGTTTAGCAGTAGCAGCAGAGATTATGATTTGTCGTGCCGAAGATGTTAGAAATTCTTGTTCCACAGCTTGATCAAGAAAAGATAACAAATTATCATAAAAACCATTAACATTGAGCAAACCTATAGGTTTATGGTGAATGTGAAGTTGGGCCCAAGAGGAAATATGAAAGATCTCTTCCAATGCGCCCAGACCACCTGGTAAGGCAATGAAGACATCAGCATGGTTAAACATTGCATTCATTCGATCAAACATTGTGGAGACCTGTAGTTCCTCTCCAATTGTTTTTCCAATGATGTCCCCTTTTGCTAAAGCTTTGGGGACGACCCCCAAAACTTGACTTCCTCCTAAAAATGCAGCTGTTGACACCCCCCCATTAACCTAAGGCTGCCTCCTCCATACACTAAATGAATCTTTCTCTCAGCTAATACCTGACCAAGATGATTTGATGATTCTAAAAACTCCTTTTCTTTCCCAAGACTGGATCCACCGAAAACACAAATATTCCTAATGTGATGACTTGAGGAATCTGCCATTTCTACACACTTCTATATTTGTTAAATGTATGGGTTGAGTAGAAATGAAGGGAAGGAAGAGAAGATTTCATGGAAGGATCAATCATACCACCTATATGTAGGCCAGCTGGAGTCTCTCACTCTCTCTCTCTCTCTCTTTATTTATTTATTTATTTTGAAAAAGCATGTGTATGTACAAGTAATTGTGATTGTGGCTCACATCTTCCATTGGTTTTACGTCCAAGAACGGCTTAAACGCCCTCTATAGGTCGGGGATAGGCTTCCCATCCAGTTTTCTTCAAAACTGGCAAACAGGGTCTTTTATAGTCAGATTCCCAAGACTAAGTCGATCATGTTCTTTATGAAATTGTGGCCATAAATCATGAATTGCACGATGCACATCTCCACTAGGATGCGTCTCAAGAGTCAATAGAAGATTATCTAAAGATCCCTTACTTAGGCCATCCTTAATGAATTGTATTTTATCTTCACGGTTTATAGATACCATTCCTAAAGAACAACATATTGCATTACAAGTCCATCTAGCACATCGGTGATAGACTTTCAGTCGTTTTGCACGACGTTTCTTTGCAAAAGTGATTTTACCTATTCCTGGCACGTGTGAAATGAAAGAATTGGAGGACTCACCTGATAATCATATCTTTGCTTCAATCAGCCAACGAATATCTTCAGGAATTCCATGATTCATTAACAACTTCAATCTTGCACACCTAGCACGGTAAATTTTTGTAATCGCATTCTAAGGCAGAGCGGGAAAGTACTTTTTCAATTTTTCAAGAGTGGTGTCCATTTTCAAATGAGAATTGGAGAAGACATTCAAAGAAGGGAGAAAAAGCAAAGAATTGCACAAATATATACAGATATCAGTTATTATGGGAAACTGAAAGAACCGACTATAGTCACGGAGTACCGTTATCTGCCATTTGACCGGGGTGAGCGAGATTAGCAAAACAAGAGTCACACCAAAAGGAAACACAAAAACAATGTGAGAAAAACAAAATAATCAACCTTTATCTACAGGATCATTCAAATCAATGGATTCATTTTCACTAGGAAAATTATCAAAGTAAGCTTTCAAATGATGTCCATTTACCTTAGAAACATTGTCATTCTTTGGATTCTCAATATCAAAGGCCCCATAAGGATACACATGTTTCTTAATAAATGGACCGCTCCATCTTGATCTTAGCTTTCCAGGAAATAAATGGAGTCGAGAATTATAAAGCAAAACTTTTTGACCAGTATCAATTTTTTGACTATTTCCACAAGTTTTGCAGAATGCATGCGTGTCCTTAAACATGGTGGGCCAATAAAATCCATTTTGAAAGATTTTCGCAACTGTCTTTTATGACAAGAAATGATTCCCACATGCTTCAGAATGACAAAGTTTAATGACACTACTTACCTCATTGTCAGGAATGCATCTTTGAAATATTTGATCAAGATAATTTTTGAATAAGTTAGGGTCATCCCAATAAAAGTTCTTCACTTCGTTCAAAAACTTTCCTTTGTCTTCGGTACTCTAGTGAGCTGGCAAATCTCCTGTTACAAGAAAATTGATATTTTTAGCAAACAAAGGCATTGAACTAAGAGAAAGTAAGGATTCGTCAGGAAAGTAATCATCGATTGGTTTGATGTTAGAAGTTGAATCTATTGTAAATCTTGACAAAAGATTCATATCAACATTTTCGATGCCTTTCTTATCCATTATTTCTTCTTGAGAATAAATCATTTGCAAATCTTTAGATTCATCAAACTCAATTTTACTCAAAGTAGATTCAAGTTGATCATGAACTAATTCTTCAATAAGATCTACTTCTTGTTAATCATTATCATCTCCAAATTGCTTGCAAATGTTAAAAATATTCATCTCCAATGTCATGTTTCCAAATGATAACTTCATTAGTCCATTCCTACAATTAATCAATGCATTAGAAGTTGCAAGAAACGGACGTCCTAAAATAACAGGAATTGTATTACATGCTTCAACAAGTTGTGTGTCCAAAACAATAAAATCCACAGGATAAATGAATTTATCGACTTGTACTAACACATCTTCAACTATTTCTCTAGGCACTTTTACAGATCTATCGGCAAGTAAAAGAGTTACAAAAGTTGGTTTTAACTCACCTAGATTGAGACTCTGAAAAACTAAATATGGAAGTAAATTCACACTAGCTCCAAGATCAAGGAAAGCTCTTTCAATTTTGTGTTCTCCAATAAAGCATGAAATTGTAGGACAACCAGGAACTTTATATTTCAAAGCATTATTGTTCTGAAGAATGACACTTACTTGTTCAGCTAAAAAGGCTTTCTTTTTCACATTCAGTTTTCTCTTCACAGTGCACAAATCTTTCAAAAATTTAGCATAGGAAGGTACCTATTTAATAGCATCCAACAAAGGTATATTGATCCTTACCTATTTGAAAGTTTCAAAGAATTCAGAGTTGTGATTGACTTTTCTTTGTTTGGTCATGGCATGAGGAAATGGAAATGCTGGCGGGGAATCAGTCTTTTCCTCACAATGTTCAGATTCAACCCCTTCCTTACTTTTAGAGATTGACTCATCATCTTTCTCACAAGGTTCAAGAATGGGCTTTTCAATAAACTTACCACTGCAAAGAGTGATGACTGATTTGACTTGATCCAAGTGTTAGCTTCCAGAACTACTTGCATTCACATTGTATTGCCCCTTGGGATTTTGTTGTGGTTGAGATGGAAACTTACCTTTTCTCTTGGAAATTGAGAGCAGATGTCAATTTTGCAAGAGTATCTTTAAAATCTATCATGCTTTGAGCAAGTTTAGTGTTGATTGTCTTTTACTTTCCAATGAATGCATGCAATGTTTCCTCTAGATTTCTTCTAGGAGGGGGAGCATAATGAGGTGCATATCCATGAGAATTTTGGAAATTATGGTGTGTTTGAAATGGTAGCTGTGAAGTTTGTGCCTTATTGTTATCACTCTTCCAATTGAAATTTGGGTGATTTCTCTAACCAGGGTTGTATGTTTGCGAGTATGAGTTATGATGGGGCCTTTGGAAACTGTTTAAAACATGGGCTTGTTCATGGAGACATTCCTTAAAAGAAGGCAAAGTTGGATAGTCATTGGTTTCACATATTTGACACACAATGTCTTGAATAGATTTTAATTGACCATTCTTTTTCAATTCTAGTGCTTCAACTTTTCTAGCTAAAGATGCAAACTTGGCTTGGAGGTCATGATCTTCCCTAAGGTTGTATATACCTCCACTAGGTGTATGAGGTTGAGTTTTACTTGGTGCCTCATAAGTGCCTCTAGTATCCCAATTTTGAGCATTTTCAACTAACAAGTCTAGGTATTCCATTACTTCATTAACGTCTTTATCCTCAAAAGTTCCATTTCACATCAATTCAATCATTTGCCTATCTCTAGGAGTTAACCCTTCATAAAAATGTGAAACCCATCTCCATGTTTCAAAACCATGATGAGGGCAAGTATTAAGCAAGTCTCGATACCTATCCCAACATTGGTAAAATGTTTCTCCTGGTTTTTGAGTGAAAGTGATCATTTATCTTTTGAAAGAGTTTGTTCTGTGAGATGGAAAAAACTTCTTTAAAAATTGTTGTTGTATTTCATCCCAAGCACGAATGGATCCAGGTCTCAAATTTTGTAGCCATGTTTTAGCTTTATCTTTTAATGAAAAAGGAAAAAGCTTTAATCTAATGGTGTTCATGCTACAATTTGAGTCATTATAGGTGTTACAGACCTCCTCAAATTCCCTTAAATGCAAGTATGGATTTTCTAAATTTAAGCCATGAAAAGAAGGTAAAAGTTGAATAATGCCTGGCTTAAAGTTAAAATGAGATGCATCAGGAGGAAAAACTATGCATGAGGGTGCACTTGTTCTTGTGGGATTCATGAGGTCTCTAAGTGTTCTCACTCGGTTATTCTCATTATTCTCATTATGAAGCGACTGATTATCTTTTTCGGCTATATTTTCTGAAAATGATGAAGATACCCTACAAAGTCTACCACTTAATGTACGTGACCAGACTCTCATGCACGTGTAGAAAGAGAATAAAAAGAAGAAGAAAACAAAACAAAAAGAAACAAAACAAAACAAAATAAACAAAGTTAGATACAAGAAAAGTTAAAAAGAGAAAATAAAATAAATACTATAATTTGTACAAGAATTTACCTCCTCGGCAACGACGCCAAAAACTTAACACAACCAAAAAATTGATGTCTTCTCCCAAGTGTAGGAGTGTCAAAGTAATAAATAACCTGGCAAGACCGGGGTCGAACCACAGGGAGGTTAATTGTATAAATTATAAACAACAATAATACAACAACAATAGTAATAACAACAACAACAACAACAACAACAACAACAATAATAATAGTAATAATAGTACTATTATTATTTGAAACCCTAACGGATTTCTAGTCTACAACTTCTAACGATGGGGGTTTTTTGCTGGCTCATCCATGGCTCCTCTCTCCGACGAATAGGACGACTCTACAGCTTGCTGGGGTCGATTTGTCCTGCCTTGGAGATGGTCAACTTTGATGGGTATCCCCATTGTCAGGTACTGTTCAGTGTTGTGCTTTTCTTAGATCTGGAAGTGGTGGACCAGTTCCTGCCTCTCCCACTTCCTAATTTAGGGTTAGCTGGATCTTTAAGGGGGTTCACCTCCCTCTGCATCATCATGGGGTTCTTCCCTCATGAATTGTTCTGTCTCCAGTCTAAGTGCTGTTTCACTGCTCTATCCTTCCTTGGGTTAGCGTTAGCTGTTGTTGCTTTCTGTTCCGTGCATTGCTGTCAATAATGCTCGTCTACTAGAGCCACGGGCATGCTTAGCTAGTCTACAGTCTTTCAGTGGTGTGAACCTTGTATTGGGATGTTGGGTCTGGTTCCCTCATTCCCCTGTTCCAGCTGATTGGAGTTGGTGGAATCTACTTTGCTTGTTTGTCTCTGTGAATGCTGCTTATTGATAGTCCTATGGTCAGCTAGTACATAGCATGCGTTGCTTTTGGTTGGTTTATTTGATTTGGTTGCTCTGCTTTTGGGTTGGGTGGTCCGTGGTTGATCTCTTCACAAGCTATTATTTGTTAAGCTTCTCCGGACTGGCTTGTTGGGATTTCTTGTTGTCCTGCTTCTACGGTTGTTGTTGCTGATATAGGCAGGTTTGGGTGTTGCTTCTCGCAGCTTGGTCTGCTGGACTCCTTCCTTGGTATGCTATGGGTTACACGGGTGCTGATATAGTGCTGGGTTGCAAACCTGTGTTTACTGGCTGGGTTTCTAGATGCTATTGGTTTGCCATAAAGGCTTCTTTGCTGGATGTGAGACATTGCTTGGGACTAGTCTAGGTGAGGTTCTCTCTCCTTGTCCAAAACCTATGCCTCTTGTCTCCTTGGTTTTTCTGCAGGTTTGATTCGGCTGGCCTCCCTCAATCGCTGCTATGGATACCAACAGTTTGGGAGAGGCTCTCTCCCCTCATGGTTGGAGTGGTGCAGGGTTGGGTTGCCGGTGATGATGTGTGCATGCTTTCCCATGGTGGCCTGGTGCAAGGCTCTGTTGCTGCTCAATGCAGCATTGCTCTGGAGTTGGTTGCTGCTATGTGCAGCTTTGTATGCTGTGCTTCTTGAAGCTGGCTGGAATGCTTTGTTTTTTGAAGCTGACAAGTCTAATGGTTTGCTAGAGCTGTTGTGTTCTTCTCTAGCTCAGTTCTGTTGGGTTGCTGCCATATGCAGCTTGGTATGCTATGCTTCCTGAAGCTGGCTGGATCGCTTTGCTTTTTGAAGCTGGCTGAGATATAATGGTTTGCCAGAGCTACTCTATTCTTCTCTGGCTTGTTTTTTATGCTTGTCCTTTCGCTAGCTAGGTTGGAGAAGGATTGGTCTCAATGGATGCTGTCTTATATGGGAGATCTAATGACAATGTAGTTTTTTGCTTGAGTGCTTTGTCTCTCTTGTGTATGTCTGCTACTGCCTTGATTGTAGGTGAAAAGCTCAATTGCTGCTGCCACCTGAGGTGGAGCTGGTTTCTGTGGTGCGCAATAAGGCTTTGGTTTCTTGCAATGGTTGAAGCTTCTTCATCTTCCAGTGGGGATCCGCCAGGCTACTGCTGTAGCGTGCTGTCAGTTGGGTTAGAAGGAGTTTCACTGCTGGTTTTTCGGGTCTCCTAGCAGCTGTTTTCACTATATGCTAGTTTGTTTTGCCTTATGGCGTTGATGCTTGTTCAAGGGAGCCTGTTCCCTCTGATTCTAGGCTGATCATTTGTACAAGGCAGTCTGTTCCCTTTTCTTTTTGTTCAGTAGGCTTGTCTTGCTTTGATTTGGTTAAGGGACTTTGTTCCCTTTTCTATGTATTGCTGGTCTCCAGCGCCTTTTTTATCTATAATATTCTTACATTTGATAAAAAAAAAATAGTAGTAGTACTAGTAATAGTAGTAATAATAATAATAATACCAATAATACTATTAATAATGATAATAATAAAGATGAAGAAGAAGAAGAAGTTGATGAGAACTTTGAGATGGAAGATTAACGTAAGGATTAAACAATGATAACAACAAATGTTAAGGTTAGAGGATCCACTAATGGTATTTCAAACAAGTATAGTATGAACTCTTATTATTCAATTGGAAACCACACACAAAGGAGGTTCCAATCAGATTATAAATTGTTAACATGATTACATTAGTTATCTTATTCGAATAATGCTAATACTTGTAAATGTTGTCAGGCATTCATGATTATAACTTATGCTAACAACAAATCAAGTTCCTTTCATAGCTTAGGTGTCGGTTATACCATACAATATAGGCTATGAAAGTGCCAAGTATTTGTTGTACCAAGTGTTATACAACATAAATCTAGATTAACCATTTAACAAGCAAAGTATTAAAAGTGAACAAGATAACAAATATAAAGCATGTTAGTATCCAACATTAAGATCATGTTAAGTTTATATTATACTTATTCTTACACCATTAGTATACCCTTTTCACATTGACATAATTAACTTAGCTAAACATAAAGAAAGAAAGAAATATAAATAAATAAGATAAGAACATAAATGAGAAAGAAGTCAACTAAGTAAAGAAAAGGAAATGAAAGGCATAAACAAGAGATTAATATAAACAAAACTTAAGTATTACAAAAGAGAGAGAAAGAGCATGATCTTGATTTGAACACCAAGATACCTAAATACATGGCAAATGCCTCCTTTTATAGGCTAAAATTTGGAACAATTGATTTGTTGACTAATTGATGAGTGGGTAGCCACATCTTGACTTGGTGACAATTCTTATCTTCTTGTCTGCCAAAAACATCATTGATGACATCAGAATTTGAATAGATTCTCCCATGAAGGTTCTAGGAAATTGTCTCAGCTTTCCAGGAAAAAAAGGATGATATCATTTGGACTTCTAGAACTCAAGATATGGGCTGAACACTGAACAGTGTCTGGGCTGCAGGACAAATTCGGACTTCTTTGTTGTTGCTACAATTTGGACTTGAAAACGGCCTTGTTAAATATTGGACTCCGTGAAAGTTGTGGGCCTATGTCTTACCTTTCCATCCATATAAAGTAGACCTAAATCCGAGATCTACAACTCCAGATATGACCCGATTACCGAACAATGTTCCAGTTTGGACTGCACCAACATCTCTTTTCTAAGTTTGGCCATCTCTTTGTCCTTTCAATTTCAGTACTTCAAGTCATCAATCAATTCTTTCATTTATGTGATAGGCCTACATTTAAGATGAACATTTACCATAAATTAAAGGTATCTTATATTATTATATATGTTATTATAAAACATGCTTTAGTTAAAGAGTTATTGATACTTCAAGTGCAAAATGATGATATAAAACCTTGATAAAAATGCACTTTTAAGTACTAATCAATGATCTCCATCCAGGATTGTACGTGTTGTAAAAGGGATCATACTTACGTTGGGGTTGTCCATCGAATGCTCCATCAACTGCATTAGCTTGTTCAATGTAATCTTCTTGCATTGTTGGGCACATATCCGAAGCTTGTCCTTATAAGGAGCATATGCTACAAACTTTCACCTGCTGTGCATTTCCACTGTCGCACGTCAAAATCCACGCGGCATCGGCTGGTGATTTTTTTTCGTTGTGTGGTTTGCTTGAATCGGTTCGTTGGGAGTCGCCACCTAGTAATTGATTGCGGGCTACTAGGAAACTGGATGTATTGGTCTTGTCAGAGATTCACGGGTAAGGGACTGGTTGTGGTTAGGGAAGGTATTAGCACCCCTAACCCACCCTACCTGAGGTAAGCTGCTTCGTGATTTTGACATGTTAAAGAAGTTCTAAAATTTTGTCTTTTCATCGGATATTAGAAATACAACTTATGTATAAGTTAATAATTCTGGACCGTGAGCAAATCAAAATATTAAATTCTTCTTTAATCTTTGCAATTTTATCATACAAAATATATTCATAAAAAATACAAACAACACATTCACTCTCACTGTATTTTCTTTTCTCTTTTCTCTTTTCTCTTTTCTTTTCTTTTACATCCACATTACAAATTATAAAAATTCCAAACTAAACAAAAAAATTACATCAAACAATTTAAAAATTACAAAACAACCCCTAAAAACTCCAGGAATTGCAGGGAAGTCCTTCTGGAACCGCAGGAACAGTGGCGGCGCGTCTTCCCACGCGCCCCCGCCACTGGCGGCGCGTGGGTTCACGCGCCGCCGCTAGCACAAACCAAGAGATGGGCGGATCGGGGACGCTTTCTCTTCCTTTCCCCTTATGCAATGGCGTTGACAAACCCTGTCACCTGGAAAAAAGAACAAAATGCAACAACAAGCTTTGCCCTCTTTCCTTTTTTTTTTTTTTAGATCTGCTTCCCACAAATCTGTTTGGTCTTTGTTTTCTTCTCTGTTTTGTTGCGGCGGAGCTGTGGGTGTCGCCGCTGGGGAAAGGGATAACGGTGGGCAAGGCGTTGATGGTCTTCACTCCGGTGGGTAGCAGCGGCGGTTGGGCTTGCTACTGTCGCCTATGGCCGCTGGCGCTGCTGCGGAGATGGGAGAGGTTGCTGGCGGTGTTGAGGTGGAGGAATGGATAGATCGGTGGATGTCAGTGTGGCAGTGGGAACGACTGTTGGCTCTGTGGGGTTGCTGAGTGTTAGCCACTGCTGGAGGAATCTTCGGTGTTGATGGAGATGAAGAGATCGGGGAAGATAGGGAGGCGGCCGGCGAGAGGAGAGAGCGAAGGGGAGTGACCCTAGTTTCTGTCCGGCGTGTGGCTGAGCTGGGGCTGTTGTTTGGCCGCTGCTATTGGAGGCTGAATGGCGGGGAGAGATGGATTGGTTTGTGAGGGAGGATCTACAGCTGGCTTTGTGTTGATGAGAGGGAGAGGGGACAGTGTATGGGCCCCCGACTTAAGGGAGAAGAAACCAAATCCAGGGGGGCACCACCGGCTGGTTTGTATGTGTGAATGGGAGTGGGGCGGCTGGTTTCGGAGAAAGAAAATCAAAGCCGGGTGGGGGGCGGCTGTTTGGGTTAGATAGGTTTAGGGTTAGGTTTCCTTTTTTTTTTTGTCTTTTTCTTTCAAAATTACCCCCCCATGTGCAAGTGTTGAAAACTCCTATTTATAGACAAATATGTTGCTAGGTCTTCAAACTTGGTCCCTCAACTTCTTTCTTTTTGTAAATTTGATTTTTTCTTACTTTTTTTGAAAGCGAGCAATATCAGCGTCGACTCGATGAAGAAAATCAATGATTTAAAAAATGACATGTGAAAAGTCGAACGCGTTCGAAAGACCCTTAAAAAATTAAATTATTTTTTAGATGACGCTGAAAATGCTAAAAACGATGCAAATATATCAAAAAAACGTATTTTTTGGATTTTTGATGTTTTTTTACTATTTTTGGATTTTTCTGAAAATTTACCGAAACATGGGTAAAAAATTGGGTAGCAACATCCACAAGCCAAAGAACACACAAGAGAAGTAAGATCATTAACTTTATTCTCAAGGTTAGAAATACTTACCTCATTTACTTGTTTGTTTGGGAAGTCTCTATGCGTGCCAAAGTGTTTCGACTTGGCTGCCATATTTAAGATCAATTGGCGTGCAACCTCATATGTCTTATCTACCAATGCCCCTCCACTTGCCACATCAATGATACTACGGTTAGTAGACATCAGTCCTTCATAGACATATTGAATGAGCAATTGATCGGGTATATGATGATGAGGGCATTGAATGCATAGTTGCTCAAATCTTTCCCAATACTCTGAAAGTGTCTCCCCATGAGATTGTCGAATCTTACATATTTCTTTCCTTATGTTGGCAACTCGAGATGCTGGGAAATATTTTTCAAGGAAAATCTTGTTCATGTCATTCCAAGTCCCAATGGAACCTAGGAGAATAGAGAAAAGCCATGCAAGGCTGCTCTTTTTAAAGAGAAAGGGAAAGCTTTCAACTTAACCTGTTCTTCATTAACTTCGTTCGATTTCATGCCAACACAAACCATGTGGAACTCCTTGAGATGAGTGTCGCACCCTCCCGAGAGCTTGACGTCGCGGCGACACTTCTTTCGTAGCGGGGATTCGATGTTGGGGTCTTTCTGTTGTGAAAAAGAGAGTCGCCACCTAGTATTATGGTCACTAGGAAACCTAACTGGTCTTTCAAAGATTCTAAGGCAAAGGACTAGTTGTGTAAAGGGAAGGTTTTAGCACCCCTAGTACGCCCTACCTAAGGTAAGTTGCTTGGTGTTTGATTTGCCTTATAACTGTTATGGTGTTGATGTTCTCTAATCCCATCAGTTTCCTAAGATAAGTCTGCTCTGATGAATGAAATCTAGGGTGCCTTAAAAACCTATTTTTTTGTCTTAGTATTTTATACTCTCACGGCTCTAAACCGTGGAGTAAAAAAATTGAAATGTCCTCGATTATAATCAAGGCTTCTTTCAAGGATTTGTGCGGATTTATTATTCATAGAAAATTATTTTGGATATTTACCACTCCGGGTTTCTTTATCCAAATATTAACAGTGAATAATAACAAATTATTCCCAATAATATTTTGGATATTCGTCCATTAAGGATTTCTTTATCCAAACATTAGCGGTGAATAATAGATGAATTCCCACCAAAATAAGATTTTTATATTTTTTGGAATATTGGCCAATACCCTTTGGAGTTTTACAAACATGTTGTAAAATCCAGAAATAAAAGAAAAATGATTTTTGTTGTGTTTAAGAAATCCATGCGAAAACACATTTTCAAAACTTCAAATATTTGTTTTTTATATAAAAAAAACGTAAAAACAATGTTAGGGTATTGGCCGTATGCAGGAAAACAAAACATTTTTTCATTTTTATATTTTTTTGATGTCTCGACGAAAACCGGGTATTTTCATACCGGACTTGTATCTTTACCATATAAAAATACAAGCAGATATTGATAAACAATGCATCAACAAACTTTCACAAAATCACGTATTTAAATAATTCTTTTAAAGAAAATTTTCCGAACGGGCCAGACCCGGCCCACAAAGAGACTGGGCCGAAATCAGCCCAACATAAAATGGGCCCACTTTCTACAGGGGCTGGACTCAGCCCACCCCCAAAACCACATGACTGGTTACTGTTCACTGTACAGTAACCGTGCACATGCACAGTAACCGGGTAATTACTGTTTCTCTGCACAGTACATGTTAATTAATTTTACAGTTACTGTGCACATGCACAGTAACCGGGTAATTATTGTTTTCTCACATTAACAAAGCAAACTGCATGCAAAAGACCACGTTACTGTTCAAGTGAATTAAATTTCACTTGAACAGTGCAAACACAAAGCAAAGAATGCTCACGGTGCAGGAGGTGAAGAGAACAGACCTGGGAACGAAAGGATAACGGTGGTGAAGGCTTGCTGGCTGGCCGATCAGTGCTGCCGTCCGCTTCAGCTTTCCCCCTTTTATTCTCTATTGGCGTTCTTCTTCTGAGTTTCCTCCTCTACAATCTTCGGTCCTCTCTCTTTCTTCTGGTTTTCTGCACTTCTTCTTCCCTGTTTTTGCAGGTTTTATATGCAAGAAAATGAAAGCAAAGACCAAAAAAGATGATGAGCTGGTGCGGTTGGTGGTGTTGTTGCGGCTGCCCTTCCTCCTCGTTTGTGCAGCTGCTGGTGCGGTTGGTGGTGTTGCTGCTACTGCTACTCTTCCTCCTGGTGTGGCTGCTGGTTTTTGAGAAGACGACGACGACGGTGGTGCTGCGATATCTCTTCGCCGTGTCCTCTGCTTCCGTTCAGTCAGCTTCCTCTTCTCCCCCAGTTACTCCCTCACTATGTATCAATAATCTCCTCTGCTTCCTTACGTTCTTCCCCTGTCTATCTCTCTTTTTGTTTTTTTTTTTCAAAAGGTTTCCCAACTCTTTGTTTCTTTCTTCCTACGCTGCCCAATTCCCCTTCATGTCTCCCTCCGTTCCTTTTTATTTTTCATGTTCTCCTCCCTTCTCTGTTTCCTTCCTATTCTTCTCTTCAGTATTCCCCTCTCAACAGTTCTTGGCGTGGCTGCTGGGATGAAGAAAATGATGAGCTGGATGACGTTCTTCCCTCTGTTTCTGTTTTTGCTCCTTCTCTGTTTTCCCGTGGGCTGCTGCTTCGTTGCCGCTGGAGGAGAAGGAACTGCTGAGAAGAAAATGGTTGTTGCTGCTGTGGGGTTCGGTGGAGATGATGAGGTCGGTCTGGGGAAGCTGCTGGATCGTGGGGGAGAATCTAGTGGTGTTGGGAGGAAGCCAACGATGCCTCACGATGGTCAGGAAGGTGGCGGTGTGCTTCCAAACGGTGGAGGGAGAGAGCAGAGAGAGAGGTTACCGTTCTTCTCTTCCCCTCTGTTTTCCTCCTTTAACTGCCATTTTCTTTCGTTCAAAACTTTCCCCTTCTTTTAGTTTTCCAGCCCTCTCTCCTGTTTTCAAAAACTCTTCCCCCCCCTCTAAAAACTCTCCCCTCTCTTTTTGCAGCTGCTAATAACAGTATATATATAGGTGAAAGGGGAGCGGGGTAGCAGCATGCGCATGGGGAGCAGGGGACACCAAGCCAGGGCAGCCTGCGCTGCTCCCACGCCTGCACTGCTCCCCACTCCTGAGGGTCTCGGGCAGCGGCATGCACATGGGAGGAACGGTGTCTACACTATTTTGGGTTTTTTTCTTTTTTTTTTCTTTTTATTTTTTATTTTTGTGGGGATCCAAAAATGGGTTACAACAATGAGTATGAGTATCTTCTCCAGCAAGTCCATTGAATGTTGGCAATAGATGTATAAAACTAGACTTGAGTTCGAAGTTGGCATTGTTGTCGATGTTTATGCACAATGGTTGATTCTCCATGTTAGGAGTAGTAAGCTCCTTGAGTGTTTGTATTTGTGCAACAACCATGGTGTTGACGCGAGTTTCCTTTTGTAACATGCGTAAAGTGTTTTCTATTTCAAGATTACCTGCATTTGTCTTTGGTTAGTAGAATGGGTTACAAGCATAAATCGTCAAGAAAACTCAATAGAAACCAACCACACAAGATATTTAAAGTGGTGCAAATTGAATGAAAATCTTACGCTAGAACACAAAACTGCATAAAAAAACCCTAGAAAACAACAAAATTTAGCCTCGATAGGGTGGGGCTGTTGCGATGTCGCGGTCGCACAAATTCATTACCCTAGCTTAAAATACACAAGATAGTATAGAGCAAGCAAGGGGTCGATCCCACAAGGAAGTTTCAAGTCAGATTTTTATGTTGTACGTTATGTAATTGGGGGGATTTGGTTTGTGATTATCTAAACTATGACAACAATTAAACTAGCAAACAAAATCAATTAAAACCGAAACTTATCAAGAAAAACAAACCTTGGTTGCAAGCACACATCCACCAACGGAAATTAGAACCGATCCTTGAAACGAAAATTGCAATTTATGTTCTGAAATTTTATCTTTTCTTAACATTAATTAATTAACGGATCCGCCGTATAACTAATCCTAACCAATAAACAATCAAAGTGTCCGCACTAATGATTCAATTTAATGGTAGCTTTAAGAACTAGATAATTTCATCAAGATTAACATACAAGCTGTCCGCAGCTTGTATCACTTTGTTCAAATGTTCTCCCTAAGTTCAATAATGTAGTTCCGCCACAATTATCAATCTTAGTTGCTTCACAAGTTCATATATCACAACTCCGGTTTTGATATTAAACTTAGCAATAGATTGTTCACAACAATAACTTAGAGTCCGCTCTAGCAATCATCAACAACAATCATAGAAAATATGCATAGGAAAACAATCATACTCATTCATAACATAAACTGAAAATAGAAGGAAGAATAAATCTCACGGTTCTTGAAATCCGAAGGTTTGTTGTGTCCTTGCAACCAAGAAAAGAGCTTAGCCTTGCATAACTATTGAACAACTACTTCTAAAGAATGAAAAGAACATGATTTTTTGGGTTTGTAGAGGAGAGAATTTGTGTTTATTCTCTGCTGGCTGCTGCCTCCTTCTGCTCTCCCTCTTCTCTGTTGGTTGCTGCCTCCTTCTCTCTTTCTTTTTATATGCTAAGAAACCCTAGTCTCTATTTTACAAAATAGTCCTCCCTTGAGTTGGCAGTTTACATTTAAGTACTTTAATAACTATTTTTCCTAAAAGGAGAAATAGCCTTGCATGAAATCTTCAAGCTCTGACTTAGAGGAGCTAAATTGCTGATATAAAAACTTGGATGTCGGTTTAGATGCTTCGGAACGTAATTTGGACTCGTTTCTTCACGAAACCTGTTTGCTGGCAGAATTCAGTTGTCATCTTTGGAAAATCATATCTCCCTCATATGACATCGTTTTTGGCTGACATTTTGAGCGTGGATAGGTCTTTGAATTAGGAATCCAAGAAAATTTAGTTTGAATCAATCGGACTTCTGTAGCTCCAGATATTAAATTTTGAATGGCCAAAGGTCAACACTAGCAGAATGCGAGATTTGACTTTGCAGGATGTGATTTCCATGATCTTTCTCCTTTTATTTTTCTTGCATTACATTTCCAGAAAGGTATGGATGTTAGCTTTTTAGTGCCACTGGAATCACTTCATTTCGATCTCTAGAACTCACGCTCTGCACAAAACATCGACTGAACATCAAATCTGCCAATTACCTCCAATTTACTCCTTTTTGCATCTTTCATCCAAAAATGCCTTCAAAACATAAAACAAAGAATATCAAGGCATTTTATATATAAAACATGGACAAAACATTAGGTAGATGTGGGTGAAACTATCGAATAATATGGTTACATCAGGAGCTAATGACTACTAGTCCTGTTCAGAATGTCATTTCCCTTTAGGAAAAAAAGGCCGAGACCTAATTTCACCAAAAAATTGGTTTTGAAAAGTAATTGTATTGTACTGTACAGTACCGCCGCAAGAAAAAAATCTCTTTTTTTTTACAAAATAAATAATAATCACAAAAAATAACAATCATAGCACATGACTCAACTAAAATCACTTCCCCGGCAACGACGCCAAAATTTGTTACGATGTTGCAATCACACAAATTAATTACCATAGCTTAAATAAATAAGATAGTATAGAGCAAGTAAAGGGTTCATCCTACGAGGAAGGTTTAGTTCAGATTTTTATGCTATACGATTTGCAATTGGGGGGGGATTGAGGTTATCTAGGCTATAGCAGAATTAAACAATCAAACTAAATTAAATAAATTAGAAAACTATCAAGAGAACAAACCTTGGTCACAAGTAAACGTCCACCATTAAAAATCAAAACTGATCATGGAAATCAAACATCAATTTATACTCTGAATATTTATCTTTTGTTACGTTGATTAGTTAACAGATCCGTTGTATAACGAATCCTAACCATCAAACAACCACATTGTCCGCACTAGTAATTTAATTCAATGGCAACCTTATGAACTAGATAAATTGATTAATCTAGATAACATAATTGTCTGCAATTCATGTTTGATTTGATCGAATGTTTTTTCTAAGTTTGATAACATAGATCTGCTACGATTATTAAACTTGCTTCACAAGTTCATATATCACAACTCCGTTTTTGATAGCAAACTTAGCAATAGGTTGTGCACAATAATAACTTAGAGTCCCCTCTAGCAATTAAAACTGAAAAGAAGAGATAAAATAAATCTCACAGTTCTTGAAATTCAAAGGTTTTCGTGTCCTTGCAACCAAGAAAAAAGAGTTTAGCCTTGCATGTCTATTGAACAATTAATCAAAAAGAAAGAAGAATGCATGGTTTTGGGTTTCTTAGAGGAAGGTGCGTTTTTTCTCTCCTGGTTGGCCGCTCCTTCTTTCCTTTCTCTCTTTCTTTTTATATCATAGGAAACCCTAATCCTTTTTCTACAAAATAGTCCTTTTCTAAGTAGACAACTTACATTTAAGTAGTTCAATAACTATTTTCCTAAAAAAGGTGAAATAGCCTTGCATAAAATCCTCAAACTTTGACTTTGGACTTATAAGAGTTAAATTGCCGAAATAAAAACTTGGGTGTTGGTTTGGATGCTTTGGGAAGTAATTTGGACTTATTTCTTCATAAAACTTGTCTGCTGGCAGAATTCATGTGGCATCTTAGAAAAATCATCTCTCTCATATGACCTCATTTTCTATTAAAAGTTGGTATGGTGATAGACCTTCGAGTTAGGAATCCAACCAAATTGAGTTTGCATCAAATGGACTTCTCTAGCTAAAGATATTCAAGTCGGAAAAGTGAGTGACAACTGATGGATGGAATCAACAACGAAAATTAATTCACGGTTGACGCATGAAACCGTCAGCGAAAATAGAGTTATGGATGACGCATGGAATTGTCAGCAAAAACTACATCGCTATTGACCTAAAAATCATCACTAAAAACTAAGTAACGACTGACATATGAAATTGACAATGAAATCTAATTCACAGTTGATGCATGGAATCATCAATCAAAACTAATTCACGGCTAATGCATGGAATCGTCAGAAAAACTATGACTCTGCTGACCTAGAAATCAACAACAAAAATTGTATGGTGGCTGACGTATGGAATCATTAATGAAAACTCTGTCACTATAAACCCAGAATTCATCACTGAAAACTTAGTGACAACTAACGTATGGAATCGACAACGACAACTGATTCACGGCTGAAGCATGGAATTATTAGCAAAAACAAAGTCACAATTGACGCATAGAATCATCATCAAAATCTAAGTCACTGCTGACCTAGAAATCATTAGCGAAAACTGAGTCACTATAGACCCAAAAATTGTCACTGAAAACTGAGTGACGACTAAAGTATGGAATTGACTGCGAAAACTAATTTACGGTTGATGTATGGAATCGTCAGCAAAAATAGAGTCATGATTGATGCATGGAATCATGAGTGAAAACTGCATCACTATTGACCCAGAAATCATCACCAAAAACTGAGTCACTTTAGACAAAGAAATTGTCACTAAAAAATGAGTGACGACTCACGTATGGAATCGTCTGCAAAAACAGGGTCATGGCTGGCGCATGGAATTGCCAGCAATAACTGTGTCATAGCTGACCCAGAAATCATCACCGAAAACTATGTCACTACAGACCTAGAAATCATCAGCAAAAACTAAGGGACGACTGATGCATGAAATTGATAGCGAGAAATAATTCACGCCTGACGTATGGAATTTTTAGCGAAAACAGAGTCGTGGCTGACGCATGGAATCGTCAGCAAAAACAGAGTCATGGCGGACGCTTGGAATTGTCAACATAAACTAAGTCACTATCGACCCAGAAATCATCAGCGAAAACTGCGTCACTACTGATCTAGAAATCATCAGCACAAACTTAGTTACGGATGACGCATGGAATCAATAGCAAAAACTAATTCATAGCTGACTCAGGGAATCATCAGCACAAACTAAGTCACTACTAACCCAGAAATTATCAAAGAAAACCGAGTCACTGTTGACCAACAAATCATCTCCGAAAACTGAGTTACGGCTGATGCATGGAATCATTAGAAATAGTATGTCACTTCTGACCTAGAAATCATCAGCGAAAACTAAGTGGAAGCTGACGCAAGGAATTGTTAACGAAAACTAAGTCACTGGTGAACTAGAAATAGTCAGCGAAAACCGAGTCACTATTGACTTAGAAATCATCACCAAAAACTGAGTCACTACAAACCCAGAAATCATCAGCAAAAACTCAGTGATGACTAATGCATGGAATCGACAACGAAAACTTATTCACGGCTGACATATGCAATCATCAGAAACACTATGTCACTACTGACCTTGAAATCATCAGCGAAAACTGAGTGACAATTGACATGTGGAATCGACAACTAATTCACAACTGACGCTTGGAATCTTCAGCAGAAACAGAGTCATGACTAACACATGGTATTGTGAGCAAAAACAGAGTCATGGCTGACACATGGAATCGTCAGCACAAACTCAATCATTGTTGACCCAGAAATCATCAGCGAAAACTCCATCATTGCTGACCTATAAATCATTAGGAAAAACTTAGTTACAGTTGACTCATGAAATCAACGGTGAAAACTAATTCCTGGTTGACTCATGGAATCGTTAGCATAAACTAAGTCACTGTTGACCCATAAATTATAACTGAAAACAGAGTCACTACTGACACAGAAATTGTCAGCGAAAATTGAGACACTACTGACCCAAAAATCATCACCAAAAATTGAGTGATGTAGACTAAGAATTCATCACCGAAAACTAAGTGACGACTGACATATGGAATCGACAACAACAACTGATTCACGGCTGGTGCACGGAATCGTGAGCAAAAATTGAGTCACTGTAGACCCATAAATCGTCACTAAAAACTGACTGACGCTTGATGGATGGAATCGACAACAAAAATTGATTCATGGCTGACGCATGTAATTGTCAGCAAAAACAGAGTCATGGCTCATGCATGAAATTGTTAGCAAAACTAAGTGATGGCTAGCGCATGGAATCCTCAGCGAACACTACGTAACTGCTGACCCAGAAATCATCATAAAATTGGATCAAGATTGACCTAGAAATCGCCTGCGAAAGCTGAGTTATGGGTGACGCATGGAATCCTTAATGAAAACTCAGTCACTACTAACCCAGAAATCATCACCGAAAACTAGGTCAATGCTGACCTAGAAATTGCCTATGAAAATTGAGTTACAGGTGACGCATGGAATCCTCAGGGAAAACTAAATCACTCAGGACCAAGAAATCATCACGAAAATCAAGTCACTCTCGACCCAGAAATCATTAATGAAAACTAAGTCGCTGCTGAACGAGAAATAGTCAGCGAAAACTATGTCACTGCTAACCTAGAAATCGTTTGGGAAAACTAAGTTATGGGTGATGCATGGAATCCTCAGCAAAACCATGTCACTCCTGATCTAGAAATCGCCAGCAAAAACTACATCACTGCTGACCTAGAAATCATTAGTGAAAACTGACACATGGATCGTCAGTAAAAACTAAATCGTTGTTGACCCTCAAATCATCACCTAAAACTGAGTCACCGCAGACACAGAAATGGTCAGCGAAAATTGCATCACTCCTGACCTAGAAATCATCAACGAAAACTAAGTCACTCTGGATGCATGAAATACTCAACGAAAACTAAGTCCCTACTCACCTAGAAATTGTCACCAAAATTTAAGCCACTGTTGACCTAGAAATCATCTGAGAAAATTGAGTTACGGATGACGCTTGGAATCCTCAACGAAAACTAAGTCACTCCTTACCCAAAAAATGGTTAGCGAAAACTGCGTCACTCCTGACTGAGAAATCATTAGTGGAAACTGAGAGACGGCTCACGCTTGGAATCCTCAGCGTAAACTAAGTTGGTGCTGACCCAGAAATCATCACTGAAAATAGAGTCACTATTGACCTAGAAATCGTTAGTGAAAACTGAATTACAAGTGACTCATGGAATCCTTAGCAAAAACTAACTAACTCTAGACCAAAAATTGTAATCGAAAACTACATCGCTGCTAATGATGCAAACCTCGTGATCACGTGGTCATGCAACCAACATGCAAAGACATCAATTCCCGAAAAGCCAAGTAAATCAGGTTTGATAGGAGTGTGACATAAAGATAACTTGTACCTAGGCACCAGCACTATTGGAAACGGAGACCCCCACCCAACAAATATTGATTCGCGAACGAGAAGTATAAGGATGACGTCACGGAGATAGTTGTTCTTCGATAAGTCGTTTTCAGTTCTTTAGAGAACCAAGGAAGGGATATTATCCCACTAGCACACAATAAGTGCAGCAAAGAAGTTTATTGATCTCAAAATTGTGTAACCTTACAGGTTTGGTTATGCTTTTATTTATACTAACTCTAGACTTAAAGAAACCCTAATGGACCCCCTAGGTGGCCTTATATAAAGCCCACTTACAATTGACCCAAATAAGTAATATAACCCAAAAACTAAGAAGAAAATAATAAAAATCTGAAAATTATCATGTTAAATATGCTAGAATCATATTTGTCACCCTTAAGAAGTGATGCGAACCCTAGCAGAATTTAATGGTATTCGCGACCCCAAGATCAATCTAACCCAAGTTTGTTGAGGTTTGAATGAGCTTATCACAATGGAAGACTTGCTCCAAGGCAACAAGACTATAAACCAACTCGATCATAACGCCTACACTTGGAGACGAGCAAAAGAAATATAAATTCACAACAAAGAATGGTCAATTCTTTAAAGAGTTGAAAGTTCAATCAAGAACCAAGATTAAGCAACCAAAAGTTGGCTACAATGCTGAAAATATTATCAAAAGTCCCCCTAAAATTATTCCTAAAGAGTATTTATTCTCCAAACCAAAACCCTAGTTTCCCTAATGGATCTCACATAAACCCAATATAAATAATAATCAACCCAAGCTAAAACTAGCCCAAACTAATTACAATAAACAAAATAAACAAGTCTAAAACCCCAACATATTGTCTCCTCTCAAAATAATTAAAGTTTGATCGCCCAACTAATTAAATAAGACAAGTTCGTTGTTTCCGCATTCTGTCTGGCAGCAACAAGGCCCAACTTAAAACGGATGGTTCTCTCTCTTCTTAATGAATTAGAAGGCGTGACATATACCATTGGAAAGGTATGGAAGTCTAGTTTCCAGCCTAACTAGAATCACATCAAAATTCTGTCTGTAACTCCAGTTATGACTAAAAAAGTAACAAAAGGTCAAACTGTCCGAATCTAGTCTTCTTCTCCCAATCCTTGTGTAATGGTCTTGGTTCCACCAACAAGCCCCTCTTGAACATGAATTAGATTAATCAAGGCTTACTCTTTATTATTACAGATCCTCTTGAAGTCCACCTTAGCCCATGTATCTTGACGAAGTCTATTAAAAGCTTCTTTGAACTTCTTAGCCCTAAGCCTAGTAACTGGACCAACTGGAACCTCCAATGGATCCTTTGATGGTTGTATCGCATCATCCCCTTGCTCCTCAAAAGGATTCGACCTTGAATCATCACCTACATCAAACGAAGAAAGATCAGAAACATTGAATGTAGCATTAACACCATACTCACCTGGTAGATCCACTTTGTAGGCATTATCATTAATCCTTTCTATGATCTGATAAGGACCATCTCCTCGAGGCATCAATTTTGATCTTCTTTGTTCAGGAAACCTTTCCTTCCTCATATGCACCCAAACCCAATCACCTGGTTCAAATCTCACTAATTTTCATCCCCTATTGGCTTTGTTTGCATATTGTTCATTCTTCTTTTCTATTTGTTGCTGAATTTTTGCATGGAGATCTTTCACCACCTGTGCTTTTTTATTACAATCAAGATTAGCCCTTTCATCAATAAGCAAAGGAATCAAATCTAATGGTGTCAAAGGGTTAAAACCATAAACAATCTCAAATGGGGAATAATTAGTAGTAGAATGCACACTACGATTATATGCAAATTCAATGAATGGCAAACAATCTTCCCAATTTTTAAGATTCTTTTGAATGATAGCCCTTAACAATTGAATCAAAGTCCGGTTAACAACTTCAGTTTGGCCATCTGTTTGTGGATGACAAGTAGTAGAATATAAAAGTTTAGTTCCTAACTTACCCCATAAAACCTTCCAAAAGTAACTCAAAAACTTAACGTCTCAATCGGATACTATGCTCCTAGGAAGACCATGTAGCCGAATGACCTCTATAAAGAATAGGTCAGCTATATTTATTGCATCATCAATTTTATGGCAAGCAATGAAATGTGCCATCTTAGAAAATCTATCCACAACAACAAATATAGAATCTCTCCCTTTCCTAGACCTAGGTAGACCCAAAATGAAATCCATAGAAATATCAACCCAAGGTTCCTTAGGAACAGGAAAAGGTGTGTGTAGTCCATGAGGCGTTACCCTAGACTTAGCTTGTCTACATGTTATGCACCTATCACACATTCTTTGCACATCTCTTTTCATATTAGGCCAATAAAAGTGCTCATGTAGAACCTCCAAAGTTTTAGTAATTCCAAAATGCCCCATTAAACCTCCCCCAATGTGCTTCCCTCACAAGTAATTCACGTAAAGAACAATTAGGCACACATAACTTATTTTCCTTAAACAAAAATCCATCATGCCTAAAATATTTATCCATGGCCAAAACCTTACATGTGTCATATATAGCACCGAAATCATGATCATCAAGATACAATTCCTTAATATACTCAAATCCTAACAATTTAGTATTGAGAGTATTAAGAAGAACATACCTTCGCGACAAGGCATCGGCGACCACATTTTCCTGACCTTGCTTGTATTTAATCACATATGGAAAAGTTTCAATAAATTCAACCCACCTAGCATGTCTCCTACTTAACTTACCTTGACCCTTCAAATGTTTCAACGATTGCTGATCAGTATGTATGACAAACTCCCGGGGCCACAGATAATGTTGCCAAGTCTCCAAAGCTCGCACGACTGCATACAACTCTTTATCATAAGTGGGATAGTTAAAAGTTGCACCATTGAGTTTCTCACTAAAATAAGCGATGGACCGTTTTTCTTGCATTAAAATGGCTCTAATACTTATTCTTGAAGCATCACATTCAATCTCAAAAGCTTTATTAAAATCAGGTAAAGATAGTAAAGGTGTCGAAATCAACTTTGATTTTAACAAGCTAAAAGCATTTTCTTGTTCTCCCCATTTGAAACCCACGACTTTCTTAACGATTTCAGTCGATGGAGAGGCTATTGTACTAAAGTCTTTAACAAATCTCCTATAAAAACTAGCCAAACCATGAAAACTCTTAACGTCTGTTATGGATTTTGGTGTAGGCCATTCTTGAATAGCCTTAACCTTAGCCTCATCCATTTCTATACCTTTTGCACTAACCACATATCTAAGAAAAACAATCTTATCCATGCAAAAGTCACACCTTTTCAAATTAGCATATAAGGACTCTTTTCTAAGCACATCAAGAACTTGTCTCAAATGACTTATATGCTCATCAATCTCCTTACTATAAGTCAAGATATCATCAAAGTAAACGACCACAAACTTACCTATAAAAGCACACAACACATGATTCATCAATCTTATAAAAGTACTAGGTGCATTAGTAAGTCTAAAAGGCATAACCAACCACTCATACAAACCATATTTAGTCTAAAAGTCTATCACCATACCAACTTTTAATAGAAAATGAGGTCATATGAGAGAGATGATTTTTCTAAGATGCCACATGAATTCTGCCAGCAGACAAGTTTTATGAAGAAATAAGTCCAAATTACTTCCCAAAGCATCCAAACCAACACCCAAGTTTTTATTTCGGCAATTTAACTCTTATAAGTCCAAAGTCAAAGTTTGAGGATTTTATGCAAGGCTATTTCACCTTTTTTAGGAAAATAGTTATTGAACTACTTAAATGTAAGTTGTCTACTTAGAAAAGGACTATTTTGTAGAAAAAGGATTAGGGTTTCCTATGATATAAAAAGAAAGAGAGAAAGGAAAGAAGGAGCGGCCAACCAGGAGAGAAAAAACGCACCTTCCTCTAAGAAACCCAAAACCATGCATTCTTCTTTCTTTTTGATTAATTGTTCAATAGACATGCAAGGCTAAACTCTTTTTTCTTGGTTGCAAGGACACGAAAACCTTTGAATTTCAAGAACTGTGAGATTTATTTTATCTCTTCTTTTCAGTTTATATGATGAATGAATATGTTTGTTTTCCTATGCTCAAAATCCCTATGTGGTCGAATATGTCCCCTCCTTGACCGATTCTCATACCTCTCTCCCCTATGTGTACGCATTTTGTCTGGCAGCAGCAAAGTCCAACTTAAAACAGATGGTTCTCTCTCGTCTTAATGCATTAGAAGGCGTGTGACACGACCAAAAGATTGATGTCTTTTCCCAAGTGCTGGAGTGTCGAAGTAATAAATAACCCAGCAAGACCGGGATCGAACCATAGGGAGGTTACTTGTATAAATTATAAGCAACAATAATACTACAACAATAGTAACAATAATAATAATAATAATAATAATAATAATAATAATAATAATAATAGTGATAATAATAATAGTGAAGAAGAAGAGGAAGAAGTTGATGAGAACTTTGAGATGAAAGATTAACGTAAGGATTAAACAATGATAACAACAAATGTCAAGGTTAAAGGATCCACTAATGGTACTTCAAACAAGTATAGTATAAACTCTTATTATTCAATTGGAAACCACACGCAAAGGAGGTTCCAATCAGATTATAAATTGTTAACATGATTACATTAGTTATCTTATTCGAATAATGCTAATACTTGTAAATGTTTTCAGGCATTCATGATTATAATTTATGTTAACAACAAATCAAGTTCCTTTCATAGCTCAGGTGTCGGTTATACCATACAGTATAGGCTATGAAAGTGCCAAGTATTTGTTGTACCAAGTGTTATACAACATAAATCTAGATTAACAATTTAACAAGCAAAGTATTAAAAGTGAACAAGATAACAAATACAAAGCATGTTAGTATCCAACATTAAGGTCCATGTTAAGTTTATATTATACTTATTCTTACACCATTAGTGTACCCTTTTCACCTTGACATAATTAACTTAGTTAAACATAATGAAAGAAAGAGACATAAATAAACAAGGAAAGGAAATGAAAAGCATAAGCAAGAAATTAATATAAGCAAAACTTAAGCATTACAAAATATAAAGAGAGAAAGCAAGAGCATGACTTGATCTGGAAACCAAGATACCTAAATACATGGCAAATGCCTCCTTTTATAGGCCAAAATTTGGAACTATTGATTTGTTGACTAATTGATGAGTGGGTGGCCACATATTGACTTGGTGACAATTCTTATCTTCTTGTCTGCCAAAAACATCATTGATAACGTCATAATTTGAACAGACTTCAATCATGAAAGTTCTAGGAAATTGTCTCATCTTTCCAGGGTAAAACTTTGAGATCATTTGGACTTCTAGAACTCGAGATATGGGCTGAACACTGAACAGTGTCTAGGCTGCAGGACAGATTCGGACTTCTTCTTTGTTGCTATAATTTAGACTTGAAAACGGCCTTGTTAAATCTTGGGCTCCACATGAAAGTTGTAGGCCTATGTCTTATCTTTCCATTCATATAAAATGGACCTAAATTCAAGATCTACAGCTCCAGATATGACCCAATTACCGAACTGTGTTCCAGTTTGGACTGCACCAGCATCTCTTTGGCCATCTTTTTGTCCTTTCAATTTCAGTACTTCAACTCATCAATCAATTCTTTTATTTATGTGATAGGCTTGCATTTAAGATGAACATTTACCATAAATTAAAGGTATCTTATATAATTAGATATGTTATTATAAAACATGCTTTAGTTAAGGAGTTATTGATACTTTAAGTGCAAAATGATGATATAAAACCTTGATAAAAATGCACTTTTAAGTACTAATTGATGAGTGGGTGGCCACATATTGACTTGGTGACAATTCTTATCTTCTTGTCTGCCAAAAACATCATTGATAACGTCATAATTTGAACAGACTTCAATCATGAAAGTTCTAGGAAATTGTCTCATCTTTCCAGGGTAAAACTTTGAGATCATTTGGACTTCTAGAACTCGAGATATGGGCTGAACACTGAACAGTGTCTAGGCTGCAGGACAGATTCGGACTTCTTCTTTGTTGCTATAATTTAGACTTGAAAACGGCCTTGTTAAATCTTGGGCTCCACATGAAAGTTGTAGGCCTATGTCTTATCTTTCCATTCATATAAAATGGACCTAAATTCAAGATCTACAGCTCCAGATATGACCCAATTACCGAACTGTGTTCCAGTTTGGACTGCACCAGCATCTCTTTGGCCATCTTTTTGTCCTTTCAATTTCAGTACTTCAACTCATCAATCAATTCTTTTATTTATGTGATAGGCTTGCATTTAAGATGAACATTTACCATAAATTAAAGGTATCTTATATAATTAGATATGTTATTATAAAACATGCTTTAGTTAAGGAGTTATTGATACTTTAAGTGCAAAATGATGATATAAAACCTTGATAAAAATGCACTTTTAAGTACTAATTGATGAGTGGGTGGCCACATATTGACTTGGTGACAATTCTTATCTTCTTGTCTGCCAAAAACATCATTGATAACGTCATAATTTGAACAGACTTCAATCATGAAAGTTCTAGGAAATTGTCTCATCTTTCCAGGGTAAAACTTTGAGATCATTTGGACTTCTAGAACTCGAGATATGGGCTGAACACTGAACAGTGTCTAGGCTGCAGGACAGATTCGGACTTCTTCTTTGTTGCTATAATTTAGACTTGAAAACGGCCTTGTTAAATCTTGGGCTCCACATGAAAGTTGTAGGCCTATGTCTTATCTTTCCATTCATATAAAATGGACCTAAATTCAAGATCTACAGCTCCAGATATGACCCAATTACCGAACTGTGTTCCAGTTTGGACTGCACCAGCATCTCTTTGGCCATCTTTTTGTCCTTTCAATTTCAGTACTTCAACTCATCAATCAATTCTTTTATTTATGTGATAGGCTTGCATTTAAGATGAACATTTACCATAAATTAAAGGTATCTTATATAATTAGATATGTTATTATAAAACATGCTTTAGTTAAGGAGTTATTGATACTTTAAGTGCAAAATGATGATATAAAACCTTGATAAAAATGCACTTTTAAGTACTAATCAGCGTGCCATATACCGTCAGAAATGTATGGAAGTCTAGTTTCCAACCCAACAAGAATCACATCAAAATTCGGTCTGTAACTCCAGTTTTGACAAAAAAAATGTAACGAAAGGTCAAACTGTCCGAATCTAGTCTTCTTCTCCCAATCCTTGTGTAATGGTCTTGGTTCCACCAACAAGCCCCTCTTGAACATGAATTAGATTAATCAAGGCTTGCTCTTTATTATTACAAATCCTCTTGAAGTCCACTTTAGCCCATGTATCTTGAAGAAGTCCATTGAAAGCTTCTTTGAACTTCTTAGCCCTAAGCCTAGTAACTGGACCAATTGGAACCTCCAATGGATCCTTTGATGGTTGGATTGCATCAAGAAGTCTTAAATAAACTAGGAAAAATCTGATTTGAAAAATTTATGTTGCTGCCCCCCTTGATGTCCTTGATTAGCTTGGATTTCCTTGTTTAATTTGGATAAATAAGAAAACAAATTTCCTCCTTTGTTGCTGATTTAATTACTTTTGCTTCCTAAGTTAGGAAAAACATAAATAATCCTCCCCTCTTTAGGAATAAGATATCGCCAACTTCCTTACTTAATTAGGAGAATAAATTGCTGACTTTTTATCTTGTAGCATTAGGAAAAATAACAAGCCTAATAAGGCTGGTATTAGGCCGGACATATCAACCCCTTGTTCCACACGAATTGGGCTCTTCTTGGACCTGAACTAGATGAATTAAAGGATGTCCTTCATGCTCCTTAAATGTCCCAAGCCCCTTTAGGTCCATTTTGCTCCATATGTTCTGAACAAGCTCATTCAATGCTTCTTTAAGCTTCTTTGCCCTAGCTCTTATGATTGGACCAATTGGCACCTCCAATGAGTCGTTGGCATAATTATGGTTGGTGTTGGGCTGATCCGCATCATCCCCTCTTTCTTTAAAAGGATTCAACCTCGAATCATCACCTATATCAAACAGAGTAAGATCAGAAACATTAAAGGTAGCACTAACACCATACTCACCTGGCAAATCAACTTTATAAGCATTGTCATTTATCCTCTCAAGGATCTGAAATGGCCCATCTCCTCGTGGTTGTAGCTTTGATTTCCTATGGGCCAGAAATCTCTCCTTGCACATATGCACCCAAACCCAATCACCAGGCTGAAAGATAACATGTTTGCGCCCCTTATTGGCTTTGGTCACATGCACACGATTCCTCTTTTCAATCTATTGCCGCACACTCTCATGAAGTGTTTTCACCACCTGTGCTTTACGATTACCATCCAAACTAACCCTTTCATCAATTGGCAAAGGAATCAAATCCATTGGAGTTAAAAGGTTAAATCCATACACAATTTCAAATGGTGAAAATTCAGTGGTAGAGTGCACACTACAATTATATGCAGACTCTATAAATGGCAAACAATCTTCCCAGTTCTTTAAGTTCTTTTGAATGACAGCACGCAGAAGTTGTATTAAGGTCCTATTAACTACTTCGGTTTGTCCATCTGTTTGGGGGTGACAAGTAGTTGAAAACAACAGTTTAGTTCCCAATTTGCCCCATAACACCTTCCAAAAATAGCTAAGGAACTTAACATCTCTCTCTGAAACAATGCTCTTAGGGACCCCGTGAAGCCGTACTATCTCCTTAAAGAACAAATCAACAATGTTAGTTGCATCATCAGTTTTATGACATGGAATGAAGTGTGCCATCTTTGAAAACCTATCAACAACTACAAAGATGGAATCCCTACCCCGTTTTGACCTAGGTAAACCTAAGACGAAGTCCATTGAAATGTCTACCCATGGTTCTTTCAGTACAGGCAAAGGGGTATACAAGCCATGTGGTTGAGTCATAGACTTTGCTTTCCTATAAGTTATGCATTTATCACATATGCGTTGCACATCTTTTTTCATTTTAGGCCAATAAAAATGCTCATGCAACACATCCAAAGTCTTAACAATACTAAAATGCCCCATCAACCTGCCTCCATGTGCTTCACGTACAAGCAATTCACGCATAGAACTTAATGGAACACACAAACGACTCTCTTTAAACAAATATCCATCAAGTTTATAAAACTTTCCAAAAGTCGAAGTTTCGCAAGCATTGTAAACATTAGCAAAATCACTATCATCCTTGTACAATTCTTTTATGTGTTAAAATCCTAGAAATCTAGCATCCAAAGTAGATAAAAGAACATACCTGCGTGAAAGTGCATCAGCCACAATGTATTCTTTCTCTTGCTTATACTTGATCACATACTAAAAGGTTTCAATAAATTCAACCTATTTGGCATGTCTCCTACTCAACTTACCTTGCCCTTTCAAGTGCTTCAATGATTTATGATCATAATGTATCACAAACTCCTTAGGCCACAAGTAATGTTGCCACGTCTCTAAAGTTCTTACCAAGGCATAGAGCTTCTTGTCATATATAGGGTAATTCAAGGCTGCCCCATTAAGTTTTTCGCTGAAATACGCAATGGGCCTCCTATCTTGCATTAACAATACCTGACGCATCACATTCAACTTCAAAAGCTCTCGTAAAGTCTGGCAAAGCTAAAACAGGCACCGAACAAAGTTTATCTTTCAACAAATTAAAAGCCTCATCCTGTTCATCATTCCATATGAATCCAACAAACTTTTTCACAATTTCAGTTAAAGGTGCAGCAATAGTACTAAAATCCTTCACAAACCTTCTATAAAAACTAGCAAGTCCATGAAAACTCCTTACCTCACTTACCGATTTTGGTGTAGGCCAATCCCAGATGGCCTTAACTTTCTCCTCGTCCATGTCGATACCCTGCGCAGTTACGACATAGCCATGAAAGACAATTTTTTCCATGCAAAAGGTACACTTCTTAAGATTAGCATATAATTGCTCACTACACAACACATTAAGTACATTACGCAAATGATCAAGATGCTCATTTAAGTTGCTATAGATCAAAATGTCATCAAAATACACAATAACAAACTTACCTACAAACGTACGCAATACATGATTCATTAAACGCATAAACGTGCTAGGCGCATTTGTAAGTCCAAACGGCATGACTAACCATTCATACAAACCATGCTTAGTCTTAAATGCAGTTTTCCACTCATCACCCTCTTCCATCCTAATTTGATGGTACCAACTTTTTAAGTCAATCTTAGAGAAAATACATGATCCATGTAACTTATCTAACATGTCATCAAGCCTAGGAATAGGATGTCGATACTTTACCGTTATATTATTGACGGCACGACAATTGACACACATCCTCCATGTTCCATCCTTTTTAGGCACAAGGACTCATACTCTCACGAATGTATCCCTTCATCATCAACTCATCTACTTTCCTTTGAAGCTCCTTCATCTCCTCAGGGTTGCTTCTATAGGCTGGACGGTTAGGAATTGAAGCTCCGGGCATAAGATCAATTTGATGTTCAATCCCCCTTAATGATGGTAATCCATTAGGGATGTCTTCAGGGAATACATCATCAAACTCCTGCATCAAAGAAACAACCACATTAGGAATAGCAGAATCAAGATCGTTAGTGTTAAAATAAGCCTCCTTATACACAAGTAAGATCATTGGCTTCTTAGTGAAAAATGCAGATATGATTTGAGATCCTTTTGCATAAAAATTAGGTTGTTTCTTTAATTTTTCTACACTATTATCATCACACATGCTTACTTTCTTCACTCCTTGGTTTTTACCTCCACTCTCAACCGGTTTAATTAATGATTTAGGTTTAGCCGAATCTGATGGTTTTCTCTCACCATTATCCTCACGTGAATTTTCACTCTTCCCATCCTCACATTCCTTTTTTAATTTCATTTGATCATCATACACTTATTTTGGAGAAAGAGGTACAAGAGTGATGGTTTTACCATCCTTTACAATAGTGAACCTATTTCTAAACCCATCATGAATCGCTTTTCGATCAAACTGCCATGGACACCCAAAATGTAAGTGACTAGCATGTATTGGGACTACATCACACAAAATCTCATCGAAATACTTCCCAATAGCAAACGCAATCAAAACCTGCTTAGTAACCCTGACTTCACCACATTCATTCAACCATTGCAATCTATAAGGCCTAGGATGCTTAATACAACTCAGATTCAATTTCTTCACAAGAGTATCACTAGCAATATTAGCACAACTACCTCCATCAATTATCATGCTACATACCTTGTTTTGGATGTGACATCGAGTATGAAATATATTTTCCCGTTGCTGATCTACATCGTCTTCTTTGATTTGCATGTTCAGCGCACGCCTTATAACCAAGACCTCCCCTTCAACAGGATATGCAATCTCCTCATCACTACAATCCACCAAAGGTGGCATCTCTTCACTTTTAGATTCAACCTCCCCTTTGTCTCTTGTAAGCGTAACTTTTTGGTTTGGACACTGAGATGCAATGTGCCCCTTCCCTAAACACTTAAAGCATTTAATATCTCTATCACGAGTAGGTTGAGATTCTAATTTACCTTTCCCATCTGTATGAGTATCCTTTTTGGCCTTAGGTGGTTCGGCCTTTGCATAAGGCTTTGGTTGGACAACCCCTTTTCTCTTCAAATTCGGCCTCCGTGTTGAGGAAGATGAAGCCGAATTGGTATGAAAACGTGTACTACCCCTTCTCTTTGTCTCTCCACCTTCGTTGCCATATAGACCATGTCCTCCAATTCCACATAATGTTGTAATTCTACAACATTCGCAAAGTCCCTATTCAGCCCATTTAGAAATCTAGCCATAGTAGCTTCCCGATCCTCAATCACATTGGCCCGAATGATGACAATCTCCATCTCCTTGAAATACTCATCCACGGACCTAGAACTATGATTCAAACCCTGCAATTTCAGATACATTTATAATAGTGGTTAGGCACAAATCGCCTTCTCATCAACACTTTCATCTCCTCTCACGATGCTACCAGCCTCTCTTAACTCCTCCTTCTACTAATAACATTCTAATCCCACCAAATAAGTGTATAATCCGTGAATTCGATGACTACTAATTTCACTTTCTTCGCCTCCGAATAGTTATGGCAATAAAAATCCAATCCACCTTTTTCTCCCATTCCACATATGCCTTGGGATCGTTTTTACCTTGAAAAGAAGGTATTTTCAGTTTGATAGCATCCAAACCACCATCTAAATCAGCATGTCCCCCAACACTACGAAAATTTTCCCTTTGGCCGAATTGGCCCCTGATAGTATTCCCATAATCCCTTTGGTTTCTTGGTTGCCGAAAACCTTCCCGATGGCCTATGGCCTTATCCTCAAAACTACCATCACCAATATCATCAACGGCCTCATCAAAATTCTCATAATCAGCCCACCTTGGCCTTTCAGCCCTACTACCATTGTTTGCTTTCGGTTCAGCCCCAAGCTTCCTCACATTTTGGGTGCTTGTACTAGCCTCGTTACCATGTTTCTCCACCTTATCAAGTCTGTCACACACATTTCCCATCACAAAATTCATCCTCTCCATCATCTGCGTCATGACTTGCATTTGGAACGTAAGTTCTCCCTCAGGATGGGGTGGTGTGTTGTTTTGATCTGACATGATAGTACCTGCAAAAATTGGTTAGTGGTAAAAAAAAATTATCCTCACATCGCTCTTGTTTTGCTCAAACATTCTTAATATCCTCACACGCTCACACCTCTCGTCTCACCTTCTTGCGGTTCTTGCGAAACTGAAACCAATACCAAATAGAACCAACTTGGCAGCGCAATCCAAATATACATATGACTCAAGAAGCAATAAAAACTAGAAAATAAGCAAAACAAAATTGCGATGATAGTCTCGCGAGTAGCAAGAGAGTCTATCGGAAATATGAATAAAACTGAAGACTCAAATAAAAACAGAAACAAAAAATATGCAAAATGATGAAACAACACCCAAATATGTTGGATATGATGAAAATAAACTACAATAAATGAAAACAATAGAAAGCAAGCGAATTTCAAAAGTTGACGCAAAACATACTCATTTACGACGAGTTAAGTCTGAATTTGGAACCTAAAGTAAATGATGTCCAATTGAGTTAAAATTTCAGATATAGTGCAATATCAACCCAAATAGAGAGAATATAAAGTTTGAGCAATTTACAATAAGGTTTGATATACTGACGCAAAAACATTATGAATCAGACCTGATTAGACCCGAATTTAAAACCCAAAGCAGACGATATTTAATTGACCCTAAATTTGATATGTGGTGCGATTAGGACCCCAGTAATTTGAGTAAAAAATTTGAGCTAATTCCAAGTTGATTTGATCCAATTTTCTCTTGTTTAGTTTTCTGCGGCAGAATCCAATAAACGTCTTTTTGAACAAATTTTTTTTATTTTCTTTTTTTTTCATTTTTGATGCTACTAATATATTTTGAACAATAATAGAATGAAATAACAATTTTTTTTTATATGCCGCAAATTCAAGGAGAAGAAGAAATTGGATACTAAGGAATTTTTTACGGAATCAACACAAAACAAATATTTCAGAAGGATATAACCTGATTAATAGAGCCACACTCTAATACCAAATGATGCAAACCTCGTGATCACGTGGTCACGCAACCCACATGCAAAGACACTAATTCTCGAAAAGCCAAGTAAATCAGGTTTGATAAGAGTGTGACACAAAGATAACTTGTACCTAGGCACTAGCACGATTGGAAACGGAGACCCCCACCCAATGAATATTGATTCGCGAATGAGAAGTATAAGGATGACACCACGAAGACAGTTGTTCTTTGATAAGTCATTTTCAGTTCTTTAGAGAACCAAGGAAGGGAGATTATCTCACCAACACATAATACGTGCAACAAAGAAGTTTATTGATCTGAAAATTGCGTAACCTTACAGGTTTGGTTATGCCTTTATTTATACTGACTCTAGACTTAAAGAAACACTAATGGACCCCCTCTTAGATGGACTTATAGGAAGCCCACTTACAATTTACCCAAATAAGTAATGATAACCCAAAAACTAAGAAGAAAATAATAAAAATCCAAAAATTATCATGCTAAATATGCTAGAATCAGATTTGTCACCCTGAAAAAGTCTTAAATAAACTAGGAAAAATCTAATTTGGAAAATTTGTGTTGCTGCCCCCCCTTAATGTCCTTGATTAGCTTCGATTTCCTTATTTAACTTGGACAAATAAGAAAACAAATTTCTTTCTTTGTTGCTGATTTAATTACTTTCCTTCCTAAGTTAGGAAAAGCATTAAATAGTCTTCCCCTCTTTATGAATAAGGTATGGCCAACTTCTTTAATTAGGAGAATAAATTGCTGACTTTTTATCCTTGTAGTATTAGAAAAAATAACAAGCCTAACAAGGCTGGTATTGGGCCGGACACATCAACCCCTTGTTCCACATGAATTGGGCTCTTCTTGGACCTGAACTAGATGAATTAAAGGTTGTCCTTCATGCTCCTTAAATGTCCCAAGCCCCTCTAGGTCCATTTTACTCCATATGTTCTGAACAAGCCCATCCAATGCTTCTTTAAGCTTCTTTGCCCTAGCTCTTGTGATTGGCCCAATTGGCACCTCCAATGGGTCGTTGGCATGATTACGCTTGGTGTTGGGCTAATGTATCAGCTAACCTAGAAATCATCATCTAAAACTGAGTTACAAGTGATGCACAGAATCCTCTGCGAAAACAGCGTCACTCCTGACCCAGAAATCATCACCGAAAACTTCATCCCTATTGATCCAAAAATCATCAGCGAAAACTAAGTGACATCTAATGCATGTAATACTCACATAAAAGTCCCTGCTCACCCAGAAATCATCACCAAAAATAGAGTCAGTATTGACCTAGAAATCGTTAGGGAAAACTGAATTATGGGTTACGCATGGAATCCTCAATGAAAACTGACTTACTCCAGACTCAAAAATTGTAAGCAAAAACTGCATCTTTGCTAACCTAGAAATCATCATCTAAAACTGAGTTACGAGTGACGCCCGGAATCCTCAGCGAAAACAGCGTCACTCCGATGTAAATCCCGAGAAAAACCAAGGCTGGATTAAATTAAAGAAAATAAACTAAACTAAAAAGAAGTGGGGGCAAGAATGAATACACTTAAAGGAAATGGGGCCTAAATGCAAATAAAAACAATTATAGAGCATAAATACTCCCATCCTCACCAAAAACAGCTACGTAAAAAAAGAAAAGAGGGAGTTTTTATATCTATTTTTACAAATCAAGAGAGAAACACCAAAATTTCAAGAACCCGTCCTAGATTGAGGGTTATAGGTAAAATAAACCCTAGTAGGAAAGGGATTAACAAGAAAAATTGAACAAGAAGAGAAGAGGGGAGGGTCGGCTGTCATTAGAAAGAAAAGGAGGGATCGAAGCCTTGATTCGCACCAGGTAAGATATTATAAACCTGGTCTTATGAGTCATTTCAAGTCGATTATGAATTGATGCTTGGATGTTAATTTATATATTGAGTTCTTAGACTTGAATTAAGGAAAAAGTAAGAGTTGTTAAAGTAAAGAACTCCGTGTGTTGTGTGTAATTAGGATCAAGTTCCTTCATAGAAATTGTAGTTTTGGATGTTTACTAACTAATGAAATTGGTCTTGCTCAATTTGGAGTCATAGAACTCCAGTTATGGATCACCAACCGAGACAGGGTCATGACAGACCCTATAGGGTAGTAGGTCTGGTTTATTGATGAGCAATTTTGACTATCTTAGAGGCAGAACTGGGTTCTCCTCAAAACATAGAACTTGTAGCCTCATGTCTTACCTTTCCAATGCCATAAATTTTGCTTGAATTGAAGTTCTATAACTCCAGATATAGTTAAAAATCTGAGGAGAGATCAGACAGTAACAGTTCAAAAACAAGACAGTAACAGTTCGATGTCTAGACAGTAACAGTTCAATGTCTAGACAGTAACGGTTCAAAAACAAGACAGTAACAGTTCGATGACTAGATAGGAACAGTTCAATGTCTAGACAGTAACGGTTCAAAAACAAGACAATAACGGTTCAAAAACAAGACAATAACAGTTCAAAAATGGACAGTAACAGTTGGACAGTAACAAGTGTTCGCTAATGAGTGATTTTAACTATCTTAAAGGCAGAACTGAGTTCTTCTCAAAACATAGAACTTGTAGCCTCATGTCTTACCTTTCCAACGCCATAAATTTCGCTTGAATTGGAGTTCTATAACTCCAGATATATTAAAAATCTGAGGAGCGGTCAGACAGTAACAGTTCAAAAATGGACAGTAACAGTTGGACAGTTCAAAAAAGACTTATTGGTTGTTGATATGGTTATTATGAAACATATCCTTGAGTGAGGAAAATTTATGAGATAAACCTATGATTTGCAGGAGAGACCACAGACGTGGTGCAACAACAGCAGCAGGGGAGCACGAGTAGAGCTTCTATTGCAGGTAGGTGATTCACACCTATGCTTTCTAATTAAATTCCATGATTTAATATATTTTTGATGTGAAATGTGAATTACTGAATGTATGTGTATTCAAGGTGAAAAGTTGTTATATGAATTACCAAGTGATGAAATTATCACTGACAAAGAAAATATGAGAAGTGTGATTTGAGGCATAAACTAGCATACATTGAGTGTATGTTAGGATCCTGGGTAAGGGGATCACCATGTATTGTCTAGCATACATTGAGTGTATGGTAGGATCCCGGGTAAGGGGATCACCCTGTATTGGCTAGCATACATTTAGTGTATGTTAGGATTCCGGGTAAGGGGATCGGCATGAATGGACTAGCATATATTTAGTGTATGTTAGGATCCCGGGTAAGGGGATCTCCACGTATTGGCTAACATACATTCATGTATGTTAGGATTCCGGGTAAGGGGATCACCATGTATTGGCCAGCATACATTTAGTGTATGTTAGGATCCCGGGTAAAGGGATCGCCTTATATCGACTCCTATGGGGTGGTGATGACGATACCAGTGAAATTGGTATCGGTAATGTGATAAGCAAAATTAATCACGTTGATCTTATAAGGTCTGGAATGAAGGTTGATAGTGGCAGAGGGAACGTTTATTAATAGTTTGAATAAGGAAGAGATTTTAATAAAAAAAAACTAGAAGGGAGAAGTAAAAGAAATATGAATGCATGTTACCCTGTTGAAATTATTAGATATTCATATTGTTATATTTATTGTGATATTCACCTTGCAATAATATGTATTTTGTTTCAGGATCATCGCATGCACGACAGGAGTAGATCCTAGCTTATGTTCCCTTCTTGAAATCTAGGTTCTAGGGAGTATACCCTTGTATTTTGTAAACATGAAAATGTTTGTATAACTTAATTTGTATAATAAATGTTTAAACTTGATTGGATGAATTTAACGCTGTAGTTTATATAACCATATTTCATGTCTATGTATTTATATTTATTTAAATTATCCATCCATAATGATATTTTTGTTATATAATGCATATCATAAATATTATGGTTGATAGGTGTGAGTATAATTGTGGAATTGAAACCCAGGATGATTGGGTCGGGAATTAAGTTATGAGATGCGAACTGTTAGAAGTTTAAATAGGTTACATGTCGTGTCCTTGGGAATTGTTGCTATGAGATCCACAGAAGGAGCTGAAACCAATGAAGGATTTTGTTCCTGTACTCCTGCTGGAGTAGGCATAAGCTGAGGTCCCAGACGACCAAAGACACTCCCTGTCTTACCTTGTGCATTATGTTCATGGACCATTGCACCCTCAGCTAAGCTAGCAGCGGCTTTAGGGCAGAGAAGACGAGTGTGTCCAAGAACATTACAGAAGTTGCAAAATTTAGGCAAAGCTTCATAGACAACTGGCTGATGAAGGGGAGACCCAGTCGGCAGAGACACAACAACAGAGTGTTGGAGGTCCTCACGAAGGTCAATTTCAACCAACACACGGGCATAAGATAGACGAGCAAGGGAAGAGGTCATATGATCACTTTGGATAGGTTTTCCCAGAACACTAGCTATCTTAGACAAGCAAGGGGGAGACCAACAACAAAGAGGTAGGCTTGGAAATCTGACCCAAACTGGAACCCTGGACATCTCTTCAGTAGAGAAATCGAAGAATCTAGTCATAGGACGCAGAATGAGAGGCTTCCCATAAACCTGGTATGGACCCCCATGGAGAACCGAGAGTTTGTCCTCCTCACAGTTGAATCTGTAAAGCAGCCATCCAGAATCATGAATAGAGAGTGTAGCTGCACACTTCCAAACAGTGGAGATAATACCATTGAGAGCCCTGAAGCCCGAGCTTTTTACCAGAAACATATCCTACTACACACAAGTTCCAGACATCAAACTGAGGTTGAATATCTTCAGGGGAGATGACACAGGACTTGGTGAGATGGTTGAGAGAGAAAGTTTGAAGCTTTGTGCATGGAGCAGACTGCTTACCAGCAGAGAAGAGGTCTTTCCATACTTTGATGCCAGGGGAAGAAGCAAGAGAGGTACCGGTAACATCGTTGGTAGGAGAAGCACATCCATCTACAACTATAGAGGGAGGAGGAGGGCGGACGCCAGAGCGACCAGCCGGAGATGAAAGCAGAGGAGTGTCATCACCGTCTTCATCAGTGAAAGAGAAGTCAAGTTGTTCCTCTTCCAAGAGAGCTGCATCTAAGCCTTCATTTGATGAGCAATCATGAATAGTAACAGACTTCAAAAGAGCTTCATCTAAGCCTTCATCTGGTGAGCAAACTTGAATAGTAACAGACTCCAAGGGGTTAGGAGAAACCTCAGGAAGAAGCGGAAGAACAACAGGACCTAAAGCACAAGCCGGTGGTGGAGGTGCAGGGTGAAGAAAAGTGGAGGGGAGACCGGCCGAGGGTGCTTGAAGAGCAAGAACAATAGATCGGGCATGAATATGCTCATCGGGAACAGAAGAATGCATGATGGCTTTACCACGTGACGTAAGCTTCCTCTTGTTTTTAGCCATTTGAAATGAGCACCAGGCGGGAAAACGAAAAAAGAGGGGGAACCGAAATGTTTTTCTATTGACATGAGATTGTTGTTTTATCCTAGAAATGAGGGATCTTACATTTGGTATCAGAGCTCAGGTTGCTATTCCGGGGATAGGAATGATTATATGGTTTTGGAATGTGTTTCAGGATGGTGAGAACAAGGCAAGGAGCCAGGACTGATCCATTCCCAGTTCGGGGAAGTGGCCAGAGTATTCGTAATGAAAGTGATCCAGACTGGGATCCCTTGGCAGACACCTCCTCTCATATACCTGCAGCATCAATGTACTCAAAAGGGGGCGAGTCAGTTAGACTTCGAGATGATTCATCGTTCCGTCAGTCAGATGTATCCATGCCTGAGGGATCAGACAGACAGGGGGGAGATAATATACCTTCACTAGTGGCACCGGTAGCTGAATTAAACCTATTTTCGGATCCTGCTTTTATGGAACATATAGTGAGAGCTGTGGCAGCAGGAATGGTAGCAGGGGCCTCCAATACGACTCCTAGATCAGGGGGAATAGTCACCATAATGCAATGGGTGAAGGGTATGAGAGAGATGGGTTGTATGACTTATCGGGGCGAAGAGGATGCTGAGATTGCAGGGCATTGGTTGAGGAAAGTGGAAAGAGTTATAAATCAGATGCAGGTGCCAGAGGAGCTACGGGTGGATTGTGTGACTCAGCTATTGGTTGAAAGTGCCCACTCTTGGTGGAAGACCATTAGAGAAAGGAGATCAGGGGAGGTATTGAGATGGAGAGATTTTCGTGAAGAGTTTGAGGAGAGGTACTATTCTTGGGAGCATAAGAGGGAGAAAGAACATGAGTTTTTGGAATTGAAGCAGGGAGATTTGACAGTGCTGGAGTATGAGAGGAGATTTCAGGATTTAGCAGCTTTTGCCTCCACTTACCTTCCCACAGAGCGCCACAGGGTGGAGAGGTTCCGTGATGGACTGAGGCGGGAATTGAGGATGATATTGATAGCCATGCAGTGTTAGTCGGTACGGGAATTGGTACGTGCTGCTCAGGGTATAGAGAGGGTAATAAAGGATACCCCGAAGCCAGTGGTCGAGCAGAGTCAGGCAATGGGAGCTAAGAGGAGAGATTTTGAGTTTATAACTAGGAGACCTCCTCTCCTAAAGAAGGGGAAGAGCGGGCCATCATCAAGAAGGGGAAGGGGTGGGAGTTTCACCCCAGGAAGGAGCTTAGGAGGATCTAGACAAGTCAGTGGAAGAGGAGCTTGGGGAGGACAGTCTAGACAGGGAGTCAAAACTGCTGGAGGGTCTACAGAGCAAAAGGGACCAGTATATCCGTTTTGTCAGAGGTGTGAGCAGCGACACCCGGGAGATTGTTCTGCGATGCCGGGGAGATGTTATATTTGTAGAAGTGAGGGGCATCGATGGAAAGAGTGCCCCCATGTAGGAAGAGGTTGTTACTATTATGGGGACACGAGTCACCTGAAGAAGGATTGTCCTCATAGAACTACTGAAGGAGCCCATGGTCAGAGGATTGAGGTTCAGAGCCAGCAGCAATCGGTGACAGTCAATCGTCCTATCAGGCCTACCTAGTTAGGAACGAGTGCTACTCGTGGGAGGCCCAGAAATTAGGAGAGGAGGACTCAGGGTCGGGTATATCACATGACGTATGAGGATGTGGGAGCTGTACCTAATGTGATGGCAGGTACTTTACAGTTAGATACAATGCAAGTTTATGCTTTAATTGATTCTGGAGCTAGTCATTCCTTTGTATCTTATAGAATTGTGAATAACTTGCATGTGTTATCTAGTAACTTGGGTGTAGGGGTGATGGTTAGTACACTATTGGAGGATTAGAGTTGAGGGCAGATCTTATGCCGTTAGAGTTATATGATTTTGATGTGATTCTGGGCATGGATTGGTTAAGTAAACATAAGGCACAAGTGGATTGTTTCACCAAGACGGTGACAATCCAAGGAATAGGTGATAAAAGAGTAGTGTTTAAAGGGGAAAGAAAAGTAATTCCAAGTTGTATAATCTCAATCTTGGTGGCTAGAAAATTACTGAGGAAAGGTTGTTCTGCTTGGTTAGCCCATGTAAGAGAGCTGGAGAAGGGTAGCATAGATTTGGCTAGTATTCCGGTTGTGAGGGAGTTTCAAGATGTATTCCCAGAAGAGTTGCCTGGATTACCTCCAGTTAGAGAAATTGAAGTTTCCATATAAACTATTCCAGGAGTTTCTCCTATAGCCCAGTCTCCTTATAGGATGGCACCTATGGAATTGGCGGAACTGAAGGTCCAGCTTCAGGAATTGTTAGATAAAGGCTTCATCCGGCCTAGTAACTCACCCTGGAGAGCTCCGGTATTGTTTGTAAAGAAGAAGGATGGCACCCTTCGTTTGTGCATTGATTATCGTCAATTGAATAAAGTGACGGTGAAGAACAGGTACCCACTCCCACGAATAGATGACTTGTTTGATCAGTTGAAGGGTGCTAGGGTATTTTCTAAGATAGATCTGAGATCTGGATATCACCAGTTGAGAATCAAGGAACGAGACATATAAAAGACTGCCTTCCGAACCCGTTATGGGCATTACGAGTTTTCGGTGATGCCTTTTGGGCTAACCAATGCTCTGGCCATGTTTATGGACTTGATGAATCGGGTGTTTCGGCCTTACCTGGACCAATATGTGGTTGCATTTATTGACGATATTTTGGTGTATTCAAACTCTCACTTGGAGCATGAACAACATCTAAGGGTTGTGCTACAGACTTTAAGGGAAAATCAATTATATGCAAAGCTGGATAAGTGTGAGTTCTGGCTCAAGGAAGTGGTATTTTTGGGCCATGTAATATCCGCAGAAGGAATATTTGTAGATCCAAGAAAGGTTGAGGCCGTGTTAAAATGGGAAAGGCCTACCAACGTGACAGAAATCCGGATTTTCTTGGGTCTTGCTGGATATTACCAAAGGTTTATTGAAGGATTCTCCACCATAGCATCACCTTTAACTAAGCTGACCCGCAAGGAAGTCCGGTTTGTTTGGTCGGAAGGGTGCGAAGCAAGCTTTCAAGAACTGAAGGAGAGGCTCACTTCTGCTCCTGTGTTGGCCCTTCCATCAGGGACAAAAGGGTTTGTGATATATAGTGATGCCTCAAAAAAGGGTCTGGGATGTGTATTGATGCTAAATGGGCGTGTGATTGCTTATGCATCAAGACAGTTAAAGTCGCATGAGGTGAATTACCCGGTTCATGACCTAGAACTTGCAGCGGTGGTGTTTGCCTTAAGAGTATGGAGACATTATTTATATGGGACACAAGTTCAAATCTTTACAGACCATAAAAGTTTGAAGTATTTGATGTCACAGAAGGAGTTAAACATGCGACGGAGAAGATGGGTAGAGTTAATAAAAGATTACGATTGTGTTATTGACTACCATCCTGGTAAGGCTAATGTAGTAGCCGATACCTTGAGTAGGAAGGGAAAAACAGTGATGAATGATATGGAGCTTAAGGAACAAGAAAGTATAGTGGAATCAAAGAAAATGGGCTTGCGGCTAAGTGTAGGGCCCGAAGGATCACTGTTAGCTCAATTAAAGATCCGATCTATGCTTCGAGACAAGGTCTTGGTGGCTCAACAAGCAGATGGAAAAGTAAAAGAGATCAAGGAGAGGGTAAACAAGGGTATAGAGACATCATTTCAAATGTTATCCGATGGGCTAATAGCAATGGGTAGGCGAATTTATTTGCCTGAGGATAAGATTTTGAAAGATGAAGTATTAAGAGAAGCTCATGAATCTCGATTTGCTACTCATCCTGGGAGTACAAAGATGTATAGGGATTTAAAGGAAAACTACTGGTGGCCAAATATGAAGAGGGAAATAGCAGAATTTGTGTCGAATTGTGGGATCTGTCAACAAGTAAAGATAGAACACCAGAAACCTGCAGGGGAATTACAGTCATTATCAATTCCGGAATGGAAATGGGAGGATATTTCTATGGATTTTGTGACAGGATTACCCAGGGGAAAGAAGGGGAATGATGCCATATGGGTGGTCGTGGATCGACTAACAAAATCTGCTTTGTTTTTGCCAATGAAGATGACTAATTCGGTGGATAAGCTGGCAAAATTGTATGTAAATGAAGTAATCAGACTTCATGTAGTGCCGGTTTCAATTATATCGGATCGGGATCCAAGGTTCACATCAAGATTGTGGCCTAGCTTACAACGGGCAATGGGGACAAAGTTGAATCTGAGCACGACATTTCATCCTCAGACGGATGGTCAATCTAAAAGGACCATCCAAACTCTTGAGGATCTCTTGAGGTCCTGTATGCTGGAGTTTGGAGGGGATTGGGAGGATCTCCTGCCATTGGTGGAGTTTACTTATAATAATAGCCATCAAACTACTATTGGTATGGCTCCATATGAAGCATTGTATGGGAGGAAATGTCGTACCCCAATTTGTTGGGAGGAAGTAGGAGAAAGGAAGCTTTTGGGACCTGAGATGGTGCAACTGACAACTGACAAGGTGAGGGTGATCAAAAAGAGAATGAAGGAAGCCCAGGATAGACAAAAAAGTTACGCAGATCGCCAAAGAAGGCCGTTGGAATTCCAAGTAGGGGATAAATTATTTTTGAAGGTGGCTCCTTGGAAAGGCATCATTCGATTTGGAGTAAAAGGGAAATTAGCCCCGAGATATATTGGCCCTTTTGAGATTAAAGAAAGAATCGGGCCAGTTGCATATCGATTAGAATTGCCTGTATATTTGGATAAGATTCACAATGTGTTCCATGTATCATTGCTGCGAAAGACCAAGATAGACCCCTCACGGGTATTGCCACAAGTTCCTATGAAGATTAAAGGGGATCTAACCATGAAAACTAAGCCCGTCAAGATCTTAGATCGAGATGAGAAACTGTTGAGGAATAAAAGAGTTCCCTTGGTGAGAGTATTGTGGAGAAGCTCTCGAATAGAAGAAGAAACATGGGAAAGAGAATCCGAGATGAAGGAAAAGTTTCCGCACTTATTCTTCGACATAGGTACATAACTTGAATTTTTATTATGAGGGGAGATTGTAAATCCCGAGAAAAACCAAGGCTGGATTAAATTAAAGAAAATGAACTAAACTAAAAAGAAGTGGGGGCAAGAATGAATACACTTAAAGAAAATGGAGCCTAAATGCAAATAAGAACAATTATAGAGCATAAATACTCTCATCCTCACCAAAAACAGATCTGCAGCTACATAAAGAAAGAAAAGAGGGAGTTTTTATATCTATTTTTACAAATCAAGAGAGAAACATCAAAATTTCAAGAACCCATCCCAGATTGAGGGTTATAGGTAAAATAAACCCTGGTGGGAAAGGGATTAACAAGAAAAATTGAACAAGAAGAGAAGAGGGGAGGGTCGGCAGTCATTAGAAAGAAAAGGAGGGATCGAAGCCTTGATTCGCACCAGGTAAGATATTATAAACCTAGTCTTATGAGTCATTTCAAGTCGATTATGAATTGATGCTTGGATGTTAATTTATATATTGAGTTCTTAGACTTGAATTGAGGAAAAAGTAAGAGTTGTTAAAGTAAAGAACTTCGTGTGTTGTGTGTAAATGGAAAGGTTGATGAATCTAGACAGTTTTGTCTCTTGACCTTCAAAGAGATTTTGGGTAGGAGAATGAAGGAATTAGGATCAAGTTCCTCATAGAAATTGTAGTTTTGGATGTTTACTAACTAATGAAATTGGTCTTGCTCAATTTGGAGTCATAGAACTCCAGTTATGGGTCACCAACCGAGACTGGGTCATGACAGACCCTATAGGGTAGTAGGTCTGGTTCATTGATGAGCAATTTTGACTATCTTAGAGGCAGAACTGGGTTCTCCTCAAAACATAGAACTTGTAACCTCATATGTCTTACCTTTCCAAGGCCACAAATTTTGCTTGAATCGAAGTTCTATAACTCCAGATATAGTTAAAAATCTAAGGACAGATCAGACAGTAACAGTTCAAAAACAAGACAGTAACAGTTCGATGTCTAGACAATAACAGTTCAATGTCTAGACAGTAACGATTCAAAAACAAGACAGTAATAGTTCGATGTCTAGACAGGAACAGTTCAATGTCTAGACAGTAACGGTTCAAAAACAAGACAATAACAGTTCAAAAATGGACAGTAACAGTTGGACAGTAATAAGTGTTTGCTAATGAGTGATTTTAACTATCTTAGAGGCAGAAATAGGTTCTTCTCAAAACATAGAACTTGTAGCCTCATGTCTTACCTTTCCAACGCCATAAATTTCGCTTGAATGGGAGTTCTATAACTCCAGATATAGTTAAAAATCTGAGAAGTGGTCAGACAGTAACAGTTCAAAAATGAACAGTAACAGTTGGACAGTTCAAAAAAGACTTATTGGTTGTTGATATGGTTATTATAAAACATATCCTTGAGTGAGGAAAATTTATGAGATAAACCTATGATTTGGAGGAGGGACCACAGACGTGGTGCAACAGCAGCAGCAGGGGAGCACGAGTAGAGCTTCTATTGCAGGTAGGTGATTCACACCTATACTTTCTAGTTAAATTCCATGAGTTAATATATTTTTGATGTGAAATGTGAATTACTGAATGTATGTGTATTCAAGGTGAAAAGTTGTTATGTGAATTGCCAAGTGATGAAATTATCACTGACAAAGGAAATATGAGAAGTGTGATTTGAGGCATAAACTAGCATACATTGAGTGTATGTTAGGATCCTGGGTAAGGGGATCACCCTGTATTGGCTAGTATACATTTAGTGTATGTTAGGATTCCGGGTAAGGGGATCGACACGAATGGACTAGCATACATTTAGTGTATGTTAAGATCCCGAGTAAGGGGATCTCCACGTATTGGCTAACATACATTCAGTGTATGTTAGGATCCCGGGTAAGGGGATCACCATGTATTGGCCAGCATACATTTAGTGTATGTTAGGATCCCGGGTAAAGGGATCGCCTTATATCGACTCCCATGGGGTGGTGATGACGATACCAGTGAAATTGGTATCGGTAATGTGATAAGTGACACGACCAAAAGATTGATATCTTTTTCCAAGTGCAGGAGTGTCGAAGTAATAAATAACCCGGCAAGACCGGGGTCGAACCACAGGGAGGTTAATTGTATAAATTATAAGCAACAATAATACAATAACAATAGTAACAACAACAACAACAACAATAATAATAGTAGTAGTAGTGGTAGTAGTAATACTAATAATAGTAATAGTAATAGTAATAATAATAATAACACCAATAATACTATTAATAATGATAATAATAAAGAAGAAGAAGTTGATGAGAACTTTGAGATGGAAGATTAATGTAAGGTTTAAACAATGATAACAACAAATGTCAAGGTTAGAGGATCCACTAATGGTACTTCAAACAAGTATAATATAAACTCTTATTATTCAATTGAAAACCACACACAAAGGAGGTTCCAATCAGATTATAAATTGTTAACATGATTACATTAGTTATCTTATTCGAATAATGCTAATACTTGTAAATGTTTTCAGGCATTCATGATTATAACTTATGTTAACAACAAATCAAGTTCCTTTCATAGCTCAGGTGTCGGTTATACCATACAGTATGGGCTATGAAAGTGCCAAGTATTTGTTGTACCAAGTGTTATACAACATAAATCTAGATTAACCATTTAACAAGCAAAGTATTAAAAGTGAACAAGATAACAAATACAAAGCATGTTAGTATCCAACATTAAGGTCCATGTTAAGTTTATATTATACTTATTCTTACACCATTAGTGTACCCTTTTCACCTTGACATAATTAACTTAGTTAAACATAATGAAAGAAAGAGACATAAATAAACAAGGAAAGGAAATGAAAAACATAAGCAAGAAATTAATATAAGCAAAACTTAAGCATTACAAAATATAAAGAGAGAAAGTAAGAGCACGATCTTGATCTAGAAACCAAGATACCTAAATACATGGCAAATGCCTCCTTTTATAGGCTAAAATTTGGAACTATTGATTTGTTGACTAATTGATGAGTGGGTGGCCACATATTGACTTGGTGACAATTCTTATCTTCTTGTCTGCCAAAAACATCATTGATAACGTCATAATTTGAACAGACTTCAATCATGAAAGTTCTAGAAAATTGTCTCATCTTTCCAGGGTAAACATTTGAGATCATTTGGACTTCTAGAACTCGAGATATGGGCTGAACACTGAACAGTGTCTGGGCTGCAGGACAGATTCGAACTTCTTCTTTGTTGCTACAATTTGGACTTGAAAACGGCCTTGTTAAATCTTGGGCTCCACATGAAAGTTGTAGGCCTATGTCTTATCTTTCCATCCATATAAAATGGACCTAAATCCAAGATCTACAGCTCCAGATATGACCCAATTACCGAACAGTATTCCAGTTTGGACTGCACCAGCATCTCTTTTCTAAGTTTGGCCATCTCTTTGTCCTTTCAATTTCAGTACTTCAACTCATCAATCAATTCTTTCATTTATGTGATAGGCCTGCATTTAAGATGAACATTTACCATAAATTAAAGGTATCTTATATAATTAGATATGTTATTATAAAAATGTTTTAGTTAAGGAGTTATTGATACTTCAAGTTCAAAATGATGATATAAAACCTTGATAAAAATGCACTTTTAAGTACTAATCAATAAGCAAAAGTAATCACGTTGATCTTATAAGGTCTCGAATGAAGGTTGATAGTGGCAGAGGGAACGGTTATTAATAGTTTGAATAAGGAAGAGATTTTAATAAAAAAAAAAAACTAGAAGGGAGAAGTAAAAGAAATATGAATGCATGTTACCCTGTTGAAATTATTAGATATTCATATTGTTATATTTATTGTGATATTCACCTTGCAATAATATGTATTTTGTTTCAGGATCATCGCATGCACGACAGGAGTAGATCCTAGCTTATGTTCCCTTCTTGAAATCTAGGTTCTAGGGAGTATACCCTTGTATTTTGTAAACATGAAAATGTTTGTATAACTTAATTTGTATAATAAATGTTTAAACTTGATTGGATGAATTTAACGTTGTAGTTTATATAACCATATTTCATGTCTATGTATTTATATTTATTTAAATTATCCATCCATAATGATATTTTTGTTATATAATGCATATCATAAATATTATGGTTGATAGGTGTGAGTATAATTGTGGAATTGAAACCCAGGATGATTGGGTCGGGAATTAAGTTATGAGATGCGAACTGTTAGAAGTGTAAATAGGTTACATGTCGGTAATTTGGGACCTTCAAAAAAAAAATTTAACTACTCTGTTTTTCTATTGACATGAGATTGTTGTTTTATCCCAGAAATGGGGGATGTTACACCTGACCTAGAAATCATCACCGAAAACTTCATCCCTACTGACCCAGAAATCATCAGCGAAAACTAAATAACATCTAATGCATGGAATACTAACATAAAACTAAGTCCCTGCTCACCCAGAAATCACCATCGAAAATAGAGTCATTACTGACCTAAAATCATAAGCGAAAACTGAATTATGGGTGACGCATGGAATCCTTAGCGAAAACGAACTAACTCCAGACTCAAAAATTGTAAGCAAAAACTGCATTGCTGCTAACCTAAAAATCATCATCTAAAACTGAGTTACGAGTGACGCATGAAATCCTCAGCGAAAACAACTTCACTCTTGACCCAGAAATCATCACCAAAAACTTCATCCCCTAACCTAGAAATCATCAACGAAAACTAAATTACATCTAATGCATGGAATACTCACATAAAACTAAGTCCCTGCTCACCCAAAAATTGTCACAAAAAATTGAGTCACTACTAACTTAGAAATCATTAATGAAAACTGCATCACTACTGACCCAAAAATCATCAATGAAATCTTAGTGACGGCTTACACATGGAATACTCAGCAAAAACTAAGGCCCTGGTCACCTAGAAATTGTCACAAAAAACTGAGTCACCACTGACTTAGAAATCGTTCGTGAAAACTATGTTACAGGTAACGCATGGAATCCTCAGCGAAAACTACGTCACTCCTGACCCAGAAATCATCAACGAAAACTACATCACTACTGACCCATAAATCATCACCAAAAACTGAGTGACAGTTCGCACATGGAATCCTCAGCGTAAACTAAGTCGGTACTGACCTAGAAATTGTCACAAAAACAGTCACTGTTGACCTAGAAATCGTCAGCAAAAACTGAAGTATGAGTGACACATGCGAAAACGACATCACTTCTAACTGAGAAATCATAAGCAAAAACTGAGTTACGACTTACTGATGTAACCATATTATTCGATAGTTTCACCCACATTTAACTAGTGTTTTTCCTATGTTTTATATATAAAATGCCTTGATATTCTTTGTTCTATGTTTGGAAGACACTTTTGAATGAAAGATGCAAAAAGGAGTAAATTGGAGGTAATTGACAGATTTGACCTGTAGTCGATGTTTTGTACAGAGCGTGAGCTCTAGAGGTCGAAATGAATTGATTCCAGTGGCATTAAAAAGCTAACATCCATACCTTTCTGGACATATAAAGCAAGAAAATAAAATAAGGAAGAGCATGGAAATCATAGCCTTCAAAATCAAATCTCGCAATTTGCCAGTGTTGACCTTCGGCCATTCTGACTTGAATATATGGAGCTACAGAATTCCAATTGATGTAAACTCAATTATGTTGGATTCCTGACGCAAAAACCTATCAATGCTCCAAATTTCAGCAAAAAATGATGTCATATGAGGGAGATATGATTTTTCAAAGATGACAACTAAATTCTGCTAACAAACAGGTTTCGTGAAAAAACGAGTCCAAATTACATTGCTCGAGATATGGGTTGAACACTAAACAGTATCTGGGCTGCACAATAGATTCTGACTTCTCTTTTGTTGCTACGATTTGAACTTGAAACGGCCGTTTTGAAACTTGGACTCTTCATGAAAGTTTTAGGTCTATGTCTTACCTTTCCATCCATATAAACCAGACCTAAATCCATGTTCTACAGCTCCAGTTATGATCCAATAACCAAATGATGTTCCAGTTCGAATTGAACCACCATCTCTTCTTTAAGCTTCGCCCTCTCTTCGTCTTTTCACTTTCAATAGTTAAACACATTAATCAATCCTTTAAATTGTGAGATATGCCTACATTCAAAATGAGCATTTACCATAAATTAAAGATATCTTAGGTTATCAGACTTGTTATTATAAAACATGCTTAAGTTAGGGAATTTAATGATACTTGAAGTGCAATATGATGATATAAAACCTTGATAAAAATGCATTTTTAAGTACTAATCACACCTCCCAACCAACTTATTACTAGTCCGTAATAATCAAAGCGTTAAAATACAATTTGCAAGTTTCACAAAGCAAGGCATTCATCATTCAACTTCCATTAATATATAGACATAAACAAACTCTCATTAAATTTATATATCTGCTTCATACTTCTTAAACAAGATATTAATAAACCTTCATTTTGTGCTCAATATATCAACACATAGTTATGGGGCTTTGCTTGGATGAAAACACAATTTGATTCTAATGTTTTTCTAAGGTTAACTTCCTTGGGTTGGGATTATTATCTTTTTTTTAATATATATGCATATAAACTAAAACACAATGCATCTTTAACCCATGTAACGAGCTTTAGGCTAATGACTCCCAGACTAGTTGATCTTAGGGCATTGGGTGTTGAGACACCCCTTCAAGCTTAGTAACTCGGGTTGCAGATACTAATATGTAGATAATGCAATGTTTGATTCCCTTAAGCTTTTCTCCTTAACCCATGTAACAAGCACTAGGCCAATAGCTCCCAAGTCAGTTGACTTTAGGGTATTAGGTGTTAAAATACCCCTTCGGGCTTAATTGCTTAGGTTAAGGAGGTTACGAAACCAAACTTATCTACGTTTTTATTATCATCAATATTATCAAAAAAATTTTTGCAAATTATATAGTATCCATTTCCTTTAGTTGTTACCTTTAACAAAAGAACATAAATAATGTAATAATCCAATGTGCAACCTACAATCATATGTTAAAGTATGTGTGTGAAAATGAAGGTTTAAGAATACTTGTTAAATGAGTATATGAGCATAATCAAGTGATAACAATGCGAGAGTTTGTAAACCTGAATATTTCAAGAAGTGTTATGATAGACCCTGATAAAAATGTTTACTAAGATGTGTCTTAAGAGTCAATAAAATTCCTCCTTACTCTGCCATCCTAATAATAGTTTTATCAAATGGTTTTAGTAATAGCAAAAACAGTTAGTTAGTAATAGCAAAAACAGTTAGTTAGTTTTTTTTTTAATGTCAACTACTACCCTCCCCCCCCCAACCAAAACGATTAGTTTTTTTTTTAATGTCAACTACTACCCTCTCCCCCTAACCAAAACAAGACATTGTCTTGAATGTCCTAAGGTAGAAAGATAGAGTATAGAAGACATCACCTGAAACAGCGAACACTTATAAATCTGAAACACACTTAAACAAATATAAGAAATAATAAAACAAAATAATTTGCTATTAATAAAACCAAAAGACACAAGGTTTCACAAATGAAGGCTCAAATTCAATCTAAACTTTTTACGGTTTTCCTTGTTTGACCAGTCTATTCAACTCATGGAGGAATCAATTACATGGATGAAAGATTGCAATTGATCAATCAGTTGTTCAGCAGTAACAGCAGAGATTATGATTTGTCATGCCGAAGATGTTAGAAAATTCTGTTCTATAGCATGATCAAGAAAAGAAAACAAATTATCATAAAAACCATTAAGATTTAGCAAAACTATAGGTTTCTTGTAACATCCCCATATACAAGATAAAGCAACGATCTCATGTTAACTGATAAACAAAGTGATATATATATTAATGGTATTTGTATTAAGGTCTACTGAAATTTCAACGGAGTCTCCCCTATACCAGGAGGTCCAAAGTTATCGACATACGACCTGTTTACACTTTTAATATACCACATCTCCTAACTCAATTTAACCCAATCATCCTGAGTCTCAATCCCACAAACATCGTCATTTATATCAACCACAATGTTTATGATAAACATTATACAACAATTATCATTATGGATGGATAAAGATATAAACATGCATGCATGGAATATAGTTATACAAACTACATAATTAAATTCATATATTTAAGTTTAAACATCAATTATACAAATTGAGTTAAATAAAAGTTGTAATATTACCAAATACAAGGGTACACTCCCTAGAACCAAAATTACAAAAAGTGAACCTAAGCTAGAATCTACTTCTGTCGTGCATACAATGATCCTGAAAACAAAATACATATTATTGACATATGAATATCACAATAATATAGCAATACAAATATTCAGCAATTTAAAAAGGCAAACATGCATTCATATTTTATTCACTTCTCCCTTTTGGTTTTCATTAGGGACTTTTTCTCCTTCAACTACTAAAAACCACTTCCTCTTCCATTATCAACCTCCATTCAAGATCTCATAAAACCACCCATGATTATTTCCTCTTAACACATTACCTATACCAATTTCATTGTTATCATCATCACCCCGTAGGAGTCGATGCAAGGTGATCCCCTTACTCGGGATCCTAACATACATTAAATGTATGCTAGTCAATACATGGCGATCCCCTTACCCGGGATCCTAACATGCACTAAATGTATGTTAGCCAATACATAATTGATCCCCTTATCCGGGATCCTAACATACACTAAATGTATGTTAGTCCAAACATGGTGATCCCCTTACCCGGGATCCTAACATACACTAAATGTATGCTAGTTCACGCCTCAAATCACACTTCTCATATTTCTTTGTCAATGATAATTTCATCACTTGGCAATTCACACAACAACCGTTCACCTTGAATACACATACATTCAAAATACTATCCAAAATATCGGCATCATTACACAAACTCTTCCTCCTTTCTTCTAATATCCATTGTTCAGGAATTCACATCTCACATCAATAACATATTAAATTATAGAATTTAACTAGAAAGTATAGGTGTGGATCACCTACCTGCAATAGAAGCTCTACTTGTGCTCCATTGTTGCTGCTGTTGCACCATGACTGTGGTACCTCCTGCAAATCATAGGTTTATCTTATAAATTTTCCTCACTCAAGGATATGTTTTATAATAACCATATCAACAACCAATAAGTCTTACTTTTAGTCATTTCTTAATATTTTACGTTTTTCACATTTCACCCATTAATATTGTCGTTCTTTGTTCAACCCCAGTTATCATTCCTTTCTTTATATTTAGATTGTTACTATCCAACTTTTACTGTCTTGTTTTTTGAATTGTTACTGTCTGACCTCTCCTCAGATTTTTAACTATATCTGGAGTTATAAAATTCTGATTCAAGTGAGATTAGTCTCGTTGGAAAGCTAAGACATGAGGCTACAAGTTCTATGAATTAAAAAGAACCCATTTCTACCTCTAAGATAGTCAAAATTGCTACTGTTACTGTCTTGTTTTTGAACTGTTACTATCTGACCTCTCCACATATTTTTAACTATATTTGGAGTTATAGAACTCTGATTCAAGCAAGATTAGCCTTGTCGAAAAGCTAAGACATGAGGCTACAAGTTCTATGAATTAAGAAGAACCCAGTTCTGCCTCTAAGATAGTTAAAATTACTCATCAACAAACACTTGGACTGTTACTGTCTCGTTTTTGAACTGTTATTGTCTGACCTCTCCTCAGATTTTTAACTATATCTAGAGTTATAGAACTCTAATTCAAGCAAGATTAGTCTCATTGGAAAGCTAAGACATGATGCTACAAGTTCTTTGAATTAAAAAGAACCCAGTTTTTCCTCTAAGATAGTCAAAATTACTCATTAACAAACACTTGTACTATTACTGTCTCGTTTTTGAACTGTTACTGCCTGACCTCTCCTCAGATTTTTAAATATATCTGGAGTTATAGAATTATGATTTAAGCAAGATTAGTCTAATTGGAAAGCTAAGACATGAGGCTACAAGTTTTATGAATTAAGAAGAACCCAGTTCTAATTTCCTCATCCTCATATCCGAAATCTTACTGAAAGTCAGGAGACGAGTCTGTCCAGATTCATCACCCCCCTTCCCTTCATACATAACTTTCACAAACTACATTTTCTGAGTAAATTATCATGGTTTCACGTCCCCAATCACATACCACACATAACTTAACTTAATTTTAACAACAAATACTTTCCCCCCAATTCAAGTCTAAAAACTCTAATCTATAATTCACATCAAGGCATCAATTCATTATCGAATTTGAAATGACTTATAAGATCATGTTAAGAACACCTTACCTGGTACAAATTATGGTTTTGATCTTCAACTAGTTGAAGATTTTTTTCAACTCCCTCCTTTCTTATCTAATGATAGCCATCTCTCCATCTTCTCTTCTTGTTCAATTTCCCTATTAATCCCTTGCCCACAAGTGTTTATTCCATCTATAAACCCTTAATCTTGGATGGTTTTCTTGAAATTTTTGTGTTTCTCTCTTGATTTTGCAAGAATAAATACAAAAACTCCCTCTTTTCTTTCTTTATGATTTATGTAGATTTTGATGAGAATAGGAGTATTTATGCCCTATAATTTTTCTTATTTGCATTTAGGCCCTTACATCTTATTTTTCCTTCTTATAATTAAGTTATACCTCTTTTCATTTCTTATAATTTCACCCCACAACTTTTAGTTTAGTTTATTTTTTTAATTTAATCCAACCCTCAACATTTTCGGGTTGATTTATAATGTCTCGAAATATTTCATCCAGAAACTTATATTCAAAAATTTCTAAATTCCCGTTTTTATTTAACCATATGTATGAATTTCTTCACTTTTATTTCTCATGTAGTTAGTTTGCAATCCAAGCAACCTTTATTTTTCCCCGGGGTTTACATTTCTGGTGAATGTTCAGTTGAGCCCGAGAGGAAATATGAAATATCTCTTCTAATGTGCCCAGGCCACCTAGTAAGGCAATGAAGGCGTCAGCATGATTAAACATTGCATTCATTCGTTTAGACATTGTGGAGACTTGTAGTTCCTCTGCAACTTCTTTTCCAATGATATCCACTTTGGCTAAAGCTTTTGGAATGATACCCAAAACTTGACTGCCTCCTAAAAATACAGCTGTTGACACATTCCCCATTAACCCAAGGCTGCCTCCCCCATACACTAAATGAATCTTTCTCTTAGCTAGTACCCGACCAAGATGATTTGGTTTGAAAATGCAATCATACCACTTATATGTAGGCTAGCTGGAGTATCACTCTCTCTCTCTCTCTCTCTCTCTCTCTTTTCCAGAACATGTGTATGTATAGGTAGTTGTGATTGTGGCTCACATCTTCCCTTGGTTTTACATCCAAAAACGACTTAAACACCCTCTATGGGTTGGGGATAAGCTTTCCATCCAGTTTTCTTAAAAACTGACAAACAAGGTCTTTTTAGTCAGATTCCTAAGACTATGTCGAGCGTGTTCTTTATGAAAATGAGGCCATAAATCATGAATTGCATGATGCACATCTCCATCAAGGCATCAATTCATTATCAAATTTGAAATGACTTATAAGGTCATGTTCAAAACACCTTACCCGATACGAATTAAGGTTTTGATCTTCAACTAGTTGAAGATTTTTTTCAACTCCCTCCTTTCTTATCTAATGATATCGAGCCCTCCATCTTCTCTTCTTGTTCAATTTCCTTGTTAATCTCTTTCCCACAAATGTTTATTCCATCTATAAACCCTTAATCTTGGATGGTTTTCTTGAAATTTTGGTGTTTCTCTCTTGATTTTGCAAGAATGAATACAAAAACTCCCTCTTTTCTTTCCTTACGATTTCTGTAGATTTTGATGAGAATAGGAGTTGTAACAACCCTAAAATTTTCCAGCAATATATTTTGAAAATTCATGATATTTTTTTTTTCAAAAAATTTCGGCAAGGTTTCCCCTAATTCAGCCTATCCCAAGTTATCGACAAAATCAATATCAATCCCTAATCAACCATTTCCACAATTCAATGTTCTTATTATACTCCAACATATCTTAATCAACAATATTTCACGTTCTCTAAGATATCAACTCAACGAATAATTATTTTGCTAAAATGAGGAAAGAGTTATCTTAACCATGATACACAAACCATAGATTATAGACATAATATACTTCCTTCAATTATATATAATCTTTTAAGTATTGTTTATCACAAATAATATTAACTACATGCTTTCATATATATATCACCATTATAATTAGAAAATATTTACACAACATAGTACAAGTTAAATAAGTTAGTCCATTTAAATTCATACATACACAATATTATAATCTTCAAAATATACAGATAATAATGTTATTATCAACAATTTACATATCCAAAAGATTTACTGGTAATAGAAGTAAACTCTAAAATTACTGGGAGGCACGGTATTGAGATGAACCTACATAATGATTTAAAAGATAATCATGGTCAATTAAAGCATTTATATTTGCATTAACATATAAATATATACATTAGTTACTCACAAAATTTCCATATTTACTATCATCTTCCAAGTACTATTCACAAATCAATAATCCAAATTTCAAACATGTCCTCATTATAGAACTTCAGTTCCAAACTGATTAGTACTTAAAAGTGCATTTTTATCAAGGTTTTATATCATCATTTTGCACTTGAAGTATCAATAACTCCTTAACTAGAGCATGTTTCATAATAACAAGTCTGATAATATAAGATAGCTTTAATTTATGGTAAATGCTCATTTTAAATGCATGCATATCTCACAATTCAAAGGATTGATTGATGTGATTAACTATTGAAAGTGAAAGGACAAAGAAAAGGCTAAGCTTAGAAAGGAGATGATGATTCAATTCAAATTGGAACACTATTTAGTTATCGGGTCATATCTGAAACTGTAGATCTTGGATTTCAGTTTGATTTATATGGATAGAAAGCTAAGAAATAGGCCTAACATGAATAGTGTGAGACCCAAATCTGTCGTTTTCAAGTTCAAAGTTAGGCCACAAAAGAGAAGTCAGAATCTGTCCTGCAATCCAGCCCAAACACTGCTTAGAATTTTACCCATATCTAGAGTTCTAGAAGGCAAAATAATGTAAACTTTAGTGGGTGGAAGGAAAAGACAATTTCCAACAACTTTCATGAAGAAGCCTTGCTCAAATTCTGATGGTAACAATGACATTTCATCCAAACAAGAGCTTAAGGGCTATCCATATCTCGAGCTCTAGTGATCCAAAGGCTCTGAAATGTTATGGGTGGAAAGATAAGAGGATTGCCAACAACTGTCATGAAGAACACTTTGCCAAATTCTGATTTCATCAATGGCATTTCATCCAGCTAAAATGCTTGAGTGCTAGTGTACACCAAGTCCACTAAATCAATAGTTGGCCACTACATCAATAATCAATTACCAAATGAACAGTTCTGAATTTTAGCCTATAAAAGGAGGCATTTGCCATTCATTTAGGAATCTTGGTTCTTCAAGTCAAGATCATGTTTTTGCTCTCTCTCTTTATATTTTTGTAATGCTTAAGTTTTGCTTTCATTAATCTCTTGTTCATGCTTTTCATTTCCTTTACTATACTTAGTTAACTTATATCATGTTTATGTTCTTATATTGTTTATTTATATTTTTTTCTTCATAATGTCTAGCTAAGTTAATTATGTCAAGGTGAAAAGGTTTCACTAATGGTGTTAGAATATGTATAATATAAACTCAACATGGACTTTATTGTTTATATCCAAGAAAGTTTGCTATTAACATGTCTTATCATTTTTATCTTATTAAATCTTAATACCTTGCTTGTTAAATGGTTAATCTAGATTTGTGTTGTATAACACTTGGTACATCAAATACTTGATCCTTCATAGTCTTCGGCACAAATTTTTCTTGAATGAAAGTTCTATAAATCCAGATATAGTTAAAAATCTGAGTAGAGGTCAGACAGTAACAGTTTAAAAATGGACAGAAACAATAGGACAGTAACAATCCAAGTGTTTGTTGATGAGCGATTTTGACTATTTTAGAGGTAGAACTGGGTTCTTATCAAAACATATAACTTGTAGCTTCATGTCTTATCTTTCCAACACTATAAATTTCACTTCAATAGGAGTTCTATGACTCGAGATATAGTTAAAAATCTGAGGAGAGGTCAGACAGTAACAGTTCAAAAATGAACAGTAACAGTTGGACAGTAACAATCCAAGTGTTTGTTGATAAGCGATTTTGACTATATTAGAGGTAGAACTGGGTTCTTCCCAAAACATAGAACTTGTAGCCTCATGTCTTACCTTTCCAACGCCATAAATTTCACTTGAATTGGGGTTCTATAACTCCACATATAGTTAAAATGTGAGGAGAGGTCAGACAGTAACAGTTCAAAAATGGACAGTAACGGTCCAAGTGTTTGTTGATGAGCGATTTTGACTATTTTAGAGGTAGAACTGGGTTCTTCCCAAAATATAGAACTTGTAGCCTCATGTCTTACCTTTCCAACGCCAGAAATTTCGCTTGAGTTGAAGTTCTATAACTCGAGATATAGTTAAAAATCTAAGAAGAGGTCAGACAGTAACAATTCAAAAAAGAACAGTAACAGTTGGACAGTAACGGTCCAAGTGTTTGTTGATGAGCGATTTTGACTATCTTAGAAGCAGAAATGGGTTCTTCCGAAAACATAGAACGTGTAGCGTCATGTCTTACCTTTCCAACGCCATAAATTTCGCTTGAATTGGAGTTCTATAACTCTAGATATAGTTAAAAATCTGAGGAGAGGTCAGACAGCAACAGTTCAAAAATGGACAGTAGCAGTTGGACAGTAACGGTCCAAGTATTTGTTGATGAGCGATTTTGACTATCTTAGAGGCAGAAATGGGTTCTTCCAAAAACATAGAACTTGTAGCCTCATGTATTACCTTTCCAACGCCATAAATTTCGCTTCAATCGGAGTTCTATAACTCCAGATATAGTTAAAAATCTGAGGAGAGGTAAGACAGTAACAGTTCAAAAATGGACAGTAACAGTTGGAGAGTAACAGTCCAAGTATTTGTTGATGAGCGATTTTGACTATCTTAGAGGCAGAACTGGGTTCTTCCCTAAAGACTTGTAGCCTCATGTCTTACCTTTCCAACGCCGGAAATTTTTCTTGAATCGGAGTTCTATAACTCCAGATATAGTTAAAAATCTAAGGAGAGGTCAGACAGTAACAGTTCAAAAATGGACAGTAACAGTTGGACAGTAACGGTCCAAGTGTTTGTTGATGAGTGATTTTGACTATGTTAGAGGTAGAACTGGGTTCTCCCCAAAACATAGAACTTGTAGCCTCATTTCATACCTTTCCAACGCCATAAATTTCGCTTGAATCGGAGTTCTATAACTCCAGATATAGTTAAAAATCTGAGGAGAGGTCAGACAGTAACAGTTCAAAATTGAACAGTAACAGTTGGACAGTAACGGTCCAAGTGTTTGTTGATGAGTGATTTTGACTATGTTAGAGGTAGAACTGGGTTCTTCCCAAAACATAGAACTTGTAGCCTCATGTCTTACCTTTCCAATGCCAGAAATTTCGCTTGAGTTGGAGTTCTATAACTCCAGATATAGTTAAAAATCTATGAAGAGGTCAGACAGTAACAGTTCAAAAATGAACAGTAACAGTTGGACAGTAACAATCCAAGTGTTTGTTGATAAGCGATTTTGACTATATTAGAGGTAGAACTGGGTTCTTCCCAAAACATAGAACTTGTAGCCTCATGTCTTACCTTTCCAACGCCATAAATTTTGCTTGAATTGGGGTTCTATAACTACAGATATAGTTAAAATCTGAGGAGAGGTCAGACAGTAACAGTTCAAAAATGGACAGTAACGGTCCAAGTGTTTGTTGATGAGCGATTTTGACTATTTTAGAGGTAGAACTGGGTTCTTCCCAAAATATAGAACTTGTAGCCTCATGTCTTACCTTTCCAACGCCAGAAATTTCGCTTGAGTTGGAGTTCTATAACTCCAGATATAGTTAAAAATCTAAGAAGAGGTCAGACAGTAACAATTCAAAAATGAACAGTAACAGTTGGACAGTAACAATCCAAGTGTTTGTTGATGAGCGATTTTGACTATCTTAGAGGTAGAACTGGGTTCTTCCAAAAACATAGAACTTGTAGCCTCATGTCCTACCTTTCCAACACCATAAATTTTTCTTGAATCAAAGTTCTATAACTCCAGATATAGTTAAAAATCTGAGGAGAGGTCAGACAGTAACAGTTTAAAAATGGACAGAAACAATAGGACAGTAACAATCCAAGTGTTTGTTGATGAGCGATTTTGACTATGTTAGAGGTAGAACTGGGTTCTTATCAAAACATATAACTTGTAGCCTCATGTCTTACCTTTCCAACACTATAAATTTTTCTTAAATCGGAGTTCTATAACTCCAGATATAGTTAAAAATCTGAGGAGAGGTCAGACAGTAACAGTTCAAAAATGAACAGTAACAGTTGGACAGTAACAATCCAAGTGTTTGTTGATGAGCAATTTTGACTATCTTAGAGGTAGAACTTGGTTCTTCCTAAAACATAGAACTTGTAGCCTCATGTCTTACCTTTCCAACGCCATAAATGTTTCTTGAATCAAAGCTCTATAACTCCAGATATAGTTAAAAATCTGAGGAGATGTCAGACAGTAACAGTTTAAAAATGGACAGAAACAGTTGGACAGTAACAATCCAAGTGTTTGTTGATGAGCGATTTTGACTATTTTAGAGGTACAACTGGGTTCTTATCAAAACATATAACTTGTAGCCTCAAATCTTAGCTTTCCAACACTATAAATTGCGCTTGAATTGGAGTTCTATAATTCCAGATATAGTTAAAAATATGAGGAGAGGTCAGACATTAACAGTTCAAAAATGGACAGTAACTGTTGGACAGTAAAAATCCAAGTGTTTGTTGATGAGCAATTTTTACTATTTTAGAGGTAGAACTGGGTTCTTATCAAACATATAACTCGTAGCCTCATGTCTTACCTTTCCAACGCCATAAATTCCGCTTGAGTTGGAGTTCTATAACTCCAGATATAGTTAAAAATATGAGGAGAGGTCAGACAGTAACAGTTCAAAAATGGACAGTAATAGTTGGACAGTAACGGTCCAAGTGTTTGTTGATGAGCGATTTTAACTATCTTAGAGGCAGAACTAGGTTCTTCCCAAACTTAGAACTTGGAGCCTCATGTCTTACCTTTCCAAAGCCACAAATTTCGCTTGAATTGGGGTTCTATAACTCCAGATATAGTTAAAAATATGAGGAGAGGTCAGACAGTAACAGTTCAAAAATAAACAGTAACAGTTGGACAGTAACGGTCCAAGTGTTTGTTGATGAGCGATTTTGACTATCTTAGAGGCAGAACTGGGTTCTCCCCAAAACATAGAACTTGTAGCCTCATTTCATACCTTTCCAACGCCATAAATTTCGCTTGAATCGGAGTTCTATAACTCCAGATATAGTTAAAAATCTGAGTAGAGGTCAGACAGTAACAGTTCAAAAATAGACAGTAATAGTTGGACAGTAACGGTCCAAGTGTTTGTTGATGAGCGATTTTAACTATCTTAGAGGCAAAACTAGGTTCTTCCCAAACTTAGAACTTGGAGCCTCATGTCTTACCTTTCCAAAGCCACAAATTTCGCTTGAATTGGGGTTCTATAACTCCAGATATAGTTAAAAATATGAGGAGAGGTCAGACAGTAACAGTTCAAAAATAAACAGTAACAGTTGGACAGTAACGGTCCAAGTGTTTGTTGATGAGCGATTTTGACTATCTTAGAAGCAGAAATGTGTTCTTCCCAAAACATAGAACTTGTAGCCTCATGTCTTACCTTTCCAATGCCATAAATTTTGCTTGAATCGGAGTTCTATAACTTTAGATATAGTTAAAAATATGAGGAGAGGTCAGACAGCAACAGTTCAAAAATGGACAGTAACAGTTGGACAGTAACGGTCCAAGTATTTGTTGATGAGCGATTTTGACTATCTTAGAGGCAGAAATGGGTTCTTCCAAAAACATAGAACTTGTAGCCTCATGTATTACCTTTCCAACGCCACAAATTTCGCTTGAATCGGAGTTCTATAACTCCAGATATAGTTAAAAATCTGAGGAGAGGTCAGACAGTAACAGTTCAAAAATGGACAGTAACAGTTGGAGAGTAACGGTCCAAGTATTTGTTGATGAGCGATTTTGACTATCTTAGAGGCAGAACTGGGTTCTTCCCAAAACATAGAACTTGTAGCCTCATGTCTTACCTTTCCAACGCCATAAATTTTGCTTGAATTGGGGTTCTATAACTACAGATATAGTTAAAATCTGAGGAGAGGTCAGACAGTAACAGTTCAAAAATGGACAGTAACGGTCCAAGTGTTTGTTGATGAGCGATTTTGACTATTTTAGAGGTAGAACTGGGTTCTTCCCAAAATATAGAACTTGTAGCCTCATGTCTTACCTTTCCAACGCCATAAATTTTGCTTGAATTGGGGTTCTATAACTACAGATATAGTTAAAATCTGAGGAGAGGTCAGACAGTAACAGTTCAAAAATGGACAGTAACAGTTGGACAGTAACAATCCAAGTGTTTGTTGATGAGCGATTTTGACTATATTAGAGGTAGAACTGGGTTCTTCCCAAAACATAGAACTTGTAGCCTCATGTCCTACCTTTCCAACGCCATAAATTTTTCTTGAATCAAAGTTCTATAACTCCAGATATAGTTAAAAATCTGAGGAGAGGTCAGACAGTAACAGTTCAAAAATGAACAGTAACAGTTGGACAGTAACAATCCAAGTGTTTGTTGATGAGCGATTTTGACTATCTTAGAGGTAGAACTTGGTTCTTCCTAAAACATAGAACTTGTAGCCTCATGTCTTACCTTTCCAACGCCATAATTTTTTCTTGAATCAAAGCTCTATAACTCCAGATATAGTTAAAAATCTGAGGAGATGTCAGACAGTAACAGTTTAAAAATGGACAGTAACAATCCAAGTGTTTGTTGATGAGCGATTTTGACTATTTTAGAGGTACAACTGGGTTCTTATCAAAACATATAACTTGTAGCCTCAAATCTTACCTTTCCAACACTATAAATTGCGCTTGAATTGGAGTTCTATAACTCCAGATATAGTTAATAATCTGAGGAGAGGTCAGACATTAACAGTTCAAAAATGGACAGTAACTGTTGGACAGTAAAAATCCAAGTGTTTGTTGATGAGCGATATTTACTATTTTAGAGGTAGAACTGGGTTCTTATCAAACATATAACTCGTAGCCTCATGTCTTACCTTTCCAACGCCATAAATTTCGCTTGAATTGGGGTTCTATAACTCCAGATATAGTTAAAATCTGAGGGGAGGTCAGACAGTAACAGTTCAAAAATGGACAATAACAGTTGGACAGTAACGGTCCAAGTGTTTGTTGATGAGCGATTTTGACTATTTTAGAGGTAGAACTGGATTTTTCCCAAAACATAGAACTTGTAGCCTCATGTCTTACCTTTCGAACGCCATAAATTTTGCTTGAATCGGAGCTTTACAACTCTAAATATAGTTAAAAATCTGAGTAGAGGTCAGACAGTAACAGTTCAAAAATGGACAGTAACAGTTGGACAGTAACGGTCCAAGTGTTTGTTGATGAGCGATTTTGACTATTTTAGAGGTAGAACTGGGTTCTTCCCAAAATATAGAACTTGTAGCCTCATGTCTTACCTTTCCAACGCCAGAAATTTCAGTTGAGTTGGAGTTCTATAACTCTAGATATAGTTAAAAATCTAAGAAGAGGTCAGATAGTAACAGTTCAAAAATGAACAGTAACAGTTGGACAGTAACAATCCAAGTGTTTGTTGATGAGCGATTTTGACTATTTTAGAGGTAGAACTTGGTTCTTATCAAAACATATAACTTGTAGCCTCATGTCTTATCTTTCCAACACTATAAATTTCACTTCAATCGTAGTTCTATAACTCCAGATATAGTTAAAATATGAGGAGAGGTCAGACAGTAACAGTTCAAAAATGGACAGTAACAGTTGGACAGTAACGGTCCAAGTGTTTGTTGATGAGCGATTTTGACTATTTTAGAGGTAGAACTGGGTTCTTCCCAAAATATGGAACTTGTAGCCTCATGTCTTACCTTTCCAATGGTAGAAATTTTGCTTGAGGTGGAGTTCTACAACTCCAGAAGTAGTTAAAAATCTAAGAAGAGGTCAGACAGTAACAGTTCAAAAATGAACAGTAACAGTTGGACTGTAACAATCCAAGTGTTTGTTGATGAGCGATTTTGACTATATTAGAGGTAGAACTGGGTTCTTCCCAAACATAGAACTTGTAGCCTCATGTCTTACCTTTCCAACGCCATAAATTTCGCTTGAATTGGGGTTCTATAACTCCAGATATAGTTAAAATCTGAGGAGAGGTCAGACAGTAAAAGTTCAAAAATGGACAGTAACAGTTGGACAGTAACGGTCCAAGTGTTTGTTGATGAGCGATTTTGACTATTTTAGATGTAGAACTGGGTTCTTCCCAAAATATAGAACTTGTAGCCTCATGTCTTACCTTTCCAACGCCAGAAATTTCGATTGAGTTGGAGTTCTATAACTCTAGATATAGTTAAAAATCTAAGAAGAGGTCAGATGGTAACAGTTCAAAAATGAACAGTAACAGTTGGACAGTAACAATCCAAGTGTTTGTTGATGAGCGATTTTGACTATTTTAGAGGTAGAACTTGGTTCTTATCAAAACATATAACTTGTAGCCTCATGTCTTATCTTTCCAACACTATAAATTTCACTTCAATCGGAGTTCTATGACTCTAGATATAGTTAAAAATCTGAGGAGAGGTCAGACAGTAACAGTTCAAAAATGAACAGTAACAGTTGGACAGTAACAATCCAAGTGTTTGTTGATGAGCGATTTTAACTATCTTAGAAGTAGAACTGGGTTCTTCCCAAAACATAGAACTTGTAGCCTCATGTCCTACCTTTCCAACGCCATAAATTTTTCTTGAACCAAAGTTCTATAACTCCAGATATAGTTAAAAATCTGAGGAGAGGTCAGACAGTAACAGTTTAAAAATGGACAGTAACAGTTGGAGAGTAACAATCCAAGTGTTTGTTGATGAGCGATTTTGACTATTTTAGAGGTAGAACTGCGTTCTTCGCAAAATATAGAACTTGTAGCCTCATGTCTTACCTTTCCAACGCCATAAATTTTGCTTGAATCGGAGTTCTATAACTTCAGATATAGTTAAAAATATGAGGAGAGGTCAGACAGCAACAGTTCAAAAATAGACAGTAACAGTTGGACAGTAACGGTCCAAGTATTTGTTGATGAGCGATTTTGACTATCTTAGAGGCAGAAATGGGTTCTTCCAAAAACATAGAACTTGTAGCCTCATGTATTACCTTTCCAACGCCACAAATTTCGCTTGAATCGGAGTTCTATAACTCCAGATATAGTTAAAAATCTGAGGAGAGGTAAGACAGTAACAGTTCAAAAATGGACAGTAACAGTTGGAGAGTAACGGTCCAAGTATTTGTTGATGAGCGATTTTGACTATCTTAGAGGCAGAACTGGGTTCTTCCCTAAAGACTTGTAGCCTCATGTCTTACCTTTCCAACGTTGGAAATTTTTCTTGAATCGGAGTTCTATAACTCCAGATATAGTTAAAAATCTAAGGAGAGGTCAGACAGTAACAGTTCAAAAATGGACAGTAACAGTTGGACAGTAACGGTCCAAGTGTTTGTTGATGAGTGATTTTGACTATGTTAGAAGTAGAACTGGGTTCTTCCCAAAACATAGAACTTGTAGCCTCATGTCCTACCTTTCTAACGCCATAAATTTTTCTTGAATCAAAGTTCTATAACTCCAGATATAGTTAAAAATCTGAGGAGAGGTCAGACAGTAACAGTTTAAAAATAGATAGAAACAATAGGACAGTAACAATCCAAGTGTTTGTTGATGAGCGATTTTGACTATTTTAGAGGTAGAACTGGGTTCTTATCAAAACATATAACTTGTAGCCTCATGTCTTGTCTTTCCAACACTATAAATTTCACTTCAATCGGAGTTCTATGACTCTAGATATAGTTAAAAATCTGAGGAGAGGTCAGACAGTAACAGTTCAAAAATGAACAGTAACAGTTGGACAGTAACAATCCAAGTGTTTGTTGATGAGCGATTTTCACTATATTAGAGGTAGAACTGGGTTCTTCCCAAAACATAGAACTTGTAGCCTCATAACTTACCTTTCCAACGCCATAAATTTCGCTTGAATTGGGGTTCTATAACTCCAGATATAGTTAAAATTTGAGGGGAGGTCAGACAGTAACAGTTCAAAAATGGACAATAACAGTTCGACAGTAATGGTCCAAGTGTTTGTTGATGAGCGATTTTGACTATTTTAGAGGTAGAACTGGATTCTTCCCAAAACATAGAACTTGTAGCCTCATGTCTTACCTTTCGAACGCCATAAATTTTGCTTGAATCGGAGCTTTATAACTCTAAATATAGTTAAAAATCTGAGTAGAGGTCAGACAGTAACAGTTCAAAAATGGACAGTAACAGTTGGACAGTAACGGTCCAAGTGTTTGTTGATGAGCGATTTTGACTATTTTAGAGGTAGAACTGGGTTCTTCCTAAAATATGGAACTTGTAGCCTCATGTCTTACCTTTCCAATGGTAGAAATTTTGCTTGAGGTGGAGTTCTACAACTCCAGAAGTAGTTAAAAATCTAAGAAGAGGTCAGACAGTAACAGTTCAAAAATGAACAGTAACAGTTGGACTGTAACAATCCAAGTGTTTGTTGATGAGCGATTTTGACTATATTAGAGGTAGAACTGGGTTCTTCCCAAACATAGAACTTGTAGCCTCATGTCTTACCTTTCCAACGCCATAAATTTCGCTTGAATTGGGGTTCTATAACTCCAGATATAGTTAAAATCTGAGGAGAGGTCAGACAGTAAAAGTTCAAAAATGGACAGTAACAGTTGGACAGTAACGGTCCAAGTGTTTGTTGATGAGCGATTTTGACTATTTTAGAGGTAGAACTGGGTTCTTCCTAAAATATGGAACTTGTAGCCTCATGTCTTACCTTTCCAATGGTAGAAATTTTGCTTGAGGTGGAGTTCTACAACTCCAGAAGTAGTTAAAAATCTAAGAAGAGGTCAGACAGTAACAGTTCAAAAATGAACAGTAACAGTTGGACTGTAACAATCCAAGTGTTTGTTGATGAGCGATTTTAACTATATTAGAGGTAGAACTGGGTTCTTCCCAAAACATAGAACTTGTAGCCTCATGTCTTACCTTTCCAACGCCATAAATTTCGCTTGAATTGGGGTTCTATAACTCCAGATACAGTTAAAATCTGAGGAGAGGTCAGACAGTAACAGTTCAAAAATGGACAGTAATGGTCCAAGTGTTTGTTGATGAGCGATTTTGACTATTTTAGAGGTAGAACTGGGTTCTTCCCAAAATATAGAACTTGTAGCCTCATGTCTTACCTTTCCAACGCCAGAAATTTCGATTGAGTTGGAGTTCTATAACTCTAGATATAGTTAAAAATCTAAGAAGAGGTCAGATAGTAACAGTTCAAAAATGAACAGTAACAGTTGGACAGTAACAATCCAAGTGTTTGTTGATGAGCGATTTTGACTATTTTAGAGGTAGAACTTGGTTCTTATCAAAACATATAACTTGTAGCCTCATGTCTTACCTTTCCAACACTATAAATTTCACTTCAATCGGAGTTCTATGACTCTAGATATAGTTAAAAATCTGAGGAGAGGTCAGACAGTAACAGTTCAAAAATGAACAGTAACAGTTGGACAGTAACAATCCAAGTGTTTGTTGATGAGCGATTTTAACTATATTAGAGGTAGAACTGGGTTCTTCCCAAAACATAGAACTTGTAGCCTCATGTCTTACCTTTCCAACGCCATAAATTTCGCTTGAATTGGGGTTCTATAACTCCAGATACAGTTAAAATCTGAGGAGAGGTCAGACAGTAACAGTTCAAAAATGGACAGTAATGGTCCAAGTGTTTGTTGATGAGCGATTTTGACTATTTTAGAGGTAGAACTGGGTTCTTCCCAAAATATAGAACTTGTAGCATCATGTCTTACCTTTCCAACGCAAGAAATTTCGCTTGAGGTGGTGTTCTATAACTCCAGATATAGTTAAAAATGTAAGAAGAGGTCAGACAGTAACAATTCAAAAATGAACAGTAACTGTTGGACAGTAACAATCCAAGTGTTTGTTGATGAGCGATTTTGACTATCTTAGAAGTGGAACTGGGTTCTTCCCAAAACATAGAACTTGTAGCCTCATGTCCTACCTTTCCAACGCCATAAATTTTTCTTGAATCAAAGTTCTATAACTCCAGATATAGTTAAAAATCTGAGGAGAGGTCAGACAGTAACAGTTTAAAAATGGACAGTAACAGTTGGAGAGTAACAATCCAAGTGTTTGTTGATGAGCGATTTTGATTATTTTAGAGGTAGAACTGGGTTCTTATCAAAACATATAACTTGTAGCCTCATGTCTTCTCTTTCCAACACTATAAATTTCACTTCAATCGGAGTTCTATGACTCTAGATATAGTTAAAAATCTGAGGAGAGGTCAGACAGTAACAGTTCAAAAATGAACAGTAACAGTTGGACAGTAACAATCCAAGTGTTTGTTGATGAGCGATTTTCACTATATTAGAGGTAGAACTGGGTTCTTCCCAAAACATAGAACTTGTAGCCTCATGTCTTACCTTTCCAACACCATAAATTTCGCTTGAATTGGGGTTCTATAACTCTAGATATAGTTAAAATCTGAGGAGAGGTCCGACAGTAACAGTTCAAAAATGGACAGTAACAGTTTGACAGTAACGGTCCAAGTGTTTGTTGATGAGCGATTTTGACTATTTTAGAGGTAGAACTGGGTTCTTCCCAAAACATAGAACTTGTAGCCTCATGTCTTACCTTTCCAACGCCAGAAAGTTCGCTTGAGTTGGAGTTCTATAACTCGAGATATAGTTAAAAATCTATGTAGAGGTCAGACAGTAACAGTTGGACAGTAACAATCCAAGTGTTTGTTGATGAGCGATTTTGACTATATTAGAGGTAGAACTGGGTTCTTCCCAAAACATAGAACTTGTAGCCTCATGTCTTACCTTTCCAACACCATAAATTTCGCTTGAATTGGGGTTCTATAACTCCAGATATAGTTAAAATCTGAGGAGAGGTCAGACAGTAACAGTTCAAAAATGGACAGTAACGGTCCAAGTGTTTGTTGATGAGCGATTTTTACTATTTTAGACGTAGAATTGGGTTCTTCCCAAAACATAGAACTTGTAGCCTCATGTCTTACCTTTCCAACGCCAGAAATTTCGCTTGAGTTGGAGTTCTATAACTCCAGATATAGTTAAAAATCTATGAAGAGGTCAGACAATAACAGTTCAAAAATGAACAGTAACAGTTGGACAGTAACAATCCAAGTGTTTGTTGATGAGCGATTTTGACTATATTACAGGTAGAACTGGGTTCTTCCCAAAACATAGAACTTGTAGCCTCATGTCTTACCTTTCCAACGCCATAATTTTTTCTTGAATTAAAGCTCTATAACTCCAGATATAGTTAAAAATCTGAGGAGATGTCAGACAGTAACAGTTTAAAAATGGACAGAAACAGTTGGACAGTAACAATCCAAGTGTTTGTTGATGAGCGATTTTGACTATCTTAGAAGCAAAAATGGGTTCTTCCCAAAACATAGAACTTGTAGCCTCATGTCTTACCTTTCCAACGCCATAAATTTTGCTTGAATCGGAGTTCTATAACTTCAGATATAGTTAAAAATATGAGGAGAGGTCAGACAGCAACAGTTCAAAAATGGACAGTAACAGTTGGACAGTAACGGTCCAAGTATTTGTTGATGAGCGATTTTGACTATCTTAGAGGCAGAAATGGGTTCTTCCAAAAACATAGAACTTGTAGCCTCATGTATTACCTTTCCAACGCCACAAATTTCGCTTGAATCGGAGTTCTATAACTCCAGATATAGTTAAAAATCTGAGGAGAGGTAAGACAGTAACAGTTCAAAAATGGACAGTAACAGTTGGAGAGTAACGGTCCAAGTATTTGTTGATGAGCGATTTTGACTATCTTAGAGGCAGAACTGGGTTCTTCCCTAAAGACTTGTAGCCTCATGTCTTACCTTTCCAACGCTGGAAATTTTTCTTGAATCGGAGTTCTATAACTCCAGATATAGTTAAAAATCTAAGGAGAGGTCAGACAGTAACAGTTCAAAAATGGACAGTAATAGTTGGACAGTAACGGTCCAAGTGTTTGTTGATGAGTGATTTTGACTATGTTAGAAGTAGAACTGGGTTCTTCCCAAAACATAGAACTTGTAGCCTCATGTCCTACCTTTCTAACGCCATAAATTTTTCTTGAATCAAAGTTCTATAACTCCAGATATAGTTAAAAATCTGAGGAGAGGTCAGACAGTAACAGTTTAAAAATAGATAGAAACAATAGGCAGTAACAATCCAAGTGTTTGTTGATGAGCGATTTTGACTATTTTAGAGGTAGAACTGGGTTCTTATCAAAACATATAACTTGTAGCCTCATGTCTTGTCTTTCCAACACTATAAATTTCACTTCAATCGGAGTTCTATGACTCTAGATATAGTTAAAAATCTGAGGAGAGGTCAGACAGTAACAGTTCAAAAATGAACAGTAACAGTTGGACAGTAACAATCCAAGTGTTTGTTGATGAGCGATTTTGACTATATTAGAGGTAGAACTAGGTTCTTCCCAAAACATAGAACTTGTAGCCTCATATCTTACCTTTCCAACGTCAGAAATTTCGCTTGAGTTGGAGTTCTATAACTCCAGATATAGTTAAAAATCTATGAAGAGGTCAGACAGTAACAGTTCAAAAATGAACAGTAACAGTTGGACTGTAACAATCCAAGTGTTTGTTGATGAGCGATTTTGACTATATTAGAGGTAGAACTGGGTTCTTCCCAAAACATAGAACTTGTAGCCTCATGTCTTACCTTTCCAACGCCATAAATTTCGCTTGAATTGGGGTTCTATAACTCCAGATATAGTTAAAATTTGAGGAGAGGTCAGACAGTAACAGTTCAAAAATGGACAGTAACGGTCCAAGTGTTTGTTGATGAGCGATTTTGACTATTTTAGAGGTAGAACTGGGTTCTTCCCAAAACATAGAACTTGTAGCCTCATGTCTTACCTTTCCAACGCCAGAAATTTCGCTTGAGGTGGAGTTCTATAACTCCAGATATAGTTAAAAATCTAAGAAGAGGTCAAACAGTAACAGTTCAAAAATGAACAGTAACAGTTGGACAGTAATAATCCAAGTGTTTGTTGATGAGCGATTTTGACTATCTTAGAGGTAGAACTGGGTTCTTCCCAAAATATAGAACTTGTAGCCTCATGTCCAACTTTTCTAACGCCATAAATTTTTCTTGAATCAAAGTTCTATAACTTCAGATATAGTTAAAAATCTGAGGAGAGATCAGACAGTAACAGTTCAAAAATGAACAGTAACAGTTGGACAGTAACAATCCAAGTGTTTGTTGATGAGCGATTTTGACTATTTTAAAGGTAGAACTGGGTTCTTATCAAAACATATAACTTGTATCCTCATGTCTTGTCTTTCCAACACTATAAATTTCACTTCAATCGGAGTTCTATGACGCTAGATATAGTTAAAAATCTGAGGAGAGGTCGGACAGTAACAGTTCAAAAATGAACAGTAACAGTTGGACAGTAACAATCCAAGTGTTTGTTGATGAGCGATTTTGACTATCTTAGAGGTAGAACTTGGTTCTTCCTAAAACATAGAACTTGTAGCCTCATGTCTTACCTTTCCAACGCCATAATGTTTTCTTGAATCAAAGCTCTATAACTCCAGATATAGTTAAAAATCTGAGGAGATGTCAGACAGTAACAGTTTAAAAATGGACAGAAACAGATGGACAGTAACAATCCAAGTGTTTGTTGATGAGCGATTTTGACTATTTTAGAGGTACAACTGGGTTCTTATCAAAACATATAACTTGTAGCCTCAAATCTTACCTTTCCAACACTATAAATTGCGCTTGAATTGGAGTTCTATAACTCCAGATATAGTTAATAATCTGAGGAGACGTCAGACATTAACAGTTCAAAAATGGACAGTAACTGTTGGACAGTAAAAATCCAAGTGTTTGTTGATGAGCGATTTTTACTATTTTAGAGGTAGAACTGGGTTCTTATCAAACATATAACTCGTAGCCTCATGTCTTACCTTTCCAACGCCATAAATTCCGCTTGAGTTGGAGTTCTATAACTCCAGATATAGTTAAAAATATGAGGAGAGGTCAGAAAGTAACAGTTCAAAAATGGACAGTAACAGTTGGACAGTAACGGTCCAAGTGTTTGTTGATGAGCGATTTTAACTATCTTAGAGGCAGAACTAGGTTCTTCCCAAACTTAGAACTTGGAGCCTCATGTCTTACCTTTCCAAAGCCACAAATTTCGCTTGAATTGGGGTTCTATAACTCCAGATATAGTTAAAAATATGAGGAGAGGTCAGACAGTAACAGTTCAAAAATAAACAGTAACAGTTGGACATTAACGGTCCAAGTGTTTGTTGATGAGCGATTTTGACTATCTTAGAAGCAGAAATGGGTTCTTCCCAAAACATAGAACTTGTAGCCTCATGTCTTACCTTTCCAACGCCATAAATTTCGCTTGAATCGGAGTTCTATAACTCCAGATATAGTTAAAAATCTGAGGAGAGGTAAGACAGTAACAGTTCAAAAATGGACAGTAACAGTTGGAGAGTAACGGTCCAAGTATTTGTTGATGAGCGATTTTGACTATCTTAGAGGCAGAACTGGGTTCTTCCCTAAAGACTTGTAGCCTCATGTCTTACCTTTCCAACGCTGGAAATTTTTCTTGAATTGGAGTTCTATAACTCCAGATATAGTTAAAAATCTAAGGAGAGGTCAGACAGTAACAGTTCAAAAATGGACAGTAACAGTTGGACAGTAACGGTCCAAGTGTTTGTTGATGAGTGATTTTGACTATGTTAGAGGTAGAACTGGGTTCTTCCCAAAACATAGAACTTGTAGCCTCATGTCCTACCTTTCTAACGCCATAAAGTTTTCTTGAATCAAAGTTCTATAACTCCAGATATAGTTAAAAATATGAGGAGAGGTCAGACAGTAACAGTTTAAAAATGGACAGAAACAATAGGACAATAACAATCCAAGTGTTTGTTGATGAGCGATTTTGACTATTTTAGAGGTAGAACTGGGTTCTTATCAAAACATATAACTTGTAACCTCATGTCTTGTCTTTCCAACACTATAAATTTCACTTCAATCGGAGTTCTATGACGCTAGATATAGTTAAAAATCTGAGGAGAGGTCGGACAGTAACAGTCCAAAAATGAACAGTAACAGTTGGACAGTAACAATCCAAGTGTTTATTGATGAGCGATTTTCACTATATTAGAGGTAGAACTGGGTTCTTCCCAAAACATAGAACTTGTAGCCTCATATCTTACCTTTCCAACGCCATAAATTTCGCTTGAATTGGGGTTCTATAACTCCAGATATAGTTAAAATCTGAGGGGAGGTCAGACAGTAACAGTTCAAAAATGGACAATAACAGTTGGACAGTAACAATCCAAGTGTTTGTTGATGAGCGATTTTGACTATCTTAGAGGTAGAACTGGGTTCTTCCCAAAACATAGAACTTGTAGCCTCATGTCCTACCTTTCCATCGCCATAAATTTTTCTTGAATCAAAGTTCTATAACTCCAGATATAGTTAAAAATCTGTGGAGAGGTCAGACAGTAACAGTTTAAAAATGGACAGAAACAATAGGACAGTAACAATCCAAGTGTTTGTTGATGAGCGATTTTGACTATTTTAGAGGTAGAAATGGGTTCTTATCAAAACATATAACTTGTAGCCTCATGTCTTACCTTTCCAACAATATAAATTTTTCTTAAATCGGAGTTCTATAACTCCAGATATAGTTAAAAATCTGAGGAGAGGTCAGACAGTAACAGTTCAAAAATGAACAGTAACAGTTGGACAGTAACAATCCAAGTGTTTGTTGATGAGCGATTTTGACTATATTAGAGGGAGAACTGGGTTCTTCCCAAAACATAGAACTTGTAGCCTCATGTCTTACCTTTCGAACGCCATAAATTTTGCTTGAATCAGAGCTTTATAACTCTAGATATAGTTAAAAATCTGAGTAGAGGTCAGACAGTAACAGTTCAAAAATGGACAGTAACAGTTGGACAGTAACGGTCCAAGTGTTTGTTGATGAGCGATTTTGACTATCTTAGAGGTAGAACTGGGTTCTTCCCAAAACATAAAACTTGTAGCCTCATGTCCTACCTTTCCAACGCCATAAATTTTTCTTGAATCAAAGTTCTATAACTCCAGATATAGTTAAAAATCTGAGGAGAGGTCAGACAGTAACAGTTTAAAAATGGACAGAAACAATAGGACAGTAACAATCCAAGTGTTTGTTGATGAGCGATTTTGACTATTTTAGAGGTAGAACTGGGTTCTTATCAAAACATATAACTTGTAGCCTCATGTACACTATAAATTTCACTTCAATCGGAGTTCTATAACTCCAGATATAGTTAAAATATGAGGAGAGGTCAGACAGTAACAGTTCAAAAATGGACAGTAACAGTTGGACAGTAACGGTCCAAGTGTTTGTTGATGAGCGATTTTGACTATTTAAGAGGTAGAACTGGGTTCTTCCCAAAATATGGAACTTGTAGCCTCATGTCTTACCTTTCCAATGGTAGAAATTTCGCTTGAGGTGGAGTTCTACAACTCCAGATATAGTTAAAAATCTAAGAAGAGGTCAAACAGTAATAGTTCAAAAATGAACAGTAATAGTTGGACTGTAACAATCCAAGTGTTTGTTGATGAGCGATTTTGACTATATTAGAGGGAGAACTGGGTTCTTCCCAAAACATAGAACTTGTAGCCTCATGTCTTACCTTTCCAACGCCACAAATTTCGATTGAATCGGAGTTCTATAACTCTAGATATAGTTAAAAATCTAAGTAGAGGTCAGACAGTAACAGTTCAAAAATGGACAGTAACAGTTGGACAGTAACGGTCCAAGTGTTTGTTGATGAGCGATTTTGACTATTTTAGAGGTAGAACTGGGTTCTTCCCAAAACATAGAACTTGTAGCCTCATGTCTTACCTTTCCAACGCCAGAAATTTCGCTTGAGGTAGAGTTCTATTACTCCAGATATAGTTAAAAATCTAAGAAGAGGTCAAACAGTAACAGTTCAAAAATGAACAGTAACAGTTGGACAGTAATAATCCAAGTGTTTGTTGATGAGCGATTTTGACTATCTTAGAGGTAGAACTGGGTTCTTCCCAAAACATAGAACTTGTAGCCTCATGTCCAACTTTTCTAACGCCATAAATTTTTCTTGAATCAAAGTTCTATAACTTCAGATATAGTTAAAAATCTGAGGAGAGGTCAGACAGTAACAGTTTAAAAATGGACAGAAACAATAGGACAGTAACAATCCAAGTGTTTGTTGATGAGCGATTTTGACTATTTTAGAGGTAGAACTGGGTTCTTATCAAAACATATAACTTGTAGCCTCATGTCTTATCTTTCCAACACTATAAATTTCACTTCAATCGGAGTTCTATGACTCTAGATATAGTTAAAAATCTGAGGAGAGGTCAGACAGTAACAGTTCAAAAATGAACAGTAACAGTTGGACAGTAACAATCCAAGTGTTTGTTGTTGAGCGATTTTGACTATCTTAGAGGTAGAACTGGGTTCTTCCCAAAACATAGAACTTGTAGCCTCATGTCCTACTTTTCTAACGCCATAAATTTTTCTTGAATCAAAGTTCTATAACTCCAGATATAGTTAAAAATCTAAGAAGAGGTCAGACAGTAACAGTTCAAAAATGAACAGTAACAGTTGGACAGTAACAATCTAAGTGTTTGTTGATGAGCGATTTTGACTATATTAGAGGTAGAACTGGGTTCTTCCCAAAAAATACAACTTGTAGCCTCATGTCTTACCTTTCCAACGCCATAAATTTTGCTTGAATTGGGGTTCTATAACTCCAGATATAGTTAAAATCTGAGGAGAGGTCAGACAGTAACAGTTCAAAAATGGACAGTAACAGTTGGACAGTAACAGTCCAAGTGTTTGTTGATGAGCGATTTTGACTATTTTAGAGGGAGAACTGGGTTCTTCTCAAAATATAGAACTTGTAGCCTCATGTCTTACCTTTCCAACACCACAAATTTCGCTTGAGTGGGAGTTCTATAACTCCAGATATAGTTAAAAATCTAAGAAGGGGTCAGAGAGTAAAAGTTCAAAAATGAACAATAACAGTTGGACAGTAACAATCCAAGTGTTTGTTGATGAGCGATTTTGACTATATTAGAGGTAGAACTGGGTTCTTCCCAAAACATAGAACTTGTAGCCTCATGTCTTACCTTTCCAACACCATAAATTTTGCTTGAATCGGGGTTCTATAACTCCAGATATAGTTAAAAATCTGAGGAGAGGTCAGACAGTAACAGTTCAAAAATGGACAGTAACAGTTGGACAGTAACGGTCCAAGTGTTTGTTGATGAGCGATTTTGAGTATTTTAGATGTAGAACTGGATTCTTCCCAAAATATAGAACTTGTAGCCTCATGTCTTACCTTTCCAATGTTAGAAATTTCGCTTGACTTGGAGTTCTATAACTCCAGATATAGTTAAAAATATAAGAAGAGGTCAGACAGTAACAGTTCAAAAATGGACAGTAACAGTTGGATAGTAACACTGTCCAAGTGTTTGTTGATGAGCGATTTTGACTATTTTAGAAGTAGAACTGGGTTCTTCCCAAAATATAGATCTTGTAGCCTCATGTCTTACCTTTCCAATGCCAGAAATTTCGCTTGAGTTGGAGTTCTATAACTCTAAATATAGATAAAAATCTAAGGAGAGGTCAGACAGTAACAGTTCAAAAATGAACAGTAACAGTCGGACAGTAACTGTCCAAGTGTTTATTGATGAGCGATTTTGACTATCTTAGAGGTAGAACTGGGTTCTTCCCAAAACATAGAACTTGTAGCCTCATGTCTTACCTTTCCAACGCCATAAATTTTTCTTGAATTAAAGTTCTATAACTCCAGATATAGTTAAAAATCTGAGGAGAGGTCAGACAGTAACAGTTTAAAATTGGACAGAAACAGTAGGACAGTAACAATCCAAGTGTTTGTTGATGAGCGATTTTGACTATTTTAGAGTTAGAACTAGGTTCTTATCAAAACATATAACTTGTAGCCTCATGTCTAACCTTTCCAACACTATAAATTTCTCTTCAATCGGAGTTCTATAACTCCAGATATAATTAAAAATCTGAGGAGAGGTCAGATAGTAACAGTTCAAAAATGGACAATAACAGTTGGAGAGTAACGGTCTAAGTGTTTGTTGAGGAGCGATTTTGACTATCTTAGAGGCAGAACTGGGTTCTTCCCAAAACATAGAACTTGTAGCCTCATGTCTTACCTTTCTAACATTAGAAATTTTGCTTGAATCGGAGTTCTATAACTCCAGATATAGTTAAAAATATGAGGAGAGGTCAGACAGTAACAGTTCAAAAATGGACAGTAACAATTGGACAGTAAGAATCCAAGTGTTTGTTGATGAGCGATTTTGCCTATCTTAGAGGCAAAACTAGGTTCTTTCCAAACATAGAACTTGTATCCTCATGTCTTACCTTTCCACCACCAAAAATTTCGCTTGAATCGGAGTTCTATAACTCTAGATATAGTTAAAACTCTGAGGAGAGGTCAGACAGTAACAGTTCAAAAATGGACAGTAACAGTTGGACAGTAAGAATCCAAGTGTTTGTTGATGAGCGATTTTGACTATCTTAGAGGCAAAACTAGGTTCTTTCCAAACATAGAACTTGTATCCTCATGTCTTACCTTTCCACCACCAAAAATTTCGCTTGAATCGGAGTTCTATAACTCCAGATATAGTTAAAACTCTGAGGAGAGGTCAGACAGTAACAGTTTAAAATTGGACAGAAACAGTAGGACAGTAACAATCCAAGTGTTTGTTGATGAGCGATTTGGCTATATTAGATGTAGAACTGGGTTCTTCCCAAAACATAGAACTTGTAGCCTCATGTCTTACCTTTCCAACGCCACAAATGTCGCTTGAATCGGAGTTCTACAACTCCAGATATAGTTAAAAATCTAAGGAGAGGTCAGACAGTAACAGTTCAAAAATGAACAGTAACAGTTGGACAGTAACTGTCCAAGTGTTTGTTGATGAGCGATTTTGACTATTTTAAAGGTAGAACTAGGTTCTTCCCAAAACATAGAACTTGTAGCCTCATGTCTTACCTTTCCAACGCCATAAATTTTTCTTGAATCAAAGCTCTATAACTCCAGATATAGTTAAAAATTTAAGGAGAGGTCAGACAGTAACAGTTTAAAATTGGACAGAAACAGTAGGACAGTAACAATCCAAGTGTTTGTTGATGAGCGATTTTGACTATCTTAGAATTAGAAATGGGTTCTTCCCAAAACATTGAACTTGTTGCCTCATGTCTTACCTTTCCAATGCCATAAATTTCGCTTGAATCGGAGTTCTATAACTCCAGATATAGTTAAAATCTGAGGAGAGGTCGGACAGTAACAGTTCAAAAATGGACAGTAACAGTTGGACAGTAACAGTCCAAGTGTTTGTTGATGAGCGATTTTGACTATTTTAGAGGCAGAACTGGGTTCTTCCCAGACATAGAACTTGTAGCCTCATGTCTTACCTTTCCAACGCCAGAAATTTCGCTTGAGGTGGAGTTCTATAACTCCAGATATAGTTAAAAATCTAAGAAGAGGTCAAACAGTAACAGTTCAAAAATGGACAGTAATGGTCCAAGTGTTTGTTGATGAGTGATTTTGACTATGTTAGATGTAGAACTGGGTTCTTCCCAAAATATAGAACTTGTAGCCTCATGTCTTACCTTTCCAACACCACAAATTTCGCTTGAGTGGGAGTTCTATAACTCCAGATATAGTTAAAAATCTAAGAAGAGGTCAGAGAGTAAAAGTTCAAAAGTGAACAATAACAGTTGGACAATAACTGTCCAAGTGTTTGTTGATAAGTGATTTTGACTATCTTAGAGGTAGAAATAGGTTCTTCCCAAAACATAGAACTTATAGCCTCATGTCTTACCTTTCCAACGCCATAAATGTTTCTTGAATCAAAGCTCTATAACTCCAGATATAGTTAAAAATCTGAGGAGAGGTCAGACAATAACAGTTTAAAATTGGACAGAAACAGTAGGACAGTAACAATCCAAGTGTTTGTTGATGAGCGATTTGGCTATATTAGATGTAGAACTAGGTTCTTCCCAAAACATAGAACTTGTAGCCTCATGTCTTACCTTTCCAACGCCACAAATGTCGCTTGAATCGGAGTTCTACAACTCCAGATATAGTTAAAAATCTAAGGAGAGGTCAGACAGTAACAGTTCAAAAATGAACAGTAACAGTTGGACAGTAACTGTCCAAGTGTTTGTTGATGAGCGATTTTGACTATTTTAGAGGTAGAACTAGGTTCTTCCCAAAACATAGAACTTGTAGCCTCATGTCTTACCTTTCCAACGCCATAAATTTTTCTTGAATCAAAGTTCTATAACTCCAGATATAGTTAAAAATCTGAGGAGAGGTCAGACAGTAACAGTTCAAAAATGGACAGTAACAGTTGGAGAGTAACGGTCCAAGTATTTGTTGATGAGCGATTTTGACTATCTTAGAGGCAGAACTGGGTTCTTCCCAAAACATAGAACTTGTAGCCTCATGTCTTACCTTTCCAACGCCATAAATTTTTCTTGAATCAAAGCTCTATAACTCCAGATATAGTTAAAAATTTAAGGAGAGGTCAGACAGTAACAGTTTAAAATTGGACAGAAACAGTAGGACAGTAACAATCCAAGTGTTTGTTGATGAGCGATTTTGACTATCTTAGAAGTAGAAATGGGTTCTTCCCAAAACATTGAACTTGTTGCCTCATGTCTTACCTTTCCAATGCCATAAATTTCGCTTGAATCGGAGTTCTATAACTCCAGATATAGTTGAAAATCTAAGGAGAGGTCAGACAGTAACAGTTCAAAAATGGACAGTAACAGTTGGACAGTAACGGTCCAAGTGTTTGTTGATGAGTGATTTTGACTATGTTAGAGGTAGAACTGGGTTCTTCCTAAAATATAGAACTTATAGCCTAATGTCTTACCTTTCCAACGCCATAAATTTCGCTTGAATCGGAGTTCTATAACTCCAGATATAGTTAAAACTGTAAGGAGAGGTCAGACAGTAACAGTTCAAAAATGAACAGTAACAGTTGGACAGTAACAATCCAAGTGTTTGTTGATGAGCGATTTTGACTATCTTAGAGGTAGAACTGGGTTCTTCCCAAAACATAGAACTTGTAGCCTCATGTCTTACCTTTCCAACGCCATAAATTTTTCTTGAATCAAAGCTCTATAACTCCAGATATAGTTAAAAATCTGAGGAGAGGCCAGACAGTAACAGTTCAAAAATGGACAGTAACAGTTGGAGAGTAACGGTCCAAGTGTTTGTTGATGAGCAATTTTAACTATCTTAAATGCAAAACTGGGTTCTTCCCTAAACATAGAACTTGTAGCCTCATGTCTTACCTTTCCAACGCCATAAATTTTGCTTGAATCGGAGTTCTATAACTCTAGATATAGTTAAAAATCTGAGTAAAGGTCAGACAGTAACAGTTCAAAAATGGACAGTAACAGTTGGACAGTAACGGTCCAAGTGTTTGTTGATGAGCGATTTTGACTATTTTAGAGGTAGAACTGGGTTCTTCCTAAAATATAGAACTTGTAGCCTCATGTCTTACCTTTCCAACGCCAGAAATTTCGCTTGAGTCGGAGTTCTATAACTCTAGATATAGTTAAAAATCTGAGTAAAGGTCAGACAGTAACAGTTCAAAAATGAACAGTAACAGTTGGACAGTAACAATCCAAGTGTTTGTTGATGAGCGATTTTGACTATCTTAGAGGTAGAACTGGGTTCTTCCTAAAATATAGAACTTGTAGCCTCATGTCTTACCTTTCCAAAGCCAGAAATTTCGCTTGAGTTGGAGTTTTAGAACTCTAGATATAGTTAAAAATCTAAGAAGAGGTCAGACAGTAACAGTTCAAAAATGAACACTAATAGTTGAACAGTAACAATCCAAGTGTTTGTTGATGAGCGATTTTGACTATCTTAGAAGTAGAACTGGGTTCTTCCCAAAACATAGAACTTGTAGCCTCATGTCTTACCTTTCCAACGCCATAAATTTTTCTTGAATCAATGCTCTATAACTCTGGATATAGTTAAAAATCTGAGGAGAGGTCAGACAGTAACAGTTTAAAATTGGACAGAAACAGTATAATAGTAACAATCCAAGTGTTTGTTGATGAGCAATTTTGACTATATTAGAGGTAGAACTGGGTTCTTCCTAAAACATAGAACTTGTAGCCTCATGTCTTACCTTTCCAACGCCATAAATTTCGCCTGAATCGGAGTTCTATAACTCCAAATATAGTTAAAAATCTGAAGAGATGTCAGACAGTAACAGTTTAAAATTGGACAGAAACAGTATAATAGTAACAATCCAAGTGTTTGTTGATGAGCAATTTTGGCTATATTAGAGATAGAACTGGGTTCTTCCCAAAACATAGATCTTGTAGCCTCATGTCTTATCTTTCCAACGCCAGAAATTTCGCTTGAGTTGGAGTTCTATAACTCCAGATATAGTTAAAAATCTAAGGAGAGGTCAGACAGTAACAGTTCAAAAATGAACAGTAACAGTTGGACAGTAACAATCCAAGTGTTTGTTGATGAGCGATTTTGACTATCTTAGAGGCAGAACTGGGTTCTTCCCAAAACATAGAACTTGTAGCCTCATGTCTTACCTTTCCAACGCCATAAATTTTTCTTGAATCAAAGCTCTATAACTCCAGATATAGTTAAAAATTTAAGGAGAGGTCAGACAGTAACAGTTTAAAATTGGACAGAAACAGTAGGACAGTAACAATCCAAGTGTTTGTTGATGAGCGATTTTGACTATCTTAGAAGTAGAAATGGGTTCTTCCCAAAACATTGAACTTGTTGCCTCATGTCTTTCCAATGCCATAAATTTCGCTTGAATCGGAGTTCTATAACTCCAGATATAGTTAAAAATCTAAGGAGAGGTCAGACAGTAACAGTTCAAAAATGGACAGTAACAGTTGGACAGTAACGGTCCAAGTGTTTGTTGATGAGGGATTTTGACTATGTTAGAGGTAGAACTGGGTTCTTCCCAAAATATAGAACTTATAGCCTAATGTCTTACCTTTCCAACGCCATAAATTTCGCTTGAATCGGAGTTCTATAACTCCAGATATAGTTAAAACTGTAAGGAGAGGTCAGACAGTAACAGTTCAAAAATGAACAGTAACAGTTGGACAGTAACAATCCAAGTGTTTGTTGATGAGCGATTTTGACTATCTTAGAGGTAGAACTGGGTTCTTCCCAAAACATAGAACTTGTAGCCTCATGTCTTACCTTTCCAACGCCATAAAGTTTTCTTGAATCAAAGCTCTATAACTCCAGATATAGTTAAAAATATGAGGAGAGGCCAGACAGTAACAGTTCAAAAATGGACAGTAATAGTTGGAGAGTAACGATCCAAGTGTTTGTTGATGAGCGATTTTAACTATCTTAAATGCGAAACTGGGTTCTTCCCTAAACATAGAACTTGTAGCCTCATGTCTTACCTTTCCAACGCCACAAATTTCGCTTGAATCGGAGTTCTATAACTCTAGATATAGTTAAAAATCTGAGTAAAGGTCAGACAGTAACAGTTCAAAAATGGACAGTAACAGTTGGACAGTAACGGTCCAAGGGTTTGTTGATGAGCGATTTTGACTATTTTAGAGGTAGAACTGGGTTCTTCCTAAAATATAGAACTTGTAGCCTCATGTCTTACCTTTCCAACGCCAGAAATTTCGCTTGAGTCGGAGTTCTATAACTCTAGATATAGTTAAAAATCTGAGTAAAGGTCAAACAGTAACAGTTCAAAAATGAACAGTAACAGTTGGACAGTAACAATCCAAGTGTTTGTTGATGAGCGATTTTGACTATCTTAGAGGTAGAACTGGGTTCTTCCTAAAATATAGAACTTGTAGCCTCATGTCTTACCTTTCCAACGCCAGAAATTTCGCTTGAGTTGGAGTTCTAGAACTCTAGATATAGTTAAAAATCTAAGAAGAGGTCAGACAGTAACAGTTCAAAAATGAACAGTAATAGTTGAACAGTAACAATCCAAGTGTTTGTTGATGAGCGATTTTGACTATCTTAGAAGTAGAACTGGGTTCTTCCCAAAACATAGAACTTGTAGCCTCATGTCTTACCTTTCCAACGCCATAAATTTTTCTTGAATCAATGCTCTATAACTCTGGATATAGTTAAAAATCTGAGTAGAGGTCAGACAGTAACAGTTTAAAATTGGACAGAAACAGTATAATAGTAACAATCCAAGTGTTTGTTGATGAGCAATTTTGACTATATTAGAGGTAGAACTGGGTTCTTCCTAAAAGATAGAACTTGTAGCCTCATGTCTTACCTTTCCAACGCCATAAATTTCGCCTGAATCGGAGTTCTATAACTCCAAATATAGTTAAAAATCTGAAGAGAGGTCAGACAGTAACGGTTTAAAATTGGACAGAAACAGTATAATAGTAACAATCCAAGTGTTTGTTGATGAGCAATTTTGGCTATATTAGAGATAGAACTGGGTTCTTCCCAAAACATAGATCTTGTAGCCTCATGTCTTATCTTTCCAACGCCAGAAATTTCGCTTGAGTTGGAGTTCTATAACTCCAGATATAGTTAAAAATCTAAGGAGAGGTCAGACAGTAACAGTTCAAAAATGAACAGTAACACTTGGACAGTAACAATCCAAGTGTTTGTTGATGAGCGATTTTGACTATCTTAGAGGCAGAACTGGGTTCTTCCCAAAACATAGAACTTGTAGCCTCATGTCTTACCTTTCCAACGCTATAAATTTTTCTTGAATCAAAGCTCTATAACTCTAGATATAGTTAAAAATTTAAGGAGAGGTCAGACAGTAACAGTTTAAAATTGGACAGAAACAGTAGGACAATAACAATCCAAGTGTTTGTTGATGAGCGATTTTGACTATCTTAGAAGTAGAAATGGGTTCTTCCCAAAACATTGAACTTGTTGCCTCATGTCTTTCCAATGCCATAAATTTCGCTTGAATCGGAGTTCTATAACTCCAGATATAGTTAAAAATCTAAGGAGAGGTCAGACAGTAACAGTTCAAAAATGGACAGTAACAGTTGGACAGTAACGGTCCAAGTGTTTGTTGATGAGGGATTTTGACTATGTTAGAGGTAGAACTGGGTTCTTCCCAAAATATAGAACTTATAGCCTAATGTCTTACCTTTCCAACGCCATAAATTTCGCTTGAATCGGAGTTCTATAACTCCAGATATAGTTAAAACTGTAAGGAGAGGTCAGACAGTAACAGTTCAAAAATGAACAGTAACAGTTGGACAGTAACAATCCAAGTGTTTGTTGATGAGCGATTTTGACTATCTTAGAGGTAGAACTGGGTTCTTCCCAAAACATAGAACTTGTAGCCTCATGTCTTACCTTTCCAACGCCATAAATTTTTCTTGAATCAATGCTCTATAACTCTGGATATAGTTAAAAATCTGAGGAGAGGTCAGACAGTAACAGTTTAAAATTGGACAGAAACAGTATAATAGTAACAATCCAAGTGTTTGTTGATGAGCAATTTTGACTATATTAGAGGTAGAACTGGGTTCTTCCTAAAACATAGAACTTGTAGCCTCATGTCTTACCTTTCCAACGCCATAAATTTCGCCTGAATCGGAGTTCTATAACTCCAAATATAGTTAAAAATCTGAAGAGAGGTCAGACAGTAACAGTTTAAAATTGGACAGAAACAGTATAATAGTAACAATCCAAGTGTTTGTTGATGAGCAATTTTGGCTATATTAGAGGTAGAACTGGGTTCTTCCCAAAACATAGATCTTGTAGCATCATGTCTTACCTTTCCAACGCCAGAAATTTCACTTGAGTTGGAGTTCTATAACTCCAGATATAGTTAAAAATCTAAGGAGAGGTCAGACAGTAACAGTTCAAAAATGAACAGTAACAGTTGGACAGTAACAATCCAAGTGTTTGTTGATGAGCGATTTTGACTATCTTAGAGGCAGAACTGGGTTCTTCCCAAAACAGAGAACTTGTAGCCTCATGTCTTACCTTTCTAACATTAGAAATTTTGCTTGAATCGGAGTTCTATAACTCTAGATAAAGTTAAAAATATGAGGAGAGGTCAGACAGTAACATTTCAAAAATGGATAGTAACAGTTGGACAGTAAGAATCCAAGTGTTTTGTTGATGAGCGATTTTGACTATCTTAGAGGTAGAACTAGGTTCTTCCCAAACATAGAACTTGTATCCTTATGTCTTACCTTTCCAACACCATAAATTTCGCTTGAATCGGAGTTCTATAACTCCAGATATAGTTAAAACTCTAAGGAGAGGTCAGACAGTAACAGTTCAAAAATGAACAGTAACAGTTGGACAGTAACGGTCCAAGTGTTTGTTGATGAGCGATTTTGATTATCTTAGAATTAGAAATGGGTTCTTCCCAAAACATAGAACTTGTAGCCTTATGTCTTACCTTTCCAACGCCATAAATTTCGATTGAATCGGGGTTCTATAACTCCAGATATAGTTAAAAATCTAAGGAGAGATCAGACAGTAACAATTTAAAATTGGACAGAAACAGTAGGACAGTAACAATCCAAGTGTTTGTTGATGAGCGATTTGGCTATATTAGATGTAGAACTGGGTTCTTCCCAAAACATATAACTTATAGCCTAATGTCTTACCTTTCCAACGCCATAAATTTCTCTTAAATCTGAGTTCTATATAACTTATAGCCTAATGTCTTACCTTTCCAACGCCATAAATTTCGCTTGAATCGGAGTTCTATAACTCCAGATATAGTTAAAACTCTAAGGAGAGGTCAGACAGTAACATTTCAAAAATGAACAGTAACAGTTGGACAGTAACGGTCCAAGTGTTTGTTGATGAGCGATTTTGATTATCTTAGAAGTAGAAATGGGTTCTTCCCAAAACATAGAACTTGTAGCCTCATGTCTTACCTTTCCAATGCCATAAATTTCGATTGAATCGGGGTTCTATAACTCCAGATATAGTTAAAAATCTAAGGAGAGATCAGACAGTAACAGTTTAAAATTAGACAGAAATAGTAGGACAGTAACAATCCAAGTGTTTGTTGATGAGGGATTTGGCTATATTAGATGTAGAAGTGGGTTCTTCCCAAAACATAGAACTTGTAGCCTCAAGTCTTACCTTTCCAACGCCACAAATTTCGCTTGAATCGAAGTTCTACAACTCCAGATATAGTTAAAAATCTAAGGAGAGGTCAGACAGTAACAGTTCAAAAATGAACAGTAACAGTTGGACAACAACTGTCCAAGTGTTTGTTGATGAGCGATTTTGACTATCTTAGAGGTAGAACTGGGTTCTTCCCAAAACATAGAACTTGTAACCTCATGTCTTACCTTTCCAACGCCATAAATGGTTCTTGAATCAAAGCTCTATAACTCCAGATATAGTTAAAAATCTGAGGAGAGGTCAGACAGTAACAGTTTAAAATTGGACAGAAACAGTAGGACAATAACAATCCAAGTGTTTGTTGATGAGCGATTTTGACTATCTTAGAGGTAGAACTAGGTTCTTCCCAAAACATAGAACTTGTAGCCTCATGTTTTACCTTTCCAACGCCATAAATTCTTCTTGAATCAATGCTCTATAACTCCGGATATAGTTAAAAATCTGAGGAGAGGTCAGACAGTAACAATTTAAAATTGGACAGAAACAGTTGGACAATAAGAATTCAAGTGTTTGTTGATGAGCGATTTTGACTATCTTAGAGGTAGAACTGGGTTCTTCACAAACATAGAACTTGTAGCCTCATGTCTTACCTTTCCAACGCCATAAATTTCGCCTGAATCGGAGTTCTATAACTCCGGATATAGTTAAAAATCTGAGGAGAGGTCAGACAGTAACAGTTTAAAATTGGACAGAAACAGTATAATAGTAACAATCCAAGTGTTTGTTGATGAGCAATTTTGACTATATTAGAGGTAGAATTGGGTTCTTCCCAAAACATAGATCTTGTAGCCTCATGTCTTACCTTTCCAACGCCAGAAATTTCGCTTGAGTTGGAGTTCTATAACTCCAGATATAGTTAAAAATCTAAGGAGAGGGCAGACAGTAACAGTTCAAAAATGAACAGTAACAGTTGGACAGTAACAATCCAAGTGTTTGTTGATGAGCGATTTTGACTATCTTAGAGGCAGAACTGGGTTCTTCCCAAAACAAAGAACTTGTAGCCTCATGTCTTACCTTTCTAACATTAGAAATTTTGCTTGAATCGGAGTTCTATAACTCCAGATATAGTTAAAAATATGAGTAGAGGTCAGACAGTAACATTTCAAAAATGGATAGTAACAGTTGGACAGTAAGAATCCAAGTGTTTTGTTGATGAGCGATTTGGCTATATTAGATGTAGAACTGGGTTCTTCCCAAAACATATAACTTATAGCCTAATGTCTTACCTTTCCAACGCCATAAATTTCGCTTGAATCGGAGTTCTATAACTCCAGATATAGTTAAAACTCTAAGGAGAGGTCAGACAGTAACAGTTCAAAAATGAACAGTAATAGTTGGACAGTAACGGTCCAAGTGTTTGTTGATGAGCGATTTTGATTATCTTAGAAGTAGAAATGGGTTCTTCCCAAAACATAGAACTTGTAGCCTCATGTCTTACCTTTCCAACGCCATAAATTTCGCTTGAATCGGGGTTCTATAACTCCAGATATAGTTAAAAATCTAAGGAGAGATCACACACTAACAGTTTAAAATTGGACAGAAACAGTAGGACAGTAACAATCCAAGTGTTTGTTGATGAGCGATTTGGCTATATTAGATGTAGAACTGGGTTCTTCCCAAAACATAGAACTTGTAGCCTCAAGTCTTACCTTTCCAACGCCATAAATTTTGCTTGAATCGGAGTTCTGCAACTCCAGATATAGTTAAAAATCTAAGGAGAGGTCAGACAGTAACAGTTCAAAAATGAACAGTAACAGTTGGACAGCAACTGTCCAAGTGTTTGTTGATGAGCGATTTTGACTATCTTAGAGGTAGAACTGGGTTCTTCCCAAAACATAGAACTTGTAACCTCATGTCTTACCTTTCCAACGCCATAAATGGTTCTTGAATCAAAGCTCTATAACTCCAGATATAGTTAAAAATCTGAGGAGAGGTCAGACAGTAACAGTTTAAAATTGGACAGAAACAGTAGGACAATAACCATCCAAGTGTTTGTTGATGAGCGATTTTGACTATCTTAGAGGTAGAACTAGGTTCTTCCCAAAACATAGAACTTGTAGCCTCATGTCTTACCTCTCCAACGCCATAAATTTTTCTTGAATCAAAGCTCTATAACTCCAGATATAGTTAAAATCTGAGGAGAGGTCAGACAGTAACAGTTTAAAATTGGACAGAAACAGTAGGACAATAAAAATCCAAGTGTTTATTGATGAGCGATTTTGACTATCTTAGAGGCAGAACTGGGTTCTTCCCAAAACATAGAACTTGTAGCCTCATGTCTTACCTTTCTAACATTAGAAATTTGGCTTGAATCGGAGTTCTATAACTCCAGATATAGTTAAAAATATGAGGAGAGGTCAGACAGTAACAGTTCAAAAATGGACAGTAACAGTTGGACAGTAAGAATCCAAGTGTTTGTTGATGAGCGATTTTGACTATCTTAGAGGTAGAACTGGGTTCTTCCCAAACATAGAACTTGTAGCCTCATGTCTTACCTTTCCAACACCATGAATTTCGCTTGAATCGGAGTTCTATAACTCCAGATATAGTTAAAACTCTGAGGACAGGTCAGACAGTAAGAGTTCAAAAATGAACAGTAACAGTTGGACAGTAACGGTCCAAGTGTTTGTTGATGAGCGATTTTAATTATCTTAGAAGCAGAAATGGGTTCTTCCCAAAACATAGAACTTGTAGCGTCATGTCTTACCTTTCCAGCGCCATAAATTTCGCTTCAATTGGAGTTCTATAACTCCAGATATAGTTAAAAATCTAAGGAGAGGTCAGATAGTAACGGTTCAAAAATGAACAGTAACAGTTGGACAGTAACTGTCCAAGTGTTTGTTGATGAGCGATTTTGACTATCTTAGAGGTAGAACTGGGTTCTTCCCAAAACATAGAACTTGTAGCCTCATGTCTTTCCTTTCCAACGCCATAAATGTTTCTTGAATCAAAGCTCTATAACTCCAGATATAGTTAAAAATCTGAGGAGAGGCCAGACAGTAACAGTTCAAAAATGGACAGTAACAGTTGCAGAGTAACGGTCCAAGTGTTTGTTGATGAGCGATTTTGACTATCTTAGAGGTAGAACTGGGTTCTTCCCAAACATAGAACTTGTAGCCTCATGTCTTACCTTTCTAACACCATAAATTTCGCTTGAATCGGAGTTCTATAACTCCAGATATAGTTAAAACTCTGAGGAGAGGTCAGACAGTAACAGTTCAAAAATGAACAGTAACAGTTGGACAGTAACGGTCCAAGTGTTTATTGATAAGCGATTTTGATTATCTTAGAAGCAGAAATGGGTTCTTCCCAAAACATGGAATTTGTTGCCTCATGTCTTACCTTTCTAATGCCATAAATTTCGCTTGAATCGGAGTTCTATAACTCCAGATATAGTTAAAAATCTAAGGACAGGTCAGACAGTAACAGTTCAAAAATGGACAGTAACAGTTGGACAGTAACGGTCCAAGTGTTTGTTGATGAGCGATTTTGCCTATCTTAGAGGCAGAAATGGGTTCTTCCCAAAACATAGAACTTGTAGCCTCATGTCTTACCTTTCCAACGCCATAAATTTTTCTTGAATCAAAGCTCTATAACTCCAGATATAGTTAAAAATCTAAGGAGAGGTCAGACAGTAATAGTTTAAAATTGGACAGAAATAGTAGGACAGTAACAATTCAAGTGTTTGTAGATGAGCGATTTTGACTATATTAGAGGTCGAACTGGGTTCTTCCCAAAACATAGAACTTGTAGCCTCATGTCTTACCTTTCCAACGCCATAAATTTCGCTTGAATCGGAGTTCTATAACTCCAGATATAGTTAAAACTCTGAGTAGAGGTCAGACAGTAACAGTTCAAAAATGAACAGTAACAGTTGGAGAGTAACGGTCCAAGTGTATGTTGATGAGCGATTTTGATTATCTTAGAAGCAGAAATGGGTTCTTCCCAATATAGAACTTGTAGCCTCATGTCTTACCTTTCCAATGCCATAAATTTCGCTTGAATTGGGGTTCTATAACTCCAGATATAGTTAAAATCTGAGGAGAGGTCAGACAGTAACAGTTCAAAAATGGACAGTAACAGTTGGAGAGTAACGGTCCAAGTGTTTGTTGAGGAGCGATTTTGACTATCTTAGAGGCAGAACTGGGTTCTTCCCAAAACATAGAACTTGTAGCCTCATGTCTTACCTTTCTAACATTAGAAATTTGGCTTGAATCGGAGTTCTATAACTCCAGATATAGTTAAAAATATGAGGAGAGGTCAGACAGTAACAGTTCAAAAATGGACAGTAACAGTTGGACAGTAAGAATTCAAGTGTTTGTTGATGAGCGATTTTGACTATCTTAGAGGTAGAACTGGGTTCTTCACAAACATAGAACTTGTAGCCTCATGTCTTACCTTTCCAGCGCCACAAATTTCGCTTGAATGGGGGTTCTTTAACTCCAGATATAGTTAAAATCTGAGGAGAGGTCAGACAGTAACAGTTCAAAAATGCACAATAACAGTTGGACAGTAACTATCCAAGTGTTTGTTGATGAGCGATTTTGACTATCTTAGAGGTAGAACTGGGTTCTTCCCAAAACATAGAACTTATAGCCTCATGTCTTTCCTTTCCAACGCCATAAATGTTTCTTGAATCAAAGCTCTATAACTCCAGATATAGTTAAAAATCTAAGGAGAGGCCAGACAGTAACAGTTCAAAAATGGACAGTAACAGTTGCAGAGTAACGGTCCAAGTGTTTGTTGATGAGCGATTTTGACTATCTTAGAGGCAGAACTGGGTTCTTCCCTAACATAGAACTTGTAGCCTCATGTCTTACCTTTCCAACGCCACAAATTTCGCTTGAATGGGGGTTCTATAACTCCAGATATAGTTAAAATCTGAGGAGAGGTCAGAAAGTAACAGTTCAAAAATGGACAGTAACAGTTGGAGAGTAACGGTCCAAGTGTTTGTTGAGGAGCGATTTTGACTATCTTAGAGGCAGAACTGGGTTCTTCCCAAAACATAGAACTTGTAGCCTCATGTCTTACCTTTCTAACATTAGAAATTTGGCTTGAATCGGAGTTCTATAACTCCAGATATAGTTAAAAATATGAGGAGAGGTCAGACAGTAACAGTTCAAAAATGGATAGTAACAGTAGGACAGTAAGAATCCAAGTGTTTGTTGATGAGCGATTTTGACTATCTTAGAGGTAGAACTAGGTTCTTCCCAAACATAGAACTTGTATCCTCATGTCTTACCTTTCCAACACCATAAATTTCGCTTGAATCGGAGTTATATAACTCCAGATATAGTAAAAACTCTAAGGAGAGGTCAGACAGTAACAATTCAAAAATGGACAGTAACAGTTGGAGAGTAACGGTCCAAGTGTTTGTTGAGGAGCGATTTTGACTATCTTAGAGGCAGAACTGGGTTCTTCCCAAAACATAGAACTTGTAGCCTCATGTCTTACCTTTCTAACATTAGAAATTTTGCTTGAATCGGAGTTCTATAACTCCAGATATAGTTAAAAATGAGGAGAGGTCAGACAGTAACAGTTCAAAAATGGACAGTAACAGTTGGACAGTAAGAATCCAAGTGTTTGTTGATGAGCGATTTTGACTATCTTAGAGGTAGAACTGGGTTCTTCCCAAACATAGAACTTGTAGCCTCATGTCTTACCTTTCCAACACCATAAATTTCGCTTGAATCGGAGTTCTATAACTCCAGATATAGTTAAAACTCTGAGGAGAGGTCAGACAGTAACAGTTCAAAAATGAACAGTAACAGTTGGACAGTAACGGTCCAAGTGTTTGTTGATCAGCGATTTTGATTATCTTAGAAGTAGAAATGGGTTCTTCCCAAAACATAGAACTTGTTGCCTCATATCTTACCTTTCCAATGCCATAAATTTCGCTTGAATCAGAGTTCTATAACTCCAGATATAGTTAAAAATCTAAGGAGAGGTCAGAGAGTAACATTTCAAAAATGGACAGTAACAGTTGGACAGTAACGGTCCAAGTGTTTGTTGATGAGTGATTTTGCCTATCTTAGATGTAGAAATGGGTTATTCCCAAAACATAGAACTTGTAGCCTCATTTCTTACCTTTCTAACACCATAAATTTTTCTTGAATCAAAGTTCTATAACTCCAGATATAGTTAAAAATCTGAGGAGAGGTCAGACAGTAACAGTTTAAAAATGGAGAGAAACAGTAGGACAGTAACAATCCAAGTGTTTGTTGATGAGCGATTTTGACTATTTTAGAGGTAGAACTGGGTTCTTATCAAAACATATAACTTGTAGCCTCACGTCTTACCTTTCCAACGCCATAAATGTCTCTTGAATCAAAGCTCTATAACTCCAGATATAGTTAAAAATCTAAGGAGAGGTCAGACAGTAACAGTTTAAAATTGGACAGAAACAGTTGGACAGTAAGAATCCAAGTGTTTGTTGATGAGCTATTTTGACTATCTTAGAGGTAGAACTGGGTTCTTCCCAAATGTAGAACTTGTAGCCTCATGTCTTACCTTTCCAACACCATAAATTTCGCTTGAATCGGAGTTCTATAACTCCAGATATAGTTAAAACTCTGAGGAGAGGTCAGACAGTAACAGTTCAAAAATGAACAGTAACAGTTGGACAGTAACGGTCCAAGTGTTTGTTGATAAGCGATTTTGATTATCTTAGAAGTAGAAATGGGTTCTTCCCAAAACATAGAACTTGTTGCCTCATGTCTTACCTTTCCAATGCCATAAATTTCGCTTGAATCGGAGTTCTATAACTCCAGATATAGTTAAAAATCTAAGGAGAGGTCAGACAGTAACAATTCAAAAATGGACAGTAACAGTTGGACAGTAACAGTCCAAGTGTTTGTTGATGAGCGATTTTGCCTATCTTAGAGGCAGAAATGGGTTCTTCCTAAAACATAGAACTTGTAGCCTCATGTCTTACCTTTCTAACGTCATAAAGTTTTCTTGAATCAAAGTTTTATAACTCCAGATATAGTTAAAAATCTGAGGAGAGGTCAGACAGTAACAGTTTAAAAATGTACAGAAACAGTAGGACAGTAACAATCCAAGTGTTTGTTGATGAGCGATTTTGACTATTTTAGAGGTAGAACTGGGTTCTTATCAAAACATATAACTTGTAGCCTCATGTCTTACCTTTCCAACACTATAAATTTCTCTTAAATCGGAGTTCTATAACTCCAGATATAGTTAAAAATCTGAGGAGAGGTCAGACAGTAACACTTCAAAAATGAACAGTAACAGTTGGACAGTAACAATCCAAGTGTTTGTTGATGAGCGATTTTGACTATCTTAGAGGCAGAACTGGGTTCTTCCCAAAACAAAGAACTTGTAGCCTCATGTCTTACCTTTCCAATGCCATAAATTTCGCTTGAATCGGGGTTCTATAACTCCAGATATAGTTAAAAATATGAGTAGAGGTTAGACAGTAACAGTTCAAAAACGAGGCAGTAACAGTTGGACAGTGATAGTCCAAATATAAAGAAAGGAATGATAACTAGGATTGGACAAAGAACGACAGTAATAATGAGTGAAATGGGAAAAACATAAAGTACTAAGAAATAACTGAAAGAAAGACTTAGTGGTTGTTGATGTGGTTATTATAAAACATATCCTTGAGTGAGGAAAATTTATGAGATAAACCTGTGATTTGCAGGAGGGACCACAGACGTGGTGCAACAGAAGCAACAGGGGAGCATGAGTAGAGCTTCTATTGCAGGTAGGTGATTCACACCTATGCTTTCTAGTTAAATTCCATGATTTAATATATTATTGATGTGAAATGTGAATTACTGAATGTATGTGTATTCAAGGTGAAAAGTTGTTATGTGAATTGCCAAGTGATGAAATTATCACTAATAAAGGAAATATTGGAAGTGTGATTTGAGGCATAAACTAGCATACATTGAGTGTATGTTAGGATCCAGGGTAAAGGGATCACCATGTATTGTCTAGCATACATTTAGTGTATGTTAGGATCCCGGGTAAGGGGATCGCCACGAATGGACTAGCATACATTTAGTGTATGTTAGGATTCCGGGTAAGGGGATCGCCACGAATGGACTAGCATATATTGAGTGTATGTTAGGATCCCGGGTAACGGGGTTCTCCACGTATTGGCTAGTATACATTCAGTGTATGTTAGGATCCCGGGTAAGGGGATCACCATGTATTTGTCAGCATACATTTAGTGTATGTTAAGATCCCGGGTAAAGGGATCGCCTTACATCGACTCCTATGGGGTGGTGAAGACGATACCAATGAAATTGGTATCGGTAATGTGATAAGCAAAAATAATCACGTTGATCTTATAAGGTCTGGAATGAAGGTTGATAGTGGCTGAGGGAATGGTTATTAATAGTTTGAATAAGGAAGAGATTTTAAATTTAAAAAAAAAAACTAGAAGGGAGAAATAAATGAAATATGAATGCATGTTACCCTGTTGAAATTATTAGATATTCATATTGTTATATTTATTGTGATATTTACCTTGCAATAATATATATTTTGTTTCAGGATCATCGCATGCACGACAGGAGTAGATCCTAGCTTATGTTCCCTTCTTGAAATCTAGGTTCTAGAGAGTATACCCTTGTATTTTATAAACATGAAAATGTTTGTATAACTTCATTTGTGTAATAAATGTTTAAACTTGATTGGATGAATTTAACATGGTAGTTCACATAACCATATTTCATGGCTATGTATTTATATTTATTTAATTATCCATCCATAATGATATTTTGTTATATAATGCATATCATAAATATTATGATTGATAGGTGTGAGTGTAATTGTGGAATTGAAACCCAGGATGATTGGGTCGGGAATTAAGTTATGAGATGTGAACTATTAGAAGTGTGAACAGGTTACATGTCAGTAACTTGGGACCTTCCGGTATAGGGGGGACCCCATCGAAATTCTGGTAGATGTTAATACGAAGACCATGAATATATATACAAAAAAAAAATTAACTACTCTGTTTTTCTATTGACATGAGATTGTTGTTTCATCCCAGAAATGGGGGATGTTACAAAATCCCAAGGGGCAATACAATGCAAATGCAAGTAGTTCTGGAAGCCAACACATGGATCAAGTCAAATCAGTCATCACTCTTCGCAGCGGTAAGGTTATTGAAAAACTCATTCTTGAACCTTGTGAGAAAGATGATGAGTTAATCTCCGAGGGTAAGGAAGGGGTTGAATCTGAACATTGCAAAGAAAATACTGATTCCCCGCCAACACTTCCATTTCCTCATGCCATGACCAAACAAAGGAAAGTCAATTACAACTCTGAAATCTTTGAAACTTAAACAGGTAAGGATCAATATACCTTTATTAGATGCTATTAAACAGGTACCTTTTTATGCTAAATTTTTAAAAGATTTATGCACTGTGAAAAGAAAACTGAATGTGAAAAAGAAAGCCTTTTTAGCCGAACAAGTGTCATTCTTCAGAACAATAATGCTTTGAAATATAAAGACCCTAGTTGTCCTACAATTTCTTGCTTTATTAGAGAACATAAAATTGAGAGAGCTTTACTTGATCTTGGAGCTAGTGTGAATTTACTTCCATATTCAGTCTTTCAGAGTCTCAATCTAGGTGAGTTAAAACCAACTTCTGTAACTCTTTTACTTGCTGATAGATCTGTAAAAGTGCCTAGAGGAATAGTTGAAGATGTGTTAGTACAAGTTGATAAATTCATTTATCCTGTGGATTTTGTTGTCTTGGATACACAACCTGTTGAAGCATGTAATTCAATTCCTGTTATTTTAGGACGTCCATTTCTTGCAACTTCTAATGCATTGATTAATTGTAGGAATGGACTGATGAAGTTATCATTTGGAAACATGACATTGGAGATGAATGTTTTTAACATTTGCAAGCAACTTGGAGATAATAATGATTTATAGGAAGTAGACTTTATTGAAAAATTAGTTCATGATCAATTTGAAACTATTTCCAGTAAAATTGAGTTTAATGAATCTGAGAATTTACAAATGGTTTATTTTCAGGAAGAATCAAAGGCAAGTAATTGGAGACCACAAATTGAAGAATTGCCACCACGATCAATTGAGTCTACACCTTCAAGTATTCAACCACCAAAACCTGATTTGAAGTCGTTACCATTCAATCTCAAATACTCATTTTTGGAAGAAAGTGAAACTTTTTCGGTAATAATCTCTTCCAAACTTAATGCACATCAAGAAGGTAAGTTCTTATAAACTCTGAAAATGCACAAAAATGCAATAGGATTGACCATAGCTGACATAAAAGGAATTAGTATTTTGATTTGCACACACAGGATTTATTTGGAGGAAAATGCTAAACCCTCTAAAGAAACGCAACGAAGGCTTAATCCTAATATGAAAGAAGTAGTGAGGAATGAAGCCATTAAGCTTCTAGATAATGGAATCATTTATCCTATTTCTGACAGCAAATGGGTAAGTCCTACCCAAGTTGTACTCAAGAAGTCTGGAGTCACTGTGATAACAAATGAGAAAAATGAGTTAATTCCAACTAGGACTATTACTGGTTGGCGCATGTGCATTGACTATAAGAATCTTAATTCAATGACTAGAAAAGATCATTTCCCTTTACCTTTCATGGATCACATCCTAGAGAGAGTTGCAGGTCATGAATTTTATTGTTTCCTAAATGGCTATTCAGGTTACAACCAAATTAAAATTACATTGAAAGATCAAGAGAAGACTACTTTTACATGTCCATTTGGTACTTTTGCATATCGAAGGACGTATTTTGGATTATGTAATGCACCAACCACGTTTTAAAGATGCATGCTTAGCATATTCAGTGATATGGTTGAACGTTTTCTTTAAATTTTTATGGATGATTTTTCTGTTTTTGGCGATTCATTTGATGATTGTTTGACTAACTTAGAAAAGGTTTTGAGCAAGTGTGAAGAGAAGAATCTTGTGCTGAATTGGGAAAAATGTCATTTTATGGTAACAAACGGCATTGTACTTGGTCACATTGTTTCATCGAAAGGAATTGAGGTTGACAAATCTAAAATCGAGTTAGTTGCCAACTTGCCAACACCAAAATCTGTTAAAGATGTTAGATCATTCTTAAGACATGCTGGTTTTTATAGAAGGTTCATCAAAGATTTTAGTGTCATATCTAAGCCATTGTGTAACCTTCTAACAAAGGAGAATGTTTTTGAATGGACTGAACAATGTGAAGAAGCCTTTGTTAAACTTAAAAACATGGTTACTTCTACTCCTGTCATTCAACCTCCTGATTGGTCATTACCTTTTGAAATAATGTGTGATGCTAGTGATTATGTCGTAGGTGTTGTCTTAGGACAAAGAAAAGATAAGAAACCCTATGTGATTTACTATGAAAGTAAAACTTTAAATAGTGCTCAAATGAATTACACTACCACTGAAAAGGAATTACTTCCGGTAGTATTTGCATGTAACAAGTTCAGATCTTATTTTGTTGGCTCACCTGTTTTTGTTTTTAGTGATCATGCAGCTTTGAAATATCTTCTTTCAAAAAAGGATTCTAAGGCTAGATTGGTACGATGGATTTTGTTACTTCAAGAATTTGATATCACAATCAAAGATAAGAAAGGCACCGAAATTGTTGTTGCGGATCATTTGTCAAGATTGACAATAGATTCCACATCTGACATTACACAAATCAATGATTACTTTCCTGATGAATATTTACTTTCTGTTGCTACAATGCCTTGGTTTGCTAATATTGTTAATTTTCTTGTTTTAGGACATTTTCCAGCTCATTGGAGCACCCAAGACAAAAGAAGGTTCTTGAACGAAGTGAAGAATATTTATTGGGATAACCCTTATTTATTCAAATATTTTCCTGATCAAATATTTCGAAGATACATTCCTGACAATGAGGTAAGTAGTGTCATTAAATTTTGTCATTCTGAGGCATGTGGGGGTCATTTCTCATCAAAAAAGACAACTACAAAAATCTTACAAAGTGGATTTTACTGGCCCACCATGTTCAAGGACACGCATGCATTCTGCAAGATTTGTGAAAATTGTCAAAAGTTGGGATCTATTTCAAAACGTCACATGATGCCTTTAAATCATATTCTTGTCATTGAGATCTTTTACTGTTGGGGTATAGATTTCATGGGTCCATTTCCTCCATCATTTGGTTTCTTGTACATATTAGTCATAGTAATATGTACATATAGATCTTTTATGTTTCAAAATGGATAGAGGCAATTCCAAGTCGAAACAATGATCACAAAACAGTGATAAAGTTTTTGAAAGAAAATATCTTGAGTCGATTTGGAATTCCTCGAGCCATGATAAGTGATGGTGGAACACATTTCTGCAACAAGTCATTTGAGTCTTTAATGAAGAAATATGGAATCACACATAAAGTTGCCACCCCTTATCACCCTTAGACAAGTGGACAAATAGAACTTGCTAATAGGGAGATCAAACAGATCTTAGAGAAAACAGTGAACCCTAATAGGAAAGACTGGTCTTTAAGACTTAATGATGCACTTTGGACTTATCGAACTGCTTATAAAACATCATTAGGTATGTCACCTTATAGACTAGTCTATGGAAAACCTTGTCACTTACCTATGGAACTTGAACATAAAGCTTATTGGGCTATTAAAGCTTTCAATTCAAACCTTGATGATGATAGTCAGCTACAAAAATTACAAATAAATGAGTTTGAGGAAATAAGAAATGATGCATATGAAAATTCAAGCATTCATAAAGCAAGAATCAAAGAGTTTCATGACAAGAAAATACTGAGAAAACACATTCAATGTTGGTTAAAAAGTCTTACTTTATAATTCTTGACTCCATTTATTGCCTGGAAAACTAAGATCAAGATGGAGTAGTCCTTTTATTGTGAAAAATGTGTATCCATATAGGGCCTATGATATCGAGAATCCAAAGAATGGTAATGTTTTCAAGGTAAATGGACATCGTTTGAAAGTTTACTTTGACAATTTTTCAATTGAAAATGACTCTATTGAATTGGGTACTCCTGTATATAAAGATTGATTCTTTTTCTCACATTGTTTTTGTGTTTCTTTTTGGTGTGACCTTTGTTTTGCTAGTTTCCCTCGCCCTAGTCAAATGGCGGATAATGGTACTTCGTGACTCTTAAATCGGTTCTTTCAGTTTCTCATGATAACTGATATCTATGTATATATTTATGCAATTCTTTTCTCTTCCTCCCTTTTTTGCATCTCTTTTCCACTTCTCATCTAAAAAAAAATGGACACCACTCTTGAAAAAGTATTTTCCCGCTCTACCTCAAAATGCAATTACAAAAATTTATTGTGCTAGGTGTGAAAGATTGAGATTGTTAATGAACCATGGAATTCCTAAAGATATTCACTGGCTAATTGAAGCAAAGGTCCGATTATCAAGTGAGTCATTCAATTCTTTCATTTCATACATGCCTGGAACAGGTAAAAGCACTTTTGCAAAAAAACATCGTGCAAAACGACTGAAAGTCTGTCACAGATGTGCTACATAGACTTCTAATGCAAAATGTCATCTTTAGGAATGGTATCTGTAAACCGTGAAGATAAAATACAGTTCATTAAGGATGGCTTGAGTAAGGGGTCTTTAGATAATCTTCTATTGACTCTTGAGAAGCACCCTAGTGGAGATGTGCATCGTGTAATTCATGATTTATGACCACAATTTCATAAAGAACATGCTTGACATAGTCTTGGGAATCTAACTAAAAAAGACCTTGTTTGCTAGTTTTTAAGAAAACTGGATGGGAAGCCTATCCCCGACCCATAGAGGGCATTTAAGCCGTTCTTGGACGTAAAACCAAGTGAAGATGTGAGCCACAATCACAACTGCTCGTACATACACATGTTTTTTTTAAAAAAATATTTGTGTTTTCGGTGGATCCAGTCCTAGGAAAGAAAAAGAGTTTTCAGAATCAGCAAATCATCTTGGTCAGGTATTAGCTGAGAGAAAGATTCATTTAGTGTATGGCGGAAGCAGCCTTGGGTTAATGGGGGTGTGTCAATAGCTGCATTTTTAGGAGGCAGTCAGGTTTAGGGGGTCTTCTCCAAAGCTTTAGCATAAGATGACCTCCTTGGAAAAACAATTGGAGAGGAACTACAGGTCTCCACAATGTTTGATCGACTGAATACAATGTTTAAACATGCTGATGCCTTCATTGCCTTACTAGGTGTTCTGGGCACATTAGAAGAGATCTTTCATATTTCCTCTTGGGCCCAACTGCACATTCACCATAAGTTTTTATGATAAATTGTTGTCTTTTCTTGATCAAGCTGTGGAACAGGAATTTCTATCTTCGGCATGACAAATCATAATCTCTGCTGCTGCTACTGAACAATTAATTGACCAACTACAATCTTTCATCCCTATCATTGATCCCTCAATGAGTCGCATACATTGGTCAACTAAGGAAAGCCGTAAAAAGGTTAGATTGGATTTGAGCCTTCGTTTGTGAAACCTTGTGTCTTTTGATTTTATTAATAGCATATTATTTTGTTTTGTTATTTCTTATATTTGTTTAAGTGTGTTTCAGGTTTATCAGTTTTCGTTGTTTCAGGTGATGTCTTCTATACTCTATCTTTCTGTCTTATGACATTGAGGACAATATCTCGTTCTGGTTGGGGGGAGAGGGTAGTAGTTGACATTAAAAAAAAAAACTAACCAACTAACTGTTTTTGTTTTAAAAACCATTTGGCAAAACTGTTATTACTAGGATGGCAGAGTAAGGGGCAATTTTATTGACTCTTGAGACGCATCTTAGTAAATATTTTCTAATGGTTATTTGCAATATTCATAACAAGGCCTATTAGAATACTTCTTGAAATATTCAGGTTTACAAACTCTCACATTATTATCACTTGATTCTACTCATATACTCATTTAACAAGTATTCTTAAACCTTCATTTTCACACACACACTTTAACATATGATTGTGGGTTGCACATTGGATTATTACATTATTTATGTTCTTTTGTTAAAGGTAACAATTAAGGGACAGGGATAGTCTATAATTTGCAAAAAAAACAAAAACAAAACAAAAAACAAAAAATATATATAATAAAAACATAGATAAGTTTGGTTTCGTAGCCTCCCTAATCTAAGCAATTAAGCCCGAAGGGGTGTTTTAACCTAATACCCTAAAGTCAACTGACTTGGGAGATATTGGCCCAACGCTTGTTACATGGGTTGAAGAGAAAAGCTTAAGGGAATCAAACATTGCACTATCTACATATCAATATTTGCAACCCGAGTTACTAAGCTCGAAGGAGTGTTTCAACACCTAATGCCCTAAGACCAACTAGTCTAGGAGTCATTAGCTGAAAGCTCATTACATGGGTTAAAGATGCATTGTGTTTTAAGTTATATTTATATATATAAAAAAAAGAAAAAAAAATAATAGTCCCAACCCGAGGAAGTTAACCTTAAACATTAGAACAAAATATTGTTTTCTTCCAATAAAAGTCCCATCATCTACGTTTTCATACATTTGAGCACATAAAAAAAAGGTTTATTAATATTTTGTTTAAGAGGTATTGAGCAGATATATATAAATTTAATGAGAGTTTGTTTACTTGGATAGATTAATGGAAGTTAAATGATGAATGCCTTGCTTTGTGGAACTTACAAATTGTTTTTCTATTTTAACACTTTGATTACTAGGGACTAGTAATAATTTGGTCGGGGGGGGGGGGTGTGATTAGTACTTAAAAGTGCATTTTTATCAAGGTTTTATATCATCATTTTGCACTTGAAGTATCAATAACTCCTTAACTAGAGCATGTTTCATAATAACAAGTCTGATAATATAAGATAGCTTTAATTTATGGTAAATGCTCATTTTAAATGCAAGCATATCTCACAATTCAAACGATTGATTGATGTGATTAACTGTTGAAAGTGAAAGGACAAAGAAAAGGCTAAGCTTAGAAAGGAGATGCCGATTCAATTCAAATTGGAACACTGTTCAGTTATCGGGTCATATCTGGAGCTGTAGATCTTGGATTTTAGTTTGATTTATATGGATAGAAAGCTAAGAAATAAGCCTACAATGTTCATGAATAGTGTAAGACCCAAATCTTTCGTTTTCAAGTTCAAAGTTTGGCCACAAAAGAGAAGTCAGAATCTGTCATGCGATTAAATCCAGCCCAAACACTGCTTAGCATTTTACCCATATCTAGAGTTCTAGAAGGCAAAATAACGTGAAATTTGGTGGGTGGAAGGAAAAGACAATTTCCAACAACTTTCATGAAGAAGCCTTGCTCAAATGCTAATGGTAACAATGACATTTCATCAAGACAAGAGCTTGAGGGCTATCCACCATGTCCACCAGCAGCACTACTCAATAGTTTATCCATATCTCAAGCTCTAGTGATCCCAATGCTCTGAAATTTTATGGGTGGAAAGATAAGAGGATTGCCAACAACTATCATGAAGAACACTTTGCCAAATTCTGATTGCATCAATGGCATTTCATCTAGCCAAGATGCTTGAGTGTTGTTGTCCACCAAGTCCACTAAATCAATAATTGGCCACTACATCAATAATCAATTACCAAATAAATAGTTCTAAATTTTAGCCTATAAAAGGAGGCATTTGCCATCCATTTAGGAATATTGGTTCTTCAGGTCAAGATCATGTTCTTGCTCTCTCTCTTTATATTTTTGTAATGCTTAAGTTTTGCTTTCATTAATCTCTATTTTATGCTTTTCATTTCCTTTACTATACTTAGTTAACTTATATCATGTTTATGTTCTTATATTGTTTATTTATGTTTTTCTTCTTTATAATGTCTAGCTAAGTTAATTATATCAAGGTGAAAAGGTTTCACTAATGGTGTTAGAATATGTATAATATAAACTCAACATGGACTTTAATATTTATATCTAAGAAAGTTTGCTATTAACATGTCTTATCATTTTTATCTTATTAACTATTAATACCTTACTTGTTAAATGGTTAATCTAGATTTGTTTTGTATAACACTTGGTACATCAAATACTTGATCTTTCATAGTCTTCAGCCAACATCTTTGTTATGAGAGGAACTTGATTTGTTGTCAACATAAGTTAGCATCATGAATACCTGATAAAATTTATAAGTATGGTGTTACGTAAATAAGATGATTAATATGATCATGTTGATAATTTATAAAGAGTGTATACTTTACTTATCTCTAATACTATTAATGGATCCTCTAACCTTGACATTTGTTTTTATCATTGTTTAATCTTCACATTTATCTTACATTTCAAAGTTCTCTTTAACTCATCATCATCACCATCATCATCATTGTTGTTGTTGTTCTTATTATTATTATTATTATTATTATTATTATTATTATTATTTATAATTTATATAGCTCACCTCCCTGTGGTTCGACCTCGGTCTTGCCGGGTTATTTATTACTTTGACACTCCTGCACTTGGGATAAGACATCAACTCTTTGATCGTGTCACAAACCAGTACAGCTGTACTACCAGCACCAATTCTATACCAGCACAGGTGGACTACCAACACTATATCCATACCTGCGCAGCTGGACTACTAGCACTTGTTCCATACCAGCACAGCTGGCCCACTAGCTGTCCATTTATAGGGCACCAGTTCCATACCAGGATAACTGGTCCACAAGCTGCCCATTCACAGGGCACCAGTACCATACCAGGATAGCTGGTCCACAAGCTGCCCATTCACAGGGCACCAGTTCTATTCTAGGATAACTGACTCTCAAGTCTTCCATTTTCAAAATAAATTATCATGGGAAAATCTACCAGCATTCCACATAACATTTCATTGATCGAGAGAAAAATTAAATATCTAAAGTTCAAAGAAAGAAAAGAATATTCAAGATATTAAACACCTACCTGGTGTTTGCGTCCTGCTAGCTGAACCTGTTTGCTGAGTGGCTCCTGTAGCCTCGTCCACTCCTGCAAGTTCATTTCATTACCAATTAAATTTTACTTCAACAAAATCAACTTGTCATGAATTTAATTATTTCATCAACAACATCACCACAACACCACTTTACTTATCAAACCAGCAAAACAATTCATTGTTAATTTAATAACTTCATCATCAATATTACCACATGACTCATTTAATTATCACTCAACAATATTAACTCATCACTGATATAATCTCTTCATCATCAATATTACCATATCACTCATTTAACTATCAATCAACAATATTAACTCATCACTAATATAATTCCTTCATCATCAATATTACCACATAACTCATTTAATTGTCACTCAACAATATTAACTCATAACTAATATAATTTCCTTCATCATCAATATTACCCGTTAACTCATTTAATTATCACTCAATAATATTAACTCATCACTAACATAATTCCTTCATCATCAATATTAGCACATTACTCATTTAACTATCAAACAACAATATTAACTCATCACTAATATAACTCCTTCATCATCAATATTACTACATAACTCATTTAATTATCACTCAACAATATTAACTCATCACTAATATAACTCCTTCATCATCAATATTATCACATAACTCAACAATTAATTATTGATCCAACATTTTCATTCATTTTCTTTCTCTAGGCCGAAACCTCTCCTCCAAAGAACCCATAATTATTATTTTTTTCTTCAATTTCACAAATTGAAACATTACCCACTATTATTTCATTTATTAAAACATTAATTCATCATAATTTCATAAATTAACCCATTCAACCTCACAACTCATACCATAATTGTACACTAATACAATTGAATAAAATCTTAACATACTAAATATATCAATTTAATTGAGAGGAAAAGATTTGTTACCTTTTAATTCAAAGAAATAAGAGATGGAAAGCTTGAAATCACCACACAAATTTCTTTCCTCCTTTCCCCAATATTTTCCTCTCAATGCCTCTCCTCTTTAATAAAAAATCTTGTGTTCCCCTTTTGAGATTTTCTTGTTCAAACCCTTCCTAATAAACTTTAATCACTAATTATATCTCCTTCCTTTTTTATTTTTGTGAATTTATTTTGGATGAACCATAATAAATTTCACTCAATTCTTCTCCCTCTCTAGCCCTAATATGGCCAGCCACTCCCCCCTTAAATTCCACTCCCCAATTGTTTATATATTTACAAGTTTTCCCTCCTTTTTCATTTAAGTCCTTGCTTGTTTTGTTTTAAAACCATGTGGCCCAAAAGTTTGACTTATTCAATTTAATCCTTGTCCCACATTCACATTATTAGATAATAATTTCCACTCCATTAACTTCTATATATATATATATATATATGCCCCCCCTTGTTTTTTTTCTAAGTAAAAAATACAGGAATTTACCCGGGAGTTACATTTCTTGCCTTCTAAAAAGAAAATTTTGTCCCCGAAATTAAATTTCTTACCAAATTTTAAGAACAATCCTGGGTATTTGCTCCTCATTTCATCTTCCCACTCCCAGGATTCTTCTTCCATTTGTGAACCCCTCCACAACGCCTTGACCAGGGAAATCTTTTTATTTCTGAGCACTTTTTTTATTTGATCAAGAATTCTTACTGGTTTGACTTCCATAGCTAATTCTTCATTAACTTCTATTGGAATTTGTGGTAGCACCCGGGTTGGATCTATTTCAGCTTTTCTTAGCATTGATACATGAAACACATCATGTATTTTGACCAGATGTTGGGGCAAGGCTAGTTGATAAGCTACTGGGCTGATTCTTTTCATGATTTCATAGGGCCCGATGTATCTTGGCGCTAACTTTCCTTTCATACCAAATCTTAACAAGTGTTTCCAAGGAGCAACCTTTAAGTACACCCTATCCCCTATATTAAACTCAAGAGGTCTCCTTCGTCTATCGGCATAACTTTTTTGTCTGTCTTGAGCTGCTTTCATTCGATCTCTTATAATTCTAATCTTCTTTGATGTATCCTGAATAAACTCGGGCCCTATTAAATTCCAATCCCCTACTTCTTCCCAACATACTGGAGTCCGACATTTTCTGCCATACAAGGATTTATATGGAGCCATCCTTATAGTAGCCTGATAGCTGTTATTATATGTGAACTCCATGAGAGGTAAGTGATCCTCCCAATTTCCACCAAACTCCATAGCACATGCCCTCAATAAATCTTCTAGGGTCTGAATTGTCCTTTTAGATTGTCCGTCAGTCTGAGGATGAAAAGTTGTACTCATATTCAGTTTCGACCCTAATGCACACTGTATGCCAGGCCATAACCGAGAAGTAAATCGAGGATCTCGATTCGATACTATTGACAAAGGCACCCCATATAATCTCACTACTTCATCGACATATAATCTAGCCAATTTATCAACTGCGTCAGTCATTTTTATTGGTAAGAAAAGAGCAGACTTGGTCAGTCGGTCTACTATCACCTAGATAGCGTCATTACCCTTCTTCCCTCTAGGTAACCCAGATACAAAGTCCATTGTAATGTCTTCCTATTTCCACTGTGGTATTAACAACGACTGTAAGGGCCCCGCTGGCTTCTGATGTTCCACTTTCACTTGCTGGCATATAGGACAGCTGGCTACAAAATCTGCTATCTGTTTCTTCATATTTGGACACCAATAGAATTCCTTTAGGTCATTGTACATTTCTGTACTCCCAGGGTGTATATTGAGTCTTGTTTCATGAGCCTCTTTTAATAATTCCCCTTTCAAAACTTGGTCTCCCTGTAAATACATCCGTTTTCCCATTAATGCCATCCCATCATCCAAGATCCGGAAAGGAGTCTTAATACCCAGTTTAATCTTCTCCTTTACTTTATCAACTTCAATATCCTTTTGTTGTGCCTCTAACACTTTCTCTTGAAATATCAATTTTACCCTTAATTGAGCAAATAAGGAACCTTCAGGTCCAACCTCCACCTTGGCATCAATTTTTCTTAATTCTATTAGTTCTTTTTCATCACAATCATTCGGTTCCATAACTAATAACTTACTTTTTTGATCAGTAAAAATTTGTACCCGTGACCCATACAAACAATATCTCCAAACCCGTAAGGCAAAAATTACTGCAGCCAATTCTAAGTCATGTATTGGATAATTTGTTTCATGGGTTTTTAACTGTCTTGAGGCATAAACAATTACCCTCCCATGTTGCATCAACACACATCCCAAACCCTTCTTGGATGTATCACTATATATGACATACCCTTCCATTCCAAAGGGTAAAGTTAACACTAGAGCTGTGGTGAGTCTTCTTTTTAGCTCTTGAAAACTACTTTCACATTCTAATGTCCATTCCCATTTTGTTTCCTTCCGGGTCAAACAGGTCATTGGAGCTGCTATTGTAGAGAACCCCTCGATAAACCTCCGATAATATCCTGCTAGCCCGAGTAAACTACGTATCTTTGTCACATTTGTGGGCCTCTCCCATTTTAACACAGCTTCCACTTTCCTTGGATCCACCAAGATTCCTTCAGTTGAGATAACATGCCCCAAGAAAGTCACCTCTTTTAACCAGAATTCACATTTATTCAACTTGGCATATAGTCGATGTTCTCTTAGAGTCTGTAGTACATCTCTCAAATGTTCTTCATGTTCTATATATGAATTGGAATACACCAAGATATCATCAATGAACACCACAACTGACTTATCTAAATAGAGTCGAAAGACCCTATTCATTAAATCCATAAATACCGCAGGAGCATTTGTTAATCCAAATGGCATTACCAATAACTCGAAATGTCCATACCGAGTTCTAAAGCAGTTTTTGATACATCTAGATCTTTAATCCTCAATTGGTAGTACCCGGATCTCATATCTATCTTCAAAAATACCCTAGCTCCTTTGAGTTGATCAAATAAATCATCGATTCGTGGAAATAGATATTTGATCTTTATTGTCACCTTATTCAACTACTTGTAATCATTGCAAAGCCGAAGAGTTCCATCCTTTTTCTTTACAAATAACACCGGAGCTCCCCAGGGTGAGTTGCTGGGGCGTATAAACCCTTTATCTAACAGTTCTTGTAACTGAAATTTTAGCTCAGCTAGTTCTATCGGTGCCATTCTATATGGTGCTTGAGCTATGGGTGTTGTGCCTGGCAGTACATCAATTGAAACCTTTACCTCTCTCTCTGGGGGCAAACCTGGTAATTCTTCTGGAAACATGTCTGGGAAATGTCTCACTATGGGAAGATTTGCTAACTCATTATTCCCACTATTCAAGTCCATCACCATAGCGAGATATACCTCGCATCCTTTATTCACCATTTTTTGTGTTGTCATAGCCGAAATAAAACAATTTGGCATGACATTTTTCTCTCCTCTAAAAACCACCCCTCTACCCATAAGTCCACAGAAGGTAATTGTTTTTGCAAAACAGTCCATTTGGGCTCTATGCCTACGCAACCAATCCATTCCCAATATGATATCAAAATCATGCAATGGTAAGGGTATTAAATCTGCACTTAACTCACACCCTATAATGACAAGTTTGACATCCTTATACACTATATCAACATCTACCCTTTCCCCTAGAGGAGTACTTATAGCAAACCCCATCAAAACTCTATGTGGACTCATATCCAGTTTTTCTATTGTTTTATAAGCAATAAAAGAATGAGTAGCTCTCGAATCAAAAGGTAAAAACACAGGTTGGTGATTTAACAATAAGGTACCTGCAACAACATTTGGGGCAGTCTGAGCCTCCTCTCATGTAGTGGCGAACACCCGGCCTTGAGTTTGGTCACCCTGGGCTCTAAATCGACCCCGGCTACCACTAGCCCTTGACTGTGATTGTCTAGCAAGTCGTTCTACTGTAACTGATTGTTGTTGACTCTAAGACTGTTGTTGGGTCTGGATGAATTCTGACCTTCTAGGACAGTCCTTTCTGATATGTCCCTGTCCATGACAGTAATAACAACCCTTGCTCAAGTGTGGGCACTCCCTCCACCTATGCTCACCCCAACAAACATAACATCGTCTAGGCATAGTCAAACAGTCCCTAGGATGTTTCTGGCCACATCGGACACACTGAGGGTATGAAATTGATTTCTGATCAAAATTCCAACCAAATGATCCACTCTGTCCTCTTGACTAGCTTCCAATAGGCCCAATACCCGAACTCTGCTCCATTCCCGAAGTTATCTCCTACTTCCTTCTAAACTGACTAAACTGAGATTTCCCTTTCTTAGGAAATGGAGGTTTACTTTGAGTAAGATCAGTGTCCTTCCTCTTGCCAAAACCAACCTAACCCTGCTAACCCTCACTCATACATACTCTAATGCTTGGGCTGCTTCAATAAGTCCTCTAGAGGATTCAAACCACATAGCAACCAATCCTTGTCTAAGTTCCTGGCATAATCCATCCTGTAATCTGTCAATAATCTGCTGCTCCGTGGTAACAAACTATGGGGCAAATAAAGAGAGGTCATGAAATCTTCTCTTATAATCTAGTACTGTCATATTTCCCTATTTCAATGCCAGAAATTCCTATTCTTTTATTCTACACTAGAAAGGAGAGAAAAATCGGGTCTCAAACTGTTTCCTAAACTCGCCCCAAGTGCAAATTCCAGTAGTCCTTTGATATTGAATGACTTCCCACCATGTTTGAGCTCTATCTGAAAGTAATTGGGTAGCACAACTCACTTGCCAGTCCTCAGGTACCCTCATCTAAGTTATAACGCTTTCTACCTTCCGTAGCCACCTACCTGCAATTTCTGCATCCTGCTCACCTAGAAAAGCTTCACACCCCAACTCCCTCATATTCTTCACTGTCCTTACCAACATAGTTATATTATCGGAAGACACAAGAGTAACTGGAGCTGTCGATGGTGCTGGATCCACTAGAACAGTCGTTCCTAACATGCTTTCTATAACTGCTATAACAACCTATGCCTGGAAAACAGGGTCTGTTTATGGTGCTGGTGCAGCTACTGGTGGTGCTTGCGGGGGCACCCCTCCATGCCCCTAATGTCCCAGTCCCTCGGGAGGTAGTGCATTAACTTGATTAGGCCCCTCTTCAGCTTGTAGTCTGACTGATCCCCCAATACTCTGCTGTAGTGACACTGGATGTACATGTGAAGCAGTATCCTCTAAAGGATCCTCTTGACGTTTATCCATAGATCCGTTATCTTGAGCTTGCCTCTTCGAAGGGGAGGGGTCGGTAGTTACACCCTTTCTGGTTTGTACCATCCTGTAATAATACAATCATTTTCTTGTGAGTTTTTTTTATAACCTTTGTAACAACCCGGCTTTTCAAGCCCAAAACAATAGTAATTCTTTTTTATATATATATATACTTGACACACATGGTGCCGGTACTCAGCGAACCTAATCCCTCACATCATCAAAATACAATCCATACAATCAACATTTCATTTAAAAGTGAATCTTACATAAACACATAATATTATGGTTGCATGATTAGAAGTTCATATTAAAAATATACATACATAGACATGAGTTTGCATTCCTATCCTACTAATAGCCATTACGAATTTAAACAAAAGGATATAATAAAAGTTATACGTTCAGTACATTGATTCATACAAAATACATTGTGATTTAGAATGCATCTACATGATTCCTTGCAAAAGTAGGTTCCCATGTATTGGGTTTCCTAGACATCTTGTTGGTGTGACGTCCCTGCTGCAATACAAAACAGTTAAGAGAATGCAATTACTTAATAATAATGATGATGATGATAACTAAACGGTCTGACAGTTAAATGAAGCATTAACATTTATAATTTCTTCCTGTACTTGGTATAAACAACTTGTAGTACATATAGATGCACCAATTCTTGCAATCAACCATAATCTTAAACTCGGTTATCCTCTTAAGGCATCATTTGCTGAGGTTAACCGTTCACTTACCCCCGTCATCCACTTCGAATGTCATTAGCCAAAGCTAATCAATCGTTCGTCCCGGTCATCCATTCGGATGCCATTAGTCGAAGTTAATCATTCATTTGTCCCGGCCATCCATTCGGATGCCATTAGCTGGCTATTCTCCGGATAAGAGTCAAAATATGGTTCTTATGGGTGGTTTAACAAAACATGTTCCAATTACAAAAATTGCTTTTTTATTAGGAACCTTTTCTCTTTGTGGTATTCCACCTCTCGCCTGTTTTTGGTCCAAAGATGAAATTCTTAATGATAGTTGGTTGTATTCACCTATTTTCGCAATAATAGCTTTTTCCATAGCAGGATTAACTGCATTTTATATGTTTCGGGTTTATTTACTTACTTTTGAAGGGCATTTAAATATTTATTTTCAAAATTATAGTGGTAAAAAAAACAGCGCATTCTATTCAATATCTTTATGCCGAAGCTAATCAGTCATTCATCCCGGCCATCTATTCGGATGCCATTAGCCGAAGCTAATCACTCATTCATCCCCGTCATCCATTCGGATGCCATTAGCCGAAGCTAATCACTCATTCGTCCCGAGCATCCGTTCGGATGCCATTAGCCGAAGCTAATCAATCATTCGTCTCGGTCATCCATTCGAATGCCATTAGCCAAAGCTAATTAACCATTTGTCAACATTTAAGCATTCGACAATCTAATATCTGTTCTAATGCAATATGGTAATATTCATGATAAAGTATTTTATTATTCAAAGTATGAAAAAGGAAGGTGCAAGTCACCTACCTACTCCACTTGTGGGTTGTTCTTGTCTTGACGATGGTCCAATCCCGACCGCACCACCTAAGACATCAATGGTCACAAATTAGTACATTTGTATTTTTGAATCACATTCATCAGCACACTTATTTCAAGAGTTCATATGTTCACATTCAAGTGTTCCACATTTTACACCATCATACCATGAAATTGTTACTAGCATTTAAGTCATTTCTGCCTAGGAGGCTTATTGTAGAAATAGGCAGCGAGAACTGGTTCGCTGCAGGCAGCCCAATTCGACAGCAAGAATTGTTTCGCTGCAGGCAGCCAATTCGGCAATGAAAACTGTTTCGCTGATGGCGCCACAGTTTCGGCAAGAAATGCTAACTCGTAGTAGACAACTCAGTTTCGGCAGCGAATAACAATTTCGCAGTAGCCAACTCAACTTCGACAGCGATTTTCTGCAGACAACTCCACTTTGGCAGCGAATCGCAAGTTCGCTGCAGAACACGCCACTCGGCAGCAAATTGTTAATTCGCTGCAGACGACACAGTTTCAGCAGCGAATCACAAATTCGCTGCAGAACACACACTTCGGCAGCAAATTACAAATTCATTGCAGACAACTCAGTTTCGACAGCAAATACTAATTCACTACAGCCGACACAATTTCGGCAGCGAATCACAATTTCATTGCATAACACACAATTCGGCAGCGAATGCTAATTCGCTGCAGAAGACTCAGTTTCTGTAGCGAATCACAAATTCGCTGCAAACAACTCAGTTTCGGCAGCGAATGCTAATTCGCTGCAGCCGACATAGTTTCGGCAGTGAATCACAATTTCATTACACAACACAAAATTCGGCAGGGAATGCTAATTCGCTGCAGAAGACTCAATTTCGGCAGCGAATCACAAATTCACTGCAGCCAACTCAGTTTCGGCAGCGAATGCTAATTCGCTGCAGCCGACACAGTTTCGGCAGCGGATCACAATTTCGCTGCACAACATGTATTTTGGCATGAACACACACCACATATGTTGTAACAACCCCAACATATACACTATCACTAAGTTCCAGCAGAACACACACATTGAAACCATCAATTTTAGCACATAATCCTTCAACAAATCCCAGCAGAACACACATATTGAAAACCATCAATTACAATATATAATCTTTCAATAAATTCTAGCAGAACACACACACTAAAACCATCAATTTCAGCACATAATCCTTTAACAAATCCTAACAGAACACACACATGCTTGCTGGTCAACCCCATAGTTAAAGCCAACCCTCTACCATGATTTGTTATTTCCATTTTATTCATTTTTCTTTGTTAGATGTTCTGAAATTGGCTTCATTTCATTTATGTTTCCTTGTCCTCCTAGTTAATTTTAGTTTCCTTCACAGCTAGCTTAGGTCTTAGGTCAATTTTCTTAGGGTTTTCTTCTTCATTTTTGTTTCTGGTCTTAAGGAGAAGAGGAAGGGAGTTTCATGACCCATACCTTTCGGAAGGTTTGACACTATTCTTTCTCTTCTCCTGCTGGTTCTCCTCCTTCTTCTTCCTCTCACGTTGTCCAGCCCTCTTTTTCCTTTCCCTCTAGGCAGCTGTCCAATCTTCTCTCAAGGTCTCATCTTTCCCTTACACGTTCACAAAGCACTCTCTACTGGTTTGATTTAGGTTTCTGTTGGGAAAGAGGAAGGGAAGAGTTACATGCAGCTGCTGGAGACAACTTTGGGAAGAGGATGATCATCCTCTCTCTCCTCCTTGTATTTATACTCCCCATTAAATGAGATGGGTTGTTTAGGGGTTGGTTTAGATGTGTTCTTATCCTTGTTTTGGTCTATCTAAAACCGGTTTTACCCCTCCCTCCCAGCTCCTTAAGTTAATTATTATTATTATTATTATTATTTTAAAAATAAAAACTGTGTCACTGTCGATCAAGAAATCGGCAGCGAAAGCTGAGTCATCAATTCTCTCTCTCTATATATATATGTATGTATGTATATTTTTCTTTTAGGTGTTTACATTCCCCCCCCCCTTAATATGAATTTCATCCTTGAAATTTAAGAGGTTTCATACTCCATACCTGGTAGTTCAAATAAATTGGGGTACTTTTTCCTCATCTCAGCCTCCCTCTCCCAAGTTTCCTCTTCTATTTGAGCATTTTGCCATAAGATTCTGATGATGGGGATCTTTTTGCTCCGTAGCTCCTTCACTTCTTGATCTAGTATCCTTATGGGCCTCAATTCTAGTGTTACGTCTTCCTTGACTTCTACTAGAACCTGGGGTAGAACTCGGGCGGGGTCCACATCAGCCTTCCTTAACAAGGAAACATGGAACACATCATGGACCTTGGCTAACTGTGGGGGCAAGTCCACTTTGTAGGCTACTGGTCCTACTCGCTGTAAGATTTTGAAGGGTCCGATGAAACGGGGAGTTAACTTCCCTTTCAATCCAAACTGTAACATGTTCTTCCATGGGGCTACCTTCAGGAACACCTAGTCCCCCGTACTGAACTCGAGAGGTCTTCTCCTCACATCAACATACTTCTTCTGTCTATCCTGTACGGCTTTGATGCGATCCCTGATAGTTCTCACTTTCTTCGTGGTGACTTGGACCAACTCCACGCCATATAACTTCCGGTCCCCAATTTCCTCCCAACATAAAGGAGTTTTGCACCTCCTACCATACAAGGCTTCATATGGGGCCATCCTTATTGTGGCTTGGTGACTATTGTTATACGTGAACTCCACCAATGCCATGTGTTCCTCTTAGTTTCCTCCAAATTCTAGCACACATGCCTGTAATAGGTCTTCCAAGACTTGGATGACTCTTTCTGATTGGCCATCTGTTTGAGGGTGAAACGTAGTGCTCATGTCCAATCTTGACCCCAAGGCATGTTGTATGCTTGGCCAAAGTCAAGAGGTGAACCTGGGATCTTGATCCGATACAATGGACACCAGAATCCCATGAAGCCGTACCACCTCATTTATGTAGATCTTGGCAAGCTTGTCCACCGAGTCGGTCATTTTTATAGGCAAGAATAGTGCGGATTTCATCAACCGATCTACAATGACCCATATCGCGTCATTTCCTTTCCTCCCTTTGGGAAATCCTGACACGAAATCCATGGTGATCATCTCCCACTTCCATTCTGGAATTTCTAATGGTTGTAATGGTCCCACAGGCCTTTGGTGTTCAACCTTGACTTATTGATATATGCCACACTTAGACACATACTCAGCTATTTCCTTTTTCATATTAGGCCACCAATTGAGGTGTCTCAGGTCTCTATACATCTTAGTGCTGCCAGGATATATGGAGAACTTGGACTCATGTGCTTCTTGTAGAACCATTCGTTTGACTGTTTCATCATTAGGCACGTACAACCATTGTCCCATCATCAAGGAGCCATCATCCGCTACCCGGAATTTCATTTCTACCCCGGCCTCCATATTCTTCCTAATCTTGGACCCCTTCTTGTCATGGAATTGGGCATGTAGTATTTGTTCCCGATACGTTGGTCACACCAATAGTTGGGCTACTAACCCACCTTTGGCATTAATGTCCAAATCTGCACCCATCTCTTTCAATTCCGCCAATTGCTGCTCCCTTCCCACTGTTAACCTTCCCAGGGTGGCTTTTTGTTGTCGACTGAGGGCATCGGCCACCACGTTTGCTTTCCCCGGGTGGTATTCTATGGTGCTTTATCCACCTTCTTTGTCGCATGTTCAACTCCTTTTACGACATCAGATACTTCAGGCTCTTATGATCAATAAAAATTTGGGTTCGAGACCCATACAAATAGTGTCTCCATATCCTCAAGGCAAATACTACAGCAGCCAACTCCAGGTCGTGCACCGAGTAGTTCACCTCATAAGTCTTTAACTGTCTCGATGCATAGGCGATCACCTTCCCATGTTGCATCAAAACACACCCCAATCCCTTCCCCTAGGCATCACTATATACCACAAAACCCTCGATCCCTGAGGGAAGGGTTAACACTAGAGTAGTGGTGAGCCTCCTCTTCAATTCTTGGAAGCTTTTCTCACATTCTTCCGACCACACCCATTTCTTATTCTTCCTAGTTAGCTGGGTCAAAGGGGTTGCAATCAGGGAAAAACGTTCAATAAACCTCCGATAGTATCCTATAAGTCCCAAGAAGCTATGTATTTCGGTGACTGAAGTCGGTCTTTCCCATTTCAAGACTGCTTCGACTTTTTAGAGGTCTACAAAAACACCTTCGGCTGAAATGACATGTCCCAGAAACGTCACTCTCTTCAGCCAAAATTCACATTTACTCAGTTTTGCATATAACTGGTGATCTCTCAAGGTTTGTAAGGTTTGCCTCAAGTGTTCTTCGTGCTCCTCGAAAGAATTCGAGTACACCAGTATATATCATCAATGAATACCACCATAAACTTATCAGGGTATGGTTGTAAAACCCGATTCATCAAGTCCATAAAGAGGGCTGGGGCGTTCGTCAACCCGAATGGTAGCACTAAAAATTCATAATGTCCGTAACGAGTTTTAAATGCGGTCTTTGCTACATCCGCTACTTTAATCTTCATCTGATAGTACCCTGATGTCAGATCTATCTTTGAAAATGCCCTCACTCCCTTTAATTGATCAAACAAATCATCTATCCGAGGTAATAGATACTTGTTTTTCATTGTTATTTTGTTCAACTGTCGATAGTCAATATAAAGTTTATGGGTTCCATCTTTCTTTCTTACAAATAGGACCGGTGCTCCCCAAGGAGAATTACTGGGTCGTATGAACCCTTTGTCTAACAATTCCTGTAGTTGAGTCTTTAACTCGTTTAGTTCTGCCGGAGCCATCCGGTACGGTTGTTGGGCTATGGGTGGGGCTCTAGAAAAAGTGTCTATGGACACCTCTACCTCTCGCTCTGGGGGTAGTCCTGGTAGTTCTTTGGGAAACACATCTAGGAATTCCTTCACCACAGGAATATCCTTCAGTCGTGGACCTTCATCATCAGAGTTTAAGATGTATGCAAGTTATCCCATACATTCCTTTCTTAAAAGTTTTTGGGCTATTACCACCGATATTAAGGCAATCGGTTTGAGAATTCTCTCTCCTTAAAAAATCATTCTCTCGCCCTTAGGGGTTTGGAAAGTAACAGTTTTAGCATAACAATCTATTAGAGCCTTGTATTTACTCAACCAATTCATGCATAGGATTATGTCAAAATCATACAGCTTTAAGGGAATCAAGTATACTTCTGTTTCATAACCAGATAAACTAACCCCCACATCCACATACACAATATTTGTTTCAACCATGTTTCCCATTAGAGTTCCAATTACAAATCCCTTCTCTACTATTTCTACATTTTAGTGACAATTCTTTTAGCAATGAATGAGTGGGTGGCACCCGGATCAAACAACACATGCACATTAAAATCATTCAATAGTAGTGTACCTGCCACCACATCTGATGCAACCCTGACCTCCTCCTATGTCAGGTGGAAGACCCTCCCCGGGGTCCGATCATTTTGTGCCCTTGGTCTCCCTCGACTAGAGTTTGCTCCTGATTGAGAAGATCTCACTGGCCTATTCACGGTGACTGACTGTTGGTGGCTCTAACTGGGCTGCCAATAGCTTTGTACCTGTCCAGTGTTCCTTTTAGGGTAGTCCCTCTTGAAATGACCTCTTCCACCACAGTAATGACACCCTTGACTCAAATACTAGCAGTTCCTCCACCTATGACCTTCTCCTCTGCACACAAAGCATCGCCCGGGGGAAACTGAGTAGTCCCCAGGGTGTTTTTTGTCCACATTTTATACAAAAAGGATAGTCAACACCCTTGTGGTCACCGGTCCCAATTGAAGAGTTTTCCCTCGAGTGCGAATGTCCAACCATCACTCTCCCACTTAACTGTTAGTGGGGCGGTAACATCAAACTCCCTTTTTTCCTGTACTGCTCAAACACTCCACTTTTTCCTTTCTTCGGGAGCGGTGGTCTGCCGCTGAAATAGTCCCCATCTCTCTTTTTGCCTATACCCTGATGTCCCCCTTGGCTTTCTCCAATACAAGCCTATAGAGCTTGGGTAGCCTCAATCAACTCTCTCACAGATTTAAACCGTAAGGCGATCAATCCTTGGCTCAAATCCTGTCGCAAACCATCTCTCAACTTCTCAATCATATGTTCCTCTGTCAGCATATAGTGTGGGGCGAACAATGAGAGATCATGGAACCTCCTTTCATACTCCAATACCGACATATCACCCTGTCTTAATGCCAAGAACTCTTGTTCTTTCACCTTGCGATGGTACCTGGAATAAAACTGATTCTCAAACTCTGTCTTGAAATCACTCCAAGTTAGTGTCTCGGTTACACGCCTCAGCTGAACTGTTTCCTACCATGTCATGGCCCTACCAGACAGTAACTGGGTTGCACAATTTACCCTCAAACCCTCGGGTATGCTTATTTGAATCATGGTCTTTTCTACCTTCCTAATCCATCTTCCAGCTATCTCTGCATCTTGTTCCCCCATATACGATTCATAGCCCATTTCCCTCATACTCTTGACTAGTCACACCAGTGGCACCACGTTATCCATGGTCATGCTAGTCATAGGGGCTGCCTGTGGAATCTGCGTGGTGGGAGTTGTTTGTGTCGCCAAACCAGCCATGCCCTCCATCATTGCTTTAACTATTTGTACAAGGAGTCCCGTGTCTATATATTGTGGGGGCATACCAGTTGGAATAGTTGATGGTTGTGCTTCTGATCTTTCTTGCTGCTCTGTTGCAACTAGGGCTACTCCCTCTGTCTGGTTAGGCCTCCGCCCTTCCCCCACTACCGCAGCTTCCCTCTGTAAGATTTCGGGTGGTATTATCGGAGCATGAGATGCCGTATCATCCAAGGGATCTTCATCTTGCCAACCTTGGGCACCTTGGTTCCTGCCCCTCCTTTCTAAGGAGGGCGGCTCAGTTCGTGTCCCTTGTCAGGTGGGTACCATCCTGAAATTCACCACAGCAACACAATTATCAATGATCCTCAGGATCCAGACCAGGTGCTCTGATACCAACTGTAACAACCCGGCTTTTCAAGCCCAAAACAACAGTAACTCTTTTATATATATATACTTGACACACATGGTGCCGGTAATCAGCGAACCTAATCCCTCACATCATCAAAATACAATCCATACAATCAACATTTCATTTAAAAGTGAATCTTACATAAACACATAATATTATGGTTGCATGATTAGAAGTTCATATTAAAAATATACATACATAGACATGAGTTTGCATTCCTATCCTACTAATAGCCATTACAAATTTAAACAAAAGAATCTAATTGCATGATAATGGCTTGATTTGCTGAAAAATAGAAGGAATAAATTGATTTGAAACTATGGGTTTTGGGATTGCAACAGGGCAGGAACTTCGGCAGCCATATTTTTACTTTGCACCGTTGGATTAGATTGATTTGTGGATATGTTATTATACTCAATGTCACCTACATTCGGACCGGAGGGATTGCAAATATCAGACTTCGTTTGAGGGCTGTCACCGGAGGAACATTTCTGGAAAATCACCCTTCAAGACAGCTTTGTTCGTCGGCCGTTATATCATCGTTTCACCGTTGGATTGGTCTGGATTTTGGATATGTTATTCATCCAGATGTTATATAAATTCTGAACGGTTTGAATCGGAAAAGAACACTCCTAACAGAAATTAAACTTCCCGAATAGCAGGTCTCCAAATTTCAGGTCAGTCCACTATTGTTCTGATATCGGGAGGTTTAACTGTTGGATGTATGTTAATTTTGGATATGTTATTCTAATGATGATGATGTATAATTCCACCATTTGGATTTATTGAATTCTAAATTTACAGAATGATGTTTTAAGTTTGGTTTGAGAAAAATTGAATGAGAATATGAGGTTTAGCATAAAAAGTATGTTTTGGGACTAAGGATAATGGCAATGGGTTTAATGATGATGGTTGTGTTTGTGTTATGTTTGAGTCATGTTTGATGTGTTGATAAGTGATGATATAGTTAAATTCTATAAAGAATAGTGATTGACTAATACTTTGGTTGTGTTAGAATGGGAAATCATGTTGTAAGTTGAATTATGATATAAGGAATCATTTTGAGTGTGCTTTTGGAAAAATTTGGCATGTGTAGTCATTGATGAAATTTAAGTTAAATTACATTGTTTGGTGATAGATTAAATGTCTTGGGACAAAAGAAAATCGGTGACGAAAAGTCATGCCCTTTGGACATTGAAGATCATCGATGAAAAATTGAATTAAATGGGCGTTTAATGTTAGTGTAAATAAATTCTAATGTAAATGAATTTAAATGACAAATAAGAAAATAAAATACATTCATGGAAATTGTTTACGGAAGTATTCGATTTTGTGAATTTATGAATATTATGAATAAATCGGGAAGATTCAATAATGATTCAGGATGTTATATTAAAAATGTAGGAGAAGCATTCACTCGACTTCTCAGGAGCTCGTATAGTAGGAGCTTAAGGAGGGACTGCAAGAGGGGCACAACAACAACAAGGAAGAGCGAGTTGAGCTTCTGCAGCTGGTAGGTGTTCTATACCTACACTTTTTACGTAGCGTTAATTTACTAACTTATTAAATTCTTGGTCTTTGCGTCTATGGGTGAAACCACAAAGAGAGAGGATAAAGTGAAATAAACGACAAATTAAAAATGGATTTGAGTACTTGACTGGGTTAAGAATATGGATTACACTAATAGACTTCGTTGATGATCATTCCTCGAACTTGATTAGCCGGTCCCGAATGTAGAGGCTAATGATGTTAGTAAGGTTTGCTAACATCGGCATAATCATCCCTGAAAACGAGGGATACTGAACTTGATTAACTATTCAGGTGAGAATAGTTAATGATATTGACCGGTGCTATCAATATCGGCAATCACACGAAACTTGATTAGCCGGTCCCGAATGCGGAGGCTAATAATGTTAGTAAGGTTTACTAACATCGGCATAATCATCCCTGAAAATGAGGGATACTGAACTTGATTAACTATTCAGGTGAGAATAGTTAATGATATTGACCGGTACTGTCAATATCGGCAATCACACGAAACTTGATTAGCCGGTCCCGAATGCGGAGGCTAATGATGTTAGTAAGGTTTACTAACATCGGCATAATCATCCCTGAAAACGAGGGATACTGAACTTGATTAACTATTCAAATGAGAATAGTTAATGATATTGACCGGTGCTGTCAATATCGGCAATCACACGAAACTTGATTAGCCGGTCCCGAATGCTGAGGCTAATGATGTTAGTAAGGTTTACTAACATCGGCATAATCATCCATCAGCATAATCATCCCTAAAAATGAGGGATACTGAATTTGATTAACTATTTGGGTGAGAATAGTTAATGATATCGACCGGTGTTGTCGATATCGGCAATCACATGAAACCTGACTAGCTATTCCTAAAGTGAAAGCTAATGGTGTCAAGAATCTTGACATCAATATTTCCGGAAATATTCCTAGATATTATGGAAAGAAAAATCTGATTGGCTATTTCATGTTAGAAATAGTCGACAACATCAATCAGTGGTATTAATTTTGATGTTTACAATGAACTTGATTAGCCGATCCTGATATGGGAGACTAATAACATTAATGAAAATTTATTAGTGTCAGCATTCCCTTCCAAGTTTTAGGGGAGAGGTATTATAATGATATTTCCGATAGGGAATAATTAAAAATATTAATGAAATGGGGATTGACATCTTGATAGGATTATTCATTCGGCCTTGAAGAGGTGGATATTGATTGGAAATTATGGAATAAGATGGGCGGAGGAACTAGTTACCCGGTGATGGGCTAGTGGCATTAGTTTTGTTTTCTAATGACCGGAATATACAACTTGAGTTAAACTTACTTATGTGGTGTTAATATTGTCAGGATGACTGACTTGTCGGATTATAAATGGAATGTTGGACGATACCTAATTGTTAAACAAAAATGGTAATTTATGTTTATGTTATGGATTATTGAAGAAAAAAAAAGAGAGAGAAACTGATGAAGATCTAATTCTTGTGAAGGATGCAGGCAAATATCGTATCGCTTGGGACGTGAGAATAGAAGTTCATTAACCATGGTAGGTGTTATACACTTAAGGAATGCATATATATATATATATATATATATATATATATATATATATGATGTATTTTGAATTAATTAATGAATTCTAATTGATATAATTTGAGAATCATGTCCTGCGCACATGGAGGATGTCAAAGAAATTATGACTAATAATGTAAATATGTTGTAGTAAGGTTTCGTGTTGTTGCTGGCATTATAAGAATTTGGTGATAATTATACTAGTGTAATAAAATGTCAATAATAGTGATAGATAATGAAATTTGGCCTTAATTATAGTGGTCAAATGAGATTAGGTTGATGAATTAAATAGAATGATGTATGTATGGTATTCATATTATTTGAAGATGGATCGGATGTGAATATTGTGAAAATGATGGCAGGTTCCATGATAATGAGAGATTTTACTGAAAATCTAAAGAAACATTGGAATGTGTCGAAATAGGCACAAGAAATTTGTAAGTTGAATATATTTATAAACTAAAATTGGACCGAAATCATGACAAGTTTGACAACTTATATGGAAAAGCCATAATGGGTATAATAGATGTTGGGATTGAAATTGATATAAAGAGATAGAGTAAGAGGGAGAGAAATCACATGGTAGATATTATAATGGATTAAATGCGCTCGTGAGGTGAAACAAGACACAAAATGAAAATGTTGAATGATTCTAGGAAGGATGAATAGAGACGTAATAATGGAAGGATAAATGAGAATTTCAAGGAGCTATGATTGTATATCGTTGAATATATGTTTAATTACTTGTGCATGTATTGTGTGATTTTCCTTTTATGCTATATTTATTATATACATTATGAAATTGCAGGTCCTTCAGATTCACGCCAGGAGTAGCGTTTTAGGTCCTCTAGTCTCCTTTTGTATGATTGAATAAGAAGATGAACATTAATGTATTTTGTCTTTAAGGAACTAAATGACTTAATATGTAATAGTACTCCTTTTACATTAAGTGTCGGACATAAAAATGTATTATTCTGTATTTGTAATCTTAGTTTGTTTACTTGCAATTGTTATGAATTATGTGTGTTAATGGGAAAGAAATGAGCATGCGAAATGTGAGGCATGTACCATGAATGATGTGTTGTTAAGGTTGTACATGATTATGATATGATTGAGAAATGAGTATAACTATACAGGATGATTGTCGATAACTTGGGACCTCCAGGTATAAAGGAAACTCTGCCGAAATTTCAGTGGAAATTTCGGCAACTCTCGGATAAGTTCGGTGGATGAAAAAAAAATACCCATTTTTTTAAAAGTTAAGGCTCAAAGTTCTTTTATGAATGTACGAAATTACAGGGTGTTACAGTAGTGACGCAGTTTTCACTGACGATTCCATGCATCAACGATGACTCTTTTTTCTCTATTGATTTCATTTGTGAATCGTGGATTAGTATTCGTTGTCGATTCCATCCGTCAGCCGTGACTCAATTTTCAAAGTTGATTTCTCGTTCTACAGTGACTCAGTTTTAGCTGACGATTTCTGGACCAGCATTGGCTTTGTGTTTTTAACAATTCCATGCGTTAGCCATGAATCTATTTTTGCTATCGATTTCATGCGTAGGTCCTGCTGTCGATTCCACACGTCAGGTGTCACTCATATTTCAGTTGTGATTTCAAGCTCTCCAGCAATTATGTTTTTGTTGATGATTTCTGGTTAGTAGTGACGCAGTTTTCACTGACGATTCTATGCGTCAACGATGCCTCTGTTTTCCCTATTGATTTCAATTGTGAATCGTAGATTAGTATTCGTTGTCGATTCAATCCGTCAGCCGTGACTCAATTTTCAAAGTTGATTTCTCGTTCTACAGTGACTCAGTTTTTGCTGACGATTTCTGGATCAGCATTGGCTGTGTTTTTGACAATTCCATGTGTTAGCCATGAATCTATTTTTTCTATCGATTTGATGCATAGGTCGTGTTGTCGATTCCACACGTGAGGTGTCACTCATAATTCAGTTGTGATTTGAAGCTCTCCAGCGATTATGTTTTCGCTGACGATTTCTGCTCAGTAGTGACACAGTTTTCACTGACGATTCCATACGTCAACGATGACTCTTTTTTCTTTATTGATTTCATTTGTGAATCGTGGATTAGTATTCGTTGTCGATTCCATCTTTCAACCGTGACTCAATTTTCAAAGATGATTTCTTGTTCTACAGCGACTGAGTTTTCGCTGACGATTTCGGGATCAGCATTGGCTTAGTGTTTTTGACAATTCCATGTGTTAGCCATGAATCTATTTTTCCTATCGATTTCATGCGTAGGTCGTGCTGTCGATTCCACAAGTGAGCAGTCACTCAGATTTTAGTTGTGATTTCAAGCTCTCTAGTGATTATGTTTTCGCTGACGATTTCTGGTCAGTAGTGACGCAGTTTTCACTGACCATTCCATGCGTCAACGATGCCTCTGTTTTCCCTATTGATTTCAATTGTGAATCGTGAATTAGTATTCGTTGTCGATTCCATCTGTCAGCTGTTACTCAATTTTCAAAGTTGATTTCTCGTTCTACAGTGACTCAATTTTCACTGATGATTTTTGGATCAGCACTTACATAGTGTTTTTGATAATTCCATGCATTTGCCATGAATCTATTTTTCCTATCGATTTCATGTGTAGGTCCTGCTGTCGATTCCACACATCAGGTGTCACTCATATTTCAGTTGTGATTTCAAGCTCTCCAGCGATTATGTTTTCACTGACGATTCCATGCGTCAACAATGCCTCTGTTTTCCTTATTGATTTCAAATGTGAATCGTGGATTAGTATTTCTTGTCTATTCAATTTGTCAGCCATGACTCAATTTTCAAAGTTGATTTCTCGTTCTACGGTGACTCAATTTTCGCTGACGATTTCTGGATCAGCATTGGCTTACTGTTTTTGACAATTCCATGCATTAGCTATGAATCTATTTTTGCTATCAATTTGATTCTTAGGTCGTGCTGTCGATTCCACACGTGAGGTGTCACTCATATTAGAGTTATGATTTCAAGCTCTCCAGCGATTATGTTTTCGCTGACGATTTCTGTTCAGTAGTGACGTAGTTTTCATTGACGATTCCATGCGTCACTGATGCCTCTGTTTTATCTATTGATTTCATTTGTGAAACGTGAAATAGTATTCGTTGTCGATTCCATCCGTTAGCCGTGACTCAATTTTCAAAGTTGATTTCTCGTTCTACGGTGACTCAGTTTTCGCTGACGATTTCTGGATCCGTAGTGACACAGTTTTCACTAACAATTCCATGCGTCAACGATGACTCTGTTTTCCCTATTGATTTCATTAGTGAATCATGGATTAGTATTCGTTATCGATTCCATCTGTCAGCCGTGACTCAATTTTCAAAGTTGATTTCTCGTTCTACAGTGACTCAATTTTCACTGATGATTTTTGGATCAGCACTTACATAGTGTTTTTGATAATTCCATGCATTAGCCATGAATCTATTTTTTCTATCGATTTCATGCGTAGGTCTTGCTGTCGATTCCACACGTCAGGTGTCACTCATATTTCAGTTGTGATTTCAAGCTCTCCAGCGATTATGTTTTCACTGACGATTGATGGTCAATAGGGACGCAATTTTCACTGACGATTCCATGCGTCAACAATGCCTCTGTTTTCCTTATTGATTTCAAATGTGAATCATGGATTAGTATTTCTTGTCTATTCAATTTGTCAGCCATGACTCAATTTTAAAAGTTTATTTCTCGTTCTACGGTTACTCAATTTTCGCTGACGATTTCTGGATCAGCATTGGCTTACTGTTTTTGACAATTCCATGCATTAGCCATGAATCTATTTTTGCTATCAATTTAATTCGTAGGTCATGCTGTTGATTCCACACGTGAGGTGTCACTCATATTAGAGTTATGATTTCAAGCTCTCCAGCGATTATGTTTTCGCTGACGATTTCTGTTCAGTAGTGACGCAGTTTTCACTAACGATTCCATGCGTCACTGATGCCTCTGTTTTATCTATTGATTTCATTTGTGAAACGTGAAATAGTATTCGTTGTCGATTCCATCCGTCAGCCGTGACTCAATTTTCAAAGTTGATTTCTCGTTCTACGGTGACTCAGTTTTCGCTGACGATTTCTGGATCCGTAGTGATGCAGTTTTCACTAACAATTCCATGCGTCAACGATGACTCTGTTTTCCCTATTGATTTCATTAGTGAATCGTGGATTAGTATTCGTTGTCGATTCCATCCGTCAGCCGTGACTCAATTTTCAAAGTTGATTTCTAGTTCTACGGTGACTCAGTTTTCGCTGATGATTTTTGGATAAGCACTTACATAGTGTTTTTGATAATTCCATGCATTAGCCATGAATCTATTTTTCCTATCGATTTCATGCGTAGGTTCTACTGTCGATTCCACACGTCAGGTGTCACTCATATTTCAGTTGTGATTTCAAGCTCTCCAGCGATTATGTTTTCACTAACGATTGATGGTCAATAGGGACACAGTTTTCACTGACGATTCCATGCGTCAACGATGCCTCTGTTTTCCTTATTGATTTCAAATGTGAATCGTGGATTAGTATTTCTTGTCTATTCAATTTGTCAGCCGTGACTCAATTTTAAAAGTTTATTTCTCGTTCTACAGTGACTAAGTTTTCGCTGACGATTTCTAGATCAGCATTGGCTTAATGTTTTTGACAACTCTATGTGTTAGCTATGAATCTATATTTGCTATCGATTTGATGTGTAGGTCGTGCTGTCGATTCCTCAGGTGAGCAGTCACTCAGATTTTAGTTGTGATTTCAAGCTCTGCAGTGATTATGTTTTCGCTGATGATTTCTGGTCAGTAGTGATGCAGTTTTCATTGACGATTCCATACGTCAACGATGGCTCTTTTTTATCTATTGATTTCATTTGTGAATTGTGAATTAATTTTCGTTGTCGATTCAATCCGTCAGCCGTGACTCAATTTTCAAAGATCATTTCTGGTTCTATAGTGACTCAATTTTCGTTGGCGATTTCTGGATAAGCATTGGCTTTGTGTTTTTGACAATTACATGCGTTAGCCATGAATCTATTTTTGCTATCAATTTGATGCGTAAGTCCTGCTGTCGATTCCACAAGTGAGCTATCACTCATATTTCAGTTGTGATTTCAAGCTCTCCAGCGATTATGTTTTCGCTGACGATTTCTGGTCAGTAGGGACGCAGTTTTCACTGACGATTCCATGCGTCAACGATGCCTCTGTTTTCCTTATTGATTTCAACTGTGAATCGTGGATTAGTATTTCTTGTTGATTCAATCCGTCAGTCGTGACTCAATTTTAAAAGTTTATTTCTCGTTCTACGGTGACTAAGTTATCGCTGACGATTTCTAGATCAGCATTGACTTAGTGTTTTTGACAACTCCATGCGTTAGCTATGAATCTATATTTGCTATCGATTTGATGTGTAGGTCGTGCTGTCGATTCCTCAGGTGAGCTGTCACTCAGATTTTAGTTGTGATTTCAAGCTCTCCAGTGATTATGTTTTCGCTGACGATTTCTGGTCAGTAGTGACGCAGTTTTCACTAACGATTCCATACGTCAACGATGGCTCTATTTTATCTATTGATTTCATTTGTGAATCGTGAATTAATTTTCGTTGTCGATTCAATCCGTCAGTGATTAGTACTTAAAAGTGCATTTTTATCAAGATTTTATGTCATCATTTTGCACTTAGAGTATCAATAACTCCTTAACTAAAGCATGTTTTATAATAACATATCTAATTATATAAGATACCTTTAATTTATGGTTAATGTTCATCTTAAATGCAGGCCTATCACATAAATGAAAGAATTGATTGATGAGTTGAAGTACTGAAATTGAAAGGACAAAAAGATGGCCAAACTTAGAAAAGAGATGCTGGTGCAGTCCAAACTGGAACACTGTTTGGTAATTGGGTCATATCTGGAGCTGTAGATCTTGGATTTAGGTCCAGTTTATATGGATGGAAAGATAAGACAAAGGCCTACAACTTTTATGTGGAGCCCAAGATTTAAAAAGGCCATTTTCAAGTCCAAATTATAGCAACAATGAATAAGTCCGAATCTGTCCTGCAGCCCAGACATTGTTCAGTGTTCAACCCATATCTCGAGTTCTGGAAGTTTAAATGATCTCAAATTTTTACCCTGGAAAGATGAGACAATTTCCTAGAACTTTCATGATTTAAGTTTGTTCAAATTATGATGTCATCAATGACGTTTTTGGCAAACAAGAAGATAAGAATTGTCACCAAGTCAAGATGTGGCCACCCACTCATCAATTAGTCAACAAATCAATATCATCAATTAGTCAACAAATCAATAGTTCTGAATTTTGGCCTATAAAAGGAGGCATTTGCCATGTATTTAGGCATCTTGGTTTTCAGATCAAGATCATGCTCTTGCTCTCTCTTTATATTTTGTAATGCTTAAGTTTTGCTTATAATTAATCTCTTGCTTATGCTTTTCATTTCCTTTCCTTGTTTATTTATGTTTCTTTCTTTCATTATGTTTAACTAAGTTTATTATGTCAAGGTGAAAAGGGTACACTAATGGTGTAAGAATAAGTATAATATAAACTTAACATGGACCTTAATGTTGGATACTAACATGCTTTATATTTGCTATCTTGTTCACTTATAATACTTTGCTTGTTAAATGGTTAATCTAGATTTATGTTGTATAACATTTGGTACAACAAATACTTGGCACTTTCATAGCCCATACTGTATGGTATAACCGACACCTGAGCTATGAAAGGAACTTGATTTGTTGTTAGCATAAGTTATAATCATGAATGCCTGACAACATTTACAAGTATTAGCATTATTCGAATAAGATAACTAATGTAATCATGTTAACAATTTATAATCTGATTGGAACCTCCTTTGTGTGTGGTTTCCAATTGAATAATAAGAGTTTATACTATACTTGTTTGAAGTACCATTAGTGGATCCTTTAACCTTGACATTTGTTGTTATCATTGTTTAATCCTTACGTTAATCTTTCATCTCAAAGTTCTCATCAACTTCTTCCTCTTCTTCTTCACTATTATTATTATCACTATTATTATTATTATTATTATTATTAGTACTATTGTTGTAGTATTATTGTTGCTTATAATTTATACAAGTAACCTCCCTGTGGTTCGACCCCGGTCTTGCCGGGTTATTTATTACTTCGACACTCCTGCACTTGGGAAAAAACATCAATCTTTTGGTCGTGTCAAGTTTTTGGCGCCGCTGCCGAGGAGGTAAATTCTTGTACAATAATAGTATTTATTTTATTTTCTCTTTTCTCTTTTCTCTTTTCTTGTATCTAACTTTGTTTCTTTTGTTTTGTTTCTCTTTCTTTTATTTTCTTCTTCCTTTTATTCTCTTCTTACACGTGCATGAGAGTGTGGTCACGTACATTAAGTGGTAGACTTTGTAGGGTATCCTCATCATTTTCAGAAAATATAGCTGAAGAAGATAACCAATCGCTTCATAATGAGAATAATGAGAATATTCGGGTTAGAACTCTTAGATCCCACATGAATCCCACAAGAACAAGTGCACCCTCATGCATAGTTTTTCCTCCTGATGCATCTCATTTTAATTTTAAGACAGGCATTATTCAACTTTTACCATCTTTTAATGGCCTAGATTTAGAAAATCCATACTTGCATTTAAGGGAATTTGAGGAGGTTTGCAACATGTATAATAACTCAAATTGTAGCATGAACACCATTAGATTGAAGCTTTTTCCTCTTTCATTAAAAGATAAAGCTAAAACATGGCTACAAAATTTGAGACCTGGATCCATTCGTGCTTGGGATGAAATGCAACAACAATTTTTAAAGAAGTTTTTTCCATCCCACAGAACAAACTCTTTCAAAAGACAAATCATTACTTTCTCTCAAAAACCAGGAGAAACATTTTATCAATGTTGGGATAGGTATCGAGACTTACTTAATACTTGCCCCCATCATGGTTTTGAAACATGGAGATTAGTTTCACATTTTTATGAAGGGTTAACTCCTAGAGATAGGCAAATGGTTGAATTGATGTGCAATAGAACTTTTGAGGATAAAGACCCTAATGAAGCAATGGAGTACTTAGATTTGCTAGCTGAAAATGCACAAAATTGGGACACCACAGGTACTTATGAGGCACCAAGTAAAACCCAACCTCATACATCTAGTAGGGGTATGTACAACCTTAGGGAAGATCATGACCTCCAAGCCAAGTTTGCATCTTTAGCTAAAAAAGTCGAAGCACTAGAATTGAAAAAGAGTGGTCAATTAAAATATGTTCAAGACATTGCATGTCAAATATGTGAAACCAACAAATATTCAACCAACGACTGTCCAACCTTGCCTTCTTTTAAAGAATGTCTCCATGAACAAGCCCATGCATTAAACAGTTTTTAAAGGCCCAATCATAACCCATATTCGCAAACATATAACCCTGGTTGGAGAAATCATCCAAATTTCAGTTGGAAGAGTGAGAACAATAATGCTCAAACTTCACAGCCACCGTTTCAAGCACACCATAATTTCCAAAATTCTCATGGATATGCACCTCCTTATGCTCCCCCTCCTAAAAGAAATCTTGAGGAAACATTGCATGCATTTATTGAAAAGCAAGAGGCAATTAACACTCAACTTGCTCAAAGCATGACAGATTTTAAAGATACTCTTGCAAAGTTCACATCTGCTCTCAGTTTCCAAGAGAAAGGTAAGTTTCCATCTCAACCACAACAAAATCCAAAGGGGCAATACAATGTAAATGCAAGTAGTTCTGGAAGCCAACACATGGATTAGGTCAAATCAGTCATCACTCTTCGTAGTGGTAAGGTTATTGAAAAACCCATTCTTGAACCTTGTGAGAATGATGATGAGTCAATCTCTGAGGGTAAGGAAGAGGTTGAATCTGATCATTACAAAGAAAAGACTGATTCTCCGCCAGCACTTCCATTTCCTCATGCCATGACCAAACAAAGGAAAGTCAATCACAACTCTGAAATCTTTGAAACTTTTAAACAGGTAAGGATCAATATACCTTTGCTGGATGCTATTAAACAGGTTCCTTCTTATGCTAAATTTTTGAAAGATTTGTGCACTGTGAAGAGAAAACTGAATGTGAAAAAGAAAGCCTTTTTAGCCGAACAAGTAAGTGCCATTCTTCAGAACAATAATGCTTTGAAATATAAAGACCCTGGTTGTCCTACAATTTCTTGCTTTATTGGAGAACATAAAATTGAAAGAGCCTTACTTGATCTTGGAGCTAGTGTGAATTTACTTCCATATTCAGTTTTTCAAAGTCTCAATCTAGGTGAGTTAAAACCAACTTCTGTAACTCTTTTACTTGCCGATAGATCTGTAAAAGTGCCTAGAGGAATAGTTGAAGATGTGTTAGTACAAGTCGATAAGTTCATTTATCCTGTGGATTTTATTGTCTTGGACACACAACCTGTTGAAGCATGCAATTCATTTCCTGTTATTTTAGGGCGTCCATTTCTTGCAACTTCTAATGCATTGATTAATTATAGGAATGGACTGATGAAGCTATCTTTTGGAAACATGACATTAGAGATGAATATTTTCAACATTTACAAGCAACCTGGAGATGATAATGATTTACAGGAAGTGGACTTTACTGAAAAATTAGTTCATGATCAATTTCAAACCACTTCCAATGAAATTGAGATTGATGAATCTGATGATTTGCAAATGGTCTATTTTCATGAAGAATCAAAGGCAAGTAATTGGAGACCACAAATTGAGGAATTGCCGCCATGATCAATTGAGCCAATACCTTCAAGTGTTCAACCACCAAAACCTGATTTGAAGCCGTTACCCCTCAATCTCAAATACTCATTTTTGGGAGAAAATGAAACTTTTCCGGTAATAATCTCTTCCAAACTTAATGCACAGCAAGAAGGTAAGTTATTACAAACTCTGAAAATGCACAAAAATGCATTAGGATGGACCATAGCTGACATAAAAGGAATTAGTCCTTTGATTTACACTCACAGGATTTATTTGGAGGAAAATGCTAAACCCTCTAGAGAAATGCAACGAAGGCTTAATCCTAATATGAAAGAAGTAGTGAAAAATTAAGTCATTAAGCTTCTAGATAATGGAATCATTTATCCTATTTCTGACAGCAAATGGGTAAGTCCTACTCAAGTGGTACCTAAGAAGTCTGGAGTCACTGTGATAACAAATGAAAAAAATGAGTTAATTCCAACTAGGACTATTACTGGTTGGCGCATGTGCATTGATTATAGGAAACTTAATTCAATGACTAGAAAAGATCATTTTCCTTTACCTTTCATGGATCAAATTCTAGAAAGAGTTGCAGGTCATGAATTTTATTGTTTCCTAGATGGCTATTCAGGCTACAACCAAATTGAAATTGCATTGGAAGATCAAGAGAAAACTACTTTCACATGTCCATTTGGTACTTTTGCATATCGAAGGATGCCTTTCGGATTATGTAATGCACCAGCCACGTTTCAAAGATGCATGCTTAGTATATTCAGTGATATGGTTGAACGTTTTCTTGAGATTTTTATGGATGACTTTTCTGTTTTTGGTGATTCATTTGATGATTGTTTGACTAACTTAGAAAAGGTTTTGAGCAGGTGTGAAGAGAAGAATCTTGTATTGAATTGGGGAAAATGTCACTTTATGGTAACAGACGGCATTGTACTTGGTCACATTGTTTCATCAAAAGGAATTGAGGTTGACAAATCTAAAATCGAGTTAATTGCTAACTTGCCAACACCAAAATCTATTAAAGATGTTAGATCATTCTTAGGACATGTTGGTTTTTATAGAAGGTTCATCAAAGATTTTAGCGTAATATCTAAGCCCTTGAGTAACCTTCTAACAAAGGATAATATCTTTGAATGGACTGAACATTGTGAAGAAGCCTTTGTTAAACTTAAAAACCTGCTTACTTCTACTCCAGTCATTCAACCTCCTGATTGGTCTTTACCTTTTGAAATAATGTGTGACGCTAGTGATTATGCCGTGGGTGCTGTCTTGGGACAAAGAAAAGATAAGAAACCCTATGTGATTTACTATGCAAGTAAAACTTTGAATAGTGCTCAAATGAATTACACCACCACTGAAAAAGAATTACTTGCAGTAGTATTTGCATGTGAAAAATTCAGGTCTTATCTTGTTGGCTCACCTGTTGTTGTTTTTAGTGATCATGCAGCATTGAAATATCTTCTTTCTAAGAAAGATTATAAGGCTAGATTGGTTCGGTGGATTTTGTTACTTCAAGAATTTGATATCACAATCAAAGACAAGAAAGGCACCGAAAATGTTGTCGCCGATCATTTGTCAAGATTGACAACAGATTCAAAATCTGACATCACACCAATCGATGACTACTTTCCTGATGAATCTTTATTTTCGGTCTCTATGATTCCTTGATTTGCTAATATTGTTAATTTTATTGTTTCAGGACAATTGCCCGCTCATTGGAGTACCCAAGACAAAAGAAAGTTCTTGAACGAAGTAAAGAACTTTTATTGGGATGACCCTTATTTATTCAAATATTGTCCTGATCAAATATTTCGAAGATGCATTCTTGACAATGAGGTAAGTAGTGTCATTAAATTTTGTCATTCTGAGGCATGTGGGGGCCATTTCTCATCAAGAAAGACAACTGCAAAAATCTTACAATGCGGATTTTACTGGCCCACCATGTTCAAGGACTCACATGCATTCTGTAAGATTTGTGAAAATTGTCAAAAGTTGGGATCTATTTCAAAACGTCACATGATGCCTTTAAATCCTATTCTTGTCATTGAGATCTTTGACTGTTGGGGTATAGATTTCATGGGTCCATTTCCTTCATCATTTGGTTTCGTGTACATATTAGTCGTAGTAGATTATGTTTCAAAATGGATAGAGGCAATTCCAAGTCGAAACAATGATCACAAAACAATGATAAAATTCTTGAAAGAAAATATTTTGAGTCGATTTGGAATCCCTCGAGCCATGATAAGTGATGGTGGAACACATTTCTGCAACAAGCCATTTGAGTCTTTAATGAAGAAATATGGAATCACTCACAAAGTTGCCACCCCTTATCACCCTCAGACTAGTGGACAGGTAGAGCTTGCTAATAGGGAGATCAAACAAATCTTGGAGAAAACAGTGAACCCTAATAGGAAAGACTGGTCTTTAAGACTTAATGATGCACTTTGGGCTTATCGAACTGCTTATAAAACATCATTAGGTATGTCACTTTATAGACTAGTCTATAGAAAACCTTGTCACTTGCCTGTGGAACTTGAACATAAAGCTTATTGGGCTATTAAAGCTTTCAATTCAAACCTTGATGATGCTAGTCAACTGCGTAAGTTACAAATAAATGAGCTTGAGGAAATAAGAAATGATGCATATGAAAATTCAAGAATTCATAAAGCAAGAATCAAAGAGTTTCATGACAAGAAAATATTGAGAAAAACATTCAATGTTTGTCAAAAAGTCTTGCTTTATAATTCTCGACTCCATTTATTTCCTGGAAAACTAAGATCAAGATGGAGTGGTCCTTTCATTGTGAAACATGTGTATCCATATGGGGCCTGTGATATCGAGAATCCAAAGAATGGCAATGTTTTCAAGGTAAATGGACATCGTTTGAAAGTCTACTTTGATAATTTTTCAGTTGAAAATGACTCTATTAAACTGAGTGATCCTGTATATAAAGATTGATTCGTTTTCTCACATTGTTTTGTGTTTCGTTTTGCTAGTTTCTCTCACCCCAGTCAAAAGGCGGATAACGGTACTCCGTGACTTAAGTCGGTTCTTTCAGTTTCCCATAATAACTGATATCTGTATATATTTATGCAATTCTTTGCTCTTTCTCTCTTATTTGAATCTCTTCTCCAATTCTCATTTCAAAATGGACACCATTCTTGAAAATTTGAAAAAGTACTTTCCCGCTCTGCCTCAGAATACGATTACACAAATTTACCGTGCTAGGTGTGCAAGATTGAAGTTGTTAATGAATCATGGAATTCCTGAAGATATTCGCTGGCTGATTGAAGCAAAGGTCCGATTATCAGTTGAGTCCTCCAATTCTTTCATTTCACACATGCCTGGAACAGGTAAAAGCACTTTTGCAAAGAAACGTCGTGCAAAACTACTGAAAGTCTGTCATCGATGTGCCAGATGGACTTGTAATGCCACGTGTCGTTCTTTAGGAATGGTATCTATAAACCGTGAAGATAAAATACAATTCATTAAGGATGGCGTGAGTAAGGGGTCTTTAGATAATCTTTTGTTGACCCTTGAGACGCATCCTAGTGGAGATGTGCATCGTGCAATTCATGATTTATGGCCCCAATTTCATAAAGAACATGATAGACTTAGTCTTGAGAATCTGACTAAAAAAGACCCTGTTTGCCAGTTTTTAAGAAAACTGGATGGGAAACCTATCCCCGACCCATAGAGGGCGTTTAAGCCGTTCTTGGACATAAAACCAAGGGAAGATGTGAGCCACAATCACAACTACCTGTACATACACATGCTTTTTCAAATAAATAAATAAATAAATAAAGAGAGAGAGAGTGTGTGTGACTCCAGCTGGCCTACATATAGGTGATATGATTGCATTTTCAATTCCGCATCTATAAAATCTTCTCTTCCTTCCCCTCATTTCTACTCAACCCTTACATTAGACAGATATAGAAGCGTGTAGAAATGGCAGGTTCCTCAAGTTATCACATAAAAAATATTTGTGTTTTCAGTGGATCCAATCCTGGGAAGGAAATAGCTTTTTTAGAAGCAGCAAATCATCTTGGTCAGGTACTAGCTGAGAAAAAGATTCATTTAGTGTATGGGGAAGGCAGTCTTGGGTTAATGGGGGGTGTGGCAATAGCTCCATTTTTAGGAGGTAGTCAAGTTTTGGGGGTCGTCCCCGAAGCTTTAACAAAAGGGGACATCATTGGAAGAACAATTAGAGAGGAACTACAGGTCTCCACAATGTTTGATCGAATGAATACAATGTTTAACCATGCTGATGCCTTCATTGCCTTACCAGGTGGTCTGGGCACATTGGAGAGATCTTTCATATTTCCTCTTGGGCCCAACTTCACATTCACCATAAACCTATCGGTTTGCTCAATGTTAATGGTTTTTATGATAATTTGTTGTCTTTTCTTGATCAAGCTGTGGAATAGGAATTTCTAACATCTTCGACATGACAAATCATAATCTCTGCTGCTACTGCTAAACAGTTGATCGACAAACTACAATCTTTCACCCCTGTAATTGATCCTTCCATAAGTCGCATAAATTGGTCAACTACAGAAAGCCGTAAAAAGCTTAGATTGGATTTGAGACTTTGTTTGTGAATCCTTGTGTCTTTTGGTTTTATTTCTAGCATAATATTTTGTTATGTTATTTCTTATATTTGTTTAAGTGTGTTTCAGGTTTGTCAGTGTTCGTTGTTTCAGGTGATGTCTTCTATACTCTATCTTTCTACCTTAGGACATTGAGGACAATGTCTCGTTTTGGTTGGGGGGAGAGGGTAGTAGTAATTAAAAAAAAAAAAACTAACCAACTAACTGTTTTTGTTTTTAAAAACCATTTGGCAAAACTGTTATTACTAGGATGGCAGAGTAAGGGGGAATGACTCTTAAGACGCATCTTAGTAAACATTTTCTAATGGTTATTTGCAATATTCATAACAAGGCCTATTAGAATACTTTTTGAAATATTCAGGTTTACAAACTCTCGCATTGTTATCACTTGGTTCTGCTTATATACTCATTTAACAAATATTCTTAAACCTCATTTTCACACACACACTTTAACATATGATTGTGGGTTGCATATTGGATTATTACATTATTTATGTTCTTTTGTTAAAGGAAACAACTAAGGGATAGGGATAGTCTATAATTTGCAAAAAAAACAAAAAACAAAAAAAACAAAACAAAAAAAAAGAAGAAAAACAAAACAAAAAAAAGAAGAAAATGATGATAATAAAAACGTAGATAAGTTTGATTTCGTAGCCTCCCTAACCTAAGCAATTAAGCCCGAAGGGGTGTTTTAACACCTAATACCCTAAAGTCAACTGACTTGGGAGCTATTAGCCCAAAGCTTGTTACATGGGTTAAGGAGAAAAGCTTAAAGGAATCAAACATTGCACTATCTACGTATCAGTATCTGCAACCCGAGTTACTAAGCTCGTAGGGGTGTCTTAACACCTAATTCCCTAAGACCAACTGGTCTGGGAGTCATTAGCCGAAAGCTCGTTACATGGGTTAAAGATGCATTGTGTTTTAAGTTATATGTATAGATATTAAAAAAAAAAGAGTAAAATAAAATAAAATAATCCCAACCCAAGGAAGTTAACCTTAAACATTAGAACAAAATATTGTTTTCTTCCAATAAAAGCCCCATCATCTATGTTTCATAAATTGAGCACATAACAAGGAAGGTTTATTAATATTTTGTTTAAGAGATATTGAGCAGATATATAAAATTTAATGAGAGTTTGTTTATCTGGATAGATGAATGGAAGTTGAATGATGAATGCCTTGCTTTGTGGAATTTGCAAATTCTTTTTCTATTTTAACGCCTTAATTACTAGGGACTAGTAATAAGCTGGTTGGGGGGTGTGATTAGTACTTAAAAGTGCATTTTTATCAAGGTTTTATATCATCATTTTGCACTTAAAGTATCAATAACTCCTTAACTAAAGCATGTTTTATAATAACATATCTAATTATATAAGATACCTTTAATTTATGGTTAATGTTCATCTTAAATGCAGGCCTATCACATAAATGAAAGAATTGATTGATGAGTTGAAGTACTGAAATTGAAAGGACAAAAAGATGGCCAAACTTAGAAAAGAGATGCTGGTGCAGTCCAAACTGGAACACTGTTCGGTAATTGGGTCATATCTGGAGCTGTAGATCTTGGATTTAGGTCCATTTTATATGGATGGAAAGATAAGACATAGGCCTACAACTTTCATGTGGAGCCCAAGATTTAAAAAGGCCGTTTTCAAGTCCAAATTGTAGCAACAACGAATAAGTCCGAATCTGTCCTGTAGCCCAGACACTGTTCAGTGTTCAGCCCATATCTCGAGTTCTAGAAGTTCAAATGATCTCAAATTTTTACCCTAGAAATATGAGACAATTTCCTAGAACTTTCATGTTTAATTTTGTTCAAATTATGACATCATCAATGATGTTTTTGGCAGACAAGAAGATAAGAATTGTCACCAAGTCAAGATGTGGCCACCCACTCATCAATTAGTCAACAAATCAATAGTTATGAATTTTGGCCTATAAAAGGAGGCATTTGCCATGTATTTAGGCATCTTGGTTTTCAGATCAAGATCATGCTCTTGCTCTCTCTTTATATTTTATAATGCTTAAGTTTTGCTTATAATTAATCTCTTGCTTATGCTTTTCATTTCCTTTCCTTGTTTATTTATGTTTCTTTCTTTCATTATGTTTAACTAAGTTTATTATGTCAAGGTGAAAAGGGTACACTAATGGTGTAAGAATAAGTATAATATAAACTTAATATGGACCTTAATGTTGGATACTAACATGCTTTATATTTGCTATCTTATTCACTTATAATACTTTGCTTGTTAAATGATTAATCTAGATTTATGTTGTATAACATTTGGTACAACAAAAACTTGGCATTTTCATAGCCCATACTGTATGGTATAACCGACACCTGAGCTATGAAAGGAACTTGATTTGTTGTTAACATAAGTTATAATCATGAATGCCTGACAACATTTACAAGTATTAGCATTATTCGAATAAGATAACTAATGTAATCATGTTAACAATTTATAATCTGATTGGAACCTCCTTTGTGTGTGGTTTTCAATTGAATAATAAGAGTTTATACTATACTTGTTTGAAGTACCATTAGTGGATCCTCTAACCTTGACATTTGTTGTTATCATTGTTTAATCCTTACGTTAATCTTTCATCTCAAAGTTCTCATCAACTTCTTCCTCTTCTTCTTCACTATTATTATTATCACTATTATTATTATTATTATTATTGTTACTATTGTTGTAGTATTATTGTTGCTTATAATTTATACAAGTAACCTCTCTATGGTTCGACCCCGGTCTTGCCGGGTTATTTATTACTTCGACACTCCTGCACTTGGGAAAAGACATCAATCTTTTGGTCGTGTCAGTCAGCTGTGACTCAATTTTCAAAGATCATTTCTCGTTCTACAGTGACTCAATTTTTGTTGACGATTTCTGGATAAGCATTGGCTTTGTGTTTTTGACAATTCCATGTGTTAGGTCATGCTGTCGATTCCACACGTGAGCTGTCACTCAGATTTCAGTTGTGTTTTCAAGGACTCCAGCGACTATGTTTTCAGTTAAGATTTTTGGTCAGTAGTGACGCATTTTCACTGACGATTTCATGCGTCAACGATGACTCTTTTTTCTCTATTGATTTCATTTGTGAATAGTTGATTAGTATTCGTTGTTGATTCCATCTGTCATTCGTGACTCAATTTTCAAAGATGATTTCTTGTTCTACAGTGATTATGTTTTCACTGACGATTTCTAGTCAGTAGTGACGCAGTTTTCATTGACGATTCCATACGTCAACGATGGCTCTGTTTATCTATTGATTTCATTTATGAATCGTGAATTAATTTTTGTTGTCGATATAATCCGTCAGCCGTGCTCAATTTTCAAAGATGATTTCTCGTTCTACAATGACTCAATTTTTGCTGACGATTTCTGGATCAGCAGTGGCTTTGTGTTTTTGACAATTCCATGCGTTAGCCATGAATCTATTTTTGCTATTGATTTCATGCGTAGGTCGTGATGTCGATTCCACACGGGAGCTGTCACTCAGATTTCAGTTGTGTTTTAAAGGTCTCCAGTGACTATGTTTTCGCTTACGATTTTTTGTCAGTAGTGAGGCATTTTCACTAATGATTCCATGCGTCAACGATAACTCTTTTTTCTCTATTGATTTCATTTGTGAATAATGGATTAGTATTCCTTGTTGATTCCATCCGTCATTCGTGACTAAATTTTCAAAGATGATTTCTCGTTCTATAGTGACTGAGTTTTTGCTGACGATTTCTAGATCAACAGTGGCTTAGTGTTTTTGATAATTCCATGCGTTAGCCATAAATCAATTTTTGCTATCTATTTGATGCGTAGGTCGTGCTGTCAATTCCACACGTGACGTGTCACTCATATTTCAGTTGTGATTTCAAGGTCTCCAGCGATTATGTTTTCGCTGATGATTTTTGGTCAGTAGTGACGCGGTTTTCACTAACGATTCCATGGGTCAACGATAACTCTTTTTTCTCTATTGTTTTCATTTGTAAATCACAGATTAGTATTCGTTGTCGATTCCATCCGTCAGCCGTCACTCAATTTTCAAAGATGATTTCTCGTTCTACAGCGACTCAATTTTCGCTGACGATTTCTGGATCAACATTGGCTTAGTGTTTTTGACAATTCCGTGAGTTAGCCATGAATCTATTTTTGCTATCAATTTGATGCGTAGGTCGTGCTGTCAATTCCACAAGTGAGCTATCACTCAGATTTCAGTTGTGATTTCAAGCACTAAAGCGATTATGTCTTCACTCATGATTTCTGGTAAGTAGTGACGCAGTTTTCACTGACGATTCCATGCGTCAACGATGGCTCTGTTTTATCTATTGATTTCATTTGTGAATCGTGAATTAATTTTTGGTGTCGATTCAATCCGTCAGCCGTGACTCAAGTTTCAAAGATGATTTCTCGTTCTACAGTGACTCAATTTTCGCTGATGATTTTTGGATCAGCACTTGCATAGTGTTTTTGACAATTCCATGCCTTAGCCATGAATCTATTTTTGCTATCGATTTGACGCGTAGGTCGTGCTGTCGATTCCACACGTCAGGTGTCACTCATATTTTAGTTGTGATTTCAAGCTCTCCAGCGATTATGTTTTCGCTGACGATTTCTGGTCAGTAGTGAGCAGTTTTCACTGACGATTCCATACGTCAACGATGGCTCTATTTTATCTATTGATTTCAATTGTGAATCGTGAATTAATTTTCGTTGTCGATTCAATCCGTCAGCCGTGACTCAATTTTCAAAGATCATTTCTCGTTGTACAGTGACTCTTCTTTCTCAATTGATTTCATTTGTGAATGGTGGATTAGATTCGTTGTCGATTCAATCCGTCAGCCGTGACTCAATTTTAAAACTTTATTTCTCGTTCTACGGTGACTAAGTTTTCACTGACGATTTCTGGATCAGCATTGGCTTAGTGTTTTTGATAATTCCATGCGTTAGCCATGAATATATTTTTCCTATCGATTTCATGCGTAGGTCGTGCCGTCGATTCCACACATGAGCTGCCACTCAGATTTCAGTTGTTTTTTCAAAGTCTCCAGCGATTATGTTTTCGCTGACGATTTATGGTCAGTAGTGATGCAGTTTTCACTGACGATTCCATGCGTCCACGATGCCTCTGTTTTCCTTATTGATTTCAATTGTGAATCGTGGATTAGTATTCTTGTCGATTCAATCCGTCAGCGGTGACTCAATTTTAAAAGTTTATTTCTCGTTCTACGGGGACTCAGTTTTCGCTGACGATTTGTGGATCAGCATTGGCTTAGTGTTTTTGACAATTCCATGCGTTAGCCATGAATCTATATTTGCTATCGATTTGATGCGTAGGTCGTGCTGTCGATTCCACACGTGAGCTATCACTCAGATTTCAATTGTGTTTTCAAGGTCTCCAGCGATTACGTTTTCCCTTATGATTTATGGTCAGTAGTGACGCAGTTTTCACTAACGATTCCATGCGTCAACGATGCCTTTGTTTTCCCTATTGCTTTTAATTGTGAATTGTGGATTAGTATTCGTTGTCAATTCAATCTGTTAGCCATGACTCAATTTTAAAAGATGATTTCTCGTTGTACAGTGACTCAATTTTCGCTGACGATTTCTGGATCAGCATTGGCTTAGTGTTTTTGACAATTCCATGCGTTAGCCATGAATTTCTTTTTGCTATCGATTTCATGCGTAGGTCGTGCTGTCGATTCCACAAGTGAGCAGTCACTCAGATTTTAGTTGTGATTTCAAGCTCTCCAAGGATTATGTTTTCGCTAACGATTTATGGTCAGTAGTGACACAGTTTTAACTGACGATTCCATACGTCAATGATGGCGTTTTTTTTCTCTATTGATTTCATTTGTGAATCGTGGATTAGTATTCGTTGTCGATTCCATCCGTCAGTCGTGACTCAATTTTCAAAGTTGATTTCTCGTTCTACAGTGACTTAGTTTTAGCTGACGATTTCTGGACCAGCAGTGGCTTTGTGTTTTTGACAATTCCATGCGTTAGCCATGAATCTATTTTTGCTATCGATTTCATGCGTAGGTCCTGCTGTCGATTCCACATGTCAGGTGTCACTCAAATTTCAGTTGTGATTTCAAGCTCTCCAGCGATTATGTTTTTGCTGACGATTTCTGGTCAGTAGTGATGCAGTTTTCACTGACCATTCCATGCGTCAACGATGCCTCTGTTTTCCCTATTGATTTCAATTGTGAATCGTGAATTAGTATTCGTTGTCGATTCCATCCGTCAGCCATGACTCAATTTTCAAAGATGATTTCTCGTTCTACAGTGACTCAATTTTTGCTGACGATTTCTGGATTAGCATTGGCTTTGTGTTTTTTACAATTCCATGCGTTAGCCATGAATCTATTTTTGCTATCGATTTGATGCGTAGGTCCTGTTGTCGATTCCACAGTTGAGCAGTCACTTAGATTTTAGTTGTGATTTCAAGCTCTGCAGTGATTATGTTTTCGCTGACGATTTCTGGTCAGTAGTGACGCAGTTTTCACTAACGATTCCATACGTCAACGATGGCTCTATTTTATCTATTGATTTCATTTGTGAATCGTGAATTAATTTTCGTAGTCGATTCAATCCGTCAGCCGTGACTCAATTTTCAAAGATGATTTCTCGTTCTACAGTGACTCAATTTTCGCTGACGATTTCTGGAACAGCATTGGCTTAGTGTTTTTGACAATTCCATGTGTTAGCCATGAATCTATTTTTGCTATCGATTTCATGCGTAGGTCGTGCTGTCGATTCCACACGTCAGGTGTCACTCATATTTCAGTTTTGATTTCAAGCTCTCCAGCGATTATGTTTTCGCTGACGATTTCTGCTCACTAGTGATGCAGTTTTCACTGACGATTCCATGCGTCAACGATGACTCTTTTTTCTCTGTTGATTTCATTTGTGAATTGTGCATTAGTATTTGTTGTCGATTCAATCCGTCAGCCATGACTCAATTTTCAAAGATGATTTCTCATTCTACAGTGACTCAATTTTCGCTGATGATTTCTGGATCAGCATTGGCTTAGTGTTTTTGACAATTCCATGCGTTAGCCATAAATCTATTTTTGCTATCGATTTGATGCGTAGGTCGTGCTGTCGATTCGACAGGTGATCAGTCACTCAGATTTTAGTTGTGTTTTCAAGCTCTGCAGGGATTATGTTTTCGCTGACGATTTGTGGTCAGTAGTGACGTAGTTTTCACTGACGATTCCATGTGTCAATGATGGCTCTGTTTTATCTATTGATTTCATTTGTGAATCATGAATGAATTTTTGTTGTCGACTCAATCCGTCAACCGTGACTCAATTTTCAAAGATGATTTCTCGTTCTACAGTGACTCAATTTTCGCTGACGATTTCTGGATCAGAATTGGCTTTGTGTTTTTGACAATTCCATGCGTCAGCCATGAATCTATTTTTGCTATCGATTTCATGCGTAGGTCCTGCTGTCGATTCCATAGGTGTGCAGTCACTCTGATTTTAGTTGTGATTTCAAGCTCTGCAGTGATTATGTTTTCGCTGACGATTTCTGATCAGTAGTGACGCTGTTTTCACTAATGATTCCATACGTCAACGATGGCTCTATTTTATCTATTGATTTCATTTGTGAATCGTGAGTTAATTTTTGTTGTCGATTCAATCCGTCAACCGTGACTCAATTTTCAAAGATGATTTCTCGTTCTACAATGACTCAATTTTCGCTGACGATTTCTGGATCAGAATTGGCTTTGTGTTTTTGACAATTCCATGCGTCAGCCATGAATCTATTTTTGCTATCGATTTCATGCGTAGGTCCTGTTGTCGATTCCATAGGTGAGCAGTCACTCAGATTTTATTTGTGATTTCAAGCTCTGCAGTGATTATGTTTTCGCTGACGATTTCTGATCAGTAGTGACGCAGTTTTCACTGACCATTCCATACGTCAACGATGGCTCTATTTTATCTATTGATTTCATTTGTGAATCGTGAGTGAATTTTTGTTGTCGATTCAATCCGTCAACCGTGACTCAATTTTCAAAGATGATTTCTCGTTCTACAGTGACTCAATTTTCGCTGACGATTTCTGGATCAGAATTGGCTTTGTGTTTTTGACAATTCCATGCGTCAGCCATGAATCTATTTTTGCTATCGATTTGATGCGTAGGTCCTGCTGTCGATTCCACAGGTGAGCAGTCACTCAGATTTTAGTTGTGATTTCAAGCTCTGCAGTGATTATGTTTTCCCTGACGATTTCTGATCAGTAGTGACGCAGTTTTCACTGACCATTCCATACGTCAACGATGGCTCTATTTTATCTATTGATTTCATTTGTGAATCGTGAGTTAATTTTTGTTGTCGATTCAATCCGTCAACCGTAACTCAATTTTCAAAGATGATTTCTCGTTCTACAGTGACTCAATTTTCGCTGACGATTTCTGGATCAGCATTGGCTTTGTGTTTTTGACAATTCCATGCGTTAGCCATGAATCTATTTTTGCTATCGATTTCATGCGTAGGTCCTGCTGTCGATTCCACACGTCAGGTGTCACTCATATTTCAGTTGTGATTTCAAGCTCTCCAGCTATTATGTTTTTGCTGACGATTTGTGGTCACTAGTGACGCGGTTTTCACTAACGATTCCATGCGTCAACGATAAATCTTTTTTCTCTATTGTTTTCATTTGTAAATCACGGATTAGTATTCGTTGTCGATTCCATCCATCAGCCGTGACTCAATTTTCAAAGATGATTTCTCGTTCTACAGCTATTCAGTTTTCGCTGACGATTTCTAGATCAGCATTGGCTTAGTGTTTTTAACAATTCCGTGAGTTAGCCATGAATCTATTTTTGCTATCAATTTGATGCGTAGGTCGTGCTGTCGATTCCACACGTCAGGTGTCACTCATATTTTAGTTGTGATTTCAAGCTCTCCAGCGATTATGTTTTCGCTGACGATTTATGGTCAGTAGTGACGCAGTTTTCACTAACGATTGCATGCATCAACGATGCCTCTGTTTTCCCTATTAATTTCAATTGTGAATCGTGGATTAGTATTCTTGTCGATTCAATCCATTAGCCGTGACTCAATTTTCAAAGATCATTTCTCGTTGTACAGTGACTCTTTTTTCTCAATTGATTTCATTTTTGAATGGTGGATTAGATTCGTTGTCGATTCAATCCGTCAGCCGTGACTCAATGTTAAAACTTTATTTCTCGTTCTACGGTGACTAAGTTTTCGCTGACGATTTCTGGATCAGCATTGGCTTAGTGTTTTTAACAATTCCATGCGTTAGCCATTAATCTATTTTTCCTATCAATTTCATGTGTAGGTCATGCTGTCGATTCCACACATAAGCTGCCACTCAGATTTCAGTTGTGTTTTCAAGGTCTCCAGCGATTATGTTTTCGCTGACGATTTATGGTCAGTAGTGACGCAGTTTTCACTGACGATTCCATGCGTCCACGATGCCTCTGTTTTCCCTATTGATTTCAATTGTGAATCGTGGATTAGTATTCTTGTCGATTCAATCCGTCAGTGGTGACTCAATTTTAAAAGTTTATTTCTTGTTCTACGGGGACTCAGTTTTCGCTGACGATTTCTAGATCAGCATTGGCTTAGTGTTTTTGACAATTCCATGTGTTAGCCATGAATCTATTTTTGCTATCGATTTGATGCGTAGGTCGTGCTGTCGATTCCACACGTGAGCTATCACTCAGATTTCAATTGTGTTTTCAAGGTCTCCAGCGATTACGTTTTCCCTGATGATTTATGGTCAGTAGTGATGCAGTTTTCACTAACGATTCCATGCGTCAACGATGCCTTTGTTTTCCCTATTGCTTTTAAATGTGAATTGTGGATTAGTATTCGTTGTCAATTCAATCTGTTAGTCGTGACTCAATTTTAAAAGATGATTTCTTGTTGTACAGTGACTCAATTTTCGCTGACGATAATTCCATGCGTTAGCCATGAATTTCTTTTTGCTATTGATTTCATGCGTAGGTCGTGCTGTCGATTCCACAAGTGAGCAGTCACTCAGATTTTAGTTGTGATTTCAAGCTCTCCAAGGATTATGTTTTTGCTGACGATTTCTGGTCAGTAATGACGCAGTTTTCACTGACCATTCCATGCGTCAACGATGCCTTTTTCCCTATTGATTTCAATTGTGAATCGTGAATTAGTATTCGTTGTCGATTCCATCCGTCAGCCGTGACTTAATTTTCAAAGTTGATTTCTCGTTCTATAGTGACTCAGTTATGGCTTGTTGTAACCCATTTTCGGGTCCCCATAAAAAATATAAAATATATATATATATATATATAGCTAAAAGAGGTTAGAAAAATAACAGAAGGCAGAAGCGCTCAGAAAATGGTCGGAAAATTGGTCAATGAGGTTAAAAATACAAAGATTGGATTTTTGACAGTATATTCTTGAAGGAGGAGAGCCCTGTTGAGAAGGAAAATTTGAAATTTGAGGAGAAAAGCACAAATTTGGATGTTTATGGACTTACTTGGATTTTGAAATGAATTTATAGGGGATTTGATTGCCAGAAAAATTGATTTTTAAGTCAATTTGGGCTTTAATTAGAAGAAATTTAAGTTCTGGGGCCAAAATATATTTTTTAGGAATTTATTAGGTCAAATCAGGGGCTTAATTGCATAAATATTGAAGTTTAAGGGCCAATTGGGGACTTAATTGAGAAAATCCGGAACCAGGGACCAAATTGGAAGAGGCGCATAAATGGAGGAGCTGCAATTATTCGGTTCAGGGGCCTAATTGAAGAATTTGCAGGTTTATTAATCAATTGAGGGCTCAATTGCATAAATCAGAGGCCAAGGACTAAAGTGAAAAACGCGGCCAACAAGAGGGGCAGAGACCGAAATTGGCAGGGACACAATTGAAATAAACAAAAGATAATTGAGGGCTGATTTGAAATTTGGCACGTTCTGGCGCCATTTTTAATTGAAACGGCGCGTTTTATCCAAAACGACGCCGTTTCATACATAAAAAAAATAAAAAAGGGGACCGAACGGTACCGTTTTGAACGGCATTGTTCCCCTTTCTTCTTCCTCCCTGGACGCGAAGCAGAAGAAGGAAGAAAAATGGTTTTTCTTCTTTAAACCAGCTCTCTCTCCTCAAGGCCACCAACCCGAAGCCCCACACTCTAGACCACCGACCGAAGCCACTGGCCGACCGGCCGCTCGCCCTGCCGAAAGCAAGGAGCGGCGCTTTGCTGTCGCGGGTGGTGGCCGACCAGCCGCTGGGAAACCCGCTCCTCAGGCGCACTAATGAAGGGCCCAGCGCCCTTTCGCTCCTATAAATATAGAACAAAAATACACTAAAAAAAAGAGGAAAGAGGGAGAGAATTCGAAGAAAGAAAAAAACCGAAGAGAGAGAAAAGGAGAGAAAATCAACCGAAACAGAGGAGAGAGACACTAAAAACTCAACACTGAGAGGAAGGAAAGCTAGAAACCGCAAGGGAACGTAGAAAATGAAAGCACAGCAAGGAACCGGAAAGAACGTCGTTGAACCATGGGAGACAGTAGCACCACTTGGAGCTGCCGTTGGAACCACAGCGCCGCTTGACACCGCCACCGGCCTCCACCGCAGCACCGCCAGCAAAGCCGACAGACCAGTGACGCACCGCCCCCTCCGCGCCAGGTAACCCTTCTTCTCCCTCATTCTTGCGTTTTTTTTTTCTCTGCATGCAGGGCGGGGGGGAAATAATTATCCCCGCCTGTTTTGGTTGCTGGGCCAGGCGGATCCTGGCCCAGCCTTGCCTTCTAGGCCGGGCCTGGCCCAGAAGGGGATATTAGTTTTTTTTTGGCCGAGATCGGCCCAATCCATTTTGGGCCGAAATCGGCCCAACACTTTTGGGCTGAGTCCGGCCCAGCCCGATTTAATATTATATATTATATATATTATATTTTGTATTATATATATATATATATATATATATATAAATTTAAGAAAAAATTCAAAAACATTATTTCCAAAATATGTGATTTTGTTGTAATTTTATTACTATATTTTGATCAATATCGGTTTGTATTTTTATACTGTAAAGATACAAATCCGATATTAAAATATCCGGTTTTCGTCAAGACATAAAAAAAATAATAAAATAAATTAAAAATATTTTGTTTTCATGCATACGGCCTAGTCTCTCCAATATATATATATATATATATATATATATATATATATATATATATATATATATATATATATATATATATATAACATCATATTTTCACACAACAAAGGAAATTTCAAAAACAATATATGTATTAGCATGCATTTTGGCTTTAATAACCAGTTTATTCAAGCCATGAGAACTAGGCACATTTCAAAAATTCTAAAAAATCTTTTTGTTTTATTTTAGTATATGGGGTTACGAATTTATACGTAAAACGTATTTCTTGATATTAAAAATATGTTTTTTTACATAGACGTTAGAACGGTTAGGTTTTACCCGATAAGATAAGGACCTCCTTATTGAGGAGGACTTTTCTTGAACCATCAACGGACCAACAACTAGAAATACAATAACACCTTAGCTTTTTATCAGACAATCAAACAATGCAGCTTACCTTAGGTAAGGCGTATTTGGGGTGCTAATACCTTCCTTTTACGCAACCAGTCCCCGTGCCCGATCTTTGAGACCAGTTAGGGTTCCTAGTGACCAAAATACTAGGTGGCGACTCCCATTCCATTTTTTTCACTGCTAAGAGACAAAGAATTCCTTGTCTCCCTATATTTACCAGATATATATACCCCCCATACACATTTGAGGGTGGACGATCGCCGCGACGTCAGTCACGCGCGACAGAATGGCGACTCCACTGAGGACCTTGTGGACTAAGCTTTGTTTTTGTCTGATTTGTTTTTGTTTTTGTGTGTTTGTTGTTAAATATAGAACTGTCTCATGCGTATATGCTTTAAATATTTTACATATATTTTACACATATTGTTCATGCATTATATAGAACTGTCTCATGCATCACATTACTTTGATTATTGAGAGCACACAAACTTTAAGTTAAGTGGGGGACTAGCAGCTTACCTTACGACTGTTAGTCAAGGTTTAAGTTTGTGTAAACCCCAACTCTTTGCTGAGTGCTTAGACTGGCAATAGTTGGTACATGTGTCATCTCATTGCCTACAAGCCCCCATATTACCTCCATGAGGGCAATCACTGGGACAGCAAGAGACCCTTTTTAGAGACCGAATAGCCAACCTACCCTCGTCAAGCATAAAAGATTTAGAACCGGCTATAGGGTGTATGCTCCACAAAGTACATTTTGCATAAAACTACCTAAACCATAAAAGCATTTGGTTTTCAGGTCTTTTGAAACGATAAGATGGCCATCATTACCAAATTTACTACTGTGGAATATGGACAGAATTCTGAATTGTCACAACTATCAGAGGGAGATTGCTCTAGATATGATGCAAGGAAGCTTCCAGTAGTTAAAGACCTGAATTGCGTAGTATATGAGATGAAGAGAATATTGGGCCATAGTTAGAACATTGATGAGGTGGCATTTTTCGGGAAGTATGGGCGATTGTTGGAAATTGCAAAGATAGAAGTATTGAACCCAGCAATCAAAGCCTTGATTAACTTTTGGGATCCCGATTACAGATGCTTTTCCTTTGGAAATGTGGATTTGTGTCCCACTATAGAGGAGTATGGAATGTTGACGCAGTTTCCCAAACGCCTGCACCGGGTTTATTTTCCTTTGAGAAATGACAAGGTGATTCCTGAGTTGTCAAAATTATTGAAGATTCCACATCTGAGCAGATTTTTAGAGAAGAATGGCAGCGGTTTAAAGTGGAAATTTCTGGAAGTTGAATTAGAAAGGAAAAAAGAGCAATACGTCTCAATGCTAGAAAGAGACAGGTTAATCGCTCTGGGGATCTATGGTCTCGTGTTATTTCCAAGCTTAAAAGGGGTTATAAGTCTAGAAGCTGCTGCTGCATTCATGGAATATGAAAATACTCATGTCAACCCTACAACTGCCATATTAGCTGAGACCTTGCTGACCCTCAACCATTTTAGAAAGACGGGGAAAGGCGCAGTAAGATGTTGTACTCAGTTATTATACATCTGGATGGTAAGCCATGTTGAAACCAAGAAACCGATCTTTAATAATTTTTGGTGGTTTAACCAAAAACCCTTGAAGATAGTGGAGGAAGAAGAATGGGGAATCCTGGGTGATCAAGGTTGGATGAAAAAACTGCAAGAGTTACCTAGTAGCAGCTTTAGTTGGAAGGCCCCTTGGGTTAAATCAGTTGATGTCATAGTAAGTTGTGGACAAAAATGCTGGGTACCTTTAATTGGGATCACAGGTTATGTCAGCTATGCTTCGGCTCTGGTGATAAGACAATTAGGTGGCATACAACACATCCCAAGAACTGTGGGACTTGCTGAATTTTTTGGGGTTTTCAAGGATCAATCCGCGAGAGAAGTTCTTGAAACCATCAAACAAGATTGGTGCCATTTGACTGTAATTCAAAAGGAGTCGGAAAGTTTGAGAGACCCTAGCTCAAGTGAAGGATATGAAAGGTGGAGGAATTTGACCCCGATTACCGCTCCGAAAAAGCCATGTCCTGAAGATGGGCCTTCACGAATTGAAGGAGGGTCATTGAAAAGAAAAAAGGTTAGTAATGAGGAAGACTTTATGGAGCAATTAGAAAGGCTCCAAATAGAATTGGGAAAGAGTAAGGGAGATAAAGCAGCATTAGAAATGATGATGATGAAAGGAGATAAAAGCAGAGTGTTTCTAAACGAACAGCTCGAATCCAGAGATGCGAAAATAGGGATGTTGGAGTTGCAATTGAGCAAAGGAAAGGCCATAATAGAAGAGTCCGAGAAAGAAAGAGGAAGACTGATTTTGGATTGGATGCAAAGCAGCTCTGAATTGGAAGCGTTGAAAGTCGACTTCAACGGCTATCAAGAGAATGTCGAGGACAAATTCTTGCATGTTCAAGCAGAGTTGTTGGACCGAATTGAGAAGTATGATGAGTTAAACAAGAAATATATGACGAGAGAAAGTCGTCTAGCTGAATTGCAAGAGTTTGAAAGAAAGGGGAATGAAGAGGAGGTTTTGAAGGTAGATTTGGTAGCCAAGAAAATTGAAATTAGAACGCTGAAGGTGAAGTTTGACAAAGAACAAGAAAAGGTGAAACAGTTGACCAAAAAGTTGGAAGTTTCAGAAAAACATAAAGAACAGATCGACACCAACAACAATACCTTGAATCGGAACAACATGTTGCTTATAGAGAAGATGGCCAAAGTAGATGAGCAAATGGATGAAGCTACCATTCACGCACGGATTATTAGAGCCAATGCTCGAAGGGTGGGAAGGGACATCTTTCGTTATCGACAAAGCTTGGCTGATACAGATGCCTTCTTAGAGAAAATTGAGAATCGAGGCCTCGCTTTCCTACCAGTGGCTAGAGATATGGATGAAGAGGAAGATTGATGCATTTTTCTTTTTATTATTTTGTACCCTCTTTTCAAGAGATGTATTAGCCAATATTAATGAAAAGGGGCTTTGACCCTCTTTTGTAAAAAAAAAATATATAAGCCTACCAAAGCAGCAACTTGAGCAGCACTACTCCTGATAAGGAATGCGACAACAAGAGTCCATGCCCATTACACAAGAGGAATGTTGGCCATCGATAGTTTTTTTGAAAAAAAAAACAAACTCATATTACATATGCATTCATACATTGTTTCTTTATCATACATTCATTTACATTTTTCCATGCATCCCAGACCGTGAAATATAGGTCCCACATCCAAAATCCACAACACCAGGTCTAGAGCGAGAATGGAGAACGAAGAGAGAGCTCACTTAGAGTCACATTATCAGACCGAGTTGGAGTCCGTAAAAAATGAAGTTTCTCGGCTAACCGACTTACTGGAGCAGCTTCTAAGAGCTAAGAATGGGGAGGGAACATCAGCACAACAGCTTGAAGGAGCGCCAGTAGCTCACATCCCTCAAGCATCTCAAAACCAGGGGGCAAACTCGGCCAATGAACAACATTTTGTGCCTATCACCCCTATCCAGCCAACTCACGCTCCAATCACTGTGCACTTAACAATGGAGGGAGTCCCGGATAATAGGTCTCCCAGTTTGATAGACCAAGACAAGCTATTTGCTCTGGAAAAAAGATTAAGGGCAGTTGAGGGTAATGACTGGTTTGACCCTATGCGAGCAGCCGAAGTATGTTTGGTACCAAACATCATGGTACCAAAAGATTTTCGGATACCAGAATTCATTAAGTATACCGGTTTGGAATGCCCAAACACTCACCTTCGATCCTACTGCAACAAAATGGTGGAAGTAATCCGTGATGATAAATTGCTAATCTATTTCTTTCAAGATAGCCTAGCAGGATCCGCTTTAAGCTGGTACATGAGGTTAGACAACATCAGGATCAAGAGCTGGAGAGATTTGGTGGAGGCTTTCCTTAAACAGTACAAGTTTAACCTGCAAATTGCTCCAGATTGGACAAGTCTAATGGCAATGGAGAAGAGGAGCCAAGAGTCAGTAAGGGCCTATGCACAAAGGTGGAGGGATGAGGCAATGCATGTCCAACCCTCTTTGATAGAAACAGAGATGGTGAGCTTGTTTGCTAAATACCTTCAAGGCACCTTATTATGAGCACCTAATGGGTAGTTCCTCTCAACATTTCTATGATGCGGTACGCATAGCTGAAAGGATAGAGCAAGGGATTAAAGCCGGGTGTATAGCGGTGCCGGTGGAAAAGAAGGGTTTTATTGGAAGAAAGAGAGAAGGCGATATTAACAACTTGGAAGGCGGGTATAAGGGCAAGAAAGTAGATTCCCACAATCCACAAGTACCTACCTCTCAATTCTCACACATGAACTTTAACCAACCTTTTTCCCCTAATCGAACAAATAACCAGTCAAACAACCAAAATCACTACCAAAGACCCTATATAAGATACACTTCAGAACAACTACCGCCACTACCCATGCCTTTGAAGGACTTGTACACCAAACTATTGAGCATTGGGCACATTGCTCCTATCCCTACACTACCATTACAACCACCATTCCCAATTTGGTACAAGCCCGAGTTGACTTGTGAGTACCATGCGGGTAATCCCGGGCATGGGATTGAAACCTGTTACGCTTTCAAGAAAAGATTGTTGGAGCTTATTAAGATAGGATGGGTATCCTTTGAAGACAAGCCCAATATTAATTCAAACCCGTTGCCTAAACATGCCTCAAGTAGTAGTGGAATAGGCATGATAGAAGTTGGAAATCAATGCAAGGTGTTGAAGGTGTCTATGGAAAAGATGTACGACATGTTAGTACGATCAGGATTTCTAGAGGCAAATGTGGAAAGCCATCCGGCGGGAGGTGGTTATTGTGAGTTCCATGGAAGAGATGGACACCATATTGAGGATTGCATCGAGTTTTGTGAAATGATTGCAAAAATGTTAAAAATGGGGCAATTGAGAATTGAACCCATGGAGAGCAGGGGTGAGGTGAGTATGATGGAAGGTCAGGATGAGATGGCAGGAGTATGCAGGATCCAACAAACAGCTAATGGGCCCCCAAAGCTAATCTTGGTTAAATCATCCTACACAAAAGGGAATCACAACGCCATGCCTTATAATTATGGTTATGCCTCCAACGTTCGAGCTCCTTTTCCTTTGTTCCAGACTGAGATAAGTGGTTTGACCAGGAGTGGTCGTTGCTTTACGCCTGAGGAGTTGAGGAAGGAAAAGGGTAAAGAAGTGGTAGATCTGGACAAAGCACTAGAAGTTAATAAGCCGGTAACGGAAGAGGAGTCGAATGAATTCTTGAAGTTGATCAAGCATAGCGAATATTGCATAGTAGATCAACTAAAGAAGACTCCAGCTAGGATCTCCCTTATGTCTTTGATACTCAGCTCTGAGCCGCATCGAAACGCCTTGCAAAAGGTATTGAATGAGGCATATGTACCCCAAGACATTGAACATAAAACCATGGAGCATCTAGTGGGGAGGATCCATGCAACTAATTACCTATACTTCACGGCTGATGAGCTTGATGCTGAAGGTACCGGACATAACAAGCCTTTATACATTACGGTTAGGTGCAAGTACTGCCTCATAGGAAAAGTACTTATTGATAATGGCTCGGCCCTTAACGTGTTGCCAAAGCACATTCTGGAAGAAATGCCTATCGATGAATCCCATATAAAGCTGAGTACTATGATGGCCAGAGCGTATGATGGCTCACCTAGGCCAATAATTGGGACTTTAGAAGTGGAGCTATATGTGGGACCACAAATGTTCCTAGTAACACTTCAGGTTATGGATATCCACCCTTCCTATAGTATGTTGTTAGGAAGACCTTGGATTCATGCAGCGGGGGCAGTAGCTTCGTCATTGCACCAATGCCTGAAGTATATCATGAATGGGATGTTGGTAACTGTCAAGGCCGAGGAGACAGTATCCATGATAAAGAATGTGGTTGTGCCTTTTATCGAAGCAGATGATTGCAAGGATAACAATATCCATGCCTTTGAGATTGTGAACACTGATTGGGTGCCGGAGAACACAGTGCTAAGAAGGCCAAGGATCTCAGAAGCAGCAAGGATGGCAAGTCTATGCTTTTTGGACCGCGGGATCCCATTTCAGTATAACCTTATTATCGGGATACCAGGAGGGGTTAATCCGGCAAGGATGAAAAGTGCTGCTTAAAGATTTGGGTTAGGGTATCAACCTAACCAAGAGGATTATCGGTGGGCTGCTGGTCGGAGAAGGGCAAGAAGGATGGCTAGAATTAAAGGAAGAGAGCCTGAGGAAGAAAAGCTAGAAATCCCTCCCCTTAGCGTGTCATTCCCAAAAGCCACATACATAATGCAACATGATAAAGGAGCCGAAAGCCTTGGTCAAGAACTGTCAAACATGGGCATAAATACCTTGGGGGAAAACAAGGTAGAAGAAGATGACATGAAGACAGTAGCAAGAAAGGGAGATGAAGCACTCCCGCAACTGACGGTCTACACCATAGAAGAAGTCTCCGCCAAGACCTTTGTGCGCAAGTTGGCTCAGGACGAGAAGTTTCAGAACTGGGTGACCCAAGAAGCTCCAATGGTTTTCAAAATGTAAACCAACTTTGTTTGCCTTAACATGCTTTTGTCATTGCTTATGTTTGCTTTTATTTCCTCTAGTTGACAATCAAGGCTCATGATGTCAGCTAGATTTTATGTTTGTCATGGAGCCCACCTTTTCTTGAAATAAATTGTGAGATCATGCACTTTTCACAAATTGCCTTCTTTTTTTTATGCATTTACACCAAACACTTCCCGCTTTCAGGAATCCTGAAAGCGGATCTCCTACAACATCACATACATTCAGCATCAAGAATAAATGGCCAAACTTGAACGAACATGTGATAACTATGGAAGAAGAAGAGTGGGATGAAAGCAATATCAGTGAATTCACCAGGCTAGTAGAACAACAGGAACAGACTTGGAAACCTGCCGCAGAGGAACTCGAAACCATTAGTGTAGGCAGTGATCAGTTCAAGAAGGAGTTGAAAATAGGTACCCTAATTACTTCTGGACTAAGGACAAAAATGATCGCCCTATTATAGGAATATACAGATGTCTTTACTTGATCTTATGAAGATATGCCCGGTTTGGACACAAATATTGTAGTACACAAGATACCGTTGGAAGAAGGCTGTAAACCAGTCAAACAGAAGCTGAGGAGGGCCCACCCGGATATCTGGATCAAGGTTAAGGTAGAACTCGAGAAGCAATGGGATGCCAGCTTTCTAGAAGTAGTTAGATATCCACAATGGGTATCTAACATTGTTGTGGTGCCTAAGAAGGAGGGGAAGATTAGAGTGTGCGTGGATTTTCGGAATTTGAATAAAGCTAGTCCCAAGGATGATTTTCCTCTACCACACATAGATGTTTTAGTGGACAACGCTGCCCGGAGTTCCACATATTCCTTTATGGATGGTTTTTCAGGATACAATCAGATAAAAATAGCTCCGGAGGATAAGGCGAAAACAACTTTCGTCACACCTTGGGGGACGTTCTGCTACAAGGTTATGCCATTTGGATTAAAGAATGCAGGAGCAACCTATCAAAGAGCAATGGTGACTTTGTTCCACGACATGATGCACAAGGAAATTGAGGTGTATGTAGACGACATGATTGCCAAGTCTAAAAGGGGAGAGGATCATGTTGAAGTTTTGAGGAAGTTGTTTGAGAGGTTGAGGAAGTATGAATTAAGGCTCAATCCTGCAAAATGTTCATTCAGAGTAAACTGTTAGGATTTGTGGTAAGTGATAGAGGTATAGAGGTGGATCCGGATAAAATAAGGGTCATCCAAGCTATGTCATCCCCTAAGACGGAGAAAGAAGTAAGAGGATTCTTGGAAAGGTTAAACTACATTGCTCGGTTTATAGCTCAGCTAACAACGACGTGTGAACCTATATTCCGACTACTAAGGAAAAAGAATCCTGGAACCTGGAATGAGGAGTGTGAGGAGGCATTCAATAAAATCAAGCATTATTTACAAAATCCACCTTTACTGGTTCCTCCGGTATCAGGAAAACCTCTAATATTATATCTAACAGTAACTGAAGCAGCCATGGGATGTGTATTGGGTCAGCATGATGAAACCGGAAGGAAGGAAAGAGCTATTTATTACTTAAGTAAGAAATTCACTGAATGTGAGTCTAGATACATGGATATAGAAAGGCTTTGTTGTGCGTTGGTGTGGGCGGCAAAGAGGTTGCGACATTATATGTTATACTATACCACTTGGTTGATTTCAAAAGTGGATCCTCTGAGGTATATTTGTAACAAGCCCTTTCTCTCAAGTCGAATTGCAAGGTGGCAAGTTTTATTAGCAGAATATGACATAGTATATATGACAAGGAAAGCCGTAAAAGGAAGTGCAATCGCGGACCATCTGGCCGATAATGCTGTTGAAGATTACGAACCTTTGGATTTTGACTTCCCCGATGAAGATATATTGTCAATAGAGAAAGAAGAAGAGAAGACAGATTGGTGGACGATGTTTTTTGACGGTGCAGTAAATGTATATGGTAACGGGGCCGGTGCGGTAATAATCTCTCCTGATAAGAAACAGTATCCAGTTTCGGTTAAACTGCATTTCGAGTGCACCAACAATACAGCTGAGTATGAAGCTTGTATCCTCGGTTTAGAAGCGGCATTAGAGTTGAAGATAAAGAAGTTAGATGTATATGGAGATTCAATGTTGATTATTTGTCAGGTTAAAGGGGAATGGCAGACCAAGGAGGAAAAGTTAGGGCCGTACCAGGAATACCTATCCACGCTAGCAAAGAAATTTGAAGAAATTAGATTCACCCATCTGGGAAGGGAGGGGAACCATTTTGCGGATGCTTTGGCCACGCTAGCTGCTATGACTACCATTGATCTCAAGTGCAAGGTACAACCGGTACACATTGACATTAGAAATGACCCAGCTCACTGTTGCTTAGTTGAAGGAGAGATAGACGGACACCCTTGGTATTATGATATCAAGAACCTTGCGCAAAATCATGAATATCCGGTGGGAGCTTCCAAAACGGATAAGAAAACCTTGAGAAGGTTGGCTATAGACTTCTATTTAGATGGAGAGATTTTATACAAAAGATCATTTGATGGAACCCTGCTAAGGTGTTTGAATGAGGCAGATGCTAGAAAGGCATTACGGGAGGTCCATGAGGGGATTTGCTCAACCCATGCTAGCGGGCATATGATAGCGAGGAAAATCCAAAGGGCTGGTTATTTTTGGATGACACTAGAGAAAGACTGTATCGACTATGTCAGGAAATGTCATAAATGTCAAGTTTACAGTGACAAGGTCAATATGCCACCAGCTCCTCTATTTAATCTAATATCCCCTTGGCCATTTGCAATGTGGGGAATTGACGTGATCGGTCCTGTTAACCCAAAAGCTAGCAATGGTCATAGATTCATCCTTGTAGCTATTGACTACTTCACAAAATGGGTGGAAGCTAGTTCATATGCCCACGTAACACAGAACGTAGTGAAGAGGTTTATAGAGAAGGACTTGATTTGTCGATATGGTCCTCCGGAAAAGATAGTGACAGATAATGCACAGAATTTCAATGGCAAAATGATAGCGGAGCTGTGTACTAAATGGAAAATCAAGCATTCGAATTCTTCACCATACCGACCAAAGATGAATGGCGCAGTAGAAGCAGCCAACAAGAACATCAAGAAGATTATTCAGAAAATGGTAGTCACATATAGAGATTGGCATGAGATGTTGTCATTCGCTCTTCATGCATACCGCACTATAGTCAGGACCTCGACAGGGACTACCCCATATTCTCTGGTATACAGTATGGAAGCAGTGATGCCTTTGGAAGTAGAAATCCCGTCGTTAAGAGTGTTGATGGACTCCGGATTAGAAGAGGCCGAGTGGGCCAAAGTGAGACATGAGCAACTGAACCTGATCAGTGAAAAGAGGATGGCTGCAATATGTCATCACCAACTTTACCAGAAACGAATGGCCAAGGCATATGATAAGAAGGTTAGACCGCGATTGTTTCGAGAAGGGGATCTGGTATTGAAGAAAATATTGTCGTTACCCGGAGACGATCAAAGCAAATAGGCACCAAATTATGAGGGTCCTTATTTAGTAACGAAGGCATTCTCAGGAGGAGCACTGAAGTTAGCCAGAAATGGAGAAGACCTAGCTCGACCTGTGAATTCTGACTCTGTAAAAAGATATTATGCTTGATGTAGGCTTCTAAATCAATAAAGCAAAGTTTGGCCATTGACTTCTTTCTCTTTTGCATTGATCTCACAACAATCATTTTTGCATTAATCCCAATAGTGCATGTCTTGTTGTTATCGCACCTAAAGAGTTTAGCATCGGCTGAACGAATTTCTTCTCTATACAAAAGCCCAGACTAGGATCACACCCCTACACTGGGGGCAATACGAGATGTTTTTATGAAAAGTCTTACGTGTTTCAAATCAGATGGAAGCCTATAGATTTGAAAACCAAGCTAAAGCATTTGACAAAAGCATGACAAAGAGGCAATGACAAGTCATACATTTTGGGAAAAGGACTACTTGAAGAAAGTCAGAGACTTCTTCTCCAAGAATATGATAGGAGGCAACACGAGAGATGAATCCAGCATACGACTTCAAAAGCAAGCTCATGTTAAGAGGGAGTCTCATGAACTAGAAGAAGAGGATGGTGCCTATGTTTCAAAACCAGGTACGAATGCATGCATGCATTTAATCATAAATCATTGCATATATGTTTTTTTTTGGATCGTTACAGGAGGAGACCTTAGTGCATTCCAAACAAGATTGTGGACGAAGAAAGAATCATTGAGTTGATTCTAGAATAACGAGAAGAGAAGATAATAATTTTCAAACCCTGCCATCAGGAAGAACGCCATCGAGCAATCGGTAAAAGGGAATCGCCAGATGGGATTCCAGGTTGACCGATTTACAAAATAGATTTTTTGGTTTTTGATTAAAGGAGATCGCCAGAAGGGATCTCATTATTTCATCTTTGAATAAAAGGGAATCGCCAGATGGGATTCCAAGTTGAATAAAGGAGATCGCCAGAAGGGATCTCGTATTTCGCTATTTGGAGGTCGCTAGATGGTACCTCATATTTCATGTTGGTTAAAAGGAATCGCCAGATGGGATTCCAAGTTGATTAAAGGAGATCGCCAGAAGGGATCCTGTATTTCGATATTCATCAAAGGAGGTCGCCAGATGGGACCTCATATTTCATGTTGGTTAAAAGGAATCGCCAGATGGGATTCCAAGTTGATTAAAGGAGATCGCCAGAAGGGATCTCTTGTTTCGCTATTTGGAGGTCGCTAGATGGGACCTTGTATTACATGTTGAATAAAAGGAATCGCCAGATGGGATTCCAAGTCGAAGGAGGTCGCCAGAAGGGATCTCATATTTTGCTATTTGGAGGTCGCCAGATGGGACCTCATATTTCGTTTGAATAAAAGGAATCGCCAGATGGGATTCCAAGTTGAAGGAGATCGCCAGATGGGACCTCATATTTTGTTTGAATAAAAGGAATCGCCAGATGGGATTCCAAGTTGAAGGAGATCGCTAGAAGGGATCTCGTATTTCGCTATTTGGAGGTCGCCAGATGGGACCTCATATTTCGTTTAAATAAAAGGAATCACCAGATGGGATTCCAAGTTGAAGGAGATCGCCAGAAGGGATCTCGTATTTCACTATTTGGAGATCGCCAGATGGGACCTCATATTTCGTTTGAATAAAAGGAATCGCCAGATGGGATTCCAAGTTGAAGGAGATCGCCAGAAGGGATCTCGTATTTCGCTATTTGGAGGTCGCCAGATGGGACCTCATTTTTTTTTCATATTGGATTCGCCAGATGGGATTCCAAGTTGATTAAAGGAGATCGCCGGAAGGGATCTCGTGTTTCGCTATTTGGAGGTCGCCAGATGGGACCTCGTTTTTCATGTTGATTAAAAAAAAAAAGGGAATCGCCAGATGGGATTCCAAGTTGATTAAAGGAGATCACCAAAAGGGATCTCGTATTTCGACATTCATCCAAGGAGGTCGCCAGAAGGGACCTCATATTTCAACATTGGTTACAAGGAATCGCCAGATGGGATTCTAAGATTTTTTGTTAAAGGAGATCGCCAGAAGGGATCTCGTATTTCGATATTGGTTAAAGGAGGTCGCCAGATGGGACCTCATATTTCATGTTGGTTAAAAGGAATCACCAGATGGGATTCCAAGTTGAGATTGCTGTAAAAGACAAGTTTCAGATCAATCAAGCTTCAACCGGATCAGTTTCGGGAGTTTTGTTTTGGGTTTATCTTTATAAAACTTACTGTGCAAAACCCCTACTCCGTAAGCATTATAAAGAGGGGGCATCTATTGTAACCCATTTTCGGGTCCCCACAAAATATATATATATATATATATAGCCAAAGGAGGTTAGAAAAATAACAGGAGGCAGAAGCGCTCAGAAAATGGTCGGAAAATTGGTCAATGAGGTTAAAAATACAAAGATTGGATTTTTGACAGTATATTCTTGAAGGAGGAGAGCCCTGTTGAGAAGGAAAATTTGAAATTTGAGGAGAAAAGCCCAAATTTGGATGTTTATGGACTTAATTGGATTTTGAAATGAATTTATAGGGGATTTGATTGCCAGAAAAATTGATTTTTAAGTCAATTTGGGCTTTAATTAGAAGAAATTTAAGTTCTGGGGCTAAAATATATTTTTTAGGAATTTATTAGGTCAAATCAGGGGCTTAATTGCATAAATATTGAAGTTTAAGGGCCAATTGGGGACTTCATTGAGAAAATCCGGAACTAGGGACCAAATTGGAAGAGGCGCATAAATGGAGGGGCTGCAATTATTCGGTTCAGGGGCCTAATTGAAGAATTTGCAGGTTTATTAATCAATTGAGGGCTCAATTGCATAAATCAGAGGCCAAGGACTAAAGTGAAAAACGCGGCCAACAAGAGGGGCAGAGACCGAAATTGGCAGGGACACAATTGAAATAAACAAAAGATAATTGAGGGCTGATTTGAAATTTGGCATGTTCTGGCGCCATTTTTAATTGAAACGGCGCGTTTTATCCAAAACGACGCCGTTTCATACATAAAAAAAAAATAAGAAAGGGGACCGAACGGTACCGTTTTGAACGGCATTGTTCCCCTTTCTTCTTCCTCCCTGGACGCGATGCAGAAGAAGGAAGGAAAATGGTTTTTCTTCTTTAAACCAGCCTCTCTCTCCTCAAGGCCACCAACCCGAAGCCCCACACTCTGGACCACCGACCGAAGCCACTGGCCGACCGGCCGCTCGCCCTGCCGAAAGCAAGGGAGCGGTGCCTTGCTGTCGCAGGTGGTGGCCAACCAGCCGCCGCGAAACCCGCTCCCCAGGCGCACTAATGAAGGGTCCAGCGCCCTTTCGCTCCTATAAATATAGAACAAAAACACACTAAAAAAAAAGGAAAGAGGGAGAGAACCCGAAGAAAGAAAAAAACCGAAGAGAGAGAAGAGGAGAGAAAATCAACTGAAACAGAGGAGAGAGACACCGAAAACCCAACACTGAGAGGAAGGAAAGCTAGAAACCGCGAGGGAACGTAGAAAACGAAAGCACAGCAAGGAACTGGGAAGAACGTCGCTGAACCGTGGGAGACAGTAGCACCGCTTGGAGTGCCGTTGGAACCACAGCGCCGCTTGACACCGCCACCGGCCTCCACCGCAGCACCGCCAGCGAAGCCGACAGACCAGTGACGCACCGCTCCCTCTACGCCTGGTAACCCTTATTCTCCCTCATTCTTGCGTTTTATTTTTTTTTCTCTGCATGCAGAACGAATAGCGTTCTGCATGCAGGGGCGGGGGGAAAATAATTCCCCCCGCCCGTTTTGGTTGCTGGGCCAGGCGGATCCTGGCCCAACCTTGCCTTCTGGGTCAGGCCTGGCCCAGAAGGGGATATTAGTTTTTTTTTTAGCCGAGATCGGCCCAATCCATTTTGGGCCGAAATCGGCCCAACACTTTTGGGCTGAGTCTGGCCCAGTTAGTTGGGCCAGCCCGGCCCATCCCGATTTAATATTATATATTATATATATTATATTTTGTATTATATATATATATATATATATATATATATATTTAAGAAAAATTCAAAAAACTTATTTCCAAAATATGTGATTTTGTTGTAATTTTATTATTGTATTTTGATCAATATCGGTTTGTATTTTTATACTGTAAAGATACAAATCCGGTATTAAAATACCTGGTTTTCGTCAAGACATAAAAAAATAATAAAATAAATTAAAAATATTTTGTTTTCATGCATACGGCCTAGTCTCTCCAATATATATATATATATAAATATTATAACATCATATTTTCACACAACACAGGAAATTTCAAAAACAATATATGTATTAGCATGCATTTTGGCTTTAATAACCAATTTATTCAAGCCATGAGAACTAGGCCAATATTTTAAAAATTCTAAAAAATCTTTTTGTTTTATTTTAGTATATGGGGTTACGAATTTATACGTAAAACGTATTTCTTGATATTAAAAATATGTTTTTTTTACATAGACGTTAGAACGGTTAGGTTTTACCCGATAAGATAAGGACCTCCTTATTGAGGATGACTTTTCTTGAACCATCAACGGACCAACAACTAGAAATACAATAACACCTTAGCTTTTTATCAGACAATCAAACAATGTAGCTTACCTTAGGTAAGGCGTATTTGGGGTGCTAATACCTTCCCTTTACGCAACCAGTCCCCGTGCCCGATCTCTGAGACCAGTTAGGATTCCTAGTGACCAAAATACTAGGTGGCGACTCCCATTCCATTTTTTTCACTGTTAAGAGACAAAGAATTCCTTGTCTCCCTATATTTACCAGACACATTTGAGGGTGGACGATCACCGCGACGTCGCTCACGCGCGACATGGCTAACGATTTCTGGATCAACATTGGCTTAGTGTTTTTGACAATTCCATACATTAGCCATGAATCTATTTTTTCTATCGATTTGATGCGTAGGTGGTCCTATCGATTCCACACGTGATGTGTCACTCATATTTCAGTTGTGATTTCAAGCTCTCCAGCGATTATGTTTTCGCTGATGATTTATGGTCAGTAGTGACGCAGTTTTCACTAACGATTCCATGTGTCAACGATGCCTCTGTTTTCCCTATTGATTTTAGTTGTCAATTGTGGATTAGTATTCGTTTTCAATTCAATCTGTTAGCCGTGACTCAATTTTAAAAGATGATTTCTCGTTGTACAGGGACTCAATTTTTGCTGACGATTTCTGGATCAGAATTGGCATAGTGTTTTTGACAATTGCATGCGTTACCATGAATATATTTTTGCTATCGATTTCATGCGTATGTCGTGCTTTCAATTCCACAGGTGAGGTGTCACTCATATTTCAGTTCTGTTTTGAAGCTCTCCAGCGATTATGTAGTCGCTAACGATTTTTGGTCAGTAGTGACGCAGTTTTCACTAACGATTCCGTGCATCAAGGATAGCTCTGTTTTATCTATTGATTTCATTTGTAAATCATGAATTAGTATTCGTTGTCGATTCCATCCATCAGCCGTGACTCAATTTTCGAAGTTGATTTCTCGTTCTACAGGGACTCAGTTATGGCTGACGATTTCTGGATCAACATTGGCATAGTGTTTTTTACAATTCCATGCGTGAGCCATGAATCTATTTTTGCTATTGATTTGACGCGTCGGTCGTGCTATCAATTCCACACGTGAGGTGTCACTCATATTTAAGTTGTTATTTCAAGCTCTCCAGCGATTATGTTTTCGGTGACAATTTATAGTCAGTAGTGACGCAGTTTTCACTGACGATTCCATGCATCAACGATGACTCTGTTTTCCCTATTTATTTCATTTGTGAATCGTGGATTAGTATTCGGTGTCGATTCCATCCGTCAGTCGTGACTCAATTTTCAAAGTTGATTTCTCGTTCTACAGTGACTCAGTTATGGCTGACGATTTTTGGATCAGCATTGGCATAGTGTTTTTGACAATTCCATGCGTGAGCCATAAATCTATTTTTGCTATCGATTTGATGTGTAGGTCGTGCTGTCAATTCCACACATGAGCTGTCACTCAGATTTCAGTTGTGATTTCAAGCTCTTCAGAGATTATATTTTCGGTGACGATTTATGGTCAGTAGTGACGCAGTTTTCACTAACGATTGCAAGCGTCAACGATGACTCTTTTTTCTCTACTGATTTCATTTGTGAATCGTGGATTCGTATTCGTTGTCAATTCCATCCGTCAGCCGTGACTCAATTTTCAAAGTTGATTTTTCATTCTCCAGCGACCCAGTTTTCAATGACGATTTCTGGATCAACATTGGCTTAGTGTTTTTGACAATTCCATGCGTTAGCCATGAATCTATTTTTGCTATAGATTTCACGCGTAGGTTGTGCTATCGATTCCGCACGTGAGCTGTCACTCAGATTTCAGTTGTGATTTCAAGCTCTCCAGCGATTATGTTTTAGCTGACGATTTATGGTCAGTAGTGACGCAGTTTTCACTAACGATTGCAAGCGTCAACGATGACTCTTTTTTCTCTACTGATTTCATTTGTGAATCGTGGATTCGTATTCATTGTTGATTCCATCCATTAGTCGTGACTCAATTTTCAAAGTTGATTTCTCGTTCTCCAGCGACCCAGTTTTCGATGATGATTTCTGGATCAGCATTGGCTTAGTGTTTTTGACAATTCCATGCGTTAGCCATGAATCTATTTTTGCTATAGATTTCACGCGTCGGTTGTGCTATCGATTCCACACGTGAGCTGTCACTCAGATTTCAGTTGTGATTTCAAGCTCTCCAGCGATTATGTTTTCGCTGACGATTTATGGCCAGTAGTGACGCAGTTTGCACTGATGATTCCATGCGTCAACGATGACTCTTTTTTCTCTACTGATTTCATTTGTGAATCGTGGATTAGTATTCGTTGTCGATTCCATCCGTCAGCCGTGACTCAATTTTCGAAGTTGATTTCTCGTTCTACAGTGACTCAGTTATGGCTGACGATTTCTAGATCAGCATTGGCATAGTGTTTTTGACAATTCCATGCGTGAGCCATGAATCAATTTTTGCTATCGATTTGATGCGTAGGTCGTGCTAACGATTCCACACGTGAGGTGTCACTCATATTTCAGTTGTGATTTCAAGCTTTCCAGCGATTATGTTTCCGCTGACGATTTCTGGTTAGTAGTGACGCAGTTTTCACTGACGATTCCAAGCGTCAACAATGATCCTTTTTCTCTATTGATTTCATTTGTGAATTGTGGATTAGTATTCGTTGGCGATTCCATCCGTTAGCCATGATTCAATTTTGAAAAATGATTTCTCGTTCTGCAGCGACTGTTTTCGCTGACGATTTCTGGATCAGCATTGGCTTAGTGTTTTTGACAATTCCATGCGTTAGCCATGAATCTATTTTTGCTATCGATTTTGTGCGTAGATCGTGCTGTCGATTCCACAAATGAGCAGTCACTCAGATTTTAGTTGTGATTTCAAGCTCTCCAAGGATTATGTTTTCGCTGATGATTTATGGTCAGTAGTGACGCAGTTTTCACTGACGACTCCATGCGTCAACGATAACTCTGTTTTCCCTATTGATTTCATTTGTGAATCGTGAATTAGTATTCGTTGTCGATTCAGTCTGTCAGCCGTGACTCAATTTTCAAAGATAATTTCTCGTTTTACAGTGACTTAATTTTCGCTGACGATTTCTGGATCAGCATTGGCATAGTGTTTTTGACAATTCCATGCCTTAGCCATGAATCTATTTTTGCTATCGATTTGATGCGTAGGTCGTGCAATCGACTCCACACGTGAGGTGTCACTCATTTTTCAGTTTTGATTTCAAGCTCTCCAGTGAATATGTTTTCGGTGACAATTTCTGGTCAGTAGTGACGCAGTTTTCACTAACGATTCCATGCGTCAAGGATGACTCTGTTTTCCTTATTGATTTTATTTATGAAACGTGAATTAGTATTCATTGTCGATTCCATGCGTCAGCCGTGACTCAATTTTCAAAGTTGATTTCTCATTCTACAGTGACTATGTTTTCGCTGACGATTTCTGGATCAACACTGGCATAGTGTTTTTGACAATTCCATGCGTTAGCCATGAATCTATTTTTGCTATCGATTTTATGCGTAGGTCGTGCTGTCGATTCCACACGTGAGCTATCACTCAGATTTCAGTTGTGTTTTCAAGGTCTCCAGCGATTACGTTTTCCCTGATGATTTATGGTCAGTAGTGACGCAGTTTTCACTAACGATTCCATGCGTCAACGATGCCTTTGTTTTCCCTATTGCTTTTAGTTGTCAATTGTGGATTAGTATTCGTTTTCAATTCAATCTGTTAGCCGTGACTCAATTTTAAAAGATGATTTCTCGTTGTACAGGGACTCAATTTTTGCTGACGATTTCTGGATCAGAACTGGCATAGTGTTTTTGACAATTGCATGCGTTACCATGAACATATTTTTGCTATCGATTTCATGCGTATGTCGTGCTTTCAATTCCACAGGTGAGGTGTCACTCATATTTCAGTTCTGTTTTGAAGCTCTCCAGCGATTATGTAGTCGCTAACGATTTTTGGTCAGTAGTGACGCAGTTTTCACTAACGATTCCGTGCATCAAGGATAGCTCTGTTTTATCTATTGATTTCATTTGTAAATCGTGAATTAGTATTCGTTGTTGATTCCATCCATCAGCCGTGACTCAATTTTCGAAGTTGATTTCTCGTTCTACAGGGACTCAGTTATGGCTGACGATTTCTGGATCAACATTGGCATAGTGTTTTTTACAATTCCATGCGTGAGCCATGAATCTATTTTTGCTATTGATTTGACGCGTCGGTCGTGCTATCAATTCCACACGTGAGGTGTCACTCATATTTAAGTTGTGATTTCAAGCTCTCCAGCGATTATGTTTTCGGTGACAATTTATAGTCAGTAGTGACGCAGTTTTCACTGACGATTCCATGCATCAACGATGACTCTGTTTTCCCTATTGATTTCATTTGTGAATCGTGGATTAGTATTCGTTGTCCGTTCCATCTGTCAGCCGTGACTCAATTTTCAAAGTAGATTTCTCGTTCTACAGTGATTCAGTTATGGCTAATGATTTCTGGATCAGCATTGGCTTAGTGTTTTTGACAATTCCATGTGTTAGCCATGAATCTTTTTTTGCTATTGATTTGATGCATAGGTCGTGCTGTCGATTCCACATGTGAGCTGTCACTCAGATTTCAGTTGTGATTTCAAGCTCTCCAGAGATTATGTTTTCGCTGACGATTTATGGTCAGTAGTGACGCAGTTTTCACTGACGATTCCATACGTCAATGATGGCTCTGTTTTATCTATAGATTTCATTTGTGAATCGTGAATTAGTTTTCGTTGTCGATTCAATCCGTCAGTCGTGACTCAATTTTCAAAGATGATTACTCGTTCTACAATAACTCAATTTTCACTGATGATTTGTGGATCAGCACTGGCATAGTGTTTTTTTCAATTCCATGCGTTAGCCATGAATCTATTTTTGCTATCGATTTCATGCGTAGGTCGTGCTGTCGATTCCACACGTGATGTGTCCCTCATATTTCAGTTGTGATTTCATGCTCTCCAGCGATTATGTTTTCGCTGACAATTTCTGGTTAGTAGTGACGCAGTTTTCACTGATGATTCCATGCGTCAACGATGACTCTTTTTTCTCTACTGATTTCATTTGTGAATCGTGGATTAGTATTCGTTGTCGATTCCATCCGTCAGCCGTGACTCAATTTTTGAAGTTGATTTCTCGTTCTACAGTGACTCAGTTATGGCTGACGATTTCTGGATCAGCATTGGCATAGTGTTTTTGACAATTCCATGCGTGAGCCATGAATCAATTTTTGCTATCGATTTGATGCGTAGGTCGTGCTGTCGTTTCCACACGTGAGCTGTCACTCATATTTCAATTGTGATTTCAAGCTCTCTAGCGATTATGTTTTCGCTAACGATTTCTAGTCAGTAGTGACGCCGTTTTCACTGACGATTCCATAGGTCAAAGATGACACTCTTTTTCGCTATTGATTTCATTTGTGAATCGTGGATTAGTATTCGTTGTCGATTCCATCCGTCAGCCGTGACTCAATTTTCAAAGATGATTTCTCATTCTACAGCGACTGAGTTTTCGCTGAAGATTTCTAGATCAGCATTGGCTTAGTGTTTTTGACAATTCCATGCCTTAGCGATGAATCTATTTTTGCTATCGATTTGATGCATAGGTCATGCTAACGATTCTATACGTGAGGTGTCACTCATATTTCAGTTGTGATTTCATGCTCTCCAGCGATTATGTTTTCGCTGACGATTTATGGTCAGTAATGACGCAGTTTTCACTGAGGCTTCCATGCATCAATGATGAGTCTGTTTTGCCTAACAATTTCATTTGTGAAACGTGCATTAGTATTTGTTGTCGATTCCATCCGTCAGCCGTGACTCAATTTTCAAAGATGATTTCTCGTTCTACAATGATTCAGTTATGGGTGACGATTTCTGGACCAGCAGTGGCATAGTGTTTTTGACAATTCCATGCGTTAGCCATGAATCTATTTTTGGCTATCGATTTGACGTGTCGTCGTGCAGTCGATTCCACACGTGAGGTGTCACTCATATTTAAGTTCTAATTTCAAGCTCTCCGGCGATTATGTTTTTGTTGAGGATTTATGGTAAATAGTGACGCAGTTTTTACTGATGATTCCATGCGTCACCAATGACTCTGTTTTCCCTATTGATTTCATTTGTTAATTGTGGATTAGTATTCGTTGTCGATTCCATCCGTCATCCGTAACTCAATTTTCAAAGATGATTTGTCATTCTGCAGTGACTCAGTTTTTGCTGACGTTTTCTGGATCTGCAGAAGCTTAGTGTTTTTGACAATTCCATGCGTTAGCCATGAATCTATTTTTGTTATCGATTTGATGCGTAGGTCGTGCTATCGATTCCACACGTGAGCTGTCACTCAGATTTCAGTTGTGATTTCAAGCTCTCCAGTGATTATGTTTTCGCTGACGATTTATGGTCAGTAGTGACGCGGTTTTCACTGACGATTCCATGCGTCAATGATGACTCTGTTTTTTCTATTGATTTCATTTGTGAATCGTAGATTAGTATTCGGTGTCTATTCCATCCATCAGCCGTGACTCAATTTTCGCTGATGATTTCTGGATCAACATTGGCATAGTGTTTTTGACAATTCCATGCGTTCGTCATTAATCAATTTTTGCTATTGATTTAAGGCGTACAGTCGTGCTGTGGATTCCACACGTGAGATGTCACTCAGATTTCAGTTGTTCTTTCAAGCTCTCCAGCGATTATGTTTTCGCTGATGATTTATGGTCAGTAGGAACGCAGTTTTCACTCACAATTCCATGCGTCAACGATGACTCTTTTTTCTCTATTGCTTTCATTTGTGAATCGTGGATTTGTATTCATTGTCGATTCCATCCGTCAGCCGTGACTCAATTTTCAAAGATGATTTCCCGTTATACAGCGACTCAGTTTTTGCTGACGATTTCTAGATCAGCATTGGCTTAGTGTTTTTGACAATTCCATGTGTTAGCCACGAATCTATTTTTGCTATCGATTTCATGCGTAAGTGGTGCTGTCAATTCCACACGTGAGCTGTCACTCAGATTTCAGTTGTGATTTCAAGCTCTGCAGCGATTATGTTTTCGCTGACATTTATGGTCAGTAGTGACGCGGTTTTCACTGACAATTCCATGCGTCAATGATGACTCTGTTTTCCCTATTGATTTCATTTGTGAATCGTGGATTAGTATTCTTGTCAATTCCATCCGTCAGCCGTGACTCAATTTTCAAAGAGGATTTCTAGTTCTACAGGGACTCAGTTTTTGCTGACGATTTCTGGATCACCATTGGCATAGTGTTTTTGACAATTCCATGCGTTAGCCATGAATATATTTTTGCTATCTATTTCATGCGTATGTCGTGCTGTTGATTCCACACGTGAGGTGTCACTCATATTTCAGTTGTGATTTCAAGCTCTCTAGCGAATATGTTTTTGCTGACGATTTCTGGTCAGTAGTGACGCTGTTTTCAATGACGATTCCATGCGTCAACGATGGCTTTGATTTATCCATTAATTTCATTTGGTAATCGTGAATTAGTTTTCGTTGTCGATTCAATCCGTCAGCTGTGACTCAATTTTCAAAGATGATTTCTCGTTCTACAGTGACTCAATTTTCGCTGACGATTTCTGGATCAGCATTGGCATAGTGTTTTTGACAATTCCATGCCTTAGCCATCAATCTATTTTTGCTATCGATTTGATGCGTAGGTCATGCTGCTGATTGCACACGTGAGGTATCACTCATATTTCAGTTGTTATTTCAAGCTCCCCAACGATTAAGTTTTCGCTAACGGTTTCTGGTCAATAGTGACACAGTGTTCACTGACGATTCCAAGCATCAACGATGACTCTTTTTTCCCCAACGATTATTATTCGTTGTCGATTCCATCCGTCAGCCGTGACTCAATTTTCGAAGATGCTTTCTCGTTCTACAGCGACTCAGTTTTCGCTGACGATTTCTGTATCAGCATTGGCTTAGTGTTTTCGACACTTCCATGTGTTAGCCATTAATCTATTTTTGCCATCAATTTGATGTGTAGGTCATCTTGTCGATTTCACACGTGAGCTATCACTCAGTTTTTGCAGACGATTTCTGGATCGGCATTGGCTTAATGTTTTTGACAATTCCATGCGTTAGCCATGAATCTATTTTTGCTATTGATTTGATGCGTAGGTCGTGCTGTTGATTCCACACGTGAAGTGTCACTCATATTTCAGTTGTGATTTCAAGCTCTCCAGCGATTATGTTTTCGGTGATGATTTCTGGTCAGCAGTGACGCAGTTTTCACTGACGATTCCATGCGTCAATGATGACTTCTTTTTCTTTATTGCTTTCATTTGTGAATCGTGGATTAGTATTCCTTGTCGATTCCATCCGTAAGCCGTGACTCAATTTTAAAATATGATTTCTCGTTATACAGCGACTCAGTTTTGGCTGACGATTTCTGGATTAGCATTGGCTTAGTGTTTTTGACTATTCCAGGAGTTAGCCACGAATCGATTTTTGCTATCGATTTCATGCGTAGGTGGTGCTGTCGATTCCACACGTTAGCTGTCACTCAGATTTCTGTTGTGATTTCAAGCTCTCCAGCGATTATGTTTTCGGTGACAATTTATGGTCAGTAGTGACGCAGTTTTCACTGACGATTCCATGCATCAACGATGACTCTGTTTTCCCTATTGATTTCATTTGTGAATCGTGCATTAGTATTCATTGTCGATTCAATCTCTCAGCCGTGACTCAATTTTCAAAGATGATTTCTCGTTCTACAGGGACTTAGTTTTCGCTGACGATATCTAGATCAGCATTGGCTTAGTGTTTTTTACTGTTCCATGCCTTAGCCATGAATCTATTTTCGCTATTGATTTGAGGCGTAGGTCGTGCTGTCGATTCCACACGTAAGGTGTCACTCATATTTCAGTTGTGATTTCAAGCTCTCTAGCGATTATGTTTTCGCTGACGATTTCTAGTCAGTAGTGATGCAGTGTTCACTGATGATTCCAAGGATCAACGATGACTCTTTTTTCGTTATTGATTTCATTTCTGAATTGTGGATTAGTATTCATTGTCAATTCCATCCGTCAGCCGTGACTCAATTTTCAAAGATGATTTCTAGTTCTACAGCGACTCAGTTTTCGCTGACGATTTCTGGATCAGCAGTGGCTTAGTGTTTTTGACAATTCCATGTGTTAGCCATGAATCTATTTTTGCTATCGATTTGATGCGTAGGTCGTGCTGTCGATTCCACACGTGAGGTGTCACTCATATTTCAATTGTGATTTCAAGCTCTCCAGCGATTATGTTTTCGCTAAAGATTTCTGGTGAGTAATGACGCCGTTTTCACTGACGATTCCATAGGTCAAACATGACACTTTTTTCTCTATTGATTTCATTTGTGAATCGTGTATAAGTATTCGTTGCCGATTCCATCCGTCAGCCGTGACTCAATTTTCAAAGATGATTTCTATTTCTACAGCGACTCAATTTTCACTGACGATTTCTGGATCAGCAGTGGCTTAGTATTTTTGACAATTCCATGTGTTAGCGATGAATCTATTTTTGCTATCGATTTGATGCGTAGGTCATGCTGTCGATTCCACACGTGAGGTGTCACTCATATTTCAGTTGTGTTTTCAAGCTCCCCAGCGATTATGTTTTCGCTAAAGATTTCTGGTCAATAGTGACGCCGTTTTCACTGACGATTCCATAGGTCGAAGATGAAACTTTTTTCTCTATTGATTTCATTTGTGAATCGTGGATTAGTATTCGTTGTCGATTCCATCCGTTAGTCGGGACTCTATTTTCAAAGATAATTTTTCGTTCTACAGAGACTCAGTTTTCGCTGATGATTTCTGGATCAGCATTGGATTAGTACTTTTGACAATTCCATCCGTGAGCCATGAATCTATTTTTGCTATGGACTTGACGCGTAGGTCGTGCTATCGATTCCACACGTGAGCTGTCACTCAGATTTCAGTTGTGATTTCAAGCTATCCAGTGATTATGTTTTCGCTGACGATTTATGGTCAGTAGTGACGCAGTTTTCACTAAGGCTTCCATGCATCAATGATGACTCTGTTTTCCCTAACGATTTCAGTTGTGAATCGTGCATTGGTATTTGTTGTTGATTCCATCCGTTAGCCGTGACTCAATTTTCAAAGATGATTTCTCGTTCTACAGCGACTCAGTTTTCGCTGACGATTTCTGGATCAGCATTGGATTAATGTTTTTGACAATTCCATGCGTTAGCCATGAATCTATATTTGCTATCGATTTGATCCTTATATCGTGCTGTCGATTCCACACGTGAGCTCTCACTCTGATTTCAGTTGTGATTTCAAGCTCTCTAGCGATTATGTTTTCGCCTACCATTTCTGGTTAGTAGTGACGCCGTTTTCACTAACGATTACATAGGTAAAAGATGACTCTGTTTTCTCTATTGATTTCATTGGTCAATCGTGCATTAGTATTCGTTGTCGATTCCATCCGTCAGCCGTGACTCAATTTTCAAAGATGATTTCTCGATCTACAGCGACTCAGTTTTCGCTGACGATTTCTGGATCAGCATTGGCTTAGTGCTTTTGACAATTCCATCCGTGAGCCATGAATCTATTTTTGCTATCAATTTGATGTGTAGGTCGTGGTGTCGATTCCACACGTGAGCTGTCACTCAGATTTCAGTTGTGATTTCAAGCTCTCCAGCGATTATATTTTCTCTGACGATTTCTGGTCAGTAGTTACGCAGTTTTCAATGACGATACCATGCGTCAACGATGGCTCTTTTTTCTCTATTGATTTCATTTGTGAATCGTGCATTAGTATTCATTGTCGATTCCATCCGTCAGCCATGACTCAATTTTCAAAGATGATTTCTCGTTCTACAGCGACTCCGTTATGGCTGACGATTTCAGGATCAGTATTGGCATAGTGTTTTTGACAATTCCATGCGTTAGCCATGAATCTATTTTTGCTATAGATTTGATGCGTAGGTCGTGCTATCGATTCCACACGTAAGGTGTCACTCATATTTCAGTTGTGATTTCAAGCTCTCTAGCGATTATGTTTTCGCTGACGATTTCTAGTCAGTAGTGATGCAGTGTTCACTGATGATTCCAAGGATCAACGATGACTCTTTTTTCGTTATTGATTTCATTTCTGAATCGTGGATTAGTATTCATTGTCAATTCCATCCGTCAGCCGTGACTCAATTTTCAAAGATGATTTCTAGTTCTACAGCGACTCAGTTTTCGCTGACGATTTCTGGATCAGCAGTGGCTTAGTGTTTTTGACAATTCCATGTGTTAGCCATGAATCTATTTTTGCTATCGATTTGATGCGTAGGTCGTGCTGTCGATTCCACACGTGAGGTGTCACTCATATTTCAATTGTGATTTCAAGCTCTCCAGCGATTATGTTTTCGCAAAAGATTTCTGGTGAGTAATGACGCCGTTTTCACTGACGATTCCATAGGTCAAAGATGACACTTTTTTCTCTATTGATTTCATTTGTGAATCGTGTATAAGTATTCGTTGCCGATTCCATCCGTCAGCCGTGACTCAATTTTCAAAGATGATTTCTAGTTCTACAGCGACTCAATTTTCGCTGACGATTTCTGGATCAGCAGTGGCTTAGTATTTTTGACAATTCCATGTGTTAGCGATGAATCTATTTTTGCTATCGATTTGATGCGTAGGTCATGCTGTCGATTCCACACGTGAGGTGTTGCTTGACCGCTTTTTATGTTCGGCTTGTTTTAACTCGCAAGTGCACGAGTGTGCGATGTAGCAATTAACTCAGTAAGATCGAGGTCATATCCACAGAGAGCTAGATCTGGAAATTAAGCTAGGTAACAAAACAAAACTCAAGAGAAATTAAATTAACAATAACTTGGTTGAAAATGATTGATGGATTTGTTTTCAAAGATGAAAAAGTGTAAATAGATTTTAAATGACAAGAAAAAGTAAGTCTTGGTCCAAATCAATTTTAATGGTGATGTATTGGTGATTCCTTTAACATATATAAGATAACTCAACCTAATATCAACGATGGTGATATTAGATCGGAAGATATTACAATGAAGTTTAAAAGGATGAAGATTGATTATTGCTTAAGAATGTACAAGTATTTTCATATTAAGTAAGACATTGAATCAAGCAATTTCTATACCAAAACTAAGGTTTGTGCATAAAAATTCAAGATTATAACATTACCTAAATGATTTCTAAAATTTCTTTGCAATAATAAACATTCATGAAGAAAATGAAAAGATAGACATTAAGATTCATTCATATCTTAAAGAACTCACCTCAACCACCATCATCCTTGATTTGGATCCAAGAAGAAGATTAGCCAACCATGATTAGATATAATAACACTTCAATAAACATAAAATGACTTGAATCAAACTGAAATAATGAGTTTTACAAGCTAAAGAACCGAAATCTATAAAGAAGAACACAACACAATTTCAGTAAAAATTCGGACACAAATCTGACTCTAACTTTGGACAGCAATTCGACCCTTTTAGAAGCCTCCCCTGGAGATGGCTATTAGAGACATATTTATAGGCCATTCTGTTAGCTTTCCAGATCATTAAAGAACAGCTCATTTGGACATCTGAGTCAAAAGTTATGGACAAAACACCGAAAGGTGTTCTGGAAAATCAAACCAGGCCAGCTTGGAGAACACTTTGGTGCACGTTTTTCTTCCTCCTTTATGAGTTGTCTCTTTCTTCTTTTGACCCAAAATAATGTCACAATGTCCCCTCCAGCTTTCCATCCATGTGCTTGCCCTCTTGGATCAATGAATTACCCAAATAAATCAAATGTTATTTATTATGTGGACATGTAGGATCATGGATTGTGTTTGGGCTGATTTGGAAGGTGATTTGGGGCTGATTTGGGGCTGATTTGGGGCTGAATTTAAGCATCAAATAAGGATACAAATGTACCTATTATTTGGGCTAAGATTGACTTTGAAACCTTGAGTGTTTGATGGTTGAAGTTTGCACACAACATAAGGCATGTTTGGGCTTGAAATAAATCATATGATATTCTTTTCTAGAATTGGACTTGAATTGATTTTTGGGGCAAATTTGGAGCACTTATTTGAACCAAGATTTGCTTCAATCTTCAACTAAATTTCTCTTCAATTCTTTGTTCCGAATTCCGACGTTGAATTTTCTGAAATAATTCATTTAAGCTCCAAAAACCTATCGAGACATTAAAAGAAACTTCATTACTAAAAAGCACATCAATTATTATAAAAAACCCAAATAAAAATAATAAATACATATGTAAAATAAGAGACTTAATGATACTTTTGATGCACAATCACACCCCCCAACTTAGATTTTGCTAGTCCTCAAGCAAAACAAAACATAAAACCTTTGAAATAAAAAGAATAATAATAACATAATTAGGCTCGACTCATCACACTTAAAGGACATATCATGCAAACATTGGTATCTTTAACTTAGTGTACACAATAACAAATAAAGAAAAATAAGCATACTCACATTCTCTAAATCAAACATCCATACAAAATTCCAAATTCAATCGTATTTATCATGCAACCAACATAATTGATTCACGCAAAAACTCAACTTGTAATCTTCCCTTCTTACTACTACAAACAAGGTAGCAAACTAGAGAAATATCTATATATATTTTTTTCTTTTTTCTTTTTTTTTTCTTTTTTTTTTTTGAAGATATTATTTATTCTTTTTCTTTAAGTGGTCACTTCCCTTTTGACGCGAATACAAACATTTGTGATGAATGCACCCGGTTACTCACAAAGTCACAAACTTAAAGTGCTTTGCATACTCATATTTCAAGCTGCCGTTTGACGTAAAGATAAACATTTGTGATGAATACCCCTAGTTACTGAGCAACTCAAAACATTGGAGTAGATAGAATTTTGTACACATTTGTGTAATAATGATTACTCTATTTACTTAAACCTTGTTTAGGACTAGATCAAAAGGGATGATCACAAGTAAAGCATCACACTCATCTTTCATGCATAATCACACAACTCACACAACTTTTACAAGGAAAGATGTACTTCAATAATCTTAAGAAAAAAGTATGCTATATCTTGCTTTATAAGATATTATCTATCCCAAATTAAAGCATGCAATGTTCAACACAATAATGAATCCAAAAATGTAATGTTGATCTTAAACAAGTCTCATTCACATACGAATGCAAGTTTTTTTTTTTTTTAACAAGCATGGTTATCTCAAGCATTCAACATAATCAAATATCTAAAATTAAGTTTTTCATTATCCTCAATGTAAAAAAGAAAGAGAAGAAAAGTATAAAGATTAGAAAACTGTTACTCCCCTTTTGTTCTCAAGGATGAATGTCTGATTGAATTGGACATGAGCTGACTTCTTGCTTGATTTTTTTTACCTGCATATCACAACTAAAAGAAAACATTGATGTTTTTTTTTTTTTTTTTTTTTGAAAATAAAGAACCTCACACCCCCCCAACTTAAAATAATGCATTGTCCCTAATGCATGAACAAGAAAATATAAGAGATGGAAGAAAGAGAAAAAAAAATAAAAATAAAAATGAAAAAAATAAAAATAAAAACTCATTACTTCTGATACTACAATGGTATTGGATCTTCAAGATCCAATGTCTCAACTTCAGCCACAAAGTTTTCAAGATAAGGTTTCAATCGATGACCATTTACTTTGAAAACATTTCCATTCTTAGGATTTTCTACCTCAAATGCACCATGCTCAGAGATGGATTTAATCACAAATGGACCAATCCATTTTGTCCTTAACTTCCCAGGAAAGAGATGTAATCGTGAATTATACAAGAGAACCTTTTGACCAACATGAAAGGATTTTCTAAAAATGTGTTTATCATGCAAAGCTTTCATCTTATGTTTTGAAATTTTTGCATTTTCAAATGCATCATTTCTCAGCTCCTCTAATTCATCCAATTGAAGCTTTCTATTTTTGCCAACCTCGTTTTCATTATCATTGAATTGCCGGATGGCCCAATATGCACGGTGCTCAATCTCAACAGGGAGATGACAAGGCTTTCCATAAACTAGCCTATAAGGAGACATTCCTAAAGAGGTCTTGTAAGCAGTGCGATATGCCCACAAAGCATCAACTAGTCGTAGGGACCAATCTTTACGGTTTGGATTGACTGTTTTCTCTAGAATGTTCTTGATCTCCCTATTTGCCAACTCAGCTTGGCCACTAGTCTGTGGATGATAGGGGGTACTGACCTTGTGAATTACACTATATTTTCTCATCAAAATCCCAACGGGCTTGTTACAAAAATGCTTACCCCCATCACTAATCATAGCCCGGGGCATGCCAAAACGAGAGAAAATATTTTCTTTCAAGAATTTGACCACAACTCGATGGTCATTGGTTCGAGATGCAATGGCCTCCACCCATTTAGACACATAATCAACAGCTACAAGGATGAATTGGTAACCAAATGAACTTGGAAAAGGTCCCATGAAATCAATCCCCCAACAATCAAATATTTCCAAAACAAGAATGGGGTTTAGGGGCATCATGTTACGCCTAGTAAGGTTACCTAGTCGTTGGCATCGGTCACATGCAACACAGAAGGCATGGACATCTTTGAACATGGTGGGCCAATAAAAACCACACTGCAAGATCTTGGCAGTGGTTTTCTTGGAAGAGAAATGCCCACCACATGCTAATGCATGACAAAAATTAATTACACTTGGAATTTCATGATCAGGGATGCACCGCCTAACAATTTGGTCAGGGCAGTATTTAAATAGGTAGGGGTCATCCCAAAAAAAGGTGCGCACGTTACGCAAGAACTTTTGTTTGTCAAGTTTAGACCAATGAGAAGGAATCTGACTTGTGGCTAGGTAATTTGCTATGTCAGCATACCATGGAGAGCCAATGTAGGAAACAGTACCTGCACAAAATAAATTTTCATCAGCAAAGAATTCATTTATTGGAGATTCATCAATTGTGGTCTCATAGCTTGAAAGACGGGACAAATGATCAGCCACTACATTCTCTACTCCCTTTTTATCTCGAATTTCAAGGTTAAACTCTTGGAGTAAGAGGATCCATCGAATCAAACGTGGCTTGACATCTTGTTTTGTGAGCAAGTATTTCAATGCTGCATGATCAGTAAAAACAATAACAAGAGATCCAACCAAATAAGACCTAAACTTGTCCAATGCAAATACTACAGCTAAAAGTTCTTTTTCAGTTGTAGTGTAATTCAATTGAGCATCATTCAAAGTCTTGCTAGCATAATAAATGACATGAGGTTTCTTATCTTTTCTTTGTCCTAAAACAGCCCCTACCGCAAAATCACTAGCATCACACATCAGTTCAAATGGTAAAGACCAATCAGGAGCTTGCATGATTGGTGCAGTGGTCAACAACCCTTTAAGCTTTTCAAAAGCTTCTTGACATTTTGATGTCCAATCAAATTGAACATCTTGTGACAACAAGTTACACAATGGTTTGGCAATGGTACTAAAAGAATGAATGAATCTTCGGTAAAAACCAGCGTGTCCTAAAAAGGATCTCACATCTTTCACAGTCCGAGGGGTAGGTAATTTTTGAATGACTTCAACCTTTGACTTATCTACCTCTATCCCTTTTGAAGAGACAATGTGACCTAAGACAATGCCATGTGTCACCATAAAATGACATTTCTCCCAATTAAGTACAAGATTCCTCTCTTCACACCTTTCAAGAACTTTTTCTAAATGCATTAGACACAACTCATAAGAATCCCCATAAACTGAAAAATCATCCATGAAAACTTCCAAAAATTTTTCCACCATGTCACTAAAGATACTCATCATACACCTTTGAAAAGTGGCTGGTGCATTACACAAGCCAAAAGGCATTCTTCTATAAGCATAGGTACCAAAAGGACAAGTGAAAGTGGTTTTTTCTTGGTCTTCTAAAGAAATCTCAATTTGGTTGTAACCTGAGTATCCATCAAGAAAACAATAGAAAGCTCTTCCGGCTACTCTTTCAAGCACTTGGTCTAAAAATGGAAGTGGAAAATGGTCCTTCCTAGTCACCATGTTCAACTTACGATAATCAATGCACATACGCCATCCAGTTTGGATTCTAGTTGGTACTAGCTCATTATTTTCATTTTTCACTACCGTGACTCCAGATTTTTTTGGGACAACTTGGGTTGGACTAACCCATTTTGAGTTTGCAATGGGGTAAATGATACCCGCATCAAGTAGCTTAAGCACTTCACATCTTACTACTTCCTTCATGTTTGGGTTCAATCGTCTTTGCATTTGCCTCACAGTTTTAGCCTCTTCTTCAAGATAGATTCTATGTGTACATAAAAGAGGGCTAATTCCTTTCAAGTCAGTAATAGTCCACCCAATTGCTTTTTTGTGTTTTCTCACCACTCTCAAAAGTTCTTGTTCCTGCTCTATGCTAAGTTTTGATGAAATCACAATAGGATATGATTCATCTTCCCCTAGAAATGCATACTTAAGATCACTCGGTAAAGGCTTCCTTTCTGGTTTATAAGGTTGGATAAGAGATGCCTCAGCTTTCACTTGGGGTGAAATCAAAGGCTCAAACGATGGGGTCCATTGACCTATTGACATAAGAGGCATTGGATCTAGATAAGTCTCGAGTTCTCTTACTTCCTCATCAACACATTCCAAAGAATAAAATCTTTCATCATGAATTAAAGTTCTCTCCAATGGATCCTTTATCCATTCTCTCTCAAAGTGTTCTTGACAAACTGTTTGGATCAAATCCACCTCTCTAATGTCCTCGTGTTCACCAATTTGTTTGGAGACATTGAATATGTTCATCTCCACAGTCATGTTCCCAAAAGACAATTTCATTACCCCATTCCTACAGTTGATTAAAGCATTGGATGTAGCTAGGAAAGGTCTACCTAAGATGACTGGGATGGGAGCATTAGAACCTTGAATAGGTGCGGTGTCCAACACTACAAAATCAACAGGAAAGTAGAATTTATCTACTTGGACCAACACATCCTCAACAATACCCCTAGGAATCTTGATTGACCTATCAGCTAATTGAAGGGTGATTCGAGTAGGCTTGATTCCTCCTAAACCTAATTGTTCGTAAACAGTGTAGGGTATCAAATTCACACTTGCTCCTAAATCTAACAAAGCTTGGTCTATCTTATGATTTCCAATAATGCATGAAATGGTAGGACAACCAGGATCTTTGTATTTGGGAGGGGTCTTAAACTGGATGATGGCACTAGCATGTTCAGTTAGAAAGGCTCTTTCTTTCACATTCAATCTCCTTTTGACTGTGCATAAGTCCTTGAGGAACTTTGCATAAGATGGGACTTGTTTAATTGCATCAAGGAGTGGAATGTTGACTTTCACTTGTTTGAACAATTCATAGATTTCTGAGTTCATAAGATCATGTTTAGGTTTCCCTAACCTTTGTGGAAATGGTGCTCTAGGAACAAATTCTAAATCACTCACTTTGACTCCAATTTTGCTTGAATCATCTCCTTTCTCACTCATCTCTTTCTCATTTGTCTCACCTTCTTTGTCACTCAAGCTCTCATTTGTCACTTGTGTTTTGATTTCCTCTTCACTTTGCCTAGATTCCTCCTCCACAATACTTCTAGGAATCCCAAAACCTATAGCTTTGTCAATAATCTTTCCACTTCTAAGGGTAGTGATGGCTTGGACTTGTTCATGGTTTGAAGGTTCACTAGATGAGGATTCACTCATGTGTACCTGACCTCTAGGATTTGGCATTGGTTGAGCTGGGATCTTTCCCTTCTCTTGAATGCTTAGTGATTGAGTCAACTTGGTTAGTTGACTTCGAATGTCATCTAAGGTCCTATTGGTCTGGTCTTGAAATTTATAAGCTTGGTTGTTGATTCCTCCTTGTGTTTGCATGAATTGTTGAAGAGTATCCTCTAGGGATCTCTTATGAGGTGGTTGGTATGTGTTATGTGTGGGAGCATGAAATGGTTGGGGTGGAGGTTGAAATGTTTGAGGTACTGAAGGGCCCTCATTTCTCCATCCAAAATTTGGATGGTTCCTCCATCCAGGATTGTAGGTCTCAGAGTAGGGATTGCCTACTTGGTTTGAAAATGGCTTTCTAACATTACTTGAATCAGAAGTTTGGCCATATAGCACTTCCTTGAAGGCTGGAATGGTAGGACACTCAGTTGTCTTATGCCCTTTGCTCTCACAAACAACACAACTTTCCTCTTGTTGTTCACTCATGACATGCACTTTTTTAATCTCAAGAGACTCTACTTTCCTAGCCAATGAGGTTAATCTAGCATTGAGGTCATCAGTCTCTTTCAATTGGAACTTCCCACTTGAATGAGAAATGGTGTTTCTAGACTCGACATGAAGTGGGAGAGAAGTCTCCCATTGCTTTGTGTTTTCAGCCAATTGATCAAAGAAATCAAAGGCTTCACTTGGTTCTTTGTCATAAAACTCACCATTACACATGGTTGACACTAGCTTTTTAAAATCTGCGGTAAGAGAGTCGTAGAAGAAACTCACTAACCTCCACATCTCAAAACCATGGTGGGGGCATGCATTTAACAAGTCTTTAAACCTTTCCCAAGCTTGGTGAAATGACTCATTTGGACTACAAGAAAAATTCATCATTTGACGTTGTAAGGCTGCCGTTCTATGAGTGGGGAAGTATTTTTTCAAAAATTCAGCTTGCATTTCTCTCCATGTACCTATAGACCTAGGACGCAAGGAGTTTAGCCAAAGCTTGGCTTTATCCTTTAGAGAGAATGGGAACAATTTAAGACGAATAGTTTCCTCGGTGCATGTTCTATCAATAAAAGTATTACATACCTCTTCAAAGTCTTTAATGTGTATGTATGGATTTTCAGAATCCATACCGTGAAATGTGGGAAGAAGTTGAATCATGCCCGGTTTCAAATTGAAAGCTTGTTGGTTAAGAGGTAAGATAATACACGAAGGTGTACTTTGTCTAGCCGGGTGAAGATACTCTCTAAGAGTTCGAAAATTAGGTTGATCATTGAATTGTGGAGGTCCATTACCTTGAACACTCTCTTCACCCTCTACATCTTCAACATTAGCCATGATAAAAAAAACAATAATATAACAATTATATGAATACGAAAGGAAAGGAAAAGAAAAAGAAAAAAAAGATTGCAAATAAAAGTAAATGAAACGTAAAAGATAAAGTAATAGCTCAAAAATAAAAATACAACAAATTAAGAAATTCACTCTCTAACTAATAAGCAATAGTAACAACAATAAACATTAAAAGATAATTATAACAAGCATGAATAAAAGGCGGTAATACCGGCCAAGCACTTCAAACAATAAATATAAGAAAAATAACAACAATGAACAACAAAATAAAATAAAATGAACAAAAGGCGGTAGTACCGGCCAAGCACTTCAGACAATAAATATAAGAAAAATAACAACAATAAACAACAAAATAAAATAAAATAAACAAGAGGCGGTAAAACCAGCCTTATAATATAAAGAATAAATATTATAAACTAATTAGAATAGACAATAAAAGAAAAATGGTTGAACCAACAAAAATCCAACAATTAATAGTCCAGTCCACAGTCCAATATCCGAAAAGTTGAGGTCAAATTAAATTTTTTTTAGGCGGTAAAACCAGCCATTTGATTTTTTATTTTTATGTATTTTTTTTGTTTTCCAATAATCAAATAGAAATTTGTTACCTTTGCTTGCTAGCTCCCCGGCAACGGCGCCAAAATTGCTTGACCGCTTTTTATGTTCGGCTTGTTTTAACTCGCAAGTGCACGAGTGTGCGATGTAGCAATTAACTCAGTAAGATCGAGGTCATATCCACAGAGAGCTAGATCTGGAAATTAAGCTAGGTAACAAAACAAAACTCAAGAGAAATTAAATTAACAATAACTTGGTTGAAAATGATTGATGGATTTGTTTTCAAAGATGAAAAAGTGTAAATAGATTTTAAATGACAAGAAAAAGTAAGTCTTGGTCCAAATCAATTTTAATGGTGATGTATTGGTGATTCCTTTAACATATATAAGATAACTCAACCTAATATCAACGATGGTGATATTAGATCGGAAGATATTACAATGAAGTTTAAAAGGATGAAGATTGATTATTGCTTAAGAATGTACAAGTATTTTCATATTAAGTAAGACATTGAATCAAGCAATTTCTATACCAAAACTAAGGTTTGTGCATAAAAATTCAAGATTATAACATTACCTAAATGATTTCTAAAATTTCTTTGCAATAATAAACATTCATGAAGAAAATGAAAAGATAGACATTAAGATTCATTCATATCTTAAAGAACTCACCTCAACCACCATCATCCTTGATTTGGATCCAAGAAGAAGATTAGCCAACCATGATTAGATATAATAACACTTCAATAAACATAAAATGACTTGAATCAAACTGAAATAATGAGTTTTACAAGCTAAAGAACCGAAATCTATAAAGAAGAACACAACACAATTTCAGTAAAAATTCGGACACAAATCTGACTCTAACTTTGGACAGCAATTCGACCCTTTTAGAAGCCTCCCCTGGAGATGGCTATTAGAGACATATTTATAGGCCATTCTGTTAGCTTTCCAGATCATTAAAGAACAGCTCATTTGGACATCTGAGTCAAAAGTTATGGACAAAACACCGAAAGGTGTTCTGGAAAATCAAACCAGGCCAGCTTGGAGAACACTTTGGTGCACGTTTTTCTTCCTCCTTTATGAGTTGTCTCTTTCTTCTTTTGACCCAAAATAATGTCACAATGTCCCCTCCAGCTTTCCATCCATGTGCTTGCCCTCTTGGATCAATGAATTACCCAAATAAATCAAATGTTATTTATTATGTGGACATGTAGGATCATGGATTGTGTTTGGGCTGATTTGGAAGGTGATTTGGGGCTGATTTGGGGCTGAATTTAAGCATCAAATAAGGATACAAATGTACCTATTATTTGGGCTAAGATTGACTTTGAAACCTTGAGTGTTTGATGGTTGAAGTTTGCACACAACATAAGGCATGTTTGGGCTTGAAATAAATCATATGATATTCTTTTCTAGAATTGGACTTGAATTGATTTTTGGGGCAAATTTGGAGCACTTATTTGAACCAAGATTTGCTTCAATCTTCAACTAAATTTCTCTTCAATTCTTTGTTCCGAATTCCGACGTTGAATTTTCTGAAATAATTCATTTAAGCTCCAAAAACCTATCGAGACATTAAAAGAAACTTCATTACTAAAAAGCACATCAATTATTATAAAAAACCCAAATAAAAATAATAAATACATATGTAAAATAAGAGACTTAATGATACTTTTGATGCACAATCAGGTGTCACTCATATTTCAGTTGTGTTTTCAAGCTCCCCAGCGATTATGTTTTCGCTAAAGATTTCTGGTCAATAGTGACGCCGTTTTCACTGACGATTCCATAGGTCGAAGATGACACTTTTTTCTCTATTGATTTCATTTGTGAATCGTGGATTAGTATTCGTTGTCGATTCCATCCGTTAGTCGTGACTCTATTTTCAAAGATAATTTTTCGTTCTACAGAGACTCAGTTTTCGCTGATGATTTCTGGATCAGCATTGGATTAGTACTTTTGACAATTCCATCCGTGAGCCATGAATCTATTTTTGCTATGGACTTGACGCGTAGGTCGTGCTGTCGATTCCACACGTGAGCTGTCACTCAGATTTCAGTTGTGATTTCAAGCTATCCAGTGATTATGTTTTCGCTGACGATTTATGGTCAGTAGTGACGCAGTTTTCACTAAGGCTTCCATGCATCAATGATGACTCTGTTTTCCCTAACGATTTCAGTTGTGAATCGTGCATTGGTATTTGTTGTTGATTCCATCCGTTAGCCGTGACTCAATTTTCAAAGATGATTTCTCGTTCTACAGCGACTCAGTTTTCGCTGACGATTTCTGGATCAGCATTGGATTAATGTTTTTGACAATTCCATGCGTTAGCCATGAATCTATATTTGCTATCGATTTGATCCTTATATCGTGCTGTCGATTCCACACGTGAGCTCTCACTCTGATTTCAGTTGTGATTTCAAGCTCTCTAGCGATTATGTTTTCGCCTACCATTTCTGGTTAGTAGTGACGCCGTTTTCACTAACGATTACATAGGTAAAAGATGACTCTGTTTTCTCTAAAAGATGACCAAAAGATTGATGTCTTTTCCCAAGTGCAGGAGTGTCGAAGTAATAAATAACCCGGCAAGACCGGGGTCGAACCACAGGGAGGTTAATTGTATAAATTATAGATAACAATAATAACAACAAAAGCAATAATAATAAGTTTAAAGAGAGCTTTGAGATGTGATATTGATGTAAGGATTAAACAATGATAACAACAAATGTCAAGGTTAGAGGATCCACTAATGGTATTTCAAACAAGTATAGTATAAACCCTTATTATTCAATTGGAAACCACACACAAGGAGGTTCCAATCAGATTATAAATTGTTAACATGATTACATTAGCTATCTTATTCGAATAATGCTAATACTTGTAAATGTTTTCAGGCATTCATGATTATAACTTATGTTAACAACAAATCAAGTTCCTTTCATAGCTCAGGTGTCGGTTATACCATACAGTATGGGCTATGAAAGTGCCAAGTATTTGTTGTACCAAGTGTTATACAACATAAATCTAGATTAACCATTTAACAAGCAAAGTATTAAAAGTGAACAAGATAACAAATACAAAGCATGTTAGTATCCAACATTAAAGTCCATGTTGAGTTTATATTATACTTATCCTTACACCATTAGTGTAACCTTTTCACCTTGACATAATAAACTTAGTTAAACATAATGAAAGAAAGAAACATAAATAAACAAGGAAAGGAAATGAAAACCATAAGCAAGAGATTAATATAAGCAAAACTTAAGCATTACAAAATATAAAGAGAGAGCAAAAGCATGATCTTGATCTGAAAACCAAGATGCCTAAATACATGGCAAATGCCTCCTTTTATAGGCCAAAATTCGGAACTATTGATTTGTTGACTAATTGATGAGTGGGTGGCCACATCTTGACTTGGTGACAATTCTTATCTTCTTGTCTCACAAAAACGTCATTGATTACGTCATAATTTGAACAAACTTGAATCATGAAAGTTCTAGGAAATTGTCTCATCTTTTCAGGGTAAAAATTTGAGATCATTTGGACTTCTAGAACTCAAGATATGGGCTGAACACTGAACAGTGTCTGGGCTGCAGGACAGATTCGGACTTCTTCTTTGTTGCTACAATTTGGACTTGAAAACGGCCTTGTTAAATCTTGGGCTCCACATGAAAGTTGTAGGCCTATGTCTTAGCTTTCCATCCATATAAAATGGACCTAAATCCAAGATCTACAGCTCCAAATATGACCCAATTACCGAACTGTGTTCCAGTTTGGACTGCACCAGCATCTCTTTGGCCATCTTTTTGTCCTTTCAATTTCAGTACTTCAACTCATCAATCAATTCTTTCATTTATGTGATAGGCCTGCAATTAAGATGAACATTTACCATAAATTAAAGGTATCTTATATAATTAGATATGTTATTATAAAACATGCTTTAGTTAAGGAGTTATTGATACTTCAAGTGCAAAATGATGATATAAAACCTTGATAAAAATGCACTTTCAAGTACTAATCACACCCCCCAACCAGCTTATTACTAGTCCCTAGTAATTAAAGCGTTAAAATAGAAAAACAATTTGCAAATTCCACAAAGCAAGGCATTCATCATTCAACTTCCATTAATCTATCCAGATAAACAAACTCTCATTAAATTTATATATCTGCTCAATACCTCTTAAACAAAATATTAATAAACCTTCCTTGTTATGTGCTCAATGTATGAAACATAGATGATGAGGCTTTTATTGGAATAAAACAATATTTTGTTCTATTGTTTAAGGTTAACTTCCTTGGGTTGGGATTATTTTATTTTATTTTACTTTTTTTTTAAAATATCTACACATATAACATAAAACACAATGCATCTTTAACCCATGTAACGAGCTTTCGGCTAATGACTCCCAGACCAGTTGATCTTAGGGCATTAGGTGTTGAGACACCCCTACGAGCTTAGTAACTCGGGTTGCAGATACTGATACGTAGATAGCGCAATGTTTGATTCCCTTAAGCTTTTCTCCTTAACCCATGTAACAAGCTTTGGGCCAATAGCTCCCAAGTCAGTTGACTTTAGGGTATTAGGTGTTAAAACACCCCTTCGGGCTTAATTGCTTAGGTTAGGGAGGCTACGAAACCAAACTTATCTACGTTTTTATTATCATCATTTTCTTTTTCTTTTTCTTTTCTTTTTTTTTTCTCTTTTTTTTTTTGCAAATTATAAACTATCCCTATCCCTTAGTTGTTACCTTTAACAAAAGAACATAAATAATATAATAATCCAATGTGCAACCCACAATCATATGTTAAAGTGTGTGTGTGAAAATGAAGGTTTAAGAATATTTGTTAAATGAGTATATGAGCAGAACCAAGTGATAACAATGCGAGAGTTTGTAAACCTGAATATTTCAAGAAGTATTCTAATAGGCCTTGTTATGAATATTGCAAATAACCATTAGAAAATGTTTACTAAAATGCGTCTCAAGAGTCATTCCTCCTTACTCTGCCATCCTAGTAACAACAGTTTTGCCAAATGGTTTTTAAAACAAAAACAGTTAGTTGGTTAGTTTTTTTTTTTTTTAAATACTACTACCCTCTCCCCCCAACCAAAACGAGACATTGTCCTCAATGTCCTAAGGTAGAAAGATAGAGTATAGAAGACATTACCTGAAACAACGAACACTGACAAACCTGAAACACACTTAAACAAATATAAGAAATAACAGAACAAAATACTATGCTAGAAATAAAACCAAAAGACACAAGGATTCACAAACGAAGGCTCAAATCTAATCTAAGCTTTTTACGGCTTTCTGTAGTTGACCAATTTATGCGACTCATGGAAGGATCAATTACAGGGGTGAAAGATTGTAGTTTGTCGATCAATTGTTCAGCAGTAGCAGCAGATATTATGATTTGTCGTGCCGAAGATGTTAGAAATTCCTGTTCCACAGCTTGATCAAGAAAAGACAACAAAGTATCATAAAAACCATTAACATTGAGCAAACCTATAGGTTTATGGTGAATGTGAAGTTGGGCCCAAGAGGAAATATGAAAGATCTCTTCCAATGTGCCCAGACCACCTGGTAAGGCAATGAAGGCATCAGCATGGTTAAACATTGTATTCATTCGATCAAACATTGTGGAGACTTGTAGTTCCTCTCCAATTGTTCTTCCAATGATGTCCCCTTTTGTTAAAGCTTCGGGGACGACCCTTAAAACTTGACTACCTCCTAAAAATGCAGCTATTGCCACACCCCCCATTAACCCAAGGCTGCCTCTCCCATACACTAAATGAATCTTTTTCTCAGCTAGTACCTGACCAAGATGATTTGCTGCTTCTAAAAAAGCTATTTCCTTCCCAGGATTGGATCCACCGAAAACACAAATATTTTTTATGTGATAACTTGAGGAACCTGCCATTTCTACACGCTTCTATATCTGTCTAATGTAAGGGATGAGTAGAAATGAGGGGAAGGAAGAGAAGATTTTATAGATGAGAAATTGAAGATGCAATCATACCACCGATATGTAGGCCAGCTGGAGTCTCACACACTCTCTCTCTCTTTATTTATTTATTTATTTTGAAAAAGCATGTGTATGTACAGGTAGTTGTGATTGTGGCTCACATCTTCCCTTGGTTTTACGTCCAAGAACGGCTTAAACGCCCTCTATGGGTCGGGGATAGGCTTCCCATCCAGTTTTCTTAAAAACTGGCAAACAGGGTCTTTTTTAGTCAAATTCCCAAGACTAAGTCTATCATGTTCTTTATGAAAATGGGGCCATAAATCATGAATTGCACGATGCACATCTCCACTAGGATGCGTCTCAAGGGTCAACAAAAGATTATCTAAAGACCCCTTACTCAGGCCATCCTTAATGAATTGTATTTTATCTTCACGGTTTATAGATACCATTCCTAAAGAACGACATGTGGCATTACAAGTCCATCTGGCACATCGGTGACAGACTTTCAGTCGTTTTGCACGACGTTTCTTTGCAAAAGTGCTTTTACCTGTTCCAGGCATGTGTGAAATGAAAGAATTGGAGGACTCACCTGATAATCGGACCTTTGCTTCAATCAGCCAGCAAATATCTTCAGGAATTCCATGATTCATTAACAACTTCAATCTTGCACACCTAGCACGGTAAATTTGTGTAATCGCATTCTGAGGTAGAGCGGGAAAGTATTTTTTCAATTTTTCAAGAATGGTGTCCATTTTGAAATGAGAATTGAAGAGATTCAAAGAAAAGAGAAAGAGCAAAGAATTGCACAAATATATACAAATATCAGCTATTATGGGAAACTGAAAGAACCGACTTAAGTCACGGAGTACCGTTATCCGCCATTTGACCGGGATGAGAGACTAGCAAAACAAGAGTCACACAAAAAGGAAACACAAAAACAATGTGAGAAAAACAAAATAATCAACCTTTATCTACAGGATCATTCAAACCAATGGATTCATTTTCACTAGGAAAATTATCAAAGTAAGTTTTCAAACGATGTCCATTTCTCTTAGAAACATTGTCATTCTTTGGATTCTCAATATCAAAGGCCCCATAAGGATACACATGTTTCTCAATAAATGGACCGCTCCATCTTGATCTTAACTTTCCAGGAAATAAATGGAGTCGAGAATTATAAAGCAAAACTTTTTGACCAGTATCAACTTTTTGACAATTTTCACAAGTTTTGCAGAATGCATGTGTGTCCTTGAACATGGTGGGCCAATAAAATCCATTTTGAAAGATTTTCGCTATGGTCTTTTTTGACGAGAAATGACTCCCACATGCTTCAGAATGACAAAATTTAATGACACTACTTACCTCATTGTCCGCAATGCATCTTTGAAATATTTGATCAGGACAATGTTTAAATAAGTTAGGGTCATCCCAATAAAATTTCTTCACTTCGTTCAAAAACTTACCTTTGTCTTCGGTACTCCAATGAGTTGGCAAGTCTCCTGAGGCAAGGAAATTGATATTTTTAGCAAACCAAGGCATTGAACTAAGAGAAAGTAAGGATTTGTCAGGAAAGTAATCATCGGTTGGTGTGATGTCAGATATCGAATCTGTTGTCACTCTTGACAAAAGATTCGCATCAACATTTTCGGTGTCTTTTTCATCCGTGATTTCTTCCTGAGAATAAGTCATTTGCAAATCATCAAACTCAGTATTACTCAAAGTAGATTCAAATTGATCACAAACTAATTCTTCAATAAGATCTACTTCTTGTAAATCATTATCATCTCTAGGTTGCTTGCAAATGTTGAAAATATTCATCTCCAATGTCATGTTCCCAAATGATAGCTTCATCAGTCCATTCCTACAATTAATCAATGCATTAGAAGTTGCAAGAAATGGACGCCCTAAAATAACAGGAAATGAATTGCATGCTTCAACAGGTTGTGTGTCCAAGACAATAAAATCCACAGGATAAATGAACTTATCGACTTGTACTAACACATCTTCAACAGGTTGTGTGTCCAAGACAATAAAATCCACAGGATAAATGAACTTATCGACTTGTACTAACACATCTTCAACTATTCCTCTAGGCACTTTTACAGATCTATCGGCAAGTAAAAGAGTTACAGAAGTTGGTTTTAACTCACCTAGATTGAGACTTTGAAAAACTGAATATGGAAGTAAATTCACACTAGCTCCAAGATCAAGTAAAGCTCTTTCAATTTTATGTTCTCCAATAAAGCATGAAATTGTAGGACAACCAGGGTCTTTATATTTCAATGCATTATTGTTCTGAAGAATGGCACTTACTTGTTCGACTAAAAAGGCTTTCTTTTTCACATTCAGTTTTCTCTTCACAGTGCACAGATCTTTCAAAAATTTATCATAAGAAGGAACCTGTTTAATAGCATCCAGCAAAGGTATATTGATCCTTACCTGTTTGAAGGTTTCAAAAATTTCAGAGTTGTGATTGACTTTCCTTTGTTTGGTCATGGCATGAGGAAATGGAAGTGCTGGCGGAGAATCAGTCTTTTCTTTGCAATGATCAGATTCAACCCCTTCCTTACCCTTAGAGATTGACTCATCATCATTCTCACAAGGTTCAAGAATGGGTTTTTCAATAACCTTACCACTACGAAGAGTGATGACTGATTTGGCTTGATCCATGTGTTGGCTTCCAGAACTACTTGCATTCAAATTGTATTGCCCCTTTGGATTTTGTTGTGGTTGAGATGGAAACTTACCTTTCTCTTGGAAACTGAGAGCAGATGTCAATTTTGCAAGAGTATCTTTAAAATCTGTCATGCTTTGAGCAAGTTGTGTTAATTGCCTCTTGCTTTTCCATAAATGCATGCAATGTTTTCTCAAGATTTCTTCTAGGAGGGGGAGCATAAGGAGGTGCATATCCATGAGAATTTTGGAAATTATGGTGTGCTTGAAACGGTGGCTGTGAAGTTTGAGCATTATTATTCTCACTTTTCCAAATGAAATTTGGATGATTTCTCCAACCAGGGTTATATGTTTGCGAATATGGGTTATGGTTGGGCCTTTGAAAACTGTTTAATGCATGGGCTTGTTCATGGAGACATTCTTTAAAAGAAGGTAAGGTTGGACAGTCATTGGTTGAATGCTCGTTGGTTTCACAGATTTGACATGCAATGTCTTGAACAGATTTTAATTGACCACTCTTTTTCAATTCTAGTGCTTCGACTTTTTTAGCTAAAGATGCAAACTTGGCTTGGAGGTCATGATCTTCCCTAAGGTTGTACATACCCCCACTAGATGTATGAGGTTGGGTTTTACTTGGTGCCTCATAAGTTCCTGTAGTGTCCCAATTTTGCGCATTTTCAGCTAGCAAGTCTAGGTATTCCATTGCTTCATTAGGGTCTTTATCCTCAAAAGTTCCATTGCACATCAATTCAACCATTTGCCTATCTCTAGGAGTTAACCCTTCATAAAAATGTGAAACTATTCTCCATGTTTCAAAACCATGATGGGGGCAAGTATTAAGTAAGTCTCGATACCTATCCCAACATTGGTAAAATGTTTCTCCTGGTTTTTGAGAAAAAGTAATGATTTGTCTTTTGAAAGAGTTTGTTCTGTGGGATGGAAAAAACTTCTTTAAAAATTGTTGTTGCATTTCATCCCAAGCACGAATGGATCCAGGTCTCAAATTTTGTAGCCATGTTTTAGCTTTATCTTTTAACGAAAAAGGAAAAAGCTTCAATCTAATGGTGTTCATGCTACAATTTGAGTCATTATATGTGTTGCAAACCTCCTCAAATTCCCTTAAATGCAAGTATGGATTTTCTAAATCTAAGCCATGAAAAGATAGTAAAAGTTGAATAATGTCTGTCTTAAAATTAAAATGAGATGCATCAGGAGGAAAAACTATGCATGAGGGTGCACTTGTTCTTGTGGGATTCATGTGGTCTCTAAGAGTTCTAACCCGAATATTCTCATTATTCTCATTATGAAGCGATTGGTTATCTTCTTCAGCCATATTTTCTGAAAATGATGAGGATACCCTACAAAGTCTACCACTTAATGTACGTGACCACACTCTCATGCACGTGTAAGAAGAAAATAAAAGGAAGAAGAAAATAAAAGAAAGAGAAGCAAAAGAAACAAAGTTAGATACAAGAAAAGAGAAAAGAGAAGAGAAAATAAAATAAATACTATAATTTGTACAAGAATTTACCTCCCCGGCAACGGCGCCAAAAACTTGACACGACCAAAAGATTGATGTCTTTTCCCAAGTGCAGGAGTGTCGAAGTAATAAATAACCCGGCAAGACCGGGGTCGAACCACAGGGAGGTTAATTGTATAAATTATAGATAACAATAATAACAACAAAAGCAATAATAATAAGTTTAAAGAGAGCTTTGAGATGTGATATTGATGTAAGGATTAAACAATGATAACAAAAAATGTCAAGGTTAGAGGATCCACTAATGGTATTTCAAACAAGTATAGTATAAACCCTTATTATTCAATTGGAAACCACACACAAGGAGGTTCCAATCAGATTATAAATTGTTAACATGATTACATTAGCTATCTTATTCGAATAATGCTAATACTTGTAAATGTTTTCAGGCATTCATGATTATAACTTATGTTAACAACAAATCAAGTTCCTTTCATAGCTCAGGTGTCGGTTATACCATACAGTATGGGCTATGAAAGTGCCAAGTATTTGTTGTACCAAGTGTTATACAACATAAATCTAGATTAACCATTTAACAAGCAAAGTATTAAAAGTGAACAAGATAACAAATACAAAGCATGTTAGTATCCAACATTAAAGTTCATGTTGAGTTTATATTATACTTATCCTTACACCATTAGTGTAACCTTTTCACCTTGACATAATAAACTTAGTTAAACATAATGAAAGAAAGAAACATAAATAAACAAGGAAAGGAAATGAAAACCATAAGCAAGAGATTAATATAAGCAAAACTTAAGCATTACAAAATATAAAGAGAGAGCAAAAGCATGATCTTGATCTGAAAACCAAGATGCCTAAATACATGGCAAATGCCTCCTTTTATAGGCCAAAATTCGGAACTATTGATTTGTTGACTAATTGATGAGTGGGTGGCCACATCTTGACTTGGTGACAATTCTTATCTTCTTGTCTCACAAAAACGTCATTGATTACGTCATAATTTGAACAAACTTGAATCATGAAAGTTCTAGGAAATTGTCTCATCTTTCCAGGGTAAAAATTTGAGATCATTTGGACTTTTAGAACTCGAGATATGGGCTGAACACTGAACAGTGTCTGGGCTGCAGGACAGATTCGGACTTCTTCTTTGTTGCTACAATTTGGACTTGAAAACGGCCTTGTTAAATCTTGGGCTCCACATGAAAGTTGTAGGCCTATGTCTTAGCTTTCCATCCATATAAAATGGACCTAAATCCAAGATCTACAGCTCCAAATATGACCCAATTACCGAACTGTGTTCCAGTTTGGACTGCACCAGCATCTCTTTGGCCATCTTTTTGTCCTTTCAATTTCAGTACTTCAACTCATCAATCAATTCTTTCATTTATGTGATAGGCCTGCAATTAAGATGAACATTTACCATAAATTAAAGGTATCTTATATAATTAGATATGTTATTATAAAACATGCTTTAGTTAAGGAGTTATTGATACTTCAAGTGCAAAATGATGATATAAAACCTTGATAAAAATGCACTTTCAAGTACTAATCAGTGTCACTCATATTTCAATTGTGATTTCAAGCTCTCCAGCGATTATGTTTTCGCTAAAGATTTTTGGTCAGTAGTGACGCCGTTTTCACTGATGATTCCATAGGTCAAAGATGACACTTTTTTCTCTATTGATTTCATTTGTGAATCATGGATTAGTATTCGTTGTCGATTCCATCCGTCAGCCGTGACTCAATTTTCAAAGATGATTTCTCGTTCTACAGCGACTCAGTTTTCGCGGACGATTTCTTCACTGACGATTCCAAGGGTCAACGATGACTCTTTTTTCTCTATTGATTTCAATTGTGAATCATGCATTACTATTTGTTATCGATTCAATCTGTCAGTCGTGACACAATTTTCAAAGAGGATTTCTCGTTCTACAGCGACTCAGTTTTCGCTGACAATTTCTAGATCAGCATTGGCTTAGTGTTTTTGACAATTCCTTGCATTAGCCAAGATTATATTTTTGCTATCGATTTCAAGCATAGGTCGTGCTGTCACTTCCACATATCAGATGTCACTCATATTTCAGTTGCGATTTCAAGCTCTCCAGCGATTATGTTTTCGCTGACGATTTCTGGTCAGTAGTGACGCAGTGTTCACTAACGATTCCAAGCATCAACGATGACTCTTTTTTCGTTATTGATTTCATTTGTGAATCGTTGAGTAGTATTCATTGTCGATTCCATCCGTCAGTCGTGACTCAATTTTCAAAGAGGATTTCTCGTTCTACCGCGACTCAGTTTTCGCTAACAATTTCTGGATCAGCATTGGCATAGTGTTTTTGACAATTCCATGTGTTAGCCATGAATCTATTTTTGCTATCGATTTGATGCGTAGGTCGTGCTGTCGATTCCACACGTAAGGTGTCACTCATATTTTAGTTGTGATTTCAAGCTCTCTAGCGATTATGTTTTCGCTGACGTTTTCTGGTCAGAAGTGACGCAGTGTTCACTGACGATTCCAAGCAACAACGATGCCTCTTTTTTCCTTATTGATTTCATTTGTGAATCGTGGATTAGTATTCATTGTCGATTCCATCCGTCAGCCATGAATCAATTTTCAAAGATGATTTCTCGTTTTACAGCGACTGAGTTTTGGCTGACGTTTTCTGGATCAGCGTTGGCTTAGTGCTTTTGACAATTCCATGCGTTAGCCATGAATTTATTTTTGCTATAGATTTGATGCATAGGTCGTGCTGTCGATTCCACACGTAAGGTGTCACTCATATTTCAGTTGTGATTTCAAGCTCTCTAGCGATTATGTTTTCGCTGCCGATTTCTGGTCAGTAGTGACGCAGTGTTCACTGACGATTCCAAGCATCAACGATGACTCTTTTTTTGTTATTGATTTCATTTGTGAATCGTGGATTAGTATTCATTGTCGATTCCATCCGTCAGCCGTGACTCAATTTTCAAAGATGATTTCTCGTTCTATAGCGACTCAGTTTTCGCTAACGATTTCTGGATCAGCATTGGCATAGTGTTTTCGACAATTCCATGAGTTTGCCATGAATCTATTTTTGCTATAGATTTGATGCACAACTCATGCTGTCGATTCCACACGTAAGGTGTCACTCGGATTTCAGTTGTGATTTCAAGCTCTCCAGCGATTATGTTTTCGCTGACGATTTCTGGTCAGTAGTAACGCAGTTTTCACTGACGATTCCAAGCGTCAACGATGACTCTTTTTTCTCTATTGATTTCATTTGTGAATCGTGCATTAGGATTTGTTGTCGATTCAATCTGTCAGCCGTGACACAATTTTCACAGAGGATTTCTCGTTCTACAGCGACTCAGTTTTCGCTGACAATTTCTAGATAAGCATTGGCTTAGTGTTTTTGACAATTCCATGCATTAGCCAAGAATATATTTTTGCTATCGATTTCAAGCATAGGTCGTGCTGTCACTTCCACATGTCAGCTGTCACTCATATTTCAGTTGCGATTTCAAGCTCTCCAGCGATTATGTTTTCGCTGACCATTTCTGGTTAGTAGTGACGCTGTTTTCACTAACGATTCCATAGGTAAAAGATGACTCTTTTTTCTCTATTGATTTCATTGGTGAATCGTGGATTAGTATTCGTTGTCGATTCCATCTCTCAGCCGTGACTTAATTTTCAAAGATGATTTCTCGTTCTACAGCGACTCAGTTTTCGCGGACGATTTCTTCACTGACGATTCCAAGGGTCAACGATGACTCTTTTTTCTCTATTGATTTCAATTGTGAATCATGCATTACTATTTGTTATCGATTCAATCTAACAGCCGTGACATAATTTTCAAAGAAGATTTCTCGTTCTACAGCGACTCAGTTTTCGCTGACAATTTCTAGATCAGCATTGGCTTAGTGTTTTTGACAATTCCTTGCATTAGCCAAGAATATATTTTTGCTATCGATTTCAAGCATAGGTCGTGCTGTCACTTCCACATCTCAGCTGTCAATCATATTTCAGTTGTGATTTAAAGCTCTCCAGCGATTATGTTTTCGCTGACGATTTCTGGTCAGTAGTGACGCAGTGTTCACTGACGATTCCAAGCATCAACGATGACTCTTTTTTGGTTATTGATTTCATTTGTGAATTGTGGAGTAGTATTCATTGTCGATTCCATCCGTCAGCCGTGACTCAATTTTCAAAGATAATTTCTCGTTCTACAGCGACTCAGTTTTCGCTAATGATTTCTGGATCAGCATTGGCATAGTGTTTTCAACAATTCCATGCGTTTGCCATGAATCTATTTTTGCTATCGATTTGATGCGTAGGTCGTGCTGTCGATTCCACACGTAAGGTGTCACTCATATTTCAGTTGTGATTTCAAGCTCTTTAGAGATTATGTTTTCGCTGACGATTTCTGGTCAGTAGTTACGCAGTTTTCACTGACGATTCCATGCGTTAACGATGGCTCTTTTTTCTCTATTGATTTCATTTGTGAATCATGCATTAGTATTCATTGTCGATTCCACCCGTCAGCCATGACTCAATTTTCAAAGATGATTTCTCGTTCTACAGCGACTCCGTTATGGCTGACGATTTCTGGATCAGTATTGGCATAGTGTTTTTGACAATTCCATGCATTAGCCATGAATCTATTTTGCTATCAATTTCACGCGTAGGTCGTGCTGTCTATTCCACACGTCAGCTGTCAGTCAGATTTCAGTTGTGATATCAAGCTCTCCAGCGATTATGTTTTCGCTGACGATTTCTGGTCAGTAGTGACACCGTTTTCACTGGTGATTCCATTCGTCAACAATAACTCTTTTTTCTCTATTGATTTTATTTGTAAATCGTGGATTAGTATTCGTTGTCGATTCCATCCGTCAGCCGTGACTCAATTTTGAAAGATAATTTCTCGTTCTACAGCGACTCAGTTTTCGCTGACGATTTCTGGATCAGTATTGGCATAGTGTTTTTGACAATTCCATGCCTTAGCCATGAATCTATTTTGCTATCGATTTCACGCGTAGGTCGTGCTGTCGATTCCACACGTCAGCTGTCAGTCAGATTTCAGTTGTGATATCAAGCTCTCCAGCGATTATGTTTTCGCTGACGATTTCTGGTCAGTAGTGACACCGTTTTCACTGCTGATTCCATTCGTCAACAATGACTCTTTTTTCTCTATTGATTTCAGTTGTAAATCGTGGATTAGTATTCGTTATCGATTCCATCCGTTAGCCGTGACTCAATTTTCAAAGATAATTTCTCGTTCTACAGCGATTCAGTTTTTGCTGATGATTTCTAGATCAGCATTGGATTAGTGTTTTTGACAATTCCATGCGTTAGCCATGAATCTATTTTTGCTATCGATTTCACGCGTAGGTCGTGCTGTCGATTCCACACGTCAGCTGTCAGTCAGATTTCAGTTGTGATATCAAGCTCTCCAGCGATTATGTTTTCGCTGACGATTTCTGGTCAGTAGTGACACTGTTTTCACTGCTGATTCCATTCGTCAACAATGACTCTTTTTTCTTTATTGATTTCATTTGTAAATTGTGGATTAGTATTCGTTGTCGATTCCATCCGTCAGCCGTGACTCAATTTTCAAAAATAATTTCTCGTTCTACAGCGACTCAGTTTTCGCTGATGATTTCTGGATCAGCATTGGATTAGTGTTTTTGACAATTCCATGCGTTAGCCATGAATCTATTTTTGCTATCGATTTCACGCGTAGGTCGTGCTGTCGATTCCACACGTGAAGTGTCACTCATATTTCTGTTGTGATTCCATGCTCTCCAGCAATTAAGTTTTCGCTGACGATTTCTGGTCAGTAGTGACGCAGTTTTCACTGACGATTCCATGCGTCAACGATGACTCTTTTTTCTCTATTGATTTCAATTGTGAATCGTGCATTAGTATTTGTTGTTGATTCCATCCGTCAGCCGTGACTTAATTTTCAAAGTTGATTTCTCGTTCTATAGTGACTTAGTTATGGCTGACGATTTCTGGATCAGTATTGGCATAGTGTTTTTGACAATTCCATGCATTAGCCATGAAACTATTTTTGCTATCGATTTCACTCGTCGGTCGTGCTGTCGATTCCACACGTCAGCTGTCACTCAGATTTCAGTTGTAATTTCAAGCTCTCCAGCGATTATGTTTTCGCTGACGATTTCTGGTCAGTAGTGACGCCGTTTTCACTGACGATTCCATACGCCACCGATGACTCTTTTTTCTCTATTGATTTCATTTGTAAATCGTGGATTAGCATTCGTTGTCGATTCCATCCGTCAGGCGTGACTCAATTTTCAAAGATGATTTCTCGTTCTAGAGCGACTCAGTTTTCGCTGACGATTTCTGGATCAACATTGGATTAGTGTTTTTGACAATTCCATGTGTTAGCCATGAATCTATTTTTGCTATCGATTTCACGCGTAGGTCGTGCTGTCGATTCCACACGTGAAGTGTCACTCATATTTCAGTTGTGATTTCATGCTCTCCAGCGATTATGTTTTCGGTGATGATTTCTAGTCAGTAGTGACGCAGTTTTCATTGACGATTCCATGCGTCAACGATGACTCTTTTTTCTCTATTGCTTTCATTTATGAATCGTGGATTAGTATTCATTGTCGATTCCATCCGTCAGCCGTGACTCAATTTTCAAAGAAGATTTCTCGTTGTACAACGACTCAGTTTTCGCTGACGATTTCTGGATTAGCATTGGCTTAGTGTTTTTGACAATTCCATGCGTTAGCCATGAAACTATTTTTGCTATCGATTTCACGCGTCGGTCGTGGTGTCGATTCCACACGTCAACTATCACTCAAATTTCAGTTGTGTTTTCAAGCTCTCCTACGATTATGTTTTCGCCGACAATTTATTGTCAGTATTGACACAATTTCCACTGACGATTCCAAGCATCAACAATGACTCTTTTTTCTCTATTGATTTCGTTTGCAAATCATTGATTAGTATTCGTTGTTGATTCCATCCGTCAGCCATGACTCAATTTTCAAAGTTAATTTCTCGTTCTACAGCGACTTCGTTTTCGCTGACGATTTCTGGATTAGCATTGGCTTAGTGTTTTTGACAATTCCATGCGTTAGCCTTGAACTTATTTTTGCTATATATTTGATGCGTAGGTCGTGCTGTCGATTCCACACGTCAGGTGTCACTCATATATCAGTTGTGATTCCATGCTCTCCAGCGATTTAGTTTTCGTTGACGATTTTTGGTCAGGAGTGACGCAGTTTTCACTGACGATTCCAAGCGTCAATGATGACTCTTTTTTCTCTATTGATTTCAATTGTGAATCGTGCATTAGTATTTGTTGTTGATTCCATCCTTCAGCCGTGACTTAATTTTCAAAGTTGATTTCTCGTTCTACAGGGACTTAGTTATGGCTGACGATTTCTGGTTAGTAGTGACGCCGTTTCACTAACAATTCCATACGTCACCGATGACTCTTTTTTCTCTATTGATTTCATTTGTAAATCGTGGATTAGTATTCGTTGTCGATTCCATCCGTCAGGCGTGACTCAATGTGAAGCCTGAGAATTAAGTATGCAAAAAAAAAAAGAGGGGGGGGGAGTTTATAATAATTTTTTAAAAAATGTTGTTATATATATATAAAATAGAAGGGGCTAAAATAAGAAAAAAGGGAGAAAGATGGGACCAAAATGAATTAAGAAGTGATGGGACTATAAATACCCATCCCATCTCTCATTCATGACCGGGGGAGGTAACAAAAAGAAAAGGGGAGGGAAATTTTTCAGATTTTCCTTCACCAAGCTTAAGAGAAAACACCTAAATTTCTATACCTACACAAACCTTAGATTTTCTACGTTAGACAAACCGGGGCAGGAGATTTGCAAGAAGAAAAAGTGATAGCATTTCTAAGAGAAGAGGGAGTGGGAGGCCGGCTGCTTATAGAGAAGAAAGGGGTTACGAAACTTTAATCAAATCAGGAATCAAACCTAAATTTCCTCCAGGTATGAAGTTCTAAACCAATTAGGAAAGCCAAATTAAATTCATGCAAGAATTGTGCATTAATTTGAAGTTTGAAAAATTAGGGTCTTTGAGTAAAATTTGGGGAAATGTGGAATTAATTGGAACTAAATGAGTTGAGCAGCATAGGTTGCCTAAAAGGATGGAATTATGCAAAGAAGATTTCAACAAAACCAAAGACCATGGGGAAATAGTGGCCAGCCATGAGATTGTTAGGAAAGAAAGGAAATTGTGATAGTTGCGTTGTTTTCCTTATTGCAAAATTAAAACAGGTTTCAGGAGGTGAATGATAAGGAAATGTGGTGATTGAGTGTGTGTGCATATATATATATATATATATATATATATATATATATATAAAAGAGAAGGAACTGATTTTAAAGGACCGGCCACTGGAGGGGAAGAAAAAAAAACAGAGGAGAACGTATGACTCCCCTGTTAATTAATTAAGTGTGTTGTTATAGTGTAGTTACAAATTGTAACTTATAAGGGAGAGGAACCTGTGTTCCAGGTAAGGTGAAAACATGGCTGAAATTGATGGGGAAAAAGGATTGGAAATAAAAATTGTAGGTACCTTCTCCATTGACAAAACAAGGCAGATTTGTTGCCCTGGTTCCTAAGGGAATTTGGACCTGAAGATGATAGAATCTAGGGAGGGTCCATTCATAGAAGTTGTAGCCGGAAGTGTTAGCTTTCCAACGAATCTGACCCCGCCTAATTTGGAGTCCTAGAACTCCGGATACAAATGAAAATCTGAGGAGAGGTCAAGCTGCCACCCCTGTTGGCAGTTTCGGCCAAGTCGATAAAACGACAAAATTTAGCCGTATTAAGGGTAGAATTTGTTTTCTCGCCCTTCACAAAGTGTGTCTTGATCTTCAAAAAGAATAAACGGTAATCAAAATTGAATTTATGATGTCCACTTGGACTACAAATGAGCCGAAAATGTGAAAGGATAATAATAAGGAATGTAAGTGTGAAAGAAAAGATTGGTAAAAGAGAAATGAATATTATTCCCATTGTTGTTGTTGTGTTGTGATATGTGGACTAATATGGAATAATGATGGGTGTTTGTGGTTTCAGGAGGAACCGCGGGAGGAGTACAACAACAACAGGGGAACGCAAGTCGAGCGTCTACAGCAGGTAGGTACTCGGTACCTATATCTCCTTTTGTTAATAATTATTTTAACTAACTATTAAACTATAAAAATTTGGTGCATATTGATGAGGAAAAGAAAGGGGGAAAGGAAAGGTGAAATGGTGGGAAAATAGAAATGAGGACTAAATTTAAATTATAGGTCCTTTTAGAGGAGATGAACAGTAACAACGAATTTTAATAATGATTGTTTCTTGAATTTGATTAGCCTGTCCCTGATATGGGAGGCTAATGATATTAACCAAGCTGGTTAACATCGGCATTACCGGTACGTGGGAGGAGAAATATAAAAACTTGATTAACTATTCAGGTTCAAAATAGTTAATGATATCGGCAGGTGACGTCAATATCGGCAAAATTTATAAACTTGATTAACTATTCGGATTCAGAATAGTTAATGATATCGGCGGGTGACGTCGATATCGGAAAAATTTGTAAACTTGATTAACTATTCGGATTCAGAATAGTTAATGATATCGGCGGGTGTCGTCGATATCGGCAAAACTTATAGACTTGATTAGCTTTTCGAGGTGAAAGCTAATGATGTCAAGAATCCTTGACATCGGCATACCCGAGGACCTCCCAAAGTAGCATAGAATAGTGATTAACTATTTCGGTTCAAAAAAAAAATTTAATGACACCAACAGTCGTGTTAGCGTCGACATTTTCATGAATCTGATTAGTTGACCCCAGGATGGACAACTAAAGACACTAATGGAGGTCGTTAGTGCCGGTATAGTCTTCCTAATGTGGGGAGAAGTAGTTAAAGAAAATAAACTGGATAATCCTCAAAAGGGATGGTGGTGGTGTATTGAAATTGCATATGACTTAAGTAGGTAGATGTGTTGTATAAATTTCTTCCGTGAATTGTTTGTATTTTAGTTATTTTTAATTATATGGAAAATTTATGTTTTGTAGGTCCCTCCTATTCACGTCAGGAGTAGAATTTAGGTTCCTTATCCCTTTTGTATAAGTTAGAAACTTAGAGATTTTCATGTAATTTTGTTATGCAGCAAACATGTAACCTGAATAGAATAGTATACTCCTTATATTATTATGTTTTGGAATATTAATGTATTAATCTATACTTGGAAAAATTATAGCGTAATAGCTTATGTTCAAAACGCTAAATTGTGTTGTGCTTATATATATGAAATTTCAGTGCTTGGATGGTCCTCTTAATTAATAATTTATGCATGTGATATGAGATGGAGATTGAGAATGAAGATTTGTCCTAAGTATATTCTTGAATGAATAAAATGATTGAATGTACCAATCATGGATGTGATTATGGGTGGGATGTGATTATAATTGTGTGCAGGATAAATTGTCGATAACTTGGGATCTCCCGGTATAGGGGAGACTCTGCCGAAATTTCGTTAGAAATTTTGGTGAATTTAACAAAAAAAAATTGCTCCATTTGCACTTTATGTAAGAGTTAAACAAATATATATTGATTGAAATTGTTTTGAGGTTGTTACACTTAATTTTCAAAGATGATTTCTCGTTCTACAGCGACTTAGTTTTCGCTGACGATTTCTGGATCAGCATTGGCTTAGTGTTTTTTACAATTCCATGCGTTAGCCATGAATCTATTTTTGCTATCGATTTCACGTGTAGGTCGTGTTGTCAATTCCACACGTGAAGTGTCACTCATATTTCAGTTGTGATTTAATGCTCTCCAGCGATTATGTTTTCGGTGATGATTTCTGGTCAGTAGTGACGCAGTTTTCACTGACGATTCCATGTGTCAACGATGACTCTTTTTTCTCTATTGCTTTCATTTGTGAATCGTGGATTAGTATTCATTATCGATTCCATCCGTCAGTCGTGACTCAATTTTCAAAGAAGATTTCTCGTTGTACAACGACTTAGTTTTCGCTGATGATTTCTGGATCAACATTGGCTTAGTGTTTTTGACAATTCCATGCATTAGCCATGAATCTATTTTTACTATCGATTTCACGCGTCGGTCATGCTGTCGATTCCGCACGTCACCTGTCACTCAAATTTTAGCTGTGATTTCAAGCTCTCCTGCGATTATGTTTTCGCTGACGATTTATGGTCAGTAGTGACACAATTTTCACTGACGATTCCAAGCGTCAACAATGACTCTTTTTTCTCTATTGATTTCGTTTGCGAATCATTGATTAGTATTCGTTGTCGATTCCATCCGTCAGCCGTGACTCAATTTTCAAATTTGATTTCTAGTTCTCCAGCGACCCAGTTTTCGGTGATGATTTCTGGATCAGCATTGGCTTAGAGTTTTTGACAATTCCATGTGTTAGCCATGAAACTATTTTTGCTATCGATTTCACGCGTCGGTCATGGTGTCGATTCCACACGTCAGCTGTCACTCAAATTTCAGTTATGATTTCAAGCTCTCCTGCGATTATCTTTTCGCCAACGATTTATGGTCAGTAGTGACACAATTTTCAATGATGATTCCAAGCGTCAACAATGACTCTTTTTTCTCTATTGATTTCGTTTGCGAATCATTGATTAGTATTCGTTGTCGATTCCATCCGTCAGCCGTGACTCAATTTTCAAAGTTGATTTCACGTTCTGCAGCGACTCAGTTTTCGCTGACGATTTCTGGATAAGCATTGGCTTAGAGTTTTTGACAATTCCATGCGTTAGCCATGAAACTATTTTTGCTATCGATTTCACACGTCGGTCGTGGTGTTGATTCCACACGTCAGCTGTCACTCAAATTTCAGTTGTGATTTCAAGCTCTCCTGCGATTATCTTTTCGCCGACGATTTATGGTCAGTAGTGACACAATTTTCAATGATGATTCCAAGCGTCAACAATGACTCTTTTTTCTCTATTGATTTCGTTTGCGAATCATTGATTAGTATTCGTTGTCGATTCCATCCATCAGCCGTGATTCAATTTTCAAATTCAATTTCTCGTTCTACAGCGATTTAGTTTTCGCTGACGATTTCTGGATCAGCATTGGCTTAGTGTTTTTGACAATTCCATGCGTTAGCCATGAATCTATTTTTGCTATCGATTTCACGCGTAGGTCGTGCTGTCGATTCCACTCGTGAAGTGTCACTCATATTTCAGTTATGATTTCATGCTCTCCAGCGATTATGTTTTCAGTGATGATTTCTGGTCAGTAGTGACGCAGTTTTCACTGACGATTCCATGCGTCAACGATGACTCTTTTTGCTCTATTGCTTTCATTTGTGGATCGTGGATTAGTATTCATTGTCGATTCCATCCGTCAGCCGTGAATCAATTTTCAAAGAAGATTTCTAGTTGTACAACGACTTAGTTTTCGCTGACGATTTCTGGATTAGCATTGGCCTAGTGTTTTTGACAATTCCATGCATTAGCCATGAATTTATTTTTACTATCGATTTCACGCGTCGGTTGTGCTGTCGATTCTGCACGTCAGCTGTCACTCAAATTTCAGCTGTGATTTCAAGCTCTCCAGCGATTATGTTTTAGCTGACGATTTCTAGTCAGTACGGACGCCGTTTTCACTGATGATTCCATACGTCAACGATGACTCTTTTTTCTCTATTGATTTCCTTTGTAAATCGTGGATTAGTATTCGTTTTCGATTCCATCCGTCAGCCGTGACTCAATTTTCAAAGTTGATTTCACGTTCTGCAGCGACGCAGTTTTCGCTGACGATTTCTGGATCAGCATTGGCTTAGTGTTTTTGACAATTCCATGCGTTAGCCATGAATCTATTTTTGCTATCGATTTCACGCGTAGGTCGTGCTGTCGATTCCACTCGTGAAGTGTCACTCATATTTCAGTTATGATTTCATGCTCTCCAGCGATTATGTTTTCAGTGATGATTTCTGGTCAGTAGTGATGCAGTTTTCACTGACGATTCCATGCGTCAACGATGACTCTTTTTGCTCTATTGCTTTCATTTGTGGATCGTGGATTAGTATTCATTGTCGATTCCATCCGTCAGCCGTGAATCAATTTTCAAAGAAGATTTCTAGTTGTACAACGACTTAGTTTTCGCTGACGATTTCTGTACTAGCATTGGCCTAGTGTTTTTGACAATTCCATGCATTAGCCATGAATTTATTTTTACTATCGATTTCACGCGTCGGTTGTGCTGTCGATTCTGCACGTCAGCTGTCACTCAAATTTCAGCTGTGATTTCAAGCTCTCCAGCGATTATGTTTTAGCTGACGATTTCTAGTCAGTACGGACGCCGTTTTCACTGATGATTCCATACGTCAACGATGACTCTTTTTTCTCTATTGATTTCCTTTGTAAATCGTGGATTAGTATTCGTTTTCGATTCCATCCGTCAGCCGTGACTCAATTTTCAAAGTTGATTTCACGTTCTGCAGCGACGCAGTTTTCGCTGACGATTTCTGGATCAGCATTGGCTTAGTGTTTTTTACAATTCCATGCGTTAGCCATGAATCTATTTTTGCTATCGATTTCACGCGTAGGTCGTGCTGTCAATTCCACACGTGAAGTGTCACTCATATTTCAGTTGTGATTTCATGCTCTCCAGCGATTATGTTTTCAGTGATGATTTCTGGTCAGTAGTGACGTAGTTTTCACTGACGATTCCATGCGTCAACGATGACTCTTTTTGCTCTATTGCTTTCATTTGTGGATCGTGGATTAGTATTCATTGTCGATTCCATCCGTCAGCCGTGAATCAATTTTCAAAGAAGATTTCTAGTTGTACAACGACTTAGTTTTCGCTGACGATTTCTGGACTAGCATTGGCCTAGTGTTTTTGACAATTCCATGCATTAGCCATGAATTTATTTTTACTATCGATTTCACGCGTCGGTTGTGCTGTCGATTCTGCACGTCAGCTGTCACTCAAATTTCAGCTGTGATTTCAAGCTCTCCAGCGATTATGTTTTAGCTGACGATTTCTAGTCAGTACGGACGCCGTTTTCACTGATGATTCCATACGTCAACGATGACTCTTTTTTCTCTATTGATTTCCTTTGTAAATCGTGGATTAGTATTCGTTTTCGATTCCATCCGTCAGCCGTGACTCAATTTTCAAAGTTGATTTCACGTTCTGCAGCGACGCAGTTTTCGCTGACGATTTCTGGATCAGCATTGGCTTAGTGTTTTTTACAATTCCATGCGTTAGCCATGAATCTATTTTTGCTATCGATTTCACGCGTAGGTCGTGCTGTCCATTCCACACGTGAAGTGTCACTCATATTTCAGTTGTGATTTCATGCTCTCCAGCGATTATGTTTTCAGTGATGATTTCTGGTCAGTAGTGACGTAGTTTTCACTGACGATTCCATGCATCAACGATGACTCTTTTTGCTCTATTGCTTTCATTTGTGGATCGTGGATTAGTATTCATTGTCGATTCCATCCGTCAGCCGTGAATCAATTTTCAAAGAAGATTTCTAGTTGTACAACGACTTAGTTTTCGCTGACGATTTCTGGACTAGCATTGGCCTAGTGTTTTTGACAATTCCATGCATTAGCCATGAATTTATTTTTACTATCGATTTCACGCGTCGGTTGTGCTGTCGATTCTGCACGTCAGCTGTCACTCAAATTTCAGCTGTGATTTCAAGCTCTCCAGCGATTATGTTTTAGCTGACGATTTCTAGTCAGTACGGACGCCGTTTTCACTGATGATTCCATACGTCAACGATGACTCTTTTTTCTCTATTGATTTCCTTTGTAAATCGTGGATTAGTATTCGTTTTCGATTCCATCCGTCAGCCGTGACTCAATTTTCAAAGTTGATTTCACGTTCTGCAGCGACGCAGTTTTCGCTGACGATTTCTGGATCAGCATTGGCTTAGTGTTTTTTACAATTCCATGCGTTAGCCATGAATCTATTTTTGCTATCGATTTCACGCGTAGGTCGTGCTGTCAATTCCACACGTGAAGTGTCACTCATATTTCAGTTGTGATTTCATGCTCTCCAGCGATTATGTTTTCAGTGATGATTTCTGGTCAGTAGTGACGTAGTTTTCACTGACGATTCCATGCGTCAACGATGACTCTTTTTGCTCTATTGCTTTCATTTGTGGATCGTGGATTAGTATTCATTGTCGATTCCATCCGTCAGCCGTGAATCAATTTTCAAAGAAGATTTCTAGTTGTACAACGACTTAGTTTTCGCTGACGATTTCTGGATTAGCATTGGCCTAGTGTTTTTGACAATTCCATGCATTAGCCATGAATTTATTTTTACTATCGATTTCACGCGTCGGTTGTGCTGTCGATTCTGCACGTCAGCTGTCACTCAAATTTCAGCTGTGATTTCAAGCTCTCCAGCGATTATGTTTTAGCTGACGATTTCTAGTCAGTACGGACGCCGTTTTCACTGATGATTCCATACGTCAACGATGACTCTTTTTTCTCTATTGATTTCCTTTGTAAATCGTGGATTAGTATTCGTTTTCGATTCCATCCGTCAGCCGTGACTCAATTTTCAAAGTTGATTTCACGTTCTGCAGCGACGCAGTTTTCGCTGACGATTTCTGGATCAGCATTGGCTTAGTGTTTTTGACAATTCCATGCGTTAGCCATGAATCTATTTTTGCTATTGATTTGATCCGTATATCATGCTGTCGATTCCACACGTGAGCTCTCACTCAGATTTCAGTTGTGATTTCAAGTTCTCTAGCGATTATGTTTTCGCCTACCATTTCTGGTTAGTAGTGACGCCATTTTCACTAACGATTCCATAGGTAAAAGATGACTCTTTTTTCTCAATTGATTTCATTGGTGAATCGTGCATTAGTATTCGTTGTCGATTCCATCCGCTAGCCGTGACTCAATTTTCAAAGTTGATTTCTAGTTCTCCAGCGACTCAGTTTTCGCTGACGATTTCTGGATCAGTATTGGCTTAGTGTTTTTGACAATTCCATGCGTTAGCCATGAATCTTTTTTGCTATCGATTTCACGCGTCGGTCGTGGTGTCGATTCCACACGTCAGCTATCACTCAGATTTCAGTTGTGATTTCAAGCTCTCCTGCGATTATGTTTTCGCTGACGATTTATGGTCAGTAGTGACACAATTTTCACTGACGATTCCAAGCGTCAACAATGACTCTTTTTTCTCTATTGATTTCATTTGCGAATCATTGATTAGTATTCGTTGTCGATTCCATCCGTCAGCTGTGACTCAATTTTCAAAGTTGATTTCTAGTTCTCCAGCGACCCAGTTTTCGGTGATGATTTCTAGATCAACATTGGCTTAGTGTTTTTGACAATTCCATGCATTAGCCATGAATCTATTTTTGCTATCGATTTCACGCGTCGGTCGTGGTGTCGATTCCACACGTCAGCTGTCACTCAAATTTCAGTTGTGATTTCAAGCTCTCCGGCGATTAGGTTTTCGCCGACGATTTATGGTCACTAGTGACACAATTTTCACTGACGATTCCAAGCGTCAACAATGACTCTTTTTTCTCTATTGATTTCGTTTGTGAATCATTGATTAGTATTCGTTGTCGATTCCATCCATGAGCCGTGACTTAATTTTCAAAGTTGATTTCTTGTTCTACAGTGACTTAGTTTTCGGTGATGATTTCTGGATCAGCATTGGCTTAGAGTTTTTGACAATTCCATGCGTTAGCCATGAATCTTTTTTTGCTATCGATTTCACGCGTCAGTCGTGGTGTCGATTCCACACGTCAGCTGTTACTTAAATTTCAGTTGTGATTTCAAGCTCTCCTGCGATTATGTTTTCGCCGATGATTTATTGTCAGTAGTGACACAATTTTCACTCACGATTCCAAGCGTCAACAATGACTCTTTTTTCTCTATTGATTTCATTTGCGAATCATTGATTAGTATTTGTTGTCGATTACATCTGTCAGTCGTGAGTCAATTTTCAAAGTTAATTTCTTGTTCTACAGCGACTTAGTTTTTGCTGACGATTTCTGGATCAGCATTGGCTTATTGTTTTTGACAATTCCATTCGTTAGCCTAGAATCTTTTTTTGCTATCGATTTCACACGTAGGTCGTGCTGTCGATTCCACATGTCAGGTGTCACTCATATTTCAGTTGTGATTTCATGTTCTCCAGCGATTATGTTTTCGGTGATGATTTATGGTCAGTAGTGATGCAGTTTTCACTGAGGCTTCCATGCATCAATGATGACTCTATTTTCCCTAACGATTTCATTTGTGAATCGTGCATTAGTATTTGTTGTTGATTCCATCCGTCAGCCAAGACTCAATTTTCAAAGATGATTTCTCGTTCTACAGCGACTCAGTTTTCGCTGACGATTTCTGGATCAGCATTGGATTAATGTTTTTGACAATTCCATGCGTTAGCCATGAATCTATATTTGCTATTGATTTGATCCGTATATCGTGCTGTCGATTCCACACGTGAGCTCTCACTCAGATTTCAGTTGTGATTTCAAGCTCTCCAGCGATTATGTTTTCGCTGACGATTTATGGTCAGTAGTGACGCAGTTTTCACTCACGATTCCAAGCGTCAACAATGACTCTTTTTTCTCTATTGATTTCACTTGTGAATCGTGGATTAGCATTCGTTTTCGATTCCATCCGTCAGCCGTGACTCAATTTTCAATGTTGATTTCTCGTTCTACAGTGAATGAGTTATGGCTGACGATTTCTGGATCAGTATTGGCATAGTGTTTTTGACAATTCCATGCGTTAGCCATGAATCTATTTTTGCTATCGATTTCACACGTAGGTCGTGCTGTCGATTCCACACGTGAAGTGTCACTCATATTTCAGTAGTGATTTCATGCTCTCCAGCGATTATGTTTTCGGTGATGATTTTTGGTCAGTAGTGACGCAGTTTTCACTGACGATTCCATGCGTCAACGATAACTCTTTTTCCTCTATTGCTTTCATTTGTGAATTGTGGATTAGTATTCATTGTCGATTCCATCCGTCAACCGTGACTCAATTTTCAAAGAAGATTTCTCGTTGTACAAAGATTCAATTTTCGCTAACGATTTCTGGATTAGCATTGGCTTAGTGTTTTTGACAATTCCATGCGTTAGCCATGAATCTATTTTTACTATCGATTTCACGCGTCGGTCGTGCTGTCGATTCCGCACGTCAGCTGTCACTCAAATTTCAGCTGTGATTTCAAGCTCTCCAGCGATTATGTTTTCGCTGACGATTTCTGGTCAGTAGGGACGCCATTTTCATTGACGATTCCATACGTCAATGATGACTCTTTTTTCTCTATTGATTTCCTTTGTAAATCGTGGATCAGTATTCGTTGTCGATTCCATCCATCAGCCGTGACTAAATTTTCAAAGATGATTTCTCGTTCTACAGCGACTCAGTTTTCGCTGACGATTTCTGGATCAGCATTGGATTAATGTTTTTGACAATTCCATGCGTGAGCCATGAATCTATATTTGCTATTGATTTGATCCGTATATCGTGCTGTCGATTCCACACATGAGCTCTCACTCAGATTTCAATTGTGATTTCAAGCTCTCCAGCGATTATGTTTTCGCTGACGATTTATGGTCAGTAGTGACGCAGTTTTCACTAACGATTCCAAGCGTCAACAATGACTCTTTTTTCTCTATTGATTTCATTTGTGAATCGTGGATTAGCATTCGTTGTCGATTCCATCCGTCAGTCGTGACTCAATTTTCAATGTTGATTTCTCGTTCTACAATGACTGAGTTATGGCTGACGATTTCTGGATCAGTATTGGCATAGTGTTTTTGACAATTCCATGCGTTAGCCATGAATCTATTTTTGCTATCGATTTCACACGTAGGTCGTGCTATCGATTCCACACGTGAAGTGTCACTCATATTTCAGTAGTGATTTCATGCTCTACAGCGATTATGTTTTCGGTGATGATTTTTGGTCAGTAGTGACGCAGTTTTCACTGACGATTCCATGCGTCAACGATGACTCTTTTTCCTCTATTGCTTTCATTTGTGAATTGTGGATTAGTATTCATTGTCGATTCCATCCGTCAGCCGTGACTCAATTTTCAAAGAAGATTTCTCGTTGTACAACGACTCAGTTTTCGCAGACGATTTCTGGATTAGCATTGACTTAGTGTTTTTGACAATTCCATGCGTTAGCCATGAATCTATTTTTACTATCGATTTCACGCGTCGGTCGTGCTGTCGATTCCGCACGTCAGCTGTCACTCAAATTTCAACTGTGATTTCAAGCTCTCCAGCGATTATGTTTTCGCTGACGATTTCTGATTAGTAGGGACGCCATTTTCATTGACGATTCCATACGTCAATGATGACTCTTTTTTCTCTATTGATTTCCTTTGTAAATCGTGGATTAGTATTCGTTGTCGATTCCATCCGTCAGCCGTGACTCAATTTTCAAAGTTGATTTCTCGTTCTGCAGCGACTCAGTTTTCGCTGACGATTTCTGGATCAGCATTGCCTTAGTGTGTTTGACAATTCCATGCGTTAGCCATGAATCTATTTTTGCTATCGATTTGACGAGTAGGTTGTGCTATTGATTCAACACGTGAGCTGTCACTCAGATTTCAGTTGCGATTTCAAGCTCTCCTACGATTATGTTTTCGCTGACGATTTATGGTCAGTAGTGACGCAATTTTCACTAACGATTCCAAGCGTCAACAATGACTCTTTTTTCTGTATTGATTTCATTTGTGAATCGTGGATTAGCATTCGTTGTCGATTCCATCCGTCAGCCGTGACTCAATTTTCAATGTTGATTTCTCGTTCTACAGTGACTGAGTTATGGCTGACGATTTCTGGATCAGTATTGGCATAGTGTTTTTGACAATTCCATGCGTTAGCCATGAATCTATTTTTGCTATCAATTTGATGCAGAGGTCGTGCTGTCGACTCCACACGTGAGCTGTCACTCAGATTTCAGTTGTGATTTCAAGCTCTCTAGCGATTATGTTTTCGCTGACGATTTAGGGTCAGTAGTGTCGCAGTTTTCACTAATGATTCCAACCGTCAATGATGACTCTTTTTTCTCTATTGATTTCATTTGTGAATCGTGGATTAGCATTCGTTGTCGACTCCATCCGTTAGCGGTGACTCAATTTTCAATGTTGATTTCTCGTTCTACAGTGACTGAGTTATGGTAGACGATTTATGGATCAGGATTGGCATAGTGTTTTTGACAATTCCATGCATGAGCCATGAATCTATTTTTGCTATCGATTCCACATGTGAGCTGTTACTCAGATTTCAGTTGTGATTTCAAGCTCTCCAGCGATTATGTTTTCGCTGACGATTTGTGGTTAGTAGTGACGCAATTTTCACTGACGATTCCAAGCGTCACTAATGACTCTATTTTCTCTAGTGATTTCATTTGTGAGTCGTTGATTAGTATTCGTTGTCGATTCCATCCGTCAGCCGTGACGCAATTTTCAAAGTTGATTTCTCTTCTACAGCGACTCAGTTTTCGCTAACGATTTCTGGATCAGCATTGGCTTAGTATTTTTGACAATTCCATGCGTAAGCCATGAATCTATTTTAACTATCAAATCGATGTGTAGGTCATGCTGTCGATTCCACACGTGAACTGTCACTCATATTTCAGTTGTGATTTCAAGCTCTCCAGTGATTGTGTTTTCGCCGATGATTTGTGGTCAGTAGTGACGTAATATTCACTGACGATTCCAAGCGTCAACAATGACTATTTTTGCTCTATTGATTTCATTTGTGAGTCGTTGATTAGTATTCGTTGTCGATTCCATCTGTCAGCCGTGACTCAATTTTCAAAGTTGATTTCTGGTTCTACAGCGACTCAGTTTTCGCTGACGATTTCTATATCAGCCTTGTTTTAGTGTTTTTGACATTTCCATTTGTTAGCCATGAATCTATTTTTGCTATCGAATTGATGCATAGGACGTGCTGTCGATTCCACACGTGAACTGTACTCAGATTTCAGTTGTGATTTCAAGCTCTCCAGCGATTACGTTTTCACTGACGATTTAAGGTCAGTAGTGACGCAGTTTTCACTGACGATTCCAACCGTCAATGATGACTCTATTTTCTCTACTGATTTCATTTATGAATCGTGGATTAGCATTCGTTGTCGATTCCATCCGTCAGCCGTGAGTCAATTTTCAAAGTTGATTTCCCGTTCTACAGTGACTGAGTTATGGCTGACTATTTATGGATCAGTGTTGGCTTCGTGTTTTAGACAATTCCATGAGTGAGCCATGAATCGATTTTTGCTATCGATTTAACGCGTCGGTCGTGCTGTCGATTCCACACCTTAGCTGTCACTCAGATTTCAGTTGTGATTTCAAGCTCTCCAGCGATTATGTTTTCGCTGACAATTCCAAGCGTCAACAATGACTCTTTTTTCTCTATTGATTTCATTTGTGAATCGTGGATTAGTATTCGTTGTCGATTCCATCCATCAGCCGTGATTCAATTTTCAAAGATGATTTCTCATTCTACAGTGACTGAGTTATGGCTGACGATTTCTGGATCAGTGTTGGCATGATGTTTTTGACAATTCCATGCGTGAGCCATGAATCTATTTTTGCTATCGATTTCACGCGTAGGTCGTGCCGTCAATTCCACACGTGAGCTGTCACTCAGATTTCAGTTGCGATTTCAAGCTCTCCAGCGATTATGTTTTCGCTGACGATTTATGCTCAGTAGTGACGCAGTTTTCACTAACGATTCCAACCATCAACAATGACTATTTTTTCTCTATTGATTTCATTTGTGAGTCGTTGATTAGTATTCGTTGTCGTTTCCATCTGTCAGCCGTGACTCAATTTTCAAAGTTGATTTCTGGTTCTACAGCGACTCAGTTTTCGCTGACGATTTCTATATCAGCCTTGTTTTAGTGTTTTTGACATTTCCATTCGTTAGCCATGAATCTATTTTTGCTATCGAATTGATGCGTAGGACGTGCTGTCGATTCCACACGTGAACTGTACTCAGATTTCAGTTGTGATTTCAAGCTCTCCAGCGATTACGTTTTCGCTGACGATTTATGGTCAGTAGTGATGCAGTTTTCACTGACGATTCCAACCGTCAATGATGACTCTATTTTCCCTACTGATTTCAGTTATGAATCGTGGATTAGTATTGGTTGTCAATTCCATCCGTCAGCCGTGATTCAATTTTCAAAGTTGATTTCCTGTTCTATAGTGACTGAGTTATGGCTGACGATTTCTGGATCAGTGTTGGCATGATGTTTTAGACAATTCCATGCGTGAGCTACGAATCTATTTTTGCTATCGATTTCACGCGTAGGTAGTGCCGTTGATTCCACACGTGAGCTGTCACTCAGATTTCAGTTGCGATTTCAAGCTCTCCAGCGATTATGTTTTCGCTGACGATTTATGGTCAGTAGTGACGCAGTTTTCACTCACGATTCCAACCATCAACAATGACTATTTTTTCTCTATTGATTTCATTTGTGAGTCGTTGATTAGTATTCGTTGTCGATTCCATCTGTCAGCCGTGACTCAATTTTCAAAGTTGATTTCTGGTTCTACAGCGACTCAGTTTTCGCTGACGATTTCTATATCAGCCTTGTTTTAGTGTTTTTGACATTTCCATTCGTTAGCCATGAATCTGTTTTTGCTATCGAATTGATGCGTAGGACGTGCTGTCGATTCCACACGTGAACTGTACTCAGATTTCAGTTGTGATTTCAAGCTCTCCAGCGATTACGTTTTCGCTGACGATTTATGGTCAGTAGTGATGCAGTTTTCACTGACGATTCCAACCGTCAATGATGACTCTATTTTCTCTACTGATTTCATTTGTGAATCGTGGATTAGCATTCGTTGTCGATTCCATCCGACAGCCGTGATTCAATTTTCAAAGTTGATTTCTCGTTCTACAGTGACTGAGTTATGGATGATGATTTCTGGATCAGTATTGGGATAGTGTTTTTGACAATTCCATGCGTGAGCCATGAATATATTTTTGCTATCGATTTCACGCATAGGTCGTGCTGTCGATTCCATACGTCAGCTGTCACTCAGATTTCAGTTGTGATATCAAGCTCTCCAGCGATTATGTTTTCGCTGACGATTTCTGGTCAGTAGTGACGCCGTTTTCTCTGGCGATTGCATTCGTCAACAATGACTTTTTTTTATCTATTGTTTTCATTTGTAAATCGTGGATTAGTATTCGTTGTCGATTCCATCCGTCAGCCGTGACTGAATTTTCTAAGTTGATTTTCATTGACGATTTGTAGATCAGCATTGGCTTAGTGTTTTTGACAATTCCATGTGTTAGACATGAATTTATTTTACCTATCAATTTGATGTGTAGTTCATGCTGTCGATTCCACACGTGAGCTGTCACTCAGATTTTAGTTGGGATTTCAAGCTCTCCAGCGATTATGTTTTTGCTGACGATTTATAGTCAGTAGTGACACAGTTTTCACTAACGCTTCCAACCGTCAACGATGACTATTTTTTCTCTATTGATTTCATTTGTGAATCGTGGATTAGCATTCGTTGTCGATTCCATCCGTCAGCCCTGAGTCAATTTTCAAAGTTGATTTCCCGTTCTACGATGACTGAGTTATGGCTGACGATTTCTGGATCAGTATTGGCATAGTGTTTTAGACAATTCCATGAGTGAGCCATGAATCTATTTTTGCTATGGATTTAACGCATCGGTCGTCCCGTCTCTTCCACACGTTAGCTGTCACTCATATTTCAGTTGTGATTTCAAGCTCTCCAGCGATTATGTTTTCGCTGACAATTCCAAGCGACAACAATGACTCTTTTTTCTCTATTGATTTCATTTGTGAATCGTGGATTAGCATTCGTTGTCGATTCCATCCTTCAGCCGTGATTCAATTTTCAAAGTTGATTTCTCGTTCTACAGTGACTGAGTTATGGCTGACGATTTCTAGATCAGTGTTGGCATGGTGTTTTTGACAATTCCATGTGTGAGCCATGAATCTATTTTTGCTATCGATTTCACGCGTCGGTCGTGCTGTCGATTCCACACGTGAGCTGTCACTCAGATTTCAGTTGTGATTTCAAGCTCTCCAGCGATTATGTTTTCGCTGACGATTTATGGTCAGTAGTGACGCAGTTTTCACTAACGATTCCAACCATCAACAATGACTATTTTTTCTCTATTGATTTCATTTGTGAGTCGTTGATTAGTATTCGTTGTCGATTCCATCTGTCAGCCGTGACTCAATTTTCAAAGTTGATTTCTGGTTCTACAGCGACTCAGTTTTCGCTGACGATTTCTATATCAGCCTTGTTTTAGTGTTTTTGACATTTCCATTTGTTAGCCATGAATCTATTTTTGCTATCGAATTGATGCGTAGGACGTGCTGTCGATTCCACACGTGAACTGTACTCAGATTTCAGTTGTGATTTCAAGCTCTCCAGCGATTACGTTTTCGCTGACGATTTATGGTCAGTAGTGATGCAGTTTTCACTGACGATTCCAACCGTCAATGATGACTCTATTTTCTCAACTGATTTCATTTGTGAATCGTGGATTAGCATTCGTTGTCGATTCCATCCGTCAGCCGTGAGTCAATTTTCAAAGTTGATTTCCTGTTCTACAGTGACCGAGTTATGCTGACGATTTCTGGATCAGTGTTGGCATAGCGTTTTAGACAATTCCATGAGTGAGCCATGAATCTATTTTTGCTATGGATTTAACGCGTCGGTCGTGCCGTCTGGTCCACACGTTTGCTGTCACTCAGATTTCAGTTGTGATTTCAAGCTCTCCAGCGATTATGTTTTCGCTGACAATTCCAAGCGACAACAATGACTCTTTTTTCTCTATTGATTTCATTTGTGAATCGTGGATTAGTATTCGTTGTCGATTCCATCCGTCAGCCGTGAATCAATTTTCAAAGTTGATTTCTCGTTCTACAGTGACTGAGTTATGGCTGACGATTTCTGGATCAGTGTTGGCATGGTGTTTTTGACAATTCCATGCGTGAGCCATGAATCTATTTTTGCTATGGATTTAACGCATCGGTCGTGCCGTCTCTTCCACACGTTAGCTGTCACTCATATTTCAGTTGTGATTTCAAGCTCTCCAGCGATTATGTTTTCGCTGACAATTCCAAGCGACAACAATGACTCTTTTTTCTCTATTGATTTCATTTGTGAATCGTGGATTAGCATTCGTTGTCGATTCCATCCTTCAGCCGTGATTCAATTTTCAAAGTTGATTTCTCGTTCTACAGTGACTGAGTTATGGCTGACGATTTCTAGATCAGTGTTGGCATGGTGTTTTTGACAATTCCATGTGTGAGCCATGAATCTATTTTTGCTATCGATTTCACGCGTCGGTCGTGCTGTCGATTCCACACGTGAGCTGTCACTCAGATTTCAGTTGTGATTTCAAGCTCTCCAGCGAATATGTTTTCGCTGACGATTTATGGTCAGTAGTGACGCAGTTTTCACTCACGATTCCAACCATCAACAATGACTATTTTTTCTCTATTGATTTCATTTGTGAGTCGTTGATTAGTATTCGTTGTCGATTCCATCTGTCAGCCGTGACTCAATTTTCAAAGTTGATTTCTGGTTCTACAGCGACTCAGTTTTCGCTGACGATTTCTATATCAGCCTTGTTTTAGTGTTTTTGACATTTCCATTTGTTAGCCATGAATCTATTTTTGCTATCGAATTGATGCGTAGGACGTGCTGTCGATTCCACACGTGAACTGTACTCAGATTTCAGTTGTGATTTCAAGCTCTCCAGCGATTATGTTTTCGCTGACGATTTATGGTCAGTAGTGATGCAGTTTTCACTGACGATTCCAACCGTCAATGATGACTCTATTTTCTCAACTGATTTCATTTGTGAATCGTGGATTAGCATTCGTTGTCGATTCCATCCGTCAGCCGTGAGTCAATTTTCAAAGTTGATTTCCTGTTCTACAGTGACTGAGTTATGCTGACGATTTCTGGATCAGTGTTGGCATAGTGTTTTAGACAATTCCATGAGTGAGCCATGAATCTATTTTTGCTATGGATTTAACGCGTCGGTCGTGCCGTCTGTTCCACACGTTTGCTGTCACTCAGATTTCAGTTGTGATTTCAAGCTCTCCAGCGATTATGTTTTCGCTGACAATTCCAAGCGACAACAATGACTCTTTTTTCTCTATTGATTTCATTTGTGAATCGTGGATTAGCATTCGTTGTCGATTCCATCCTTCAGCCGTGATTCAATTTTCAAAGTTGATTTCTCGTTCTACAGTGACTGAGTTATGGCTGACGATTTCTAGATCAGTGTTGGCATGGTGTTTTTGACAATTCCATGTGTGAGCCATGAATCTATTTTTGCTATCGATTTCACGCGTCGGTCGTGCTGTCGATTCCACACGTGAGCTGTCACTCAGATTTCAGTTGTGATTTCAAGCTCTCCAGCGATTATGTTTTCGCTGACGATTTATGGTCAGTAGTGACGCAGTTTTCACTAACGATTCCAACCATCAACAATGACTATTTTTTCTCTATTGATTTCATTTGTGAGTCGTTGATTAGTATTCGTTGTCGATTCCATCTGTCAGCCGTGACTCAATTTTCAAAGTTGATTTCTGGTTCTACAGCGACTCAGTTTTCGCTGACGATTTCTATATCAGCCTTGTTTTAGTGTTTTTGACATTTCCATTTGTTAGCCATGAATCTATTTTTGCTATCGAATTGATGCGTAGGACGTGCTGTCGATTCCACACGTGAACTGTACTCAGATTTCAGTTGTGATTTCAAGCTCTCCAGCGATTACGTTTTCGCTGACGATTTATGGTCAGTAGTGATGCAGTTTTCACTGACGATTCCAACCGTCAATGATGACTCTATTTTCTCAACTGATTTCATTTGTGAATCGTGGATTAGCATTCGTTGTCGATTCCATCCGTCAGCCGTGAGTCAATTTTCAAAGTTGATTTCCTGTTCTACAGTGACCGAGTTATGCTGACGATTTCTGGATCAGTGTTGGCATAGTGTTTTAGACAATTCCATGAGTGAGCCATGAATCTATTTTTGCTATGGATTTAACGCGTCGGTCGTGCCGTCTGGTCCACACGTTTGCTGTCACTCAGATTTCAGTTGTGATTTCAAGCTCTCCAGCGATTATGTTTTCGCTGACAATTCCAAGCGACAACAATGACTCTTTTTTCTCTATTGATTTCATTTGTGAATCGTGGATTAGTATTCGTTGTCGATTCCATCCGTCAGCCGTGAATCAATTTTCAAAGTTGATTTCTCGTTCTACAGTGACTGAGTTATGGCTGACGATTTCTGGATCAGTGTTGGCATGGTGTTTTTGACAATTCCATGCGTGAGCCATGAATCTATTTTTGCTATGGATTTAACGCATCGGTCGTGCCGTCTCTTCCACACGTTAGCTGTCACTCATATTTCAGTTGTGATTTCAAGCTCTCCAGCGATTATGTTTTCGCTGACAATTCCAAGCGACAACAATGACTCTTTTTTCTCTATTGATTTCATTTGTGAATCGTGGATTAGCATTCGTTGTCGATTCCATCCTTCAGCCGTGATTCAATTTTCAAAGTTGATTTCTCGTTCTACAGTGACTGAGTTATGGCTGACGATTTCTAGATCAGTGTTGGCATGGTGTTTTTGACAATTCCATGTGTGAGCCATGAATCTATTTTTGCTATCGATTTCACGCGTCGGTCGTGCTGTCGATTCCACACGTGAGCTGTCACTCAGATTTCAGTTGTGATTTCAAGCTCTCCAGCGATTATGTTTTCGCTGACAATTCCAAGCGTCAACAATGACTCTTTTTTCTCTATTGATTTCATTTGTGAATCGTGGATTAGTATTCGTTGTCGATTCCATCCGTCAGCCGTGATTCAATTTTTAAAGTTGATTTCGCATTCTACAGTGACTAAGTTATGGCTGACGATTTCTGGATCAGTGTTGGCATGGTGTTTTTGACAATTCCATGCGTGACCCATGAATCTATTTTTGCTATCGATTTCACGCGTAGGTCATGCCGTCGATTCCACACGTGAGCTGTCACTCATATTTCAGTTGTGATTTCAAGCTCTCCAGCGATTATGTTTTTGCTGACGATTTATGGTCAGTAGTGACGCAGTTTTCACTAACGATTCCAACCATCAACAATGACTATTTTTTCTCTATTGATTTCATTTGTGAGTCGTTGATTAGTATTCGTTGTCGATTCCATCTGTCAGCCGTGACTCAATTTTCAAAGTTGATTTCTGGTTCTACAGCGACTCAGTTTTCGCTGACGATTTCTATATCAGCCTTGTTTTAGTGTTTTTGACATTTCCATTTGTTAGCCATGAATCTATTTTTGCTATCGAATTGATGCGTAGGACGTGCTGTCGATTCCACACGTGAACTGTACTCAGATTTCAGTTGTGATTTCAAGCTCTCCAGCGATTACGTTTTCGCTGACGATTTATGGTCAGTAGTGACGCAGTGTTCACTGACGATTCCAACCGCCAATGATGACTCTATTTTCTCTACTGATTTCAGTTATGAATCGTGGATTACTATTCATTGTCGATTCCATCCGTCACCCGTGATTCAATTTTCAAAGTTGATTTCGCATTCTACAGTGACTGAGTTATGGCTGACGATTTCTGGATCAGTGTTGGCATGGTGTTTTTGACAATTCCATGCGTGAGCCATGAATCTATTTTTGCTATCGATTTCACGCGTCGGTCGTGCTGTCGATTCCACACGTGAGCTGTCACTCAGATTTCAGTTGCGATTTCAAGCTCTCCAGCGATTATGTTTTCGCTGACGATTTATGGTCACTAGTGACGCAGTTTTCACTTACGATTCCAACCATCAACAATGACTATTTTTTCTCTATTGATTTCATTTGTGAGTCGTTGATTAGTATTCGTTGTCGATTCCATCTGTCAGCCGTGACTCAATTTTCAAAGTTGATTTCTGGTTCTACAGCGACTCAGTTTTCGCTGACGATTTCTATATCAACATTGGCTTAGTGTTTTTGACATTTCCATTCGTTAGCCATGAATCTATTTTTGCTATCGAATTGATGCGTAGGACGTGCTGTCGATTCCACACGTGAACTGTATTCAGATTTCAGTTGTGATTTCAAGCTCTCCAGCGATTACGTTTTCGCTGACGATTTATGGTCAGTAGTGACGCAGTTTTCACTGACGATTCCAACCGTCAATGATGACTCTATTTTCTATACTGATTTCATTTGTGAATCGTGGATTAGAATTCGTTGTCGATTCCATCCGTCAGCCGTGACTCAATTTTCAAAGTTGATTTCTTGTTCTACAGTGACTGAGTTATGGCTGACGATTTCTGGATCAGTATTCGGGATAGTGTTTTTGACAATTCCATGCGTTAGCCATGAATCTATTTTTGCTATTGATTTCACGCGTAGGTCGTGCCGTCGATTCCACACGTGAGCAGTCACTCAGATTTCAGTTGTGATTTCAAGCTCCCCAGCGATTATGTTTTCGCTGACAATTCCAAGCGTCAACAATGACTCTTTTTTCTCTATTGATTTCATTTGTGAATCGTGGATTAGTATTCGTTGTCGATTCCATCCGTCAGCCGTGATTCAATTTTTAAAGTTGATTTCGCGTTCTACAGTGACTGAGTTATGGCTGACGATTTCTGGATCAGTGTTGGCATGGTGTTTTTGACAATTCCATGCGTGACCCATGAATCTATTTTTGCTATCGATTTCACGCGTAGGTCGTGCCGTCGATTCCACACGTGAGCTGTCACTCATATTTCAGTTGTGATTTCAAGCTCTCCAGCGATTATGTTTTTGCTGACGATTTATGGTCAGTAGTGACGCAGTTTTCACTAACGATTCCAACCATCAACAATGACTATTTTTTCTCTATTGATTTCATTTGTGAGTCGTTGATTAGTATTCGTTGTCGATTCCATCTGTCAGCCGTGACTCAATTTTCAAAGTTGATTTCTGGTTCTACAGCGACTCAGTTTTCGCTGACGATTTCTATATCAGCCTTGTTTTAGTGTTTTTGACATTTCCATTTGTTAGCCATGAATCTATTTTTGCTATCGAATTGATGCGTAGGACGTGCTGTCGATTCCACACGTGAACTGTACTCAGATTTCAGTTGTGATTTCAAGCTCTCCAGCGATTACGTTTTCGCTGACGATTTATGGTCAGTAGTGACGCAGTGTTCACTGACGATTCCAACCGCCAATGATGACTCTATTTTCTCTACTGATTTCAGTTATGAATCGTGGATTACTATTCATTGTCGATTCCATCCGTCACCCGTGATTCAATTTTCAAAGTTGATTTCGCATTCTACAGTGACTGAGTTATGGCTGACGATTTCTGGATCAGTGTTGGCATGGTGTTTTTGACAATTCCATGCGTGAGCCATGAATCTATTTTTGCTATCGATTTCACGCGTCGGTCGTGCTGTCGATTCCACACGTGAGCTGTCACTCAGATTTCAGTTGCGATTTCAAGCTCTCCAGCGATTATGTTTTCGCTGACGATTTATGGTCACTAGTGACGCAGTTTTCACTTACGATTCCAACCATCAACAATGACTATTTTTTCTCTATTGATTTCATTTGTGAGTCGTTGATTAGTATTCGTTGTCGATTCCATCTGTCAGCCGTGACTCAATTTTCAAAGTTGATTTCTGGTTCTACAGCGACTCAGTTTTCGCTGACGATTTCTATATCAACATTGGCTTAGTGTTTTTGACATTTCCATTCGTTAGCCATGAATCTATTTTTGCTATCGAATTGATGCGTAGGACGTGCTGTCGATTCCACACGTGAACTGTATTCAGATTTCAGTTGTGATTTCAAGCTCTCCAGCGATTACGTTTTCGCTGACGATTTATGGTCAGTAGTGACGCAGTTTTCACTGACGATTCCAACCGTCAATGATGACTCTATTTTCTATACTGATTTCATTTGTGAATCGTGGATTAGAATTCGTTGTCGATTCCATCCGTCAGCCGTGACTCAATTTTCAAAGTTGATTTCTTGTTCTACAGTGACTGAGTTATGGCTGACGATTTCTGGATCAGTATTCGGGATAGTGTTTTTGACAATTCCATGCGTTAGCCATGAATCTATTTTTGCTATTGATTTCACGCGTAGGTCGTGCCGTCGATTCCACACGTGAGCAGTCACTCAGATTTCAGTTGTGATTTCAAGCTCCCCAGCGATTATGTTTTCGCTGACAATTCCAAGCGTCAACAATGACTCTTTTTTCTCTATTGATTTCATTTGTGAATCGTGGATTAGTATTCGTTGTCGATTCCATCCGTCAGCCGTGATTCAATTTTTAAAGTTGATTTCGCGTTCTACAGTGACTGAGTTATGGCTGACGATTTCTGGATCAGTGTTGGCATGGTGTTTTTGACAATTCCATGCGTGACCCATGAATCTATTTTTGCTATCGATTTCACGCGTAGGTCGTGCCGTCGATTCCACACGTGAGCTGTCACTCATATTTCAGTTGTGATTTCAAGCTCTCTAGCGATTATGTTTTTGCTGACGATTTATGGTCAGTAGTGACGCAGTTTTCACTAACGATTCCAACCATCAACAATGACTATTTTTTCTCTATTGATTTCATTTGTGAGTCGTTGATTAGTATTCGTTGTCGATTCCATCTGTCAGCCGTGACTCAATTTTCAAAGTTGATTTCTGGTTCTACAGCGACTCAGTTTTCGCTGACGATTTCTATATCAGGCTTGTTTTAGTGTTTTTGACATTTCCATTCGTTAGCCATTAATCTATATTTGCTATCGATTTGATGCGTAGGACGTGATGTCGATTCCACACGTGAACTGTACTCAGATTTCTGTTGTGATTTCAAGCTCTCCAGCGATTACGTTTTCGCTAACAATTTATGGTCAGTAGTGACGCAGTTTTCACTGACGATTCCAACCGTCAATGATTACTCTATTTTCTCTACTGATTTCAGTTGTGAATCGTGGATTAGGATTCGTTGTCGATTCCATCCGTCAGCCGTGATTCAATTTTCAAAGTTGATTTCGCATTCTACAGTGACTGAGTTATGGCTGACGATTTCTGGATCAGTGTTGGCATGGTGTTTTTGACAATTCCATTCGTTAGCCATTAATCTATATTTGCTATCGATTTGATGCGTAGGACGTGATGTCGATTCCACACGTGAACTGTACTCAGATTTCGGTTGTGATTTCAAGCTCTCCAGCGATTACGTTTTCGCTAACAATTTATGGTCAGTAGTGACGCAGTTTTCACTGACGATTCCAACCGTCAATGATTATTCTATTTTCTCTACTGATTTCAGTTGTGAATCGTAGATTAGGATTCGTTGTCGATTCCATCCGTCAGCCGTGATTCAATTTTCAAAGTTGATTTCGCATTCTACAGTGACTGAGTTATGGCTGACGATTTCTGGATCAGTGTTGGCATGGTGTTTTTGACAATTCCATGCGTGAGCCATGAATCTATTTTTGCCATCGATTTAACGCGTCGGTCGTGCCGTCTATTCCACACGTTAGCTGTCACTCAGATTTCAGTTGTGATTTCAAGCTCTCCAGCGATTATGTTTTCGCTGACAATTCCAAGCGTCAACAATGACTCTTTTTTCTCTATTGATTTCATTTGTGAATCGTGGATTAGTATTCGTTGTCGATTCCATCCGTCAGCCGTGATTCAATTTTTAAAGTTGATTTCGCATTCTACAGTGACTAAGTTATGGCTGACGATTTCTGGATCAGTGTTGGCATGGTGTTTTTGACAATTCCATGCGTGACCCATGAATCTATTTTTGCTATCGATTTCACGCGTAGGTCATGCTGTCGATTCCACACGTGAGCTGTCACTCATATTTCAGTTGTGATTTCAAGCTCTCCAGCGATTATGTTTTTGCTGACGATTTATGGTCAGTAGTGACGCAGTTTTCACTAACGATTCCAACCATCAACAATGACTATTTTTTCTCTATTTATTTCATTTGTGAGTCGTTGATTAGTATTCGTTGTCGATTCCATCTGTCAGCCGTGACTCAATTTTCAAAGTTGATTTCTGGTTCTACAGCGACTCAGTTTTCGCTGACGATTTCTATATCAACATTGGCTTAGTGTTTTTGACATTTCCATTCGTTAGCCATGAATCTATTTTTGCTATCGAATTGATGCGTAGGACGTGCTGTCGATTCCACACGTGAACTGTATTCAGATTTCAGTTGTGATTTCAAGCTCTCCAGCGATTACGTTTTCGCTGACGATTTATGGTCAGTAGTGACGCAGTTTTCACTGACGATTCCAACCGTCAATGATGACTCTATTTTCTCTACTGATTTCAGTTGTGAATCGTGGATTAGGATTCGTTGTCGATTCCATCCGTCAGCCGTGATTCAATTTTCAAAGTTGATTTCGCATTCTACAGTGACTGAGTTATGGCTGACGATTTCTAGATCAGTGTTGGCATGGTGTTTTTGACAATTCCATGCGTGAGTCATGAATCTATTTTTGCTATCGATTTCACGCGTCGGTCGTGCCGTCTATTCCACACGTTACCTGTCACTCAGATTTCAGTTGTGATTTCAAGCTCTCCAGCTATTATGTTTTCGCTGACAATTCCAAGCGTCAACAATGACTCTTTTTTCTCTATTGATTTCATTTGTGAATCGTGGATTAGTATTCGTTGTCGATTCCATCCGTCAGCCGTGATTCAATTTTCAAAGTTGATTTCTCGTTCTACAGTGACTGAGTTATGGCTGACGATTTCTGGATCAGTGTTGGCATGGTGTTTTTGACAATTCCATGCGTGACCCATGAATCTATTTTTGCTATCGATTTCACGCGTAGGTCGTGCCGTCACTCAGATTTCAGTTGTGATTTCAAGCTCTCCAGCGATTATGTTTTCGCTGACGATTTATGGTCACTAGTGACGCAGTTTTCACTAACGATTCCAACCATCAACAATAATTATTTTTTCTCTATTGATTTCATTTGTGAGTCGTTGATTAGTATTCGTTGTCGATTCCATCTGTCAGCCGTGACTCAATTTTCAAAGTTGATTTCTCGTTCTACAGCGACTCAGTTTTCGATGACGATTTCAATATCAGCATTGACTTAGTGTTTCTGACATTTCCATTCGATAGCCATGAATCTATTTATGCTATCGAATTGATGCGTAGGACGTGCTGTCGATTCCACACGTGAACTGTACTCAGATTTCAGTTGTGATTTCAAGCTCTCCAGCGATTACGTTTTCGCTGATGATTTATGGTCAGTAGTGACGCAGTTTTCACTGACGATTCCAACCGTCAATGATGACTCTATTTTTTGTATTGATTTCAGTTGTGAATCGTGGATTAGTATTTGTTGTCGATTCCATACGTCAGTCGTGATTCAATTTTCAAAGTTGATTTCGCATTCTACAGTGACTGAGTTATGGCTGACGATTTCTGGATCAGTGTTGGCATGGTGTTTTTGACAATTCCATGCGTCAGCCATGAATCTATTTTTGCTATCGGTTTCATGCGTCGGTCGTGCCGTCGATTCCACACGTGAGCTGTCACTCAGATTTCAGTTGTGATTTCAAGCTCGCCAGCGATTATGTTTTCGCTGACGATTTATGCTCAGTAGTGACGCAGTTTTCACTAACGATTCCAACCATCAACAATGACTATTTTTTCTCTATTGATTTCATTTGTGAGTCGTTGATTAGTATTCGGTGTCGATTCCATCTGTCAGTCGTGATTCAATTTTCAAAGTTGATTTCTCGTTCTACAGCGACTCAGTTTTCGCTGATGATTTCTATATCAGCATTGGCTTAGTGTTTTTGACATTTCCATTTGTTAGCCATGAATCTCTTTTTGCTATCGAATTGATGCTTAGGACGTGTTGTCGATTCCACACGTGAACTGTATTCAGATTTCAGTTGTGATTTCAAGCTCTCCAGCGATTACATTTTCGCTGACGATTTATGGTCAGTAGTGACGCAGTTTTCACTGACGATTCCAACCGTCAATGATGACTCTATTTTCTATACTGATTTCATTTGTGAATCGTGGATTAGTATTCGTTGTCGATTCCATCCGTCAGCCGTGATTCAATTTTCAAAGTTGATTTCGCCTTCTACAGTGACTGAGTTATGGCTGACGATTTCTGGATCAGTGTTGGCATGGTGTTTTTGACAATTCCATGCGTCAGCCATGAATCTATTTTTGCTATCGATTTCATGCGTCGGTCGTGCCGTCGATTCCACACGTGAGCTGTCACTCAGATTTCAGTTGTGATTTCAAGCTCCCCAGCTATTATGTTTTCGCTGACGATTTATGCTCAGTAGTGACGCAGTTTTCACTAACGATTCGAACCATCAACAATGACTATTTTTTCTCTATTGATTTCATTTGTGAGTCGTTGATTAGTATTCGTTGTCGATTCCATCTGTCAGTCGTGATTCAATTTTCAAAGTTGATTTCTCGTTCTACAGCGACTCAGTTTTCGCTGACGATTTCTATATCAGCATTGGCTTAGTGTTTTTGACATTTCCATTCGTTAGCCATGAATCTATTTTTGCTATCGAATTGATGCTTAGGACGTGCTGTCGATTCCACACGTGAACTGTACTCAGATTTCAGTTGTGATTTCAAGCTCTCCAGCGATTACATTTTCGCTGACGATTTATGGTCAGTAGTGACGCAGTTTTCACTGACGATTCCAACCGTCAATGATGACTCTATTTTCTATACTGATTTCATTTGTGAATCGTGGATTAGTATTCGTTGTCGATTCCATCCGTCAGCCGTGATTCAATTTTCAAAGTTGATTTTGCCTTCTACAGTGACTGAGTTATGGCTGACGATTTCTGGATCAGTGTTGGCATGGTGTTTTTGACAATTCCATGCGTCAGCCATGAATCTATTTTTGCTATCGATTTCATGCGTCGGTCGTGCCGTCGATTCCACACGTGAGCTGTCACTCAGATTTCAGTTGTGATTTCAAGCTCCCCAGCGATTATGTTTTCGCTGACAATTCCAAGCGTCAACAATGACTCTTTTTTCTCTATTGATTTCATTTGTGAATCGTGGATTAGTATTCGTTGTCGATTCCATCCGTCAGCCGTGATTCAATTTTTAAAGTTGATTTCGCATTCTACAGTGACTGAGTTATGGCTGACGATTTCTGGATCAGTGTTGGCATGGTGTTTTTGACAATTCCATGCGTGACCCATGAATCTATTTTTGCTATCGATTTCACGCGTAGGTCGTGCCGTCGATTCCACACGTGAGCTGTCACTCATATTTCAGTTGTGATTTCCAGCTCTCCAGCGATTATGTTTTTGCTGACGATTTATGGTCAGTAGTGACGCAGTTTTCACTAACGATTCCAACCATCAACAATGACTATTTTTTCTCTATTGATTTCATTTGTGAGTCATTGATTAGTATTCGTTGTCGATTCCATCTGTCAGCCGTGACTCAATTTTCAAAGTTGATTTCTGGTTCTACAGCGACTCAATTTTTGCTGACGATTGATGCAACCATATTATTCAATAGTTTCACCCACATTTAACTAGTGTTTTGCCTATGTTTTATATATAAAATGCCTTGATATTCTTTGTTTTATGTTTTGAAGGCACTTTTGGATGAAAGATGCAAAAAGGAGTAAATTGGAGATAATTGGCAGATTTGACCTTCAGTCGATGTTTTGTGCAGAGCGTGAGCTCTAGAGGTTGAAATGAAGTGATTCCAGTGGAATTAAAAAGGTAACATCCATACCTTTCTGGACATCTAAGGCAAGAAAATAAAATAAGGAAGAGCATGGAAATCGCAGCCTTCAAAGTCAAATCTCGCAATCTGCCAGTGTTGACCTTTGGTCATTCCAACTTGAATATCTGGAGCTACAGAAGTCCAATTGATGCAAACTCAATTTTGTTGGATTCATGACTCAAAGTTATATAAACGCTCAAAATTTCAGCCAAAAATGATGTCATATGAGGGAGATATGACTTTTCAAAGATGACATCTGAATTCTGCCAGCAAACAGGTTTCGTAAAGAAACGAGTCCAAATGACATTCCGAAGCATTTAAACCGATATCCAAGTTTTTATTTCAGCAATTTAGCTCCTCTAAATCAAAGCTTGAAGATTTCATGCAAGGCTATTTCTCCTTTTTAGGAAAATAGTTATTGAAGTACTTAAATGTAAACAGTCTACTTAATGGAGGACTATTTTGTAAAATAGAGACCTAGGGTTTCCTAGGATATAAAAAGAATGAGAGAAGAGAAGGGGAGCAGCCAGCCAAGGAGAGAAAAACGCCCCCTTCCTCTAAGAAACCCTAAATTATGCATTCTTTCTTCTTTTTGATTAGTTGTTCAACAAACATGCAAGGCTAAACACTTTTTCTTGGTTGCAAGGACACGGAAACCTTCGGATTTCAAGAACTGTGAGATTTATTTTACCTTTTCTTTTCAGTTTATATGATGAATATGTTTGTTCTCCTATGCTTATTTTTCCTATGATTGTTTATTTTAATTGCTAGAGCGGACTCTAAGTTATTATTGTAGACAATCTATTGTTAAGTTTGATATCAAAACCGGAGTTGTGGTATATGAACTTGTGAAGCAACTGAGTTTAATAATTGTGGCGGATCTACATTATTAATCTTAGGGAGAACATTCAATCAAATCAAACATAGACTGCGGACAGTTATGTTTTCTTGATTAATCAACTTATCTAGTTCTTAAGGCTGCCATTGAATTAAATTACTAGTGCGGACACTGTGGTTGTTTGATGGTTAGGGCTAGTTATACGGCGAATCCGTTAACTAACCAATGTTAAGAAGAGATAAATATTCAGAATATAAATTGATGTTTCGTTTCCATGATCAGTTCTGATTTCTGTAGGTGGATGTGTGCTTGTGACCAAGGTTTGTTCTCTTGATAATTTTCTGATTTTATTAAATTTAGTTTGATAGTTTTCTGTTTTCTTTTGCTTTAGCCTAGATAACGTCCAACCCCCCCCCCAAATTGCATATCATCTAGCATAAAAATCTGACTTGAATCTTCCTCGTGGGATCGACCCCTTGCTTGCTCTATACTATCTTGTGTGTTGTGTTTGAAGCTAGGGTAATTAATTTGTGCGACCGCGACATCGCAACAAATTTTGGCGCCGTTGCCGGGGAAGTAATTTTAGTTGATTCTTGTGCTATTATTTTTATTTGCTGTGATTGTTATTTCTTTTTCTGAAAAAAAAAAAACAGAATTTTTGTTTGCTGCGGTACTGTTCATTACGGCAGCGGTACTGTTCAAAACAGATTTTTTTGGTGGAATTAGGTATCGGCCATTTGTTTCCTGAAGGGAAACAACGTTCTAAACAGGACTAGTGGTAAACCACTAGCCCCACCCTATCGAGGCCAAATTCCGCTGTTTTCTAGGGTTTTTAGGCAGTTTTTGTTTTCTACCGTAGGATTTTCGTACAATTTGCATTGTTTTTGATCTCTTGTGTGGTTGGTTTATTTTGAATTTTCTTGATGATTTATGCCAGTAACCCGTTCTACTAATCAAATTCAAGTGCATTTGGATCTCGAAATAGAAAAAACTTTACGCAGGTTACGAAAAGAAGCTCGCCTTAACACCATGGCTGTTGCACGACAACAAACACTCAAGGAGCTTGCTGCTCCTAACGTGGAAAATCAGCCATTGTGCATAAACATCGACAATAATGTAAACTTTGAGCTCAAATCTGGTTTTATACATTTGCTACCAACTTTCAATGGTCTTGCAGGAGAAGATCCTCATACTCATCTCAAGGAATTCCATATGGTTTGCGTTGGCATGAAACCGAATGGAGTTGATGAAGAACAGATTAAGTTGAAAGCTTTCCCTTTCTCTTTAAAAGGGGCAGCAAAGGTATGGCTTTTCTCCATTCTCCCAGGTTCAATTGGAACGTGGAATGGCATGAAGAAGATCTTCCTTGAGAAGTATTTCCCAGCATCTCGAGTTGCCAACATAAGGAAAGAAATATGTGGGATTCGACAATCTCATGGAGAGACACTTTCCGAGTATTGGGAAAGATTTGAGCAACTGTGCATTCAATGCCCTCATCATCAAATACCCGATCAGCTGCTCATTCAATATTTCTATGAAGGATTGATGCCTACTGACCGTAGTATCATTGATGCTGCAAGTGGAGGGGCATTGGTAGATAAGACACCCGAGGCTGCACGCCAATTGATCTCAAACATGGCAGCCAACTCGAAACAGTTGGCACTCGTGGAGACTTTGCAAATAAACGAGTAAATGAGATAAGTATTTCTAACCTTGAGAATAAAGTTAATGATCTTACTTCTCTTGTGCGTTCTTTGGCTTGTGGCAATGTACAGCAGGTGAAAGTTTGTAGCATATGCTCCTTACAAGGACATGCTTCAGATATGTGCCCAACAATGCAAGAAGATTACATTGAACAAGCTAATGCAGTGGATGGAGCATTCAATGGACAACCTCAGCGTAAGTATGATCCTTTTTCCCACACGTACAATCCTGGATGGAGAGATCATCCCAACCTACGGTATGGGAACCAGCCTCAACAAGGCAATCAAGGCCGACAATTCCATCCTCATGGATTTCAGCCCCAACAGAATTATCAAGCAAGACAACCCCCTTCATTCACAAACTCCAATGTTATGGGGTCGTCATCCAGTGATGATCTTCGTGAGATGATGAAAACTTTGGCTTCTAACACTGTGACCTTGCAACAAAATGTCATGTCTTTTCAACAGGAAACAAGGTCAAGTATTCACAACTTGGAGAAGCAAATGGGGCAAGTAGCTTCAAGTGTGGGGAAATTGGAAGCACAAATGAATGGAAAATTGCCCTCCCAAGCATTGAATCCAAAAGAGAATGTTAGTGCGATCATGCTGCGAAGTGGGAAAGAACTTGAAGAGAAAAGGTCGAAACAAATTGAGATGGAGGAAGAAGAAGAGATAGAAACTGAATTTAGTACAAAAAAGAAACATCCTTCTCCTTCACAAATTGAAACCACGACCAACACTCTAAAGGTAAGTCCTCAATCAATGACTTCCAGTTTTAAAACAATTCCACCCTTTCCTGTGAGTTCTTCTAGGTCAAAGAAAGAGGACAAAGAAAAAGAGATTTTAGAGGTTTTCAAGAAAGTAGAACTCAACATTCCTTTGCTTGATCTATCAAGCAAATTCCCAAGTATGCAAAATTCTTGAAGGAGTTGTGTACTACTAAGAGAGCTTTCAAACTGAAAGGTCATGAAACGGTAAGTATGGGTGAAGTTGTATCTGCCGTTGTTCAAAAGAATCTGCCTTTGAAACAAAAAGACCTAGGTGCGTTTACTATCCCATGTGTTATTGGTAATGTTAGTTTTAAAAGAGCTTTATGCGATTTAGGTGCATCTATTAGTGTTATGCCCAAACATGTTTATGATTCTCTTAGTCTTGAGCCTTTGAATAAAACTAGCATTGTAATACAACTTGCGGATCGTAGTTTTGTTTACCCACTTGGTGTGATAGAAGATGTCCTAGTTAAGATTGATAGTTTGGTCATTCCATGCGACTTTTATATTCTTGATATGGAACATGATTCTTGTGATTCATCAAACAACACTCCTATATTGTTTGGGAGACCATTCTTGAAAACTGCCAATACAAGGATAGATTGTGGTAAGGATACTTTGTCTATGGAAGTAGAAGATGAAAAGATTGAATTTAATTTTCATGATGCAATGAAATATCCTTATAGCAATGTTTATTCTATCACATGCTATGACCAAGTTGATAAGTGTGTGCAGCAAGTTTTTGATTTTGATTGTGAGGATGGATTAAGCGTAGCTTTGAGCTATGGCTATGATTTTACCGAGATAGAAGAGATGGAGAGGCACATATGTGTTCCCCAAAACGTGCACGAATCAGCATTGGCTTTGCAATCATTGCAAACTGTTCCCCATGGTAATGTCTTTGTTGATTTAGTACTCTCACATAAAAAGCTTTTGCCATCTATTTTATAGGCACCCGAGTTAGAATTGAAACCTTTGCCCGATAATTTGAAGTATGTATTCATTGGCGACAACAATACACTTCCCGTTATTATAGCATCAGGTTTGACAAATACGCAAGAGGAAAAACTTGTGAAATTGTTATGTGATCACAAGACGGCCATTGGATGGACTTTAGCTGACATCAAGGGCATTAGTCCCTCAATGTGTATGCATCACATACTATTGGAGGACAATGTGAAACCAACAAGGGAAATGCAAAGGAGGTTGAACCCGCCTATGATGGAGGTAGTGAAAGCTGAAATTTTAAAATTGTTAGATGTAGGAGTCATTTATCCCATCACGGACAGTAAATGGGTTGCGCCAATCCATGTGGTGCCTAAAAAGACCGGAATCACGTTGGTGAAAAACAAAAATGATGAGCTCATTCCTACTCGCATCTCGAGTGGATGGAGAATGTGTGTTGATTACAGAAAGCTAAATCTTGCTACACGCAAAGATTATTTTCCATTACCATTCATGGATCAAATGCTTGAACGCCTAGCAGGTAAGTCTTTTTATTGCTTTCTTGATGGATATAGTGGATACAATCAGATTGTTATTAATCCTGAGGATCAAGAAAAGACTACATTTACATGTCCATTTGGTACATATGCATATAGGAGAATGCCCTTTGGTCTCTGTAATGCACCTGCAACTTTTCAAAGATGCATGATGAGTATTTTTTCTGACTATGTTGAAAGAATAATTGAGGTTTTCATGGATGATTTCACGGTGTATGGTGATTCTTTTGATAAATGTCTAGAAAATTTATCTTTGATCTTGAAAAGGTGCATTGAAACTAACCTTGTCTTAAACTATGAGAAGTGTTATTTTATGGTAGAACAAGGAATAGTTCTTGGGCATGTTGTGTCTTCACGTGGATTAGAGGTTGATAAAGCTAAAATAGACGTTATTTCATCATTGCCTTACCCCTCCTGCGTGAGGGAAATTCGTTCTTTTCTTGGTCATGCAGGTTTCTATCGACGCTTTATTAAAGATTTCTCAAAGATTACAGCACCCTTGTGCAAACTATTAGCCAAAGAAGTGGATTTTGTGTTTGATCAAGCATGTAAAGATGCCCATGATGAGCTTAAGAGGCGTGTCACATCTGCCCCTATCATCCAACCACCAAATTGGGATGAGCCTTTTGAGATAATGTGTGATGCAAGTGACTATGCGGTAGGGGCTGTCCTTGGGCAAAGAATTGGGAAGAATTTGCATGTTATCGCCTATGCTTCCCGCATGTTGGACGGTGCACAATGCAATTACCATACAACTGAGAAGGAACTTTTTGCAGTGGTGTTTGCTCTTGAAAAATTTAGGTCATATCTACTTGGTACAAAAGTCATTGTTTTTACTAATCATGCAGCTTTAAGGTATCTTTTGAAGAAAAAGGAGTCCAAACCAAGATTGATTAGGTGGATCTTGCTTTTACAAGAATTTGATCTTGAGATCAAAGACAAAAAAGGTGCCGAAAATCATGTGGCTGATCACTTGAGCCGACTAAGGACTGAGGATATACAAACCGAAACAATAAGAGAGACATTCCCCGATGAGCAGTTGTATGTGTTACATTCCTCTACAAGACCATGGTATGCTGATTTGGTGAACTATTTAGTCACCAAAGAATTCCCTCCAGGTTTGTCTACATCCCAAAAAGACAAGTTACGAGCTGATGCTAAATATTATTTTTGGGATACTCCTTATCTGTGGAAATTTTGTGTGGATCAAGTAGTTAGGAGATGTGTACCACAAGATGAATTTCATTCCATTCTTACCTTTTGTCATTCTCATTCTTGTGGTGGGCATTTTGGAGCAAAAAGAACGGCCCACAAGGTACTTGAAAGTGGTTTTTATTGGCCTTCTATTTTTAAGGATGCATATCATTTTTGCAAATCATGTGAAAAATGCCAAAAAACAGGTAATATCACTCACAAGAATCAAATGCCTTTAACAAATATTCTTGTGAGTGAAATTTTTGATGTTTGGGGTATTGATTTTATGGGTCCATTTCCTTCTTCTTTTGGCAATCTTTATATCCTTCTTGCTGTTGATTATGTGTCCAAATGGATTGAGGCGAAAGCCACACGAACTAACGATGCTAAGGTTGTTTTAGATTTTGTCAGGACTCACATAGTTGACAGGTTTGGAATCCCTAAAGCTATCATTAGTGATCGTGGCACTCATTTTTGCAATCGTTCAATGGAAGCATTGTTACGCAAATATCATGTGACTCATCGAACTTCCACAGCATACCATCCTCAAACGAATGGCCAAGCTGAAATTTCAAATCGAGAAATCAAGTCCATTTTGGAGAAGACAGTGCAACCTAACCGGCGAGATTGGAGTCTACGACTTGGTGATGCACTTTGGGCTTATCGGACTGCTTACAAATCACCTATAGGAATGTCACCTTATAGGATGATTTATGGAAAAGCATGTCATCTACCGGTGGAGCTTGAACACAAAGCTTTTTGGGCCATTAAAAAATGTAACATGGATTATGATGCTGCTGGGATTGCAAGAAAGTTGCAATTGCAAGAGTTGGAAGAGATTCGAAATGATGCTTACGAGAATGCAAGGATTTATAAAGAAAAGACTAAGAGTCTCCATGACCGAATGATTACAAGAAAAGAGTTTAATGTTGGAGACAAAGTCCTTCTTTATCATTCGCGTTTGAAACTTTTTCCTGGAAAGTTACGCTCTCGTTGGATTGGACCATTTGTTGTTTCTAATGTTTTTTTTTATGGTGCAGTTGAAATTACAAGTTTAGAAACCAACAAAGTACTCAAGGTCAATGGGCATCGCTTGAAACCTTTCTATGAAGGTTGGACGACAAAACTCACCGCTTCTGCGGAGTTAGCTGAACCAATCTATGAAGAATAAGCATGCAACATGTCGAGCCAATGACATAAAACAAAAGCGCTTACTGGGAGGCAACCCAGCACAAAAAAAAAAAAAAACAGATTTGCTTTCTTTTTCCCTTGTCTTTTATTTTTCGCATTTTACTTTATTTTTGTCATTCTCCAATATTCCTTTTCTTTTATTTTAACATTGAGGACAATGTTATGTTTTAAGTGTGGGGGTATTGGGAGAATGTTGGTTTTCTAATTTTGGTTTTCTTTGTTATTTTTCAAAATAAAAAAAAAATTATGTTTGATCTTTTGAACTCCCATTGGTTTTTGAGAATATGAGTATTATGTATGAGAATTAGTTGAGATAGATGAAGATATAAATCGAATGAAGGAGTGTGCATGCAAGTTTTAAGGTTTAATTGGTTTAGGGATTGACTTTGAGAATATGCCATGTTGACTTTATAGTGTTATACCAATGCAAGCTTTTGAGCCTTCAACATTATATTCTTTGATTGTGCCTTCTTTCAATGATATGTATCTTTAGAACTTGCTTCATATCTTGTTGAGATTACATTCATATTACATACATACATGAAGATGATAAAGGCATTAGGAATTTTAACCATTTGAGCCAAAAAAGCCAACCTAAAGCATATTATCCTTAGTAAACCCCTTTTGAGCTTGTTTATCTTTTCTTTGCTTTATCCATGTATAAGCCTTAACTTTATATATGTTTTCCTTTTCCCTTGGCCAAGGATTAGTAGAGCATATACTAGTGATATTTCATGGAATTATGGTTGGAAATTATGTGAAAAGAAAGAAGAAGTGATGTTTGATGAAAAGATGGGCAAAGTTGCCAAAGGTAAAAAAAAAAAAAAAAAAAAAACAGAAAAAAGAAAAAGAAAAAGAAAAAAGTGTTCCTTTATGTTCTTAAGATTTTATATTGAAAAAGCTTGAAATCAAAAGAAGTTAAGCATTGGTGATTAAAGATGGAAAATTTATGTGCTTCGATGGAATATCTTGTTTGAAATATCATTTTTCAGAATGCTCTACTTTCTTTGGTTTGAACCTTTTTCTTTTACTCTCTTTTACCTCACCTTTACCTTAGCCCCATTACAACCAGAAAATAAGACCTTTTGATTCATGCATTGTTTGTAATATGTTATTAATGGAGATGAGATTGAAGAGCAAGCTTATAGTAGAACATATTCATTGATTGAATTTGAGAGATTTAAACACATAAGCCCTAAACACGTGAGTGTTGGAGTGTATATCAATGAGAGGACCTATCACTTTGGCATGGCATAGATTTCATTTAAATCCCGACGATTAATTAAGTTTTGAAGTTTGCATGTAAATAAATTCATGAAAATTTATACTCTTTATCCTTCTTAATTGTGTTCTTGTTTATAATGCATATATTCTTGGATATTGATGGGAGATTAGAAGATTAGTCATAGTGATTTCATTTAATTTAACTTCAATTTGGTTTTACCTATCCTTTCTCGAGGACGAGCAAGAGGTAAGTGTGGGGGTATTTGATGCAACCTATTATTCAATAGTTTCACCCACATTTAACTAGTGTTTTGCCTATGTTTTATATATAAAATGCCTTGATATTCTTTGTTTTATGTTTTGAAGGCACTTTTGGATGAAAGATGCAAAAAGGAGTAAATTGGAGATAATTGGCAGATTTGACCTTCAGTCGATGTTTTGTGCAGAGCGTGAGCTCTAGAGGTTGAAATGAAGTGATTCCAGTGGAATTAAAAAGGTAACATCCATACCTTTCTGGACATCTAAGGCAAGAAAATAAAATAAGGAAGAGCATGGAAATCACAGCCTTCAAAGTCAAATCTCGCAATCTGCCAGTGTTGACCTTTGGCCATTCCAACTTGAATATCTGGAGCTACAGAAGTCCAATTGATGCAAACTCAATTTTGTTGGATTCATGACTCAAAGTTATATAAACGCTCAAAATTTCAGCCAAAAACGATGTCATATGAGGGAGATATGACTTTTCAAAGATGACATCTGAATTCTGCCAGCAAACAGGTTTCGTGAAGAAACGAGTCCAAATGACATTCCGAAGCATTTAAACCGATATCCAAGTTTTTATTTCAGCAATTTAGCTCCTCTAAATCAAAGCTTGAAGATTTCATGCAAGGCTATTTCTCCTTTTTAGGAAAATAGTTATTGAAGTACTTAAATGTAAACAGTCTACTTAATGGAGGACTATTTTGTAAAATAGAGACCTAGGGTTTCCTAGGATATAAAAAGAATGAGAGAAGAGAAGGGGAGCAGCCAGCCAAGGAGAGAAAAACGCCCCCTTCCTCTAAGAAACCCTAAATTATGCATTCTTTCTTCTTTTTGATTAGTTGTTCAACAAACATGCAAGGCTAAACACTTTTTCTTGGTTGCAAGGACACGGAAACCTTCGGATTTCAAGAACTGTGAGATTTATTTTACCTTTTCTTTTCAGTTTATATGATGAATATGTTTGTTCTCCTATGCTTATTTTTCCTATGATTGTTTATTTTAATTGCTAGAGCGGACTCTAAGTTATTATTGTAGACAATCTAATGTTAAGTTTGATATCAAAACCGGAGTTGTGGTATATGAACTTGTGAAGCAACTGAGTTTAATAATTGTGGCGGATCTACATTATTAATCTTAGGGAGAACATTCAATCAAATCAAACATAGACTGCGGACAGTTATGTTTTCTTGATTAATCAACATATCTAGTTCTTAAGGCTGCCATTGAATTAAATTACTAGTGCGGACACTGTGGTTGTTTGATGGTTAGGGCTAGTTATACGGCGGATCCGTTAACTAACCAATGTTAAGAAGAGATAAATATTCAGAATATAAATTGATGTTTCGTTTCCATGATCAGTTCTGATTTCTGTAGGTGGATGTGTGCTTGTGACCAAGGTTTGTTCTCTTGATAATTTTCTGATTTTATTAAATTTAGTTTGATAGTTTTCTGTTTTCTTTTGCTTTAGCCTAGATAACGTCCAACCCCCCCCCCCAAATTGCATATCATCTAGCATAAAAATCTGACTTGAATCTTCCTCGTGGGATCGACCCCTTGCTTGCTCTATACTATCTTGTGTGTTGTGTTTGAAGCTAGGGTAATTAATTTGTGCGACCGCGACATCGCAACAACGATTTCTATATCAGCATTGGCTTAGTGTTTTTTACATTTCCATTCGTTAGCCATGAATCTATTTTTGCTATCGAATTAACGCGTCGGTCGTGCTGTCGATTCCACACGTTAGCTGTCACTCAGATTTCAGTTGTGATTTCAAGCTCTCCAGCGATTATGTTTTCGCTGACAATTCCAAGCGTCAACAATGACTCTTTTTTCTCTATTGATTTCATTTGTGAATCGTGGATTAGTATTCGTTGTCGATTCCATCCGTCAGCCGTGATTCGATTTTCAAAGTTGATTTCTTGTTCTACAGTGACTGAGTTATGGCTGACGATTTCTGGATCAGTGTTGGCATGGTGTTTTTGACAATTCCATGCGTGAGCCATGAATCTATTTTTGCCATCGATTTAACGCGTCGGTCATGCCGTCTATTCCACACGTGAGCTGTCACTCAGATTTCAATTGTGATTTCAAGCTCTCCATCGATTATGTTTTCGCTGATGATTTATGCTCAGTAGTGACGCAGTTTTCACTAACGTTTACAACCATCAACAATGACTATTTTTTCTCTATTGATTTCCTTTGTGAGTCGTTGATTAGTATTCGTTGTCGATTCCATCTGTCAGCCGTGACTCAATTTTCAAAGTTGATTTCTCGTTCTACAGCGACTCAGTTTTCGCTGACGATTTCTATATCAGCATTGGCTTAGTGTTTTTGACATTTCCATTCGTTAGCCATGAATCTATTTTTGCTATCGAATTGATGCGTAGGACGTGCTGTCGATTCCACACGTGAACTGTACTCAGATTTCAGTTGTGATTTCAAGCTCTCCAGCGATTACGTTTTCGCTGACGATTTATGGTCAGTAGTGACGCAGTTTTCACTGACGATTCCAACCGTCAATGATGACTCTATTTTCTCTACTGATTTCATTTGTGAATCGTGGATTAGTATTGTTGTCGATTCAATCCGTCAGCCGTGATTCAATTTTCAAAGTTGATTTCGCGTTCTATAGTGACTGAGTTATGGCTGACGATTTCTGGATCAGTGTTGGCATGGTGTTTTTGACAATTCCATGCGTGAGCCATGAATCTATTTTTGCTATCGACTTCACGCATCGGTCGTGCCGTCGATTCCACACGTGAGTTGTCACTCAGATTTCAGTTGTGATTTCAAGCTCTCCAGCGATTATGTTTTCGCTGACAATTCCAAGCGTCAACAATGACTCTTTTTTCTCTATTGATTTCATTTGTGAATCGTGGATTAGTATTCGTTGTCGATTCCATCCATCAGCCGTGATTCGATTTTCAAAGTTGATTTCTCGTTCTATAGTGACTGAGTTATGGCTGACGATTTCTGGATCAGTATTGGGATAGTGTTTTTGACAATTCCATGCGTTAGCCATGAATCTATTTTTGCTATCGATTTCACGCGTAGGTCGTGTTGTCGATTCCACACGTCAGCTGTCACTCAGATTTCAGTTGTGATTTCAAGCTCTCCAGCGATTATGCTTTCGCTGACGATTTATGGTCAGTAGTGACGCCGTTTTCACTGACGATTCCAACCGTCAACAATGACTCTTTTTTCTCTATTAATTTCATTTGTGAATCGTGGATTAGTATTCGTTGTCGATTCCATCCGTCAGCCGTGACTCAATTTTCAAAGTTGATTTCTTGTTCTACAGTGACTTAGTTATGGCTGACGATTTCTGGATCAGTATTGGGATAGTGTTTTTGACAATTCCATGCGTGAGCCATGAATCTATTTTTGCTATCGATTTCACGCGTAGGTCGTGCTGTCGATTCCACACGTCAGCTGTCACTCAGATTTCAGTTGTGATTTCAAGCTCTCCAGCGATTATGTTTTCGCTGACGATTTATGGTCAGTAGTGACGCCGTTTTCACTGACGATTCCAACCGTCAACGATGATTCTTTTTTCTCTATTGATTTCATTTGTGAATCGTGGATTAGCATTCGTTGTTCCATCCGTCAGCCGTGACTCAATTTTCTAATATGATTTTCGCTGACGATTTGTAGATCAGCATTGGCTTAGTGTTTTTGACAATTCCATGTGTTAGACATGAATTTATTTTTGCTATCAATTTGATGTGTAGGTCGTGCTGTCGATTCCACACGTGAGCTGTCACTCAGATTTTTGTTGTGATTTCAAGCTCTCCAGCGATTATGTTTTCGCTGACGATTTATGGTCAGTAGTGACGCAGTTTTCACTGACGATTCCAACCGTCAACGATGACTCTTTTTTCTCTATTGATTTCATTTGTGAATAGTGGATTAGCATTCGTTGTCGATTCCATCCGTCAGCCGTGAGTCAATTTTCAAAGTTGATTTCCTGTTCTACAGTGACTGAGTTATGGCTGGCGATTTCTGGATCAGTGGTGGCATAGTGTTTGAGACAATTCCATGAGTGAGCCATGAATCTATTTTTGCTATCGATTTAACGCGTCGGTCGTGCTGTCGATTCCACACGTTAGCTGTCACTCAGATTTCAGTTGTGATTTCAAGCTCTCCAGCGATTATGTTTTCGCTGACAATTCCAAGCGTCAACAATGACTCTTTTTTCTCTATTGATTTCATTTGTGAATCGTGGATTAGTATTCGTTGTCGATTCCATCCGTCAGCCGTGATTCAATTTTCAAAGTTGATTTCTCGTTCTACAGTGACTGAGTTATGGCTGACGATTTCTGGATCAGTGTTGGCATGGTGTTTTTGACAATTCCATGCGTGAGCCATGAATCTATTTTTGCTATCGATTTCACGCGTCGGTCGTGCCGTCGATTCCACACGTGAGCTGTCACTCAGATTTCAGTTGTGATTTCAAGCTCTACAGCGATTATGTTTTCGCTGACAATTCCAAGCGTCAACAATGACTCTTTTTTCTCTATTGATTTCATTTGTGAATCGTGGATTAGTATTCGTTGTCGATTCCATCCGTCAGCCGTGATTCAATTTTCAAAGTTGATTTCTTGTTCTACAGTGACTGAGTTATGGCTGACGATTTCTGGATCAGTGTTGGCATGGTGTTTTTGACAATTCCATGCGTGAGCCATGAATCTATTTTTGCTATTGATTTCACGCGTAGGTCGTGCCGTCGATTCCACATGAATCTATTTTTGCTATTGATTTCACGCGTCGGTCGTGCCGTCGATTCCACACGTGAGCTGTCACTCAGATTTCAGTTGTGATTTCAAGCTCTCCAGCGATTATGTTTTCGCTGACGATTTATGGTCAGTAGTGACGCGGTTTTCACTAACGATTCCAACCATCAACAATGACTATTTTTTCTCTATTGATTTCATTTGTGAGTCGTTGATTAGTATTCGTTGTCGATTCCATCTGTCAGCCGTGACTCAATTTTCAAAGTTGATTTCTGGTTCTACAGCGACTCAGTTTTCGCTGACGATTTCTATATCAGCATTGGCTTAGTGTTTTTCACATTTCCATTCGTTAGCCATGAATCTATTTTTGCTATCGAATTGATGCGTAGGACGTGCTATCGATTCCACACATGAACTGTACTCAGATTTCAGTTGTGATTTCAAGCTCTCCAGCGATTATGTTTTCGCTGACGATTTATGGTCAGTAGTGACGCAGTTTTCACTGACGATTCCAACCGTCAACGATGACTCTTTTTTCTCTATTGATTTCATTTGTGAATCGTGGATTAGCATTCGTTGTCGATTCCATCCGTCAGCCGTGAGTCAATTTTCAAAGTTGATTTCCCGTTCTACAGTGACTGAGTTATGGCTGGCGATTTCTGGATCAGTGGTGGCATAGTGTTTGTGACAATTCCATGAGTGAGCCATGAATCTATTTTTGCTATCGATTTAACGCGTCGGTCGTGCTGTCGATTCCACACGTTAGCTGTCACTCATATTTCAGTTGTGATTTCAAGCTCTCCAGCGATTATGTTTTCGCTGACAATTCCAAGCGTCAACAATGACTCTTTTTTCTCTATTGATTTCATTTGTGAATCGTGGATTAGTATTCGTTGTCGATTCCATCCGTCAGCCGTGATTCAATTTTCAAAGTTGATTTCTTGTTCTACAGTGACTGAGTTATGGCTGACGATTTCTGGATCAGTGTTGGCATGGTGTTTTTGACAATTCCATGCGTGAGCCATGAATCTATTTTTGCTATCGATTTCACGCGTAGGTCGTGCCGTCGATTCCACACGTGTGCTGTCACTCAGATTTCAATTGTGATTTCAAGCTCTCCAGCGATTATGTTTTCGCTGACGATTTATGGTCAGTAGTGACGTAGTTTTCACTGACGATTCCAACCGTCAACGATGACTCTTTTTTCTCTATTGATTTCATTTGGGAATCGTGGATTAGCATTCGTTGTCGATTCCATCCGTCAGCCGTGAGTCAATTTTCAAAGTTGATTTCCCGTTCTACAGTGACTGAGTTATGGCTGGCGATTTCTGGATCAGTGGTGGCATAGTGTTTGTGACAATTCCATGAGTGAGCCATGAATCTATTTTTGCTATCGATTTAAGGCGTCGGTCGTGCTGTCGATTCCACACGTTAGCTGTCACTCAGATTTCAGTTGTGATTTCAAGCTCTCCAGCGATTATGTTTTCGCTGACAATTCCAAGCGTCAACAATGACTCTTTTTTCTCTATTGATTTCATTTGTGAATCGTGGATTAGTATTCGTTGTCGATTCCATCCGTCAGCCGTGATTCAATTTTCAAAGTTGATTTCTCGTTCTACAGTGACTGAGTTATGGCTGACGATTTCTGGATCAGTGTTGGCATGGTGTTTTTGACAATTCCATGCGTGAGCCATGAATCTATTTTTGCTATCGATTTCACGCGTAGGTCGTGCCGTCGATTCCACACGTGAGCTGTCACTCAGATTTCAGTTGTGATTTCAAGCTCTCCAGCGATTATGTTTTCGCTCACGATTTATGGTCAGTAGTGACGCCGTTTTCACTAACGATTCCAACCATCAACAATGACTATTTTTTCTCTATTGATTTCATTTGTGAGTCGTTGATTAGTATTCGTTGTCGATTCCATCTGTCAGCCGTGACTCAATTTTCAAAGTTAATTTCTGGTTCTACAGCGACTCAGTTTTCGCTGACGATTTCTATATCAGCATTGGCTTAGTGTTTTTGACATTTCCATTCGTTAGCCATGAATCTATTTTTGCTATCGAATTGATGCGTAGGACGTGCTATCGATTCCACACATGAACTGTACTCAGATTTCAGTTGTGATTTCAAGCTCTCCAGCGATTATGTTTTCGCTGACGATTTATGGTCAGTAGTGACGCAGTTTTCACTGACGATTCCAACCGTCAACGATGACTCTTTTTTCTCTATTGATTTCATTTGTGAATCGTGGATTAGCATTCGTTGTCGATTCCATCCGTCAGCCGTGAGTCAATTTTCAAAGTTGATTTCCTGTTCTACAGTGACTGAGTTATGGCTGGCGATTTCTGGATCAGTGGTGGCATAGTGTTTGAGACAATTCCATGAGTGAGCCATGAATCTATTTTTGCTATCGATTTAACGCGTCGGTCGTGCTGTCGATTCCACACGTTAACTGTCACTCAGATTTCAGTTGTGATTTCAAGCTCTCCAGCGATTATGTTTTCGCTGACAATTCCAAGCGTCAACAATGACTCTTTTTTCTCTATTGATTTCATTTGTGAATCGTGGATTAGCATTCGTTGTCGATTCCATCCGTCAGCCGTGAGTCAATTTTCAAAGTTGATTTCCCGTTCTACAGTGACTGAGTTATGGCTGACGATTTCTGGATCAGTGTTGGCATAGTGTTTGTGACAATTCCATGAGTGAGCCATGAATCTATTTTTGCTATCGATTTAACGCGTCGGTCGTGCTGTCGATTCCACACGTTAGCTGTCACTCAGATTTCAGTTGTGATTTCAAGCTCTCCAGCGATTATGTTTTCGCTGACAATTCCAAGCGTCAACAATGAATCTTTTTTCTCTATTGATTTCATTTGTGAATCGTGGATTAGTATTCGTTGTCGATTCCATCCGTCAGCCGTGATTTAATTTTCAAAGTTGATTTCTCGTTCTACAGCGACTCAGTTTTCACTGACGATTTCTATATCAGCATTGGCTTCGTGTTTTTGACATTTCCATGCGTTAGCCATGAATCTATTTTTGCTATCGATTTCACGCGTAGGTCGTGCTGTCGATTCCACACGTGACCTGTACTCAGATTTCAGTTGTGATTTCAAGCTCTCCAGCGATTATGTTTTCGCTGACGATTTATGGTCAGTAGTGACGCAGTTTTCACTGACGATTCCAAGCGTCAACAATGACTCTTTTTTCTCAATTGGTTTCATTTGTGAATCGTGGATTAGTATTCGTTGTCGATTCCATCCGTCAGTCATGACTCAATTTTCAAAGTTGATTTCTTGTTCTACAGTGACTGAGTTATGGCTGACGATTTTTGGATCAGTATTGGGATAGTGTTTTTGACAATTCCATGCGTTAGCCATGAATCTATTTTTGGTATCGATTTCACGCGTAGTTCGTGCTGTCGATTCCACTCGTCAGCTGTCACTCAGATTTCAGTTGTGATATCAAGCTCTCCGGTGATTATGTTTTCGCTGATGATTTCTGGTCAGTAGTTACGTCGTTTTCACTGGCGATTGCATTCGTCAACAATGACTCTTTTTTATCTATTGTTTTCATTTGTAAATCGTGGATTAGTATTCGTTGTCGATTCCATCCGTCAGCCGTGACTCAATTTTCTAAGATGATTTTCGCTGACGATTTGTAGATCAGCATTGGCTTAGTGTTTTTGACAATTCCATGTGTTAGACATGAATTTATTTTTGCTATCAATTTGATGTGCAGGTCGTGCTGTCAATTTCACACGTGAGCTGTCACTCAGATTTTTGTTGTGATTTCAAGCTCTCCAGCGATTATGTTTTCGCTGACGATTTATGGTCAGTAGTGACGCAGTTTTCACTGACGATTCCAACCGTCATTGATGACTCTTTTTTCTCTATTGATTTCATTTGTGAATCGTGGATTAGCATTCGTTGTCGATTCCATCCGTCAGCCGTGAGTCAATTTTCAAAGTTGATTTCCCGTTCTACAGTGACTGAGTTATGGCTGACGATTTCTGGATCACTTTTGGCATAGTGTTTGAGACAATTCCATGAGTGAGCCATGAATCTATTTTTGCTATCGATTTAACGCGTCGGTCGTGCTGTCGATTCCACACGTTAGCTGTCACTCAGATTTCAGTTGTGATTTCAAGCTCTCCAGCGATTATGTTTTCGCTGACAATTCCAAGCGTCAACAATGAATCTATTTTCTCTATTGATTTCATTTGTGAATCGTGGATTAGTATTCGTTGTCGATTCCATCCGTCAGCCGTGATTTAATTTTCAAAGTTGATTTCTCGTTCTACAGTGACTGAGTTATGGCTGACGATTTCTGGATCACTGTTGGCATGGTGTTTTTGACAATTCCATGCGTGAGCCATGAATCTATTTTTGCTATCTATTTCACGCGTAGGTCGTGCCGTCGATTCCACACGTGAGCTGTCACTCAGATTTCAGTTGTGATTTCAAGCTCTCCAGCGATTATGTTTTCGCTGACGATTTATGGTCAGTAGTGACGCAGTTTTCACTGACGATTCCAACCGTCAACGATGACTCTTTTTTCTCTATTGATTTCATTTGGGAATCGTGGATTAGCATTCGTTGTCGATTCCATCCGTCAGCCGTGAGTCAATTTTCAAAGTTGATTTCCCGTTCTACAGTGACTGAGTTATGGCTGACGATTTCTGGATCACTTTTGGCATATTGTTTGAGACAATTCCATGAGTGAGCCATCAATCTATTTTTGCTATCGATTTAACGCGTCGGTCGTGCTGTCGATTCCACACGTTAGCTGTCACTCAGATTTCAGTTGTGATTTCAAGCTCTCCAGCGATTATGTTTTCGCTCACGATTTATGGTCAGTAGTGACGCCGTTTTCACTAACGATTCCAACCATCAACAATGACTATTTTTTCTCTATTGATTTCATTTGTGAGTCGTTGATTAGTATTCGTTGTCGATTCCATCTGTCAGCCGTGACTCAATTTTCAAAGTTGATTTCTGGTTCTACAGCGACTCAGTTTTCGCTGACGATTTGTATATCAGCATTGGCTTAGTGTTTTTGACATTTCCATTCGTTAGCCATGAATCTATTTTTGCTATCGAATTGATGCGTAGGACGTGCTATCGATTCCACACATGAACTGTACTCAGATTTCAGTTGTGATTTCAAGCTCTCCAGCGATTATGTTTTCGCTGACGATTTATGGTCAGTAGTGACGCAGTTTTCACTGACGATTCCAACCGTCAACGATGACTCTTTTTTCTCTATTGATTTCATTTGTGAATCGTGGATTAGCATTCGTTGTCGATTCCATCCGTCAGCCGTGAGTCAATTTTGAAAGTTGATTTCCCGTTCTACAGTGACTGAGTTATGGCTGACGATTTCTGGATCAGTGGTGGCATAGTGTTTGAGACAATTCCATGAGTGAGCCATGAATCTATTTTTGCTATCGATTTAACGCGTCGGTCGTGCTGTCGATTCCACACGTTAGCTGTCACTCATATTTCAGTTGTGATTTCAAGCTCTCCAGCGATTATGTTTTCGCTGACAATTCCAAGCGTCAACAATGACTCTTTTTTCTCTATTGATTTCATTTGTGAATCGTGGATTAGTATTCGTTGTCGATTCCATCCGTCAGCCGTGATTCAATTTTCAACGTTGATTTCTTGTTCTACAGTGACTGAGTTATGGCTGACGATTTCTGGATCAGTGTTGGCATGGTGTTTTTGACAATTCCATGCGTGAGCCATGAATCTATTTTTGCTATCGATTTCACGCGTAGGTCGTGCCGTCGATTCCACACGTGTGCTGTCACTCAGATTTCAATTGTGATTTCAAGCTCTCCAGCGATTATGTTTTCGCTGACGATTTATGGTCAGTAGTGACGTAGTTTTCACTGACGATTCCAACCGTCAACGATGACTCTTTTTTCTCTATTGATTTCATTTGGGAATCGTGGATTAGCATTCGTTGTCGATTCCATCCGTCAGCCGTGAGTCAATTTTCAAAGTTGATTTCCCGTTCTACAGTGACTGAGTTATGGCTGGCGATTTCTGGATCAGTGGTGGCATAGTGTTTGTGACAATTCCATGAGTGAGCCATGAATCTATTTTTGCTATCGATTTAAGGCGTCGGTCGTGCTGTCGATTCCACACGTTAGCTGTCACTCAGATTTCAGTTGTGATTTCAAGCTCTCCAGCGATTATGTTTTCGCTGACAATTCCAAGCGTCAACAATGACTCTTTTTTCTCTATTGATTTCATTTGTGAATCGTGGATTAGTATTCGTTGTCGATTCCATCCGTCAGCCGTGATTCAATTTTCAAAGTTGATTTCTCGTTCTACAGTGACTGAGTTATGGCTGACGATTTCTGGATCAGTGTTGGCATGGTGTTTTTGACAATTCCATGCGTGAGCCATGAATCTATTTTTGCTATCGATTTCACGCGTAGGTCGTGCCGTCGATTCCACACGTGAGCTGTCACTCAGATTTCAGTTGTGATTTCAAGCTCTCCAGCGATTATGTTTTCGCTCACGATTTATGGTCAGTAGTGACGCCGTTTTCACTAACGATTCCAACCATCAACAATGACTATTTTTTCTCTATTGATTTCATTTGTGAGTCGTTGATTAGTATTCGTTGTCGATTCCATCTGTCAGCCGTGACTCAATTTTCAAAGTTAATTTCTGGTTCTACAGCGACTCAGTTTTCGCTGACGATTTCTATATCAGCATTGGCTTAGTGTTTTTGACATTTCCATTCGTTAGCCATGAATCTATTTTTGCTATCGAATTGATGCGTAGGACGTGCTATCGATTCCACACATGAACTGTACTCAGATTTCAGTTGTGATTTCAAGCTCTCCAGCGATTATGTTTTCGCTGACGATTTATGGTCAGTAGTGACGCAGTTTTCACTGACGATTCCAACCGTCAACGATGACTCTTTTTTCTCTATTGATTTCATTTGTGAATCGTGGATTAGCATTCGTTGTCGATTCCATCCGTCAGCCGTGAGTCAATTTTCAAAGTTGATTTCCTGTTCTACAGTGACTGAGTTATGGCTGGCGATTTCTGGATCAGTGGTGGCATAGTGTTTGAGACAATTCCATGAGTGAGCCATGAATCTATTTTTGCTATCGATTTAACGCGTCGGTCGTGCTGTCGATTCCACACGTTAGCTGTCACTCAGATTTCAGTTGTGATTTCAAGCTCTCCAGCGATTATGTTTTCGCTGACAATTCCAAGCGTCAACAATGACTCTTTTTTCTCTATTGATTTCATTTGTGAATCGTGGATTAGCATTCGTTGTCGATTCCATCCGTCAGCCGTGAGTCAATTTTCAAAGTTGATTTCCCGTTCTACAGTGACTGAGTTATGGCTGACGATTTCTGGATCAGTGTTGGCATAGTGTTTGTGACAATTCCATGAGTGAGCCATGAATCTATTTTTGCTATCGATTTAACGCGTCGGTCGTGCTGTCGATTCCACACGTTAGCTGTCACTCAGATTTCAGTTGTGATTTCAAGCTCTCCAGCGATTATGTTTTCGCTGACAATTCCAAGCGTCAACAATGAATCTTTTTTCTCTATTGATTTCATTTGTGAATCGTGGATTAGTATTCGTTGTCGATTCCATCCGTCAGCCGTGATTTAATTTTCAAAGTTGATTTCTCGTTCTACAGCGACTCAGTTTTCACTGACGATTTCTATATCAGCATTGGCTTCGTGTTTTTGACATTTCCATGCGTTAGCCATGAATCTATTTTTGCTATCGATTTCACGCGTAGGTCGTGCTGTCGATTCCACACGTGACCTGTACTCAGATTTCAGTTGTGATTTCAAGCTCTCCAGCGATTATGTTTTCGCTGACGATTTATGGTCAGTAGTGACGCAGTTTTCACTGACGATTCCAAGCGTCAACAATGACTCTTTTTTCTCAATTGGTTTCATTTGTGAATCGTGGATTAGTATTCGTTGTCGATTCCATCCGTCAGTCATGACTCAATTTTCAAAGTTGATTTCTTGTTCTACAGTGACTGAGTTATGGCTGACGATTTTTGGATCAGTATTGGGATAGTGTTTTTGACAATTCCATGCGTTAGCCATGAATCTATTTTTGGTATCGATTTCACGCGTAGTTCGTGCTGTCGATTCCACTCGTCAGCTGTCACTCAGATTTCAGTTGTGATATCAAGCTCTCCGGTGATTATGTTTTCGCTGATGATTTCTGGTCAGTAGTTACGTCGTTTTCACTGGCGATTGCATTCGTCAACAATGACTCTTTTTTATCTATTGTTTTCATTTGTAAATCGTGGATTAGTATTCGTTGTCGATTCCATCCGTCAGCCGTGACTCAATTTTCTAAGATGATTTTCGCTGACGATTTGTAGATCAGCATTGGCTTAGTGTTTTTGACAATTCCATGTGTTAGACATGAATTTATTTTTGCTATCAATTTGATGTGCAGGTCGTGCTGTCAATTCCACACGTGAGCTGTCACTCAGATTTTTGTTGTGATTTCAAGCTCTCCAGCGATTATGTTTTCGCTGACGATTTATGGTCAGTAGTGACGCAGTTTTCACTGACGATTCCAACCGTCATTGATGACTCTTTTTTCTCTATTGATTTCATTTGTGAATCGTGGATTAGCATTCGTTGTCGATTCCATCCGTCAGCCGTGAGTCAATTTTCAAAGTTGATTTCCCGTTCTACAGTGACTGAGTTATGGCTGACGATTTCTGGATCACTTTTGGCATAGTGTTTGAGACAATTCCATGAGTGAGCCATGAATCTATTTTTGCTATCGATTTAACGCGTCGGTCGTGCTGTCGATTCCACACGTTAGCTGTCACTCAGATTTCAGTTGTGATTTCAAGCTCTCCAGCGATTATGTTTTCGCTGACAATTCCAAGCGTCAACAATGAATCTATTTTCTCTATTGATTTCATTTGTGAATCGTGGATTAGTATTCGTTGTCGATTCCATCCGTCAGCCGTGATTTAATTTTCAAAGTTGATTTCTCGTTCTACAGTGACTGAGTTATGGCTGACGATTTCTGGATCACTGTTGGCATGGTGTTTTTGACAATTCCATGCGTGAGCCATGAATCTATTTTTGCTATCTATTTCACGCGTAGGTCGTGCCGTCGATTCCACACGTGAGCTGTCACTCAGATTTCAGTTGTGATTTCAAGCTCTCCAGCGATTATGTTTTCGCTGACGATTTATGGTCAGTAGTGACGCAGTTTTCACTGACGATTCCAACCGTCAACGATGACTCTTTTTTCTCTATTGATTTCATTTGGGAATCGTGGATTAGCATTCGTTGTCGATTCCATCCGTCAGCCGTGAGTCAATTTTCAAAGTTGATTTCCCGTTCTACAGTGACTGAGTTATGGCTGACGATTTCTGGATCACTTTTGGCATATTGTTTGAGACAATTCCATGAGTGAGCCATCAATCTATTTTTGCTATCGATTTAACGCGTCGGTCGTGCTGTCGATTCCACACGTTAGCTGTCACTCAGATTTCAGTTGTGATTTCAAGCTCTCCAGCGATTATGTTTTCGCTCACGATTTATGGTCAGTAGTGACGCCGTTTTCACTAACGATTCCAACCATCAACAATGACTATTTTTTCTCTATTGATTTCATTTGTGAGTCGTTGATTAGTATTCGTTGTCGATTCCATCTGTCAGCCGTGACTCAATTTTCAAAGTTGATTTCTGGTTCTACAGCGACTCAGTTTTCGCTGACGATTTGTATATCAGCATTGGCTTAGTGTTTTTGACATTTCCATTCGTTAGCCATGAATCTATTTTTGCTATCGAATTGATGCGTAGGACGTGCTATCGATTCCACACATGAACTGTACTCAGATTTCAGTTGTGATTTCAAGCTCTCCAGCGATTATGTTTTCGCTGACGATTTATGGTCAGTAGTGACGCAGTTTTCACTGACGATTCCAACCGTCAACGATGACTCTTTTTTCTCTATTGATTTCATTTGTGAATCGTGGATTAGCATTCGTTGTCGATTCCATCCGTCAGCCGTGAGTCAATTTTGAAAGTTGATTTCCCGTTCTACAGTGACTGAGTTATGGCTGACGATTTCTGGATCAGTGGTGGCATAGTGTTTGAGACAATTCCATGAGTGAGCCATGAATCTATTTTTGCTATCGATTTAACGCGTCGGTCGTGCTGTCGATTCCACACGTTAGCTGTCACTCAGATTTCAGTTGTGATTTCAAGCTCTCCAGCTATTATGTTTTCACTGACGATTCCAACCGTCAACGATGACTCTTTTTTCTCTATTGATTTCATTTGTGAATCGTGGATTAGCATTCGTTGTCGATTCCATCCGTCAGCCGTGAGTTAATTTTCAAAGTTGATTTCCCGTTCTACAGTGACTGAGTTATGGGTGACGATTTCTGGATCAGTGTTGGCATAGTGTTTGAGACAATTCCATGAGTGAGCCATGAATCTATTTTTGCTATCGATTTAACATGTCGGTCGTGCTGTCGATTCCACACGTTAGCTGTCACTCAGATTTCAGTTGTGATTTCAAGCTCTCCAGCGATTATGTTTTCGCTGACAATTCCAAGCGTCAACAATGACTCTTTTTTCTCTATTGATTTCATTTGGGAATCGTGGATTAGCATTCGTTGTCGATTCCATCCGTCAGCCGTGAGTCAATTTTCAAAGTTGATTTCCCGTTCTACAGTGACTGAGTTATGGCTGACGATTTCTGGATCAGTGTTGGCATAGTGTTTGTGACAATTCCATGAGTGAGCCATGAATCTATTTTTGCTATCGATTTAAGGCGTCGGTCGTGCTGTCGATTCCACACGTTAGCTGTCACTCAGATTTCAGTTGTGATTTCAAGCTCTCCAGCGATTATGTTTTCGCTGACAATTCCAAGCGTCAACAATGACTCTTTTTTCTCTATTGATTTCATTTGTGAATCGTGGATTAGTATTCGTTGTCGATTCCATCCGTCAGCCGTGATTCAATTTTCAAAGTTGATTTCTCGTTCTACAGTGACTGAGTTATGGCTGACGATTTCTGGATCAGTGTTGGCATGGTGTTTTTGACAATTCCATGCGTGAGCCATGAATCTATTTTTGCTATCGATTTCACGCGTAGGTCGTGCTGTTGATTCCTCATGTCAGCTGTCACTCAGATTTCAGTTGTGATTTCAAGTTCTCCAGCGATTATGTTTTCGCTGACGATTTATGGTCAGTAGTGATGCAGTTTTCACTAACGATTCCAACCATCAACAATGACTATTTTTTCTCTATTGATTTCATTTGTGAGTCGTTGATTAGTATTCGTTGTCGATTCCATCTCTCAGCCGTGACTCAATTTTCAAAGTTGATTTCTGGTTCTACAGCGACTCAGTTTTCGCTGACGATTTCTATATCAGCATTGGCTTAGTGTTTTTGACATTTCCATTCGTTAGCCATGAATATATTTTTGCTATCGAATTGATGCGTAGGACGTGCTGTCGATTCCACACGTGAACTGTACTCAGATTTCAGTTGTGATTTCAAGCTCTCCAGCGATTATGTTTTCGCTGACGATTTATGGTCAGTAGTGACGCAGTTTTCACTGACGATTCCAACCGTCAATGATGACTCTATTTTCTCTACTGATTTCAGTTGTGAATCGTGGATTAGTATTCGTTGTCGATTCCATCCGTCAGCCGTGACTCAATTTTCTAAGATGATTTTCGCTGACGATTTGTAGATCAGCATTGGCTTAGTGTTTTTGACAATTCCATGTGTTAGACATGAATTTATTTTTGCTATCAATTTGATGTGTAGGTCGTGCTGTCGATTCCACACGTGAGCTGTCACTCAGATTTTTGTTGTGATTTCAAGCTCTCCAGCGATTATGTTTTCGCTGACGATTTATGGTCAGTAGTGACGCCGTTTTCACTGACGATTCCAACCGTCAACGATGACTCTTTTTTCTCTATTGATTTCATTTGTGAATCGTGGATTAGTATTCGTTGTCGATTCCATCCGTCAGTCGTGACTCAATTTTCAAAGTTGATTTCCTGTTCTACAGTGACTGAGTTATGGCTGACGATTTCTGGATCAGTATTGGGATAGTGTTTTTGACAATTCCATGCATTAGCCATGAATCTATTTTTGCTATCGATTTCACGCGTAGGTCGTGCTGTCGATTCCACTCGTCAGCTGTCACTCAGATTTCAGTTGTGATATCAAGCTCTCCGGCGATTATGTTTTCGCTGATGATTTCTGGTCAGTAGTGACGTCGTTTTCACTGGCGATTGCATTCGTCAACAATGACTCTTTTTTATCTATTGTTTTCATTTGTAAATCGTGGATTAGTATTCGTTGTCGATTCCATCCGTCAGCCGTGACTCAATTTTCTAAGATGATTTTCGCTGACGATTTGTAGATCAGCATTGGCTTAGTGTTTTTGACAATTCCATGTGTTAGACATGAATTTATTTTTGCTATCAATTTGATGTGGAGGTCGTGCTGTCGATTCCACACGTGAGCTGTCACTCAGATTTTTGTTGTGATTTCAAGCTCTCCAGCGATTATGTTTTCGCTGACGATTTATGGTCAGTAGTGACGCAGTTTTGACTGACGATTCCAACCGTCAACGATGACTCTTTTTTCTCTATTGATTTCATTTGTGAATCGTGGATTAGCATTCGTTGTCGATTCCATCCGTCAGCCGTGAGTCAATTTTCAAAGTTGATTTCCCGTTCTACAGTGACTGAGTTATGGCTGACGATTTCTGGATCACTTTTGGCATAGTGTTTGAGACAATTCCATGAGTGAGCCATGAATCTATTTTTGCTATCGATTTAACGCGTCGGTCGTGCTGTCGATTCCACACGTTAGCTGTCACTCAGATTTCAGTTGTGATTTCAAGCTCTCCAGCGATTATGTTTTCGCTGACAATTCCAAGCGTCAATAATGACTATTTTTTCTCTATTGATTTCATTTGTGAGTCGTGGATTAGTATTCGTTGTCGATTCCATCCGTCAGCCGTGATTCAATTTTCAAAGTTGATTTCTCGTTCTACAGTGACTGAGTTATGGCTGACGATTTCTGGATCAGTGTTGGCATGGTGTTTTTGACAATTCCATGCGTGAGCCATGAATCTATTTTTGCTATCTATTTCACGCGTAGGTTGTGCCGTCGATTCCACACGTGAGCTGTCACTCAGATTTCAGTTGTGATTTCAAGCTCTCCAGCGATTATGTTTTCGCTGACGATTTATGGTCAGTAGTGACGCAGTTTTCACTGACGATTCCAACCGTCAACGATGACTCTTTTTTCTCTATTGATTTCATTTGTGAATCGTGGATTAGCATTCGTTGTCGATTCCATCCGTCAGCCGTGAGTTAATTTTCAAAGTTGATTTCCCGTTCTACAGTGACTGAGTTATGGCTGACGATTTCTGGATCAGTGTTGGCATAGTGTTTGAGACAATTCCATGAGTGAGCCATGAATCTATTTTTGCTATCGATTTAACATGTCGGTCGTGCTGTCGATTCCACACGTTAGCTGTCACTCAGATTTCAGTTGTGATTTCAAGCTCTCCAGCGATTATGTTTTCGCTGACAATTCCAAGCGTCAACAATGACTCTTTTTTCTCTATTGATTTCATTTGGGAATCGTGGATTAGCATTCGTTGTCGATTCCATCCGTCAGCCGTGAGTCAATTTTCAAAGTTGATTTCCCGTTCTACAGTGACTGAGTTATGGCTGACGATTTCTGGATCAGTGTTGGCATAGTGTTTGTGACAATTCCATGAGTGAGCCATGAATCTATTTTTGCTATCGATTTAAGGCGTCGGTCGTGCTGTCGATTCCACACGTTAGCTGTCACTCAGATTTCAGTTGTGATTTCAAGCTCTCCAGCGATTATGTTTTCGCTGACAATTCCAAGCGTCAACAATGACTCTTTTTTCTCTATTGATTTCATTTGTGAATCGTGGATTAGTATTCGTTGTCGATTCCATCCGTCAGCCGTGATTCAATTTTCAAAGTTGATTTCTCGTTCTACAGTGACTGAGTTATGGCTGACGATTTCTGGATCAGTGTTGGCATGGTGTTTTTGACAATTCCATGCGTGAGCCATGAATCTATTTTTGCTATCGATTTCACGCGTAGGTCGTGCTGTTGATTCCTCATGTCAGCTGTCACTCAGATTTCAGTTGTGATTTCAAGTTCTCCAGCGATTATGTTTTCGCTGACGATTTATGGTCAGTAGTGATGCAGTTTTCACTAACGATTCCAACCATCAACAATGACTATTTTTTCTCTATTGATTTCATTTGTGAGTCGTTGATTAGTATTCGTTGTCGATTCCATCTCTCAGCCGTGACTCAATTTTCAAAGTTGATTTCTGGTTCTACAGCGACTCAGTTTTCGCTGACGATTTCTATATCAGCATTGGCTTAGTGTTTTTGACATTTCCATTCGTTAGCCATGAATATATTTTTGCTATCGAATTGATGCGTAGGACGTGCTGTCGATTCCACACGTGAACTGTACTCAGATTTCAGTTGTGATTTCAAGCTCTCCAGCGATTATGTTTTCGCTGACGATTTATGGTCAGTAGTGACGCAGTTTTCACTGACGATTCCAACCGTCAATGATGACTCTATTTTCTCTACTGATTTCAGTTGTGAATCGTGGATTAGTATTCGTTGTCGATTCCATCCGTCAGCCGTGACTCAATTTTCTAAGATGATTTTCGCTGACGATTTGTAGATCAGCATTGGCTTAGTGTTTTTGACAATTCCATGTGTTAGACATGAATTTATTTTTGCTATCAATTTGATGTGTAGGTCGTGCTGTCGATTCCACACGTGAGCTGTCACTCAGATTTTTGTTGTGATTTCAAGCTCTCCAGCGATTATGTTTTCGCTGACGATTTATGGTCAGTAGTGACGCCGTTTTCACTGACGATTCCAACCGTCAACGATGACTCTTTTTTCTCTATTGATTTCATTTGTGAATCGTGGATTAGTATTCGTTGTCGATTCCATCCGTCAGTCGTGACTCAATTTTCAAAGTTGATTTCTTGTTCTACAGTGACTGAGTTATGGCTGACGATTTCTGGATCAGTATTGGGATAGTGTTTTTGACAATTCCATGCATTAGCCATGAATCTATTTTTGCTATCGATTTCACGCGTAGGTCGTGCTGTCGATTCCACTCGTCAGCTGTCACTCAGATTTCAGTTGTGATATCAAGCTCTCCGGCGATTATGTTTTCGCTGATGATTTCTGGTCAGTAGTGACGTCGTTTTCACTGGCGATTGCATTCGTCAACAATGACTCTTTTTTATCTATTGTTTTCATTTGTAAATCGTGGATTAGTATTCGTTGTCGATTCCATCCGTCAGCCGTGACTCAATTTTCTAAGATGATTTTCGCTGACGATTTGTAGATCAGCATTGGCTTAGTGTTTTTGACAATTCCATGTGTTAGACATGAATTTATTTTTGCTATCAATTTGATGTGTAGGTCGTGCTGTCGATTCCACACGTGAGCTGTCACTCAGATTTTTGTTGTGATTTCAAGCTCTCCAGCGATTATGTTTTCGCTGACGATTTATGGTCAGTAGTGACGCAGTTTTCACTGACGATTCCAACCGTCAACGATGACTCTTTTTTCTCTATTGATTTCATTTGTGAATCGTGGATTAGCATTCGTTGTCGATTCCATCCGTCAGCCGTGAGTCAATTTTCAAAGTTGATTTCCCGTTCTACAGTGACTGAGTTATGGCTGACGATTTCTGGATCACTTTTGGCATAGTGTTTGAGACAATTCCATGAGTGAGCCATGAATCTATTTTTGCTATCGATTTAACGCGTCGGTCGTGCTGTCGATTCCACACGTTAGCTGTCACTCAGATTTCAGTTGTGATTTCAAGCTCTCCAGCGATTATGTTTTCGCTGACAATTCCAAGCGTCAATAATGACTATTTTTTCTCTATTGATTTCATTTGTGAATCGTGGATTAGTATTCGTTGTCGATTCCATCCGTCAGCCGTGATTCAATTTTCAAAGTTGATTTCTCGTTCTACAGTGACTGAGTTATGGCTGACGATTTCTGGATCAGTGTTGGCATGGTGTTTTTGACAATTCCATGCGTGAGCCATGAATCTATTTTTGCTATCTATTTCACGCGTAGGTTGTGCCGTCGATTCCACACGTGAGCTGTCACTCAGATTTCAGTTGTGATTTCAAGCTCTCCAGCGATTATGTTTTCGCTGACGATTTATGGTCAGTAGTGACGCAGTTTTCACTGACGATTCCAACCGTCAACGATGACTCTTTTTTCTCTATTGATTTCATTTGTGAATCGTGGATTAGCATTCGTTGTCGATTCCATCCGTCAGCCGTGAGTTAATTTTCAAAGTTGATTTCCCGTTCTACAGTGACTGAGTTATGGCTGACGATTTCTGGATCAGTGTTGGCATAGTGTTTGAGACAATTCCATGAGTGAGCCATGAATCTATTTTTGCTATCGATTTAACATGTCGGTCGTGCTGTCGATTCCACACGTTAGCTGTCACTCAGATTTCAGTTGTGATTTCAAGCTCTCCAGCGATTATGTTTTCGCTGACAATTCCAAGCGTCAACAATGACTCTTTTTTCTCTATTGATTTCATTTGGGAATCGTGGATTAGCATTCGTTGTCGATTCCATCCGTCAGCCGTGAGTCAATTTTCAAAGTTGATTTCCCGTTCTACAGTGACTGAGTTATGGCTGACGATTTCTGGATCAGTGTTGGCATAGTGTTTGTGACAATTCCATGAGTGAGCCATGAATCTATTTTTGCTATCGATTTAAGGCGTCGGTCGTGCTGTCGATTCCACACGTTAGCTGTCACTCAGATTTCAGTTGTGATTTCAAGCTCTCCAGCGATTATGTTTTCGCTGACAATTCCAAGCGTCAACAATGACTCTTTTTTCTCTATTGATTTCATTTGTGAATCGTGGATTAGTATTCGTTGTCGATTCCATCCGTCAGCCGTGATTCAATTTTCAAAGTTGATTTCTCGTTCTACAGTGACTGAGTTATGGCTGACGATTTCTGGATCAGTGTTGGCATGGTGTTTTTGACAATTCCATGCGTGAGCCATGAATCTATTTTTGCTATCGATTTCACGCGTAGGTCGTGCTGTTGATTCCTCATGTCAGCTGTCACTCAGATTTCAGTTGTGATTTCAAGTTCTCCAGCGATTATGTTTTCGCTGACGATTTATGGTCAGTAGTGATGCAGTTTTCACTAACGATTCCAACCATCAACAATGACTATTTTTTCTCTATTGATTTCATTTGTGAGTCGTTGATTAGTATTCGTTGTCGATTCCATCTCTCAGCCGTGACTCAATTTTCAAAGTTGATTTCTGGTTCTACAGCGACTCAGTTTTCGCTGACGATTTCTATATCAGCATTGGCTTAGTGTTTTTGACATTTCCATTCGTTAGCCATGAATATATTTTTGCTATCGAATTGATGCGTAGGACGTGCTGTCGATTCCACACGTGAACTGTACTCAGATTTCAGTTGTGATTTCAAGCTCTCCAGCGATTATGTTTTCGCTGACGATTTATGGTCAGTAGTGACGCAGTTTTCACTGACGATTCCAACCGTCAATGATGACTCTATTTTCTCTACTGATTTCAGTTGTGAATCGTGGATTAGTATTCGTTGTCGATTCCATCCGTCAGCCGTGACTCAATTTTCTAAGATGATTTTCGCTGACGATTTGTAGATCAGCATTGGCTTAGTGTTTTTGACAATTCCATGTGTTAGACATGAATTTATTTTTGCTATCAATTTGATGTGTAGGTCGTGCTGTCGATTCCACACGTGAGCTGTCACTCAGATTTTTGTTGTGATTTCAAGCTCTCCAGCGATTATGTTTTCGCTGACGATTTATGGTCAGTAGTGACGCCGTTTTCACTGACGATTCCAACCGTCAACGATGACTCTTTTTTCTCTATTGATTTCATTTGTGAATCGTGGATTAGTATTTGTTGTCGATTCCATCCGTCAGTCGTGACTCAATTTTCAAAGTTGATTTCTTGTTCTACAGTGACTGAGTTATGGCTGACGATTTCTGGATCAGTATTGGGATAGTGTTTTTGACAATTCCATGCATTAGCCATGAATCTATTTTTGCTATCGATTTCACGCGTAGGTCGTGCTGTCGATTCCACTCGTCAGCTGTCACTCAGATTTCAGTTGTGATATCAAGCTCTCCGGCGATTATGTTTTCGCTGATGATTTCTGGTCAGTAGTGACGTCGTTTTCACTGGCGATTGCATTCGTCAACAATGACTCTTTTTTATCTATTGTTTTCATTTGTAAATCGTGGATTAGTATTCGTTGTCGATTCCATCCGTCAGCCGTGACTCAATTTTCTAAGATGATTTTCGCTGACGATTTGTAGATCAGCATTGGCTTAGTGTTTTTGACAATTCCATGTGTTAGACATGAATTTATTTTTGCTATCAATTTGATGTGTAGGTCGTGCTGTCGATTCCACACGTGAGCTGTCACTCAGATTTTTGTTGTGATTTCAAGCTCTCCAGCGATTATGTTTTCGCTGACGATTTATGGTCAGTAGTGACGCAGTTTTCACTGACGATTCCAACCGTCAACGATGACTCTTTTTTCTCTATTGATTTCATTTGTGAATCGTGGATTAGCATTCGTTGTCGATTCCATCCATCAGCCGTGAGTCAATTTTCAAAGTTGATTTCCCGTTCTACAGTGACTGAGTTATGGCTGACGATTTCTGGATCACTTTTGGCATAGTGTTTGAGACAATTCCATGACTGAGCCATGAATCTATTTTTGCTATCGATTTAACGCGTCGGTCGTGCTGTCGATTCCACACGTTAGCTGTCACTCAGATTTCAGTTGTGATTTCAAGCTCTCCAGCGACTATGTTTTCGCTGACAATTCCAAGCGTCAACAATGACTCTTTTTTCTCTATTGATTTCATTTGTGAATCGTGGATTAGTATTCGTTGTCGATTCCATCCGTCAGTCGTGACTCAATTTTCAAAGTTGATTTCTTGTTCTACAGTGACTGAGTTATGGCTGACGATTTTTGGATCAGTATTGGGATAGTGTTTTTGACAATTCCATGCGTTAGCCATGAATCTATTTTTGCTATCGATTTCACGCGTAGGTCGTGCTGTCGATTCCACACGTCAGCTGTCACTCAGATTTCAGTTGTGATATCAAGCTCTTCAGCGATTATGTTTTCGCTGACGATTTCTGGTCAGTAGTGACGCCGTTTTCACTGGCGATTGCATTCGTCAACAATGACTCTTTTTTATCTATTGTTTTCATTTGTAAATCGTGGATTAGTATTCGTTGTCGATTCCATCCGTCAGCCGTGACTCAATTTTCTAAGATGATTTTCACTGACGATTTGTAGATCAGCATTGGCTTAGTGTTTTTGACAATTCCATGTGTTAGACATGAATTTATTTTTGCTATCAATTTGATGTGTAGGTCGTGCTGTCGATTCCACACGTGAGCTGTCACTCAGATTTTAGTTGTGATTTCGAGCTCTCCAGCGATTATGTTTTCGCTCACGATTTATGGTCAGTAGTGACGTAGTTTTCACTGACGATTCCAACCGTCAACGATGACTCTTTTTTCTCTATTGATTTCATTTGTGAATCGTGGATTAGCATTCGTTGTCGATTCCATCTGTCAGCCGTGAGTCAATTTTCAAAGTTGATTTCCCGTTCTACAGTGACTGAGTTATGGCTGACGATTTCTGGATCAGTGTTGGCATGGTGTTTTTGACAATTCCATGCGTTAGCCATGAATCTATTTTTGCTATCGATTTCACGCATAGGTCGTGTTGTCGATTCCACACGTCAGCTATCACTCAGATTTCTGTTGTGATATCAACCTCTCCAGCGATTATGATTTCGTTGACGATTTCTGGTCAGTAGTGACGCCGTTTTCACTGGCGATTGCATTCGTCAACAATGACTCTTTTTTATCTATTGTTTTCATTTGTAAATCCTGGATTAGTATTCGTTGTCGATTCCATCCGTCAGCCGTGACTCAATTTTCTAATATGATTTTCGCTGACGATTTGTAGATCAGCATTGGCTTAGTGTTTTTGACAATTCCATGTGTTAGACATGAATTTATTTTTGCTATCAATTTGATGTGTAGGTCGTGCTGTCGATTCCACACGTGAGCTGTCACTCAGATTTTAGTTGTGATTTCGAGCTCTCCAGCGATTATGTTTTCGCTGAAGATTTCTGGTCAGTAGTGACACAGCTTTCACTAATGATTCCATGCGTCAACGATGGCTCTGTTTTATCTATTGATTTCATATGTGAATCTTGAATTAGTTTTCATTGTCGATTCAATCTGTCAGCCGTGACTCAATTTTCAAAGATGATTTCTCGTTCCATAATGACTCAGTTTTCGCTGACGATTTCTGGATCAGCATTGCCATAGTGTTTTTGACAATTCCATGCCTTAGCCATGAATCTATTTTTGCTATTGAATGGATGCGTAGGTCGTGCCGTCGATTCCACACGTGAGCTGTCACTCAGATTTCAGTTGTGATTTCAAGCTCTCCAGCGATTATGTTTTCGCTGATGATTTCTGGTCAGTAGTGACGTAGTTTTCAGTGACGATTCCATGCGTCAACGATGACTCTTTTTTCTCTATTGATTTCATTTGTGAATCGTGGATTAGTATTCGTTGTCGATTCCATCCGTCAGCCCTGACTCAATTTTCAAAGATGATTTCTCGTTCTACAGTGACTTAGTTTTCAATGACGATTTTTGGATCAGCATTGTTATAGTGTTTTTGACATTTCCATGCGTTAGCCATTAATCAATTTTTGCTATTTATTTGATGCGGAAAGTCGTGCTGTGGATTCCACATGAGAGGTGTCACTCATATTTCAGTGTGATTTCAAGCTCTCTAGCGATTATGTTTTCGCTTGCGATTTCTGGTTAGGAGTGACGCAGTTTTCATTGACAATTCCATGCATCAACGATGACTTTGTATTCTTTATTGATTTTATTTTTGAATCGTGAATTGGTTTTCTTTGACGATTCAATCTGTCATCCGTGACTCAATTTTCAAAGATGATTTCTCGTTCTACAGCAACTCAGTTTTCACTGACGATTTCTGGATCAACATTGCCATAGTGTTTTTGACATTTCCATGCATTAGCCATTAATCAACTTTTGTCATTGATTTGATGCGTAAAGTCATGCTATGGATTCCACACGAGAGCTGTCACTCAGATTTCAGTTGTGATTTCAAGCTCTCCCGCCATTATGTTTTCGCTGACGATTTATGGTCAGTAGTGACGCAGTTTTCAGTGACGATTCCATGCGTCAATGATGACTTTGTTTTCTCTATTGATTTCATTTTTGAATTGTGAATTAGTACTCTTTGTCGATTCAATCTGTGACCGTGACTCAATTTTCAAAGACGATTTCTCGTTCTACAATGACTCAGTTTTCGCTGACAATTTCAGGATCAGCATTGGCTTAGTGTTTTTGACAATTCCATGCGTTAGCCATGAATCTGTTTTTGCTATCGATTTGATACGTAGGTCGTGCTGTCGATTCCACACGTGAGGTGTCACTCATATTTCAGTTGTGATTTCGAGCTCTCCAGCGATTATGTTTTCGCTGACGATTTCTGGTCAGTAGTGACGCAATTTTCAGTGACGATTCCATGCGTCAACGATGGCTCTGTTTTATCTATTGATTTCATATGTGAATCTTGGATTAGTTTTCATTGTCGATTCAATCTGTCAGCCGTGACTCAATTTTCAAAGATGATTTCTCGTTCCATAATGACTCAGTTTTCGCTGACGATTTCTGGATCAGCATTGCCATAGTGTTTTTGACAATTCCATGCCTTAGCCATGAATCTATTTTTGCTATTGAATGGATGCGTAGGTCGTGTTGTTGATTCCACACGAGAAGTGTCACTCAGATTTCAGTTGTGATTTCAAGTTCTCCAGCGATTATGTTTTCGCTGATGATTTCTGGTCAGTAGTGACGCAGTTTTCAGTGACGATTCCATGCGTCAACGATGCCTCTTTTTTCTCTATTGATTTCATTTGTGAATCGTGGATTAGTATTCGTTGTCGATTCCATCCGTTAGCCCTGACTCAATTTTCAAAGATGATTTCTCGTTCTACAGGGACTCAGTTTTCGCTGACGATTTCTGGATCAGCATTGCCAGTGTTTTTGAGAATTCCATGCCTTAGCCATGAATCTATGTTTGCTATCGATTAGATGCGTAGGTCGTGCTGTTGATTCCACACGAGAGCTGTCACTCAGATTTCAGTTGTGATTTCAAGCTCTCCAGCGATTATGTTTTCGCTGATGATTTCTGGTCAGTAGTGACGCAGTTTTCAGTGACGATTCCATGCGTCAACGATGCCTCTTTTTTCTCTATTGATTTCATTTGTGAATCGTGGATTAGTATTCGTTGTCGATTCCATCCGTTAGCCCTGACTCAATTTTCAAAGATGATTTCTCGTTCTACAGTGACTCAGTTTTCGCTGACGATTTCCGGATTAGCATTGCCATAGTGTTTTTGACATTTCCATGTGTTAGCCATTAATCAATTTTTGTCATTGATTTGATGCGTAAAGTCATGCTATGGTTTCCACACGAGAGCTGTCACTCAGATTTCAGTTGTGATTTCAAGCTCTCCAGCGATTATGTTTTCGCTGATGATTTCTGGTCAGTAGTGACGCAGTTTTCAGTGACGATTCCATGCGTCAACGATGCCTCTTTTTTCTCTATTGATTTCATTTGTGAATCGTGGATTAGTATTCGTTGTCGATTCCATCCGTTAGCCCTGACTCAATTTTCAAAGATGATTTCTCGTTCTACAGGGACTTAGTTTTCCCTGACGATTTCTGGATCAGCATTGCCAGTGTTTTTGAGAATTCCATGCCTTAGCCATGAATCTATTTTTGCTATCGATTAGATGCGTAGGTCGTGCTGTTGATTCCACACGAGAGCTGTCACTCAGATTTCAGTTGTGATTTCAAGCTCTCCAGCGATTATGTTTTCGCTGACGATTTCTGGTCAGTAGTGACGCAATTTTTAGTGACGATTCCATGCGTCAACGATGACTCTTTTTTCTCTATTGATTTCATTTGTGAATCGTGGATTAGTATTCGTTGTCGATTCCATCCGTCAGCCGTGACTCAATTTTCTAAGATGATTTTCGCTGACGATTTGTAGATCAGCATTGGCTTAGTGTTTTTGACAATTCCATGTGTTAGACATGAATTTATTTTTGCTATCAATTTGATGTGTAGGTCGTGCTGTCGATTCCACACGTGAGCTGTCACTCAGATTTTAGTTGTGATTTCGAGCTCTCTAGCGATTATGTTTTCGCTGAAGATTTCTGGTCAGTAGGGACACAGCTTTCACTAATGATTCCATGCGTCAACGATGGCTCTGTTTTATCTATTGATTTCATATGTGAATCTTGAATTAGTTTTCATTGTCGATTCAATCTGTCAGCCGTGACTCAATTTTCAAAGATGATTTCTCGTTCCATAATGACTCAGTTTTCGCTGACGATTTCTGGATCAGCATTGCCATAGTGTTTTTGAGAATTCCATGCCTTAGCCATGAATCTATTTTTGCTATCGATTAGATGCGTAGGTCGTGCTGTTGATTCCACACGAGAGCTGTCACTCAGATTTCAGTTGTGATTTCAAGCTCTCCAGCGATTATGTTTTCGCTGATGATTTCTGGTCAGTAGTGACGCAGTTTTCAGTGACGATTCTATGCGTCAACGATGACTCTTTTTTCTCTATTGATTTCATTTGTGAATCGTGGATTAGTATTCGTTGTCGATTCCATCCGTCAGCCCTGACTCAATTTTCAAAGATGTTTCTCGTTCTACAGTGACTCAGTTTTCGCTGACGATTTCTGGATCAGCATTGCCATAGTGTTTTTGACATTTCCATGTGTTAGCCATTAATCAATTTTTGTCATTGATTTGATGCGTAAAGTCATGCTATGGATTCCACACGAGAGCTGTCACTCAGATTTCAGTTGTGATTTCAAGCTCTCCCGCCATTATGTTTTCGCTGACGATTTATGGTTAGTAGTGACGCAGTTTTCATTGACGATTCCATGCGTCAACGATGACTTTGTTTTCTTTATTGATTTCATTTTTGAATTGTGAATTAGTACTCTTTGTCAATTCAATCTGTCGGCCGTGACTCAATTTTCAAAGACGATTTCTCGTTCTACAGTGACCCAGTTTTCGCTGACAATTTCAGGATCAGCATTGGCTTAGTGTTTTTGACAATTCCATGTGTTAGCCATGAATCTATTTTTGCTATCGATTTGATACGTAGGTCGTGCTGTCGATTCCACACGTGAGGTGTCACTCATATTTCAGTTGTGATTTCGAGCCCTCCAGCGATTATGTTTTCGCTGATGATTTCTGGTCAGTAGTGACGTAGTTTTCAGTGACGATTCCATGCGTCAACGATGACTCTTTTTTCTCTATTGATTTCATTTGTGAATCGTGGATTAGTATTCGTTGTCGATTCCATCCGTTAGCCCTGACTCAATTTTCAAAGATGATTTCTCGTTCTACAGTGACTCAGTTTTCGCTGACGATTTCTGGATTAGCATTGCCATAGTGTTTTTGACATTTCCATGTGTTAGCCATTAATCAATTTTTGTCATTGATTTGATGCGTAAAGTCATGCTATGGATTCCACACGAGAGCTGTCACTCAGATTTCAGTTGTGATTTCAAGCTCTCCAGCGATTATGTTTTCGCTGATGATTTCTGGTCAGTAGTGACGCAGTTTTCAGTGACGATTCCATGCGTCAACGATGCCTCTTTTTTCTCTATTGATTTCATTTGTGAATCGTGGATTAGTATTCGTTGTCGATTCCATCCGTTAGCCCTGACTCAATTTTCAAAGATGATTTCTCGTTCTACAGGTACTCAGTTTTCGCTGACGATTTCTGGATCAGCATTGCCAGTGTTTTTGAGAATTCCATGCCTTAGCCATGAATCTATTTTTGCTATCGATTAGATGCGTAGGTCGTGCTGTTGATTCCACACGAGAGCTGTCACTCAGATTTCAGTTGTGATTTCAAGCTCTCCAGCGATTATGTTTTCGCTGACGATTTCTGGTCAGTAGTGACGCAATTTTCAGTGACGATTCCATGCGTCAACGATGACTCTTTTTTCTCTATTGATTTCATTTGTGAATCGTGGATTAGTATTCGTTGTCGATTCCATCCGTCAGCCGTGACTCAATTTTCTAAGATGATTTTCGCTGACGATTTGTAGATCAGCATTGGCTTAGTGTTTTTGACAATTCCATGTGTTAGACATGAATTTATTTTTGCTATCAATTTGATGTGTAGGTCGTGCTGTCGATTCCACACGTGAGCTGTCACTCAGATTTTAGTTGTGATTTCGAGCTCTCCAGCGATTATGTTTTCGCTGAAGAATTCTGGTCAGTAGTGACACAGCTTTCACTAATGATTCCATGCGTCAACGATGGCTCTGTTTTATCTATTGATTTCATATGTGAATCTTGAATTAGTTTTCATTGTCGATTCAATTTGTCAGCCGTGACTCAATTTTCAAAGATGATTTCTCGTTCCATAATGACTCAGTTTTCGCTGACGATTTCTGGATCAGCATTGCCATAGTGTTTTTGAGAATTCCATGCCTTAGCCATGAATCTATTTTTGCTATCGATTAGATGCGTAGGTCGTGCTGTTGATTCCACACGAGAGCTGTCACTCAGATTTCAGTTGTGATTTCAAGCTCTCCGCGATTATGTTTTCGCTGATGATTTCTGGTCAGTATTGACGCAGTTTTCAGTGACGATTCCATGCGTCAACGATGACTCTTTTTTCTCTATTGATTTCATTTATGAATCGTGGATTAGTATTCGTTGTCGATTCCATCCGTTAGCCCTGACTCAATTTTCAAAGATGATTTCTCGTTCTACAGGGACTCAGTTTTCGCTGACGATTTCTGGATCAGCATTGCCAGTGTTTTTGAGAATTCCATGCCTTAGCCATGAATCTATTTTTGCTATCGATTAGATGCGTAGGTCGTGCTGTTGATTCCACACGAGAGCTGTCACTCAGATTTCAGTTGTGATTTCAAGCTCTCCAGCGATTATGTTTTCGCTGATGATTTCTGGTCAGTAGTGACGTAGTTTTCAGTGACGATTCCATGCGTCAACGATGACTCTTTTTTCTCTATTGATTTCATTTGTGAATCGTGGATTAGTATTCGTTGTCGATTCCATCCGTCAGCCCTGACTCAATTTTCAAAGATGATTTCTCGTTCTACAGTGACTTAGTTTTCAATGACGATTTTTGGATCAGCATTGTTATAGTGTTTTTGACATTTCCATGCGTTAGCCATTAATCAATTTTTGCTATTTATTTGATGCGGAAAGTCGTGCTGTGGATTCCACATGAGAGGTGTCACTCATATTTCAGTGTGATTTCAAGCTCTCTAGCGATTATGTTTTCGCTTGCGATTTCTGGTTAGGAGTGACGCAGTTTTCATTGACAATTCCATGCATCAACGATGACTTTGTATTCTTTATTGATTTTTTTTTTGAATCGTGAATTGGTTTTCTTTGACGATTCAATCTGTCATCCGTGACTCAATTTTCAAAGATGATTTCTCGTTCTACAGCAACTCAGTTTTCACTGACGATTTCTGGATCAACATTGCCATAGTGTTTTTGACATTTCCATGCATTAGCCATTAATCAACTTTTGTCATTGATTTGATGCGTAAAGTCATGCTATGGATTCCACACGAGAGCTGTCACTCAGATTTCAGTTGTGATTTCAAGCTCTCCCGCCATTATGTTTTCGCTGACGATTTATGGTCAGTAGTGACGTAGTTTTCAGTGACGATTCCATGCGTCAATGATGACTTTGTTTTCTCTATTGATTTCATTTTTGAATTGTGAATTAGTACTCTTTGTCGATTCAATCTGTGACCGTGACTCAATTTTCAAAGACGATTTCTCGTTCTACAGTGACTCAGTTTTCGCTGACAATTTCAGGATCAGCATTGGCTTAGTGTTTTTGACAATTCCATGCGTTAGCCATGAATCTGTTTTTGCTATCGATTTGATACGTAGGTCGTGCTGTCGATTCCACACGTGAGGTGTCACTCATATTTCAGTTGTGATTTCGAGCTCTCCAGCGATTATGTTTTCGCTGACGATTTCTGGTCAGTAGTGACGCAATTTTCAGTGACGATTCCATGCGTCAACGATGGCTCTGTTTTATCTATTGATTTCATATGTGAATCTTGGATTAGTTGTCATTGTCGATTCAATCTGTCAGCCGTGACTCAATTTTCAAAGATGATTTCTCGTTCTACAGTGACTCAGTTTTCGCTGACAATTTCAGGATCAGCATTGGCTTAGTGTTTTTGACAATTCCATGCGTTAGCCATGAATCTGTTTTTGCTATCGATTTGATACGTAGGTCGTGCTGTCGATTCCACACGTGAGGTGTCACTCATATTTCAGTTGTGATTTCGAGCTCTCCAGCGATTATGTTTTCGCTGACGATTTCTGGTCAGTAGTGACGCAATTTTCAGTGACGATTCCATGCGTCAACGATGGCTCTGTTTTATCTATTGATTTCATATGTGAATCTTGGATTAGTTTTCATTGTCGATTCAATCTGTCAGCCGTGACTCAATTTTTAAAGATGATTTCTCGTTCCATAATGACTCAGTTTTCGCTGACGATTTCTGGATCAGCATTGCCATAGTGTTTTTGACAATTCCATGCCTTAGCCATGAATCTATTTTTGCTATTGAATGGATGCGTAGGTCGTGTTGTTGATTCCACACGAGAAGTGTCACTCAGATTTCAGTTGTGATTTCAAGTTCTCCAGCGATTATGTTTTCGCTGATGATTTCTGGTCAGTAGTGACGCAGTTTTCAGTGACGATTCCATGCGTCAACGATGCCTCTTTTTTCTCTATTGATTTCATTTGTGAATCGTGGATTAGTATTCGTTGTCGATTCCATCCGTTAGCCCTGACTCAATTTTCAAAGATGATTTCTCGTTCTACAGGGACTCAGTTTTCGCTGACGATTTCTGGATCAGCATTGCCAGTGTTTTTGAGAATTCCATGCCTTAGCCATGAATCTATTTTTGCTATCGATTAGATGCGTAGGTCGTGCTGTTGATTCCACACGAGAGCTGTCACTCAGATTTCAGTTGTGATTTCAAGCTCTCCAGCGATTATGTTTTCGCTGATGATTTCTGGTCAGTAGTGACGCAGTTTTCAGTGACGATTCCATGCGTCAACGATGCCTCTTTTTTCTCTATTGATTTCATTTGTGAATCGTGGATTAGTATTCGTTGTCGATTCCATCCGTTAGCCCTGACTCAATTTTCAAAGATGATTTCTCGTTCTACAGTGACTCAGTTTTCGCTGACGATTTCTGGATTAGCATTGCCATAGTGTTTTTGACATTTCCATGTGTTAGCCATTAATCAATTTTTGTCATTGATTTGATGCGTAAAGTCATGCTATGGATTCCACACAAGAGCTGTCACTCAGATTTCAGTTGTGATTTCAAGCTCTCCCGCCATTATGTTTTCGCTGACGATTTCTGGTTAGTAGTGACGCAGTTTTCATTGACGATTCCATGAGTCAACGATGACTTTGTTTTCTCTATTGATTTCATTTTTGAATTGTGAATTAGTATTCTTCGTCGATTCAATCTGTCAGCCGTGACTCAATTTTCAAAGATGATTTCTTGTTCTACAGTGACTAAATTTCCGTTGACGATTTCTGGATTAGCATTGTTATAGTGTTTTTGACATTTCCATGTGTTAGCCATTAATCAATTTTTGTCATTGATTTGATGCGTAAAGTCGTGCTGTGGATTCCACACGAGAGCTGGCACTCAAATTTCAGTTGTGATTTCAAGCTCTTCCGCCATTATGTTTTCGCTGACGATTTCTGGTCAGTAGTGACGCAGTTTTCATTGACGATTCCATGCGTCAACGATGACTTTGTTTTCTCTATTGATTTCATTTTTGAATTGTGAATTAGTACTCTTTGTCGATTCAATCTGTCAGCCGTGACTCAATTTTCAAAGATGATTTCTCGTTCCATAATGACTCAGTTTTCGCTGACGATTTCTGGATCAGCATTGCCATAGTGTTTTTGAGAATTCCATGCCTTAGCCATGAATCTATTTTTGCTATCGATTAGATGCGTAGGTCGTGCTGTTGATTCCACACGAGAGCTGTCACTCAGATTTCAGTTGTGATTTCAAGCTCTCCAGCGATTATGTTTTCGCTGATGATTTCTGGTCAGTAGTGACGCAGTTTTCAGTGACGATTCCATGCGTCAACGATGCCTCTTTTTTCTCTATTGATTTCATTTGTGAATCGTGGATTAGTATTCGTTGTCGATTCCATCCGTTAGCCCTGACTCAATTTTCAAAGATGATTTCTCGTTCTACAGGGACTCAGTTTTCGCTGACGATTTCTGGATCAGCATTGCCAGTGTTTTTGAGAATTCCATGCCTTAGCCATGAATCTATTTTTGCTATCGATTAGATGCGTAGGTCGTGCTGTTGATTCCACACGAGAGCTGTCACTCAGATTTCAGTTGTGATTTCAAGCTCTCCAGCGATTATGTTTTCGCTGATGATTTCTGGTCAGTAGTGACGCAGTTTTCAGTGACGATTCCATGCGTCAACGATGCCTCTTTTTTCTCTATTGATTTCATTTGTGAATCGTGGATTAGTATTCGTTGTCGATTCCATCCGTTAGCCCTGACTCAATTTTCAAAGATGATTTCTCGTTCTACAGTGACTCAGTTTTCGCTGACGATTTCTGGATTAGCATTGCCATAGTGTTTTTGACATTTCCATGTGTTAGCCATTAATCAATTTTTGTCATTGATTTGATGCGTAAAGTCATGCTATGGATTCCACACAAGAGCTGTCACTCAGATTTCAGTTGTGATTTCAAGCTCTCCCGCCATTATGTTTTCGCTGACGATTTATGGTTAGTAGTGACGCAGTTTTCATTGACGATTCCATGCGTCAACGATGACTTTGTTTTCTCTATTGATTTCATTTTTGAATTGTGAATTAGTACTCTTTGTCGATTCAATCTGTCAGCCGTGACTCAATTTTCAAAGATGATTTCTCGTTCCATAATGACTCAGTTTTCGCTGACGATTTCTGGATCAGCATTGCCATAGTGTTTTTGAGAATTCCATGCCTTAGCCATGAATCTATTTTTGCTATCGATTAGATGCGTAGGTCGTGCTGTTGATTCCACACGAGAGCTGTCACTCAGATTTCAGTTGTGATTTCAAGCTCTCCAGCGATTATGTTTTCGCTGATGATTTCTGGTCAGTAGTGACGCAGTTTTCAGTGACGATTCCATGCGTCAACGATGCCTCTTTTTTCTCTATTGATTTCATTTGTGAATCGTGGATTAGTATTCGTTGTCGATTCCATCCGTCAGCCCTGACTCAATTTTCAAAGATGATTTCTCGTTCTACAGTGACTCAGTTTTCGCTGACGATTTCTGGATCAGCATTGCCATAGTGTTTTTGACATTTCCATGTGTTAGCCATTAATCAATTTTTGTCATTGTTTTGATGCGTAAAGTCATGCTATGGATTCTACACGAGAGCTGTCACTCAGATTTCAGTTGTGATTTCAAGCTCTCCCGCCATTATGTTTTCGCTGACGATTTATGGTTAGTAGTGACGCAGTTTTCATTGACGATTCCATGCGTCAACGATGACTTTGTTTTCTTTATTGATTTCATTTTTGAATTGTGAATTAGTACTCTTTGTCGATTCAATCTGTCAGCCGTGACTCAATTTTCAAAGACGATTTCTCGTTCTACAGTGACCCAGTTTTCGCTGACAATTTCAGGATCAGCATTGGCTTTGTGTTTTTGACAATTCCATGTGTTAGCCATGAATCTATTTTTGCTATCGATTTGATACGTAGGTCGTGCTGTCGATTCCACACGTGAGGTGTCACTCATATTTCAGTTGTGATTTCGAGCTCTCCAGCGATTATGTTTTCGCTGACGATTTCTGGTCAGTAGTGACGCAGTTTTCAGTGACGATTCCATGCGTCAACGATGGCTCTGTTTTATCTATTGATTTCATATGTGAATCTTGGATTAGTATTCGTTGTCGATTCCATCCGTCAGTCGTGACTCAATTTTCAAAGACGATTTCTCGTTCTACAAGGACTCAGTTTTCGCTGACAATTTCAGGATCAGCATTGGCTTAGTGTTTTTGACAATTCCATGCGTTAGCCATGAATCTGTTTTTGCTATCGATTTGATACGTAGGTCGTGCTGTCGATTCCACACGTGAGGTGTCACTCATATTTCAGTTGTGATTTCGAGCTCTCCAGCGATTATGTTTTCGCTGACGATTTCTGGTCAGTAGTGACGCAATTTTCAGTGACGATTCCATGCGTCAACGATGGCTCTGTTTTATCTATTGATTTCATATGTGAATCTTGGATTAGTTTTCATTGTCGATTCAATCTGTCAGCCGTGACTCAATTTTCAAAGATGATTTCTCGTTCCATAATGACTCAGTTTTCGCTGACGATTTCTGGATCAGCATTGCCATAGTGTTTTTGACAATTCCATGCCTTAGCCATGAATCTATTTTTGCTATTGAATGGATGCGTAGGTCGTGTTGTTGATTCCACACGAGAAGTGTCACTCAGATTTCAGTTGTGATTTCAAGTTCTCCAGCGATTATGTTTTCGCTGATGATTTCTGGTCAGTAGTGACGCAGTTTTCAGTGACGATTCCATGCGTCAACGATGCCTCTTTTTTCTCTATTGATTTCATTTGTGAATCGTGGATTAGTATTCGTTGTCGATTCCATCCGTTAGCCCTGACTCAATTTTCAAAGATGATTTCTCGTTCTACAGGGACTCAGTTTTCGCTGACGATTTCTGGATCAGCATTGCCAGTGTTTTTGAGAATTCCATGCCTTAGCCATGAATCTATGTTTGCTATCGATTAGATGCGTAGGTCGTGCTGTTGATTCCACACGAGAGCTGTCACTCAGATTTCAGTTGTGATTTCAAGCTCTCCAGCGATTATGTTTTCGCTGATGATTTCTGGTCAGTAGTGACGCAGTTTTCAGTGACGATTCCATGCGTCAACGATGCCTCTTTTTTCTCTATTGATTTCATTTGTGAATCGTGGATTAGTATTCGTTGTCGATTCCATCCGTTAGCCCTGACTCAATTTTCAAAGATGATTTCTCGTTCTACAGTGACTCAGTTTTCGCTGACGATTTCCGGATTAGCATTGCCATAGTGTTTTTGACATTTCCATGTGTTAGCCATTAATCAATTTTTGTCATTGATTTGATGCGTAAAGTCATGCTATGGTTTCCACACGAGAGCTGTCACTCAGATTTCAGTTGTGATTTCAAGCTCTCCAGCGATTATGTTTTCGCTGATGATTTCTGGTCAGTAGTGACGCAGTTTTCAGTGACGATTCCATGCGTCAACGATGCCTCTTTTTTCTCTATTGATTTCATTTGTGAATCGTGGATTAGTATTCGTTGTCGATTCCATCCGTTAGCCCTGACTCAATTTTCAAAGATGATTTCTCGTTCTACAGGGACTTAGTTTTCCCTGACGATTTCTGGATCAGCATTGCCAGTGTTTTTGAGAATTCCATGCCTTAGCCATGAATCTATTTTTGCTATCGATTAGATGCGTAGGTCGTGCTGTTGATTCCACACGAGAGCTGTCACTCAGATTTCAGTTGTGATTTCAAGCTCTCCAGCGATTATGTTTTCGCTGACGATTTCTGGTCAGTAGTGACGCAATTTTTAGTGACGATTCCATGCGTCAACGATGACTCTTTTTTCTCTATTGATTTCATTTGTGAATCGTGGATTAGTATTCGTTGTCGATTCCATCCGTCAGCCGTGACTCAATTTTCTAAGATGATTTTCGCTGACGATTTGTAGATCAGCATTGGCTTAGTGTTTTTGACAATTCCATGTGTTAGACATGAATTTATTTTTGCTATCAATTTGATGTGTAGGTCGTGCTGTCGATTCCACACGTGAGCTGTCACTCAGATTTTAGTTGTGATTTCGAGCTCTCTAGCGATTATGTTTTCGCTGAAGATTTCTGGTCAGTAGGGACACAGCTTTCACTAATGATTCCATGCGTCAACGATGGCTCTGTTTTATCTATTGATTTCATATGTGAATCTTGAATTAGTTTTCATTGTCGATTCAATCTGTCAGCCGTGACTCAATTTTCAAAGATGATTTCTCGTTCCATAATGACTCAGTTTTCGCTGACGATTTCTGGATCAGCATTGCCATAGTGTTTTTGAGAATTCCATGCCTTAGCCATGAATCTATTTTTGCTATCGATTAGATGCGTAGGTCGTGCTGTTGATTCCACACGAGAGCTGTCACTCAGATTTCAGTTGTGATTTCAAGCTCTCCAGCGATTATGTTTTCGCTGATGATTTCTGGTCAGTAGTGACGCAGTTTTCAGTGACGATTCTATGCGTCAACGATGACTCTTTTTTCTCTATTGATTTCATTTGTGAATCGTGGATTAGTATTCGTTGTCGATTCCATCCGTCAGCCCTGACTCAATTTTCAAAGATGTTTCTCGTTCTACAGTGACTCAGTTTTCGCTGACGATTTCTGGATCAGCATTGCCATAGTGTTTTTGACATTTCCATGTGTTAGCCATTAATCAATTTTTGTCATTGATTTGATGCGTAAAGTCATGCTATGGATTCCACACGAGAGCTGTCACTCAGATTTCAGTTGTGATTTCAAGCTCTCCCGCCATTATGTTTTCGCTGACGATTTATGGTTAGTAGTGACGCAGTTTTCATTGACGATTCCATGCGTCAACGATGACTTTGTTTTCTTTATTGATTTCATTTTTGAATTGTGAATTAGTACTCTTTGTCAATTCAATCTGTCGGCCGTGACTCAATTTTCAAAGACGATTTCTCGTTCTACAGTGACCCAGTTTTCGCTGACAATTTCAGGATCAGCATTGGCTTAGTGTTTTTGACAATTCCATGTGTTAGCCATGAATCTATTTTTGCTATCGATTTGATACGTAGGTCGTGCTGTCGATTCCACACGTGAGGTGTCACTCATATTTCAGTTGTGATTTCGAGCCCTCCAGCGATTATGTTTTCGCTGATGATTTCTGGTCAGTAGTGACGTAGTTTTCAGTGACGATTCCATGCGTCAACGATGCCTCTTTTTTCTCTATTGATTTCATTTGTGAATCGTGGATTAGTATTCGTTGTCGATTCCATCCGTTAGCCCTGACTCAATTTTCAAAGATGATTTCTCGTTCTACAGTGACTCAGTTTTCGCTGACGATTTCTGGATTAGCATTGCCATAGTGTTTTTGACATTTCCATGTGTTAGCCATTAATCAATTTTTGTCATTGATTTGATGCGTAAAGTCATGCTATGGATTCCACACGAGAGCTGTCACTCAGATTTCAGTTGTGATTTCAAGCTCTCCAGCGATTATGTTTTCGCTGATGATTTCTGGTCAGTAGTGACGCAGTTTTCAGTGACGATTCCATGCGTCAACGATGCCTCTTTTTTCTCTATTGATTTCATTTGTGAATCGTGGATTAGTATTCGTTGTCGATTCCATCCGTTAGCCCTGACTCAATTTTCAAAGATGATTTCTCGTTCTACAGGGACTCAGTTTTCGCTGACGATTTCTGGATCAGCATTGCCAGTGTTTTTGAGAATTCCATGCCTTAGCCATGAATCTATTTTTGCTATCGATTAGATGCGTAGGTCGTGCTGTTGATTCCACACGAGAGCTGTCACTCAGATTTCAGTTGTGATTTCAAGCTCTCCAGCGATTATGTTTTCGCTGACGATTTCTGGTCAGTAGTGACGCAATTTTCAGTGACGATTCCATGCGTCAACGATGACTCTTTTTTCTCTATTGATTTCATTTGTGAATCGTGGATTAGTATTCGTTGTCGATTCCATCCGTCAGCCGTGACTCAATTTTCTAAGATGATTTTCGCTGACGATTTGTAGATCAGCATTGGCTTAGTGTTTTTGACAATTCCATGTGTTAGACATGAATTTATTTTTGCTATCAATTTGATGTGTAGGTCGTGCTGTCGATTCCACACGTGAGCTGTCACTCAGATTTTAGTTGTGATTTCGAGCTCTCCAGCGATTATGTTTTCGCTGAAGAATTCTGGTCAGTAGTGACACAGCTTTCACTAATGATTCCATGCGTCAACGATGGCTCTGTTTTATCTATTGATTTCATATGTGAATCTTGAATTAGTTTTCATTGTCGATTCAATCTGTCAGTCGTGACTCAATTTTCAAAGATGATTTCTCGTTCCATAATGACTCAGTTTTCGCTGACGATTTCTGGATCAGCATTGCCATAGTGTTTTTGAGAATTCCATGCCTTAGCCATGAATCTATTTTTGCTATCGATTAGATGCGTAGGTCGTGCTGTTGATTCCACACGAGAGCTGTCACTCAGATTTCAGTTGTGATTTCAAGCTCTCCGCGATTATGTTTTCGCTGATGATTTCTGGTCAGTATTGACGCAGTTTTCAGTGACGATTCCATGCGTCAACGATGACTCTTTTTTCTCTATTGATTTCATTTATGAATCGTGGATTAGTATTCGTTGTCGATTCCATCCGTTAGCCCTGACTCAATTTTCAAAGATGATTTCTCGTTCTACAGGGACTCAGTTTTCGCTGACGATTTCTGGATCAGCATTGCCAGTGTTTTTGAGAATTCCATGCCTTAGCCATGAATCTATTTTTGCTATCGATTAGATGCGTAGGTCGTGCTGTTGATTCCACACGAGAGCTGTCACTCAGATTTCAGTTGTGATTTCAAGCTCTCCAGCGATTATGTTTTCGCTGATGATTTCTGGTCAGTAGTGACGTAGTTTTCAGTGACGATTCCATGCGTCAACGATGACTCTTTTTTCTCTATTGATTTCATTTGTGAATCGTGGATTAGTATTCGTTGTCGATTCCATCCGTCAGCCCTGACTCAATTTTCAAAGATGATTTCTCGTTCTACAGTGACTTAGTTTTCAATGACGATTTTTGGATCAGCATTGTTATAGTGTTTTTGACATTTCCATGCGTTAGCCATTAATCAATTTTTGCTATTTATTTGATGCGGAAAGTCGTGCTGTGGATTCCACATGAGAGGTGTCACTCATATTTCAGTGTGATTTCAAGCTCTCTAGCGATTATGTTTTCGCTTGCGATTTCTGGTTAGGAGTGACGCAGTTTTCATTGACAATTCCATGCATCAACGATGACTTTGTATTCTTTATTGATTTTTTTTTTGAATCGTGAATTGGTTTTCTTTGACGATTCAATCTGTCATCCGTGACTCAATTTTCAAAGATGATTTCTCGTTCTACAGCAACTCAGTTTTCACTGACGATTTCTGGATCAACATTGCCATAGTGTTTTTGACATTTCCATGCATTAGCCATTAATCAACTTTTGTCATTGATTTGATGCGTAAAGTCATGCTATGGATTCCACACGAGAGCTGTCACTCAGATTTCAGTTGTGATTTCAAGCTCTCCCGCCATTATGTTTTCGCTGACGATTTATGGTCAGTAGTGACGTAGTTTTCAGTGACGATTCCATGCGTCAATGATGACTTTGTTTTCTCTATTGATTTCATTTTTGAATTGTGAATTAGTACTCTTTGTCGATTCAATCTGTGACCGTGACTCAATTTTCAAAGACGATTTCTCGTTCTACAGTGACTCAGTTTTCGCTGACAATTTCAGGATCAGCATTGGCTTAGTGTTTTTGACAATTCCATGCGTTAGCCATGAATCTGTTTTTGCTATCGATTTGATACGTAGGTCGTGCTGTCGATTCCACACGTGAGGTGTCACTCATATTTCAGTTGTGATTTCGAGCTCTCCAGCGATTATGTTTTCGCTGACGATTTCTGGTCAGTAGTGACGCAATTTTCAGTGACGATTCCATGCGTCAACGATGGCTCTGTTTTATCTATTGATTTCATATGTGAATCTTGGATTAGTTGTCATTGTCGATTCAATCTGTCAGCCGTGACTCAATTTTCAAAGATGATTTCTCGTTCTACAGTGACTCAGTTTTCGCTGACAATTTCAGGATCAGCATTGGCTTAGTGTTTTTGACAATTCCATGCGTTAGCCATGAATCTGTTTTTGCTATCGATTTGATACGTAGGTCGTGCTGTCGATTCCACACGTGAGGTGTCACTCATATTTCAGTTGTGATTTCGAGCTCTCCAGCGATTATGTTTTCGCTGACGATTTCTGGTCAGTAGTGACGCAATTTTCAGTGACGATTCCATGCGTCAACGATGGCTCTGTTTTATCTATTGATTTCATATGTGAATCTTGGATTAGTTTTCATTGTCGATTCAATCTGTCAGCCGTGACTCAATTTTTAAAGATGATTTCTCGTTCCATAATGACTCAGTTTTCGCTGACGATTTCTGGATCAGCATTGCCATAGTGTTTTTGACAATTCCATGCCTTAGCCATGAATCTATTTTTGCTATTGAATGGATGCGTAGGTCGTGTTGTTGATTCCACACGAGAAGTGTCACTCAGATTTCAGTTGTGATTTCAAGTTCTCCAGCGATTATGTTTTCGCTGATGATTTCTGGTCAGTAGTGACGCAGTTTTCAGTGACGATTCCATGCGTCAACGATGCCTCTTTTTTCTCTATTGATTTCATTTGTGAATCGTGGATTAGTATTCGTTGTCGATTCCATCCGTTAGCCCTGACTCAATTTTCAAAGATGATTTCTCGTTCTACAGGGACTCAGTTTTCGCTGACGATTTCTGGATCAGCATTGCCAGTGTTTTTGAGAATTCCATGCCTTAGCCATGAATCTATTTTTGCTATCGATTAGATGCGTAGGTCGTGCTGTTGATTCCACACGAGAGCTGTCACTCAGATTTCAGTTGTGATTTCAAGCTCTCCAGCGATTATGTTTTCGCTGATGATTTCTGGTCAGTAGTGACGCAGTTTTCAGTGACGATTCCATGCGTCAACGATGCCTCTTTTTTCTCTATTGATTTCATTTGTGAATCGTGGATTAGTATTCGTTGTCGATTCCATCCGTTAGCCCTGACTCAATTTTCAAAGATGATTTCTCGTTCTACAGTGACTCAGTTTTCGCTGACGATTTCTGGATTAGCATTGCCATAGTGTTTTTGACATTTCCATGTGTTAGCCATTAATCAATTTTTGTCATTGATTTGATGCGTAAAGTCATGCTATGGATTCCACACAAGAGCTGTCACTCAGATTTCAGTTGTGATTTCAAGCTCTCCCGCCATTATGTTTTCGCTGACGATTTCTGGTTAGTAGTGACGCAGTTTTCATTGACGATTCCATGAGTCAACGATGACTTTGTTTTCTCTATTGATTTCATTTTTGAATTGTGAATTAGTATTCTTCGTCGATTCAATCTGTCAGCCGTGACTCAATTTTCAAAGATGATTTCTTGTTCTACAGTGACTAAATTTCCGTTGACGATTTCTGGATTAGCATTGTTATAGTGTTTTTGACATTTCCATGTGTTAGCCATTAATCAATTTTTGTCATTGATTTGATGCGTAAAGTCGTGCTGTGGATTCCACACGAGAGCTGGCACTCAAATTTCAGTTGTGATTTCAAGCTCTTCCGCCATTAAGTTTTCGCTGACGATTTCTGGTCAGTAGTGACGCAGTTTTCATTGACGATTCCATGCGTCAACGATGACTTTGTTTTCTCTATTGATTTCATTTTTGAATTGTGAATTAGTACTCTTTGTCGATTCAATCTGTCAGCCGTGACTCAATTTTCAAAGATGATTTCTCGTTCCATAATGACTCAGTTTTCGCTGACGATTTCTGGATCAGCATTGCCATAGTGTTTTTGAGAATTCCATGCCTTAGCCATGAATCTATTTTTGCTATCGATTAGATGCGTAGGTCGTGCTGTTGATTCCACACGAGAGCTGTCACTCAGATTTCAGTTGTGATTTCAAGCTCTCCAGCGATTATGTTTTCGCTGATGATTTCTGGTCAGTAGTGACGCAGTTTTCAGTGACGATTCCATGCGTCAACGATGCCTCTTTTTTCTCTATTGATTTCATTTGTGAATCGTGGATTAGTATTCGTTGTCGATTCCATCCGTTAGCCCTGACTCAATTTTCAAAGATGATTTCTCGTTCTACAGGGACTCAGTTTTCGCTGACGATTTCTGGATCAGCATTGCCAGTGTTTTTGAGAATTCCATGCCTTAGCCATGAATCTATTTTTGCTATCGATTAGATGCGTAGGTCGTGCTGTTGATTCCACACGAGAGCTGTCACTCAGATTTCAGTTGTGATTTCAAGCTCTCCAGCGATTATGTTTTCGCTGATGATTTCTGGTCAGTAGTGACGCAGTTTTCAGTGACGATTCCATGCGTCAACGATGCCTCTTTTTTCTCTATTGATTTCATTTGTGAATCGTGGATTAGTATTCGTTGTCGATTCCATCCGTTAGCCCTGACTCAATTTTCAAAGATGATTTCTCGTTCTACAGTGACTCAGTTTTCGCTGACGATTTCTGGATTAGCATTGCCATAGTGTTTTTGACATTTCCATGTGTTAGCCATTAATCAATTTTTGTCATTGATTTGATGCGTAAAGTCATGCTATGGATTCCACACAAGAGCTGTCACTCAGATTTCAGTTGTGATTTCAAGCTCTCCCGCCATTATGTTTTCGCTGACGATTTATGGTTAGTAGTGACGCAGTTTTCATTGACGATTCCATGCGTCAACGATGACTTTGTTTTCTCTATTGATTTCATTTTTGAATTGTGAATTAGTACTCTTTGTCGATTCAATCTGTCAGCCGTGACTCAATTTTCAAAGATGATTTCTCGTTCCATAATGACTCAGTTTTCGCTGACGATTTCTGGATCAGCATTGCCATAGTGTTTTTGAGAATTCCATGCCTTAGCCATGAATCTATTTTTGCTATCGATTAGATGCGTAGGTCGTGCTGTTGATTCCACACGAGAGCTGTCACTCAGATTTCAGTTGTGATTTCAAGCTCTCCAGCGATTATGTTTTCGCTGATGATTTCTGGTCAGTAGTGACGCAGTTTTCAGTGACGATTCCATGCGTCAACGATGCCTCTTTTTTCTCTATTGATTTCATTTGTGAATCGTGGATTAGTATTCGTTGTCGATTCCATCCGTCAGCCCTGACTCAATTTTCAAAGATGATTTCTCGTTCTACAGTGACTCAGTTTTCGCTGACGATTTCTGGATCAGCATTGCCATAGTGTTTTTGACATTTCCATGTGTTAGCCATTAATCAATTTTTGTCATTGTTTTGATGCGTAAAGTCATGCTATGGATTCTACACGAGAGCTGTCACTCAGATTTCAGTTGTGATTTCAAGCTCTCCCGCCATTATGTTTTCGCTGACGATTTATGGTTAGTAGTGACGCAGTTTTCATTGACGATTCCATGCGTCAACGATGACTTTGTTTTCTTTATTGATTTCATTTTTGAATTGTGAATTAGTACTCTTTGTCGATTCAATCTGTCAGCCGTGACTCAATTTTCAAAGACGATTTCTCGTTCTACAGTGACCCAGTTTTCGCTGACAATTTCAGGATCAGCATTGGCTTTGTGTTTTTGACAATTCCATGTGTTAGCCATGAATCTATTTTTGCTATCGATTTGATACGTAGGTCGTGCTGTCGATTCCACACGTGAGGTGTCACTCATATTTCAGTTGTGATTTCGAGCTCTCCAGCGATTATGTTTTCGCTGACGATTTCTGGTCAGTAGTGACGCAGTTTTCAGTGACGATTCCATGCGTCAACGATGGCTCTGTTTTATCTATTGATTTCATATGTGAATCTTGGATTAGTATTCGTTGTCGATTCCATCCGTCAGTCGTGACTCAATTTTCAAAGACGATTTCTCGTTCTACAAGGACTCAGTTTTCGCTGACAATTTCAGGATCAGTATTGGCATAGTATTTTTGACAATTCCATGCGTTAGCCATGCATCTATTTTTGCTATTGATCTTATGCGTATGTCGTGCTGTCGATTCCACATGTGAGGTGTCACTTAGATTTCAGTTGTGATTTCAAGATCTCCAGCCATTATGTTTTCGCTGACGATTTCTGGTCAGTAGTGACGCAGTTTTCAATGACGATTCCATGCGTCAACGATGACTCCTTTTTCTCTATTGATTTCATTTGTGAATCGTGGATTAGTATTTGTTGTCGATTCCATCCGTCAATCATGACTCAATTTTCAAAAATGATTTCTCGTTCTTCAGGGACTCAGTTTTCGGTGACGATTTATGGATCAACATTGGCTTAGTGTTTTTGGCAATTCCATACGTTAGCCATAAATCTGTTTTTGCTATCGATTTGATGTGTAGGTCTTGCTGTCGATTCCACACATGAGCTGTCACTCAGATTTCAGTTGTGATTTCAAGCTCTCCCGCCATTATGTTTTTGCTAACGATTTCTGGTTAGTAGTGACGCAGTTTTCATTGACGATTCCATGAGTCAACGATGACTTTGTTTTCTCTATTGATTTCATTTTTGAATTGTGAATTAGTATTCTTCGTCGATTCAATCTGTCAGCTGTGACTCAATTTTCAAAGATGATTTCTTGTTCTACAGTGACTAAATTTCCGTTGACGATTTCTGGATTAGCATTGTTATAGTGTTTTTGACATTTCCATGTGTTAGCCATTAATCAATTTTTGTCATTGATTTGATGCGTAAAGTCGTGCTGTGGATTCCACACGAGAGCTGGCACTCAAATTTCAGTTGTGATTTCAAGCTCTTCCGCCATTATGTTTTCGCTGACGATTTCTGGTCAGTAGTGACGCAGTTCTCATTCACGATTCCATGCGTCAATGCTGACTTTGTTTTCTCTTTTGATTTCATTTTTGAATCGTGAATTAGTCCTCTTTGTCGATTCAATCTGTCAGCCGTGACTCAATTTTCAAAGATGATTTCTCATTCTACAGTGACTCAGTTTTCGCTGATGATTTTTGGATCAGCATTGGCATAGTGTTTTTGACAATTCCATGTGTTAGCCATGAATCTATTTTTGCTATCGATTTTATGCGTATGTCGTGCTGTCGATTCCACACGTGAGGTGTCACTCAGATTTCAGTTGTGATATCAAGATCTCCAGCGATTATGTTTTCGCTGACGATTTCTGGTCAGTAGTGATGCAGTTTTCACTGACGATCCTATGCATGAACGATGACTGTGTTTTCTCTATTGACTTCATTTTTGAAACGTGCATCAGTATTCTTTTTTGATTCAATCTGTCAGCCGTAACTCAATTTTCAAAGATGATTTCTCGTTCTACAGTGACTCAATTTTCGCTGACGATTTCTAGATCAGCATTGGCTTAGTGTTTTTTACATTTCCGTGCGTTAGCCATTAATCAATTTTTGCTATTGATTTGATTCATAAAGTCGTGTTGTGGATTCCACACCTGAGCTGCCACTCAGATTTCAGTTGTGATTCCAAGCTCTCCAGCGATTATGTTTTTGCTAACCATTTATGGTCAGTAGTGACGCAGTTTTCACTGACGATTCCATGCGTCAACGATGACTCTTTTTTCTATATTGATTTCATTTGTGAATCGTGGATTAGTATTCATTGTTGATTCTATCCGTCACCTATGACTTAATTTTCAAAGATGATTTCTTGTTCTTCAGGGACTCAGTTTTCGCTGACGATTTCTGGATCAGCATTGGGTTAGTGTTTTTGACAATTCCATGCGTTAGCCATGAATCTGTTTTTGCTATCGATTTTATGCATATGTCGTGCTATCGATTCCACACGTGAGGTGTCACTCAGATTTCAGTTGTGATTTCAAGATCTCCAGCGATTATGTTTTCTCTGTAGAACGAGAAATCATCTTTGAAAATTGTATCACGGCTGACAGGTTGAATCGACAACGAATACTAATGCACGATTCAAAAATGAAATTAATAGATAAAACAGAGCCATCGTTGACGCATGGAATCGTTAGTGAAAACTGCGTCACCATTGACCAGAAATCATCAGGGAAAACATAATCGCTGGAGAGCTTGAAATCACAACTGAAATCTGAGTGACAGCTGACGTGTGGAATGGACAGCACAACCTACGCATGAAATCGATAGCAAAAATAGATGCATGGCTAACGCATGGAATTGTCAAAAATACTATGCCAATACTGATCCAGAAATCGTCCGCCATAACTGAGTCACTTTATAACGAGAAATGAACTTTGAAAATTGAGTCACGGTTGACGGATGGAATCGACAACGAATACTAATCCACGACTCACAAATGAAATCAATAGGGAAAACAGAGTCATCGTTCAAGCATGGAATTCTCAGTGAAAACTGCGTCACTACTGACCAGAAATCGTTAGCGTAAACATAATCGCTGGAGAGCTTGAAATCACAGCTGAAATCTGAGTGACAGCTGACGTGTGGAATCGACAGCACGACCCACGCATGAAATTGATAGCAAAAATAGATGCATGGCTAACGCATGGAATTGTCAAAAATACTATGCCAATACTGATCCAAAAATCGTCAGCCATAACTGAGTCACTGTAGAACGAGAAATCATTTTTGAAAATTGAGTCACGGCTGACGGATGGAATTGACTACGAATACTTATCCACGATTCACAAATGAAATCAATAGGGAAAATAGAGTCATCGTTAAAGCATGGAATCTTCAGTGAAAACTACGTCACTACTGACCAGAAATCGTTTGCGTAAACATAATCGCTGGAGAGCTTGAAATCACAACTGAAATATGAGCAACACCTCACGTGTGAAATCGACAGCACGACCTACGCATGAAATCGATAGCAAAAATAGATTCATGGCTAGCGCATGGAATTGTCAAAAACACTATGCCAATGCTGATGCAGAAATCGTCAGCCATAACGGAGTCACTATAGAACGAGAAATCAACTTTGAAAATTGAGTCACGGCTGACGGATGGAATCGACAACGAATACTAATCCATGATTCAAAAATGAAATCAATAGAGAAAAAAGAGTAATTGGTGACGCATGGAATCGTCAGTGAAAAATGTGTCACTACTGACCAGAAATCGTCAGCAAAAACATAATCGCTGGAGAGCTAGAAATCAAAACTGAATTATGAGGGACACCTCACGTGTGGAATAGACAGCACGACATACGCATGAAATCGATACCAAAAATATATCATGGCTAACGCATGGAATTGTCAAAAACACTATGCCAATGCTGATCCTGAAATCGTTAGCCATAACTAAGTCACTGTAGAACGAGAAATCAACTTTGAAAATTGAGTCACGGCTGATGGATGGAATTGCCCACGAATACTAATCCACTATTCAAAAATGAAATCAATAGAGAAATAAGAGTCATCGTTGATGCATGGAATCGTCAGTGAAAACGGCGTCACTACTGACCAGAAATCGTCAGCAAAAACATAATTGCTGGAGAGCTTCAAATCACAACTGAATCATAATCGCTGGAGAGCTTCAAATCACAACTGAAATAGGAGTGACACCTCACGTGTGGAATCGACAGCACGACATACGCATGAAATCAATAACAAAAATATATTCATGGCTAACACATGGAAATGTCAAAAACATTATGCCAATACTGATCCAGAATTTGTCAGCGAAAACTGAGTCACTGTAAAACAAGAAATCATCTTTGAAAATTGAGTCACGGCTAACGGATGGAATCGACAACGAATACTAATCCACGATTCACAAATGAAATTAATAGGGAAAACAGAGTCATCGTTAAAGCATGGAATCATCAGTGAAAACGGCGTCACCACTGACCAGAAATCGTTAGCAAAAAAAGATTCATGGCTAACGCATGGAATTGTCAAAAACACTAAGCCCATGCTGATCTAGAAAACATCAGTGATAACTGATTCCCTATAAAACAAGAAATCATCTTTGAAAATTGAGTCACAGCTAACGGATGGAATCGACAACGAATACTAATCCACGATTCACAAATGAAATTAATAGGGAAAATAGAGTCCTCGTTAAAGCATGGAATCATCAGTGAAAACTGCGTAACTATTGACAAGAAATTGTTAGCATAAACATAATCGCTGGAGAGTTTGAAATAACAACTAAAATCTGAGTGACAGCTGACATGTGGAATCGACAGCATTACCTACGCATGAAATCGAAAGCAAAAATAGATGCATGGCTACCACATGGAATTGTCAAAAATACTATGCCAATACTGATCCAGAAATCGTCCGCCATAACTGAGTCACTATAGAACGAGAAATCATTTTTGAAAATTGAGTCACGGCTGACGTATGGAATCGACAACGAATACTAATCCACGATTCACAAATGAAATCAATAGGGAAAACAAAGTCATCGTTAAAGCATATGGAATCATCAGTGAAAACTGCGTCACTACTGACCAGAAATCGTTAGCAAAAAAAGATTCATGGCTAACGCATGGAATTGTCAAAAACACTAAGCCCATGTTGATCTAGAAAACATCAGTGATAACTGATTCCCTGTAGAACGAGAAATCAACTTTGAAAATTAAGTCACGACTGACGAATGGAATCGACAACAAATACTAATCCATTATTCACAAATGAAATCAATTCAGAAAAAAGAGTCATCGTTGACACTTGGAATCGTTAGTGAAATCTGCGTCACTATTGACGAGAAATTGTCAGCGAAAACATAGTCGCTGGAGAGCTTCAAATCACAACAGAAATCTGAGTGACAGCTGACGTGTGGAATCAAAAGCACGACCTATGTGTGAAATCGATAGCAAAAATAGATTCATGGCTAACGCATGGAATTGTCAAAAACACTAAGCCAATGCTGATGCAGAAATCGTCAGCAAAAACTGAGTCGCTGTAGAACGAGAAATCATCTTTGAAAATTCAGTCACGGCTGAAGGATGGAATCGACAACGAATACTAATCCATGATTTACAAATGAAATCAATAGAGAAAAAAGAGTCATCGTTGATGCATGGAATTGTCAGTGAAAACTGCATCACTCCTGACCAGAAATCGTCAGCAAAAACATAATCGCTGGAGACCTTGAAATCACAACTGAAATCTGAATGACAGCTGACATGAGGAATCAACAGCACGACCTACGCGTGAAATCGATAGCAAAAATAGATTCATGGCTAACGCATGGAATTGTCAAAAACACTAAGCCAATGCTGATGCAGAAATCGTAAGCGAAAACTGAGTCGCTGTAGAACGAGAAATCATCTTTGATAATTGAGTCACGGCTGACGGATGGAATCGACAACGAATACTAATCCACGATTCCCAAATGAAATCAATAGAGAAAAATGAGTCATCGTTGACGCTTCGAATCGTCAGTGAAAACTGCGTCACTACTAACCATAGAACGTCACCAAAAACATAATCGCTGGAGAGCTTGAAATCACAACTGAAATCTGAGTGACAGTTGACGTGTTGAATCGACAGCACGACCTACACGTGAAATCGATAGCAAAAATAGATTCATGGCTAACGCATGGAATTGTCAAAAACACTAAGCCAATGCTGATCCAGAAATCGTCAGCGAAAACTGAGTCGCTGTAGAACGAGAAATCATTTTTGAAAATTGAGTCACGGCTGACGGATGGAATCGCCACCAAATACTAATCCACGATTCACAAATGAAATCAATAGAGAAAAAAGAGTCATTGTTAACGCTTGGAATCGTTAGTGAAAACTGCGTCACTACTGACCAGAAATCGTCAGCGAAAACATAATCGCTGGAGACCTTGAAATCACAACTGAAATATGAGTGACAACTCACGTGTGGAATCGACAGCACGACATACGCATGAAATCGATAACAAAAATATATTCATGGCTCACGCATGGAATTGTGAAAAACACTATGCTAATGCTGATCCAGAAATCGTCAGCAATAACTGAGACCTTGTAGAACGAGAAATCATCTTTGAAAATTGAGTCTCGGCTCACGGATTGAATCGACAATGAAAACTAATTCACGATTCACAAAAGAATTCAATAGATAAAACAGAGCCATCGTTGATGCTTGTAATCGTCAGTGAAAACTGCGTCACTACTGACCATAAAGCGTCAACGAAAACATAATTGCTGGAGACCTTCAAATCACAACTGAAATCTGAGTGACAGCTGACGTGTGGAATCGAAAGCACGACCTGCGCGTGAAATCGATAGCAAAAATAGATTCATGGCTAACGCATGCAATTGTCAAAAACACAATGCCAATACTGATCCAGAAATCGTCAGCCATAACTCAGTCACTGTAGAACAATAAATCAACTTTGAAAATTGAGTCACGGCTGACGGATGGAATCGACAACAAATACTAATCCATGATTGATAAATGAAATCAATAGAGAAAAAAGAGTCATTGTTGACGCTTCGAATTGTCAGTGAAAACTACGTCACTACTGACCAGAAATCGTCAGCGAAAACATAATCGCTGGAGAGCTTGAAATCACAACTGAAATCTGAGTGACAATTGACGTGTTGAATCGACAGCACGACATACGCATGAAATCGATAACAAAAATATATTCATGGCTCACGCATGGAATTGTGAAAAACACTATGCTAATGCTGATCCAGAAATCGTCAGGGAAAACTGAATCACTGTAGAACGAGAAATCATCTTTGAAAATTGAGTCACGGCTGAAGGTTGGAATCGACAACGAATACTAATCCACGATTTACAAATGAAATCAGTAGAGAAAAAAGAGTCATCGTTGACGCTTCGAATCGTCAGTGAAAACTGCGTCACTACTGACCAGAAATCCTCAGTGAAAACATAATCGATGGAGAGCTTGAAATCACAACTGAAATCTGAGTGACAGTTGACGTGTTGAATCGACAGCACGACCTAAGCGTGAAATCGATAGCAAAAATAGATTCATGGCTAACGCATGGAATTGTCAGAAACATTATGCCAATACTTATCCAGAAATCATCACCCATAACTCAGTCACTGTAGAACGAGTAATCAACTTTGAAAATTGAGTCACGGCTGACGGATGGAATCGACAACAAATACTAATCCATGATTCACATATGAAATGAATAGAGAAAAAAGAGTCATCGTTGACGCATGGAATCATCAGTGAAAACTGCACCACTCTTGACCATAAATCGTCAGCAAAAACATAACCGCTGGAGAGCTTGAAATCACAACTGAAATCTGAGTGACACCTTACGTGTGGAATCGACAGCACGACCTATGCATAAAATTGATAGCAAAAATAGATTCATCGTTAAGGCATCGAATTGTCAAATTCACTATGCCGATGCTAATCCAGAAATCATCAAAGAAAATTGAGTCACTGTAGAACGAGAAATCATCTTTGAAAATTAATTCTCGGCTGACGGAATGAATCGACACCGAAAACTAATTCACGATTCACAAATGAATTCAATAGATAAAACAGAGCCATCATTGACGCACGGAATCGTCAAATGAAAACTGCATCACTACTGACCAGAAATCGTCAGCGAAAACATAATCGCTGGAGAGCTTGAAATCTGAATGACAGCTAACGTGTGGAATCGATGACACGACATATGCATGAAATTCATAGCAAAAATATAATCATGGCTAACGCATGGAATTGTCAAAAACACTATGCCAATGCTGATCCAGAAATCGTCAGCAAAAACTGAGTCACGACTGACAGATTGAATCGACAACGAATACTATTGCACGATTCACAAATGAATCAATAGAGAAAAAGGAGTCATCGTTGATGCATGGAATTGTCAGTGAAAACTGCGTCTCCATTGACCAGAAATCGTCAGCGAAAACATAATCGCTGGAGAGCCTGAAATCACAACTGAAATCTGAGTGACAGCTGATATGTGGAATTGACAACATGACCTACGCGTGAAATCAATAGAAAAAATAGATTCATGGCTAACGCATGGAATTGTCAAAAACACTAAGCCAATCCAGATGCAGAAATCGTCAATGAAAACAGAGTCGCTGTAGAATGAGAAATCAACTTTGAAAATTGAGTCACGGCTGACGGATGGAATCGACAACGAATACTAATCCACGATTCCCAAATGAAATCAATAGAGAAAAAAGAGTCATCGTTCATGTATGGAATCGTCAGTGAAAACTGCGTCACTACTGACAAAAAATCATCAACAAAAACATAATCGCTGGAGAGCTTGAAATCACAACTGAAATCTGAGTGACAGTTGATGTGTTGAATCGACAGCATGACCTACGCGTGAAATCGATTGCAAAAATAGATTCATGGCTAACGCATGGAATTGTTAAAAACACTATGGTAATGCTGATCCAGAAATTGTCAGCAAAAACTGAGTCAAAGCTGACAGATTGAATCGACAACGAATACTATTGCACGATTCACAAATGAAATCAATAGAGAAAATAGAGTCATCGTTGATGCATGGAATCATTAGTGAAAACTACGTCACTACTGACGAGAAATCATCAGCGAAAACATAATCGCTGGAGAGCTTCAAATCACAACTGAAAAGTGAGTGACAGCTGACTTGTGGAATCGAAAGCACGACCTGCGCGTGAAATAAATAGCAAAAATAGATTCATGGCTAACGCATGGAATTGACAAAAACACTATGCCAATACAGATCTAGAAATCGTCAGCCGTAACTCAGTCACTGTCGAATGATAAATCAACTTTGAAAATTGAGTCACGGCTGACGGATGAAATCGACAACAAATACTAATCCACGATTCCCAAATGAAATCAATAGACAAAAAAGAGTCATCGTTCACGTATGGAATCGTAAGTGAAAACTGCGTCACTACTGACCAGAAATCGTCAGCTAAAACATAATCGCTGGAGAGCTTGAAATCACAACTAAAATCTGAGTGACAGCTGACATGTCGAATCGACACCACGACCTACGCATGAAATCAATAGCAAAAATAAATTCATGGCTAACGCATGGAATTGTCCAAAACACTATGCCAATACTGATCTAGAAATCGTCAGCCATAACTTAGTCACTGTAGAACGAGAAATCATCTTTGAAAATTGAGTCTCGACTGACGGATTGAATTGACAACGAAAACTAATTCAGGATTCACAAATGAATTCAATAGATAAAACAAAGCCATCGTTGACGCATGGAATCGTCAGTGAAAACTATGTCACTACTGAGCAGAAATCGTCAGCGAAAACATAATTGCTGGAGAGCTTGAAATCACAACTGAAATCTGAGTGACAGTTGACGTGTTGAATCGACAGCACGACCTAAGCGTGAAATCGATAGCAAAAATAAATTCATGGCTAACACATGGAATTGTCAAAAACACTAAGCCAATGGTGATTCAGAAATCGTCAGCGAAAACTGAGTCGCTGTAGAACGAGAAATCAACTTTGAAAATTGAGTCACCGCTGACGGATGGAATCGATAACAAATACTAATCCATGATTCACAAATGAAATCAATAGAGAAAAAAGAGTCATCCTTGACGCATGGAATCATCAGTGAAAACTGCGTCACTCCTGACCATAAATCGTCAGGGAAAACATAACCGCTGGAGAGCTTGAAATCACAACTGAAATCTGAGTGACAGCTCACGTGTGGAATCGACAGCACGACCTACGCATCAAATTGATAGCAAAAATAGATTCATGGCTAAAGCATGGAATTGTCAAATTCACTATGCCGATGGTGATCCAGAAATCATCAATGAAAACTGAGTCACTGTAGAACGAGAAATCATCTTTGAAAATTAAGTCTCGGCTGATGGAATGAATCACACCGAAAACTAATTCACGATTCACAAATGAATTCAATAGATAAAACATAGCCATCGTTGACGCATGGAATCGTCAAATGAAAACTGCGTCACTACTGACCAGAAATCGTCAGCGAAAACATAATCGCTGGAGAGCTTGAAATCACAATTGAAATCTGAGTGACAGCTAACGTGTGGAATCGACGACACGACATATGCATGAAATTCATAGCAAAAATATAATCATGGCTAACGCATGGAATTGTCAAAAACACTATGCCAATGCTGATCCAGAAACCGTCAGCAAAAACTGAATCACGGCTGATAGATTGAATCGACAATGAATACTATTGCACGATTCACAAATCAAATCAATAGAGAAAAAAGAGACATCGTTGATGCATGGAATTGTCAGTGAAAACTGCGTCTCCACTGACCAGAAATCGTCAGCGAAAACATAATCACTGGAGAGCTTGAAATCACAACTGAAATCTGAATGACAGCTGACATGTGGAATCAACAGCATGACCTACGCGTGAAATCGATAGCAAAAATAGATTCATGGCTAACGCTTGGAATTGTCAAAAACACTAAGCCAATGCTGATGCAGCAATCGTCAGCGAAAACTGAGTCGCTGTAGAACGAGAAATCATCTTTGAAAATTGAGTCACGACTGACGGATGGAATTGACAACGAATATTAATCCACGATTCCCAAATGAAATCAATAGAGAAAAAAGAGTCATCATTCATGTATGGAATCTTCAGTGAAAACTGCGTCACTACTGACCAGAAATCATCAGCGAAAACATAATCGCTGGAGAGCTTGAAATCACAACTAAAATCTGAGTGACAGCTCACGTGTGGAATCGACAGCACGACCTACACTTCAAATTGATAGCAAAAATAGATTCATGGCTAAGGCATGGAATTGTCAAAAACACTATGCCAATACTGATCGAGAAATCGTCAGTGAAAACTGAGTCGCTGTAGAACTTGAAATCATATTTGAAAATTGAGTCACGGCTAACGGCCAGAATCGACATTGAATAATAATCCACGATTCACAAATGAAATCAATAGAGAAGAAAGAGTTGTCGTTGATGTTTGGAATCGTTAGTAAAAACGGCATCACTACTAATCTGAAATCATCATCGAAAACATAATCGCTGGAGAGCTTGAAATCACAACTGAAATATGAGTGACAGCTCACGTGTGGAATCGATAGCACAACCTACGCGTCAAATCAATAGCAAAAATAGTTTCATGGCTAACGCATGTAATTGTCAAAAACACTAAGCCAATGCTGATTCAGAAATCGTCAGCGAAAACTGAGTCGCAGTAGAACGAGAAATCATCTTTGAAAAATGAGTCACAGCTGACAGATTGAATCGACAAGGAATACTATTGCACGATTCACAAATGAAATCAATAGAGATAAAAGAGTCATCGTTGATGTATGGAATTGTCATTGAAAACTGCGTCACTACTGACCAGAAATCGTCAGCGAAAACATAACACCGGAGAGCTTGAAATCACAACTGAAATCTGAATGACAGCTGACATGTGGAATCAACAGCATGACCTACGCGTGAAATCGATAGCAAAAATAGATTCATGGCTAACGCATGGAATTGTCAAAAACACTAAGCCAATGCTGATGTAGAAATCGTCAGCGAAAACTGAGTCGCTGTAGAACGAGAAATCATCTTTGAAAATTGAGTCACGGCTGACGGATGGAATCGACAACGATTACTAATCCACGATTTACAAATGAAATCAATAGAGAAAAAAGAGTCATTGTTGACGGTGGAACGTCAGTGAAAACTGCATCACTACTAACCTGAAATCCTCGGCGAAAACATAATCGCTGGAGAGCTTGAAATCACAACTGAAATATGTGTGACACCTCACGTGTGGAATCTACAGCATGACCTACGCATCAAATCAATAGCAAAAATAGTTTCATGGCTAACACATGGAATTGTCAAAAACACTAAGCCAATGCTTATCCAGAAATCGTCAGCGAAAACAGAGTCGCTGTAGAACGAGAAATCAACTTTGAAAAATGTGTCACGGTTGACAGATGGAATCAACAACGGATACTAAACCATGATTAACAAATAAAATTAATAGAGAAAAAAGAGTCATTGTGGACGCTTGGAATCGTGAGTGAAAACTGCGTTACTACTGACCATAAATCGTCAGCGAAAACATAATCGCTGCACAGCTTGAAATCACAACTGAAATCTGAGTGCCAGCTGACGTGTGGAATCGATAGCACGACCTACGCGTGAAATCGATAGCAAAAATAGATTCATGGCTACTGCATGCAATTGTAAAAAACACTATGCCAATACTGATCCAGAAATCGTCAGCCATAACTCCGTCACTGTAGAACGAGAAATCAACTTTGAAAATTGATTCACGACTGACAGATGGAATGGACAACAAATACTAATTCATGATTCACAAACAAAATCAATAGAGAAAAAAGAGTCATCGTTGACGCATGGAATCGTCAGAGAAAACAACGTCACTCCTAACCATAAATCGTCAGCAAAAACATAACCGCTGGAGAGCTTGAAATCACAACTGAAATCTGAGTGACAGGTCACACGTGAAATCGATAAAAAAAATAGTTTCATGGCTAACGCATGGAATTGTCAAGTACACTATGCCAATGCTAATATAGAAATCGTCAATGAAAACTGAGTCCCTGTAGAACAGGAAATCATCTTTGAAAATTGAGTCTCGGCTGACGGATTGAATGGACACCAAAAACTAATTCAGGATTTCACAAATGAATTCAATAGATTAAAAAGAGCCATCGTTGACGCATGGAATCGTCAGTGAAAACTGCATCACTACAGAGCAGAAATCGTCAGCGAAAACATAATCGCTGGAGAGCTTGAAATCACAACTGAAATATGAGTGACAGCTGACGTGTGGAATCGACGGCACGACATATGCATCAAATTCATAGCAAAAATAGATTCATGGCTAACACATGGAATTGTCAAAAACTCTTTGCCAAGCTGATCCAGAAATCGTCAGCAAAAACTGAGTCACGGCTGACAGATTGAATCGACAACGAATACTATTGCACGATTCACAATTGAAATCAATAGAGAAAAAAAAGTCATCGTTGATGCATGGAATTGTCAGTGAAAACTACGTCTCTACTGACTAGAAATCGTTAGCGTAAACATAATCCCTGGAGAGCTTGAAATCACAACTTAAATCTGAATGACAGCTGACATATGGAATCAACAGCACGACCTACTCGTGAAATCGATAGCAAAAATAGATTCATGGCTAACACATGGAATTGTCAAAAACACTAAGCCAATGCTGATGCAGAAATCGTCAGCGAAAAGGAGTCGTTGTAGAACGAGAAATCATCTTTGAAAATTGAGCCACAGTTGACTGATGGAATCGACAACAAATACTAATTCACGATTCACAAATGAAATCAATAGAGAAAAAAGAGTCATCGTTCACGTATGGAATCGGAAGTGAAAACTGCATCACTACTGACCAGAAATCGTCAGCGAAAACATAATCGCTGGAGAGCTTGAAATCACAACTGAAATCTGAGTGACAGCTCACGTGTGGAATCGACAGCATGACCTATGCATCAAATCGATAGAAAAAATAGATTCATGGCTAACGCATGGAATTGTCAAATTCGCAATGCCAATGCTGATCCAGAAATCGTCAATGAAAACTGAGTCCCTGTAGAACGAGAAATCATCTTTGAAAATTGAGTCTCGGCTGACGGATTGAATTGACAAATAAACTAATTCAGGATTCACAAATGAATTCAATAGATAAAACAGAGCCATCGTTGACGCATGGAATCGTCAGTGAAAACTGCGTCACTACTGACCAGAAATCGTCAGCGAAAACATAATCGCTGGAGAGCTTGAAATCACAACTGAAATCTGAGTGACAGTTGACGTGTTGAATCGACAGCACGACCTACACGTGAAATCGAGAGCAAAAATAGATTCATGGCTAACGTATGGAATTGTCAAAAACACTATGCCAATACTGATCAAGAAATCGTCACCCATAACTCAGTCACTGTAGAACAAAAAATCAACTTTGAAAATTGACTCACGGCTGACGGATGAAATTGACAACAAATACTAATCCATGATTCACAAATGAAATCAATAGAGAAAAAAGAGTCATCGTTGACGCATGGAATCATCAGTGAAAACTGCGTCACTCCTGACCATAAATCGTCAGCGAAAACATAACCGCTGGAGAGCTTGAAATCACAACTGAAATCTGAGTGACAACTCACGTGTGGAATCGACAGCATGACCTACGCATCAAATCGATAGAAAAAATAGATTCATGGCTAACGCATGGAATTGTCAAATTCGCAATGCCAATGCTGATCCAGAAATCGTCAATGAAAACTGAGTCCCTGTAGAACGAGAAATCATCTTTGAAAATTGAGTCTCGGCTGACGGATTGAATTGACAACGAAAACTAATTCAGGATTCACAAATGAATTCAATAGATAAAACAGAGCCATCGTTGACGCATGGAATCGTCAGTGAAAACTGCGTCACTACTGAGCATAAATCGTCGGCGAAAACATAATTGCTGGAGAGCTTGAAATCACAACTGAAATATGAGTGACAGCTGACGTGTGGAATCGACGGCACGACATATGCATGAAATTCATAGCAAAAATATATTCATGGCTAACGCATGGAATTGTCAAAAACACTATGCCAAGCTGATCCAGAAATCATCACCACTAAATCAGTCACTGGAGAACGAGAAATCAACTTTGAAAATTGAGTCACGGCTGACGGATGGAATCGACAACAAATACTAATCCACGATTCACAAATGAAATCAATAGAAAAAAAAGAGTCATCAATGATGCATGGAATCATCAGTGAAAACTGCGTCACTACTGACCAGAAATCTCCAATAATCGCTGGAGAGCTTGAAATCACAACTAAAATCTGAGTGACAGCTGACATGTGGAATCGACAGCACGACCTACGCGTGAAATCAATAGAAAAAATAGATTCATGGCTAACACATGGAATTGGAAAAAACACTAAGCCAATGCTGATCCAAAAATCATCACCCATAACTGAGTCGCTGTTGAACGAGAAATCAACTTTGAAAATTGAATCACGGCTGACGGATGGAATCGACAACGAATACTAATCCACGATTCCCAAATGAAATCAATAGAGAAAAAAGAATCATCGTTCACGTATGGAATCGTCAGCGAAAACGGCGTCACTACTCACGTGAAATCGTCAGCGAAAACTTAATCGCTGGAGAGCTTGAAATCACAATTGAAATCTGAGTGACACCTTACGTTTGGAAGCGACAGCACGACCTACGCATCAAATCGATAGCAAAAATAGATTCATAGCTAACACATGGAATTGTCAAAAACATTAAGCCAATGTTGATCCAGAAATCGTCACCCATAACTGAGTCGCTGTAGAACGAGAAATCAACCTTGAAAATTGAGTCACAGCTGACGAATGGAATCGACAACGAATACTAATCCATGATTCACAAATGAAATCAATAGAAAAAAAAAGAGTCATCGTTGACGCTTGGAATCGTCAGTGAAAACTGCGTCACTACCGACCATAAATCGCCAGCGAAAACATAACCGCTGGAGAGCTTGAAATGACAACTTAAATCTAAGTGACAGCTCACGTGTGGAATCGACAGCACGATCGACGCATGAAATCGATAAAAAAATAGATTCATGGCTAACGCATGGAATTGTCAAAAACACTATGCCAATACTGATCCAGAAATCGTCAGCGAAAACTGAGTCGCTGTAGAACGAGAAATCATCTTTGAAAATTGAGTCACGGCTGACGAATGGAATCAACAACGAATACTAATCCACGATTCACAAATGAAATCAATAGAGAAAAAAGAGTCATCGTTGATGTTTGGAATCGTTAGTAAAAACGGCATCACTACTAATCTGAAATCATCAGCGAAAACATAATCGCTGGAGAGCTTGAAATCACAACTGAAATATGAGTGACACCTCACGTGTGGAATCGACAGCACGACCTACGCATCAAATCAATAGCAAAAATAGTTTCATGGCTAACGCATGTAATTGTCAAAAACACTAAGCCAATGCTGATTCAGAAATCATCAGCGAAAACTGAGTCGCTGTAAAACGAGAAATCATCTTTGAAAATTGAGTCACGACTGACAGATTGAATCGACAAGGAATACTATTGCACGATTCACAAATAAAATCAATAGAGATAAAAGAGTCATCGTTGATGCATGGAATTGTCACTGAAAACTGCGTCACTATTGACCAGAAATCATCAGCGAAAACATAACACCGGAGAGCTTGAAATCACAACTGAAATCTGAATGACAGTTGACATGTGGAATCAAAAGCACGACCTACGCGTGAAATCGATAGCAAAAATAGATTCATGGCTAACGCATGGAATTGTCAAAAACACTAAGCCAATGCTGATGCAGAAATCGTCAGTGAAAACTGAGTCGCTGCAGAATGAGAAATCATCTTTGAAAATTGAGTCACGGCTGACGGATGGAATCGACAATGAATACTAATCCACGATTCCCAAATGAAATTAATAGAGAAAAAAGTGTCATCGTTCACGTATGGAATCGTCAGTGAAAACTGTGTCACTACTGACCAGAAATCGTCAGCGAAGACATAATCGCTGGAGAGCTTGAAATCACAATTAAAATATGAGTGACAGATGACATGTGGAATCGACAGCACGACCTACGCGTGAAATTAATAGCAAAAATAGATTCATGGCTAACGCATGGAATTGTCAAAAACACTATGCCAATACTAATCTAGAAATCGTCAGCCATAACTCAGTCACTATAGAAGGAGAAATCAACTTTGAAAATTGAGTCACGGCTGACGGTTGGAATCGACAACGGATACTAATCCACGATTCAAAAATGAAATCAATAGAGAAAAAACAGTCATCGTTGACACTACTAACCTGAAATCATCAGCGAAAACGGCATCACTACTAACCTGAAATCATCAGCGAAAACATAATCGCTGGAGAGCTTGAAATCACAACTGAAATATGTGTGACATCACGTGTGGAATCGACAGCACGACCTACGCATCAAATCAATAGCAAAAATAATTTCATGGCTAACACATGGATTTGTCAAAAACACTAAGCCAATGCTCATGCAGAAATCGTCAGCGAAAACTGAGTCGCTGTAGAACGAGAAATCATCTTTGAAAATTGAGTCACGACTGACGGATGTAATCGACAACGAATACTAATCCACAATTCACAAATGAAATCAATAGAGAAAAAATGAGTCGTCGTTGACACATGGAATCGTCAGTGAAAACGGCGTCACTACTGACCAGAAATCGTCAGCGAAAACATAATCACTGGAGAGCCTGAAATCACAACTGAAATCTGAGTGACAGCTGACGTGTGGAATAGACAGCACGACCTACGCGTGAAATCAATAGCAAAAATAGATTCATGGCTAACACATGGAATTGTCAAAAACACTAAGCCAATGCTGATGCAGAAATCGTCAGCGAAAACGGAATCGCTGTAGAACGAGAAATCAACTTTGAAAATTGTGTAACACCCTGTAATTTAGTACATTCATAAAAGAACTTTGAGCCTTAACTTTTAAAAAAATGGGTATTTTTTTTTCATCCACCGAACTTGTCCGAGAGTTGCCGAAATTTCCACTGAAATTTCGGCAGAGTTTCCTTTATACCTGGAGGTCCCAAGTTATCGACAATCATCCTGTATAGTTATACTCATTTCTCAATCATATCATAATCATGTAGAACCTTAACAAGACATCATTCATGGTACATGCCTCACATTTCGCATGCTCATTTCTTTCCCATTAACACACATAATTCATAACAATTGCAAGTAAACAAACTAAGATTACAAATACATAATATTACATTTTTATGTCCGACACTTAATGTAAAAGGAGTACTATTACATATTAAGTCATTTAGTTCCTTAAAGACAAAATACATTAATGTTCATCTTCTTATTCAATCATACAAAAGGAGACTAGAGGACCTAAAACGCTACTCCTGGCGTGAATCTGAAGGACCTGTAATTTCATAATGTATATAATAAATATAGCATAAAAGGAAAATCACACAATACATGCACAAGTAATTAAACATATATTCAACGATATACAATCATAGTTCCTTGAAATTCTCATTTATCCTTCCATTATTACGTCTCTATTCATCCTTCCTAGAATCATTCAACATTTTCATTTTGTGTCTTGTTTCACCTCACGAGCGCATTTAATCCATTATAATATCTACCATGTGATTTCTCTCCCTCTTACTCTATCTCTTTATATCAATTTCAATCCCAACATCTATTATACCCATTATGGCTTTTCCATATAAGTTGTCAAACTCGTCATGATTTCGGTCCAATTTTAGTTTATAAATATATTCAACTTACAAATTTCTTGTGCCTATTTCGACACATTCCAATGTTTCTTTAGATTTTCAGTAAAATCTCTCATTATCATGGAACCTGCCATCATTTTCACAATATTCACATCCGATCCATCTTCAAATAATATGAATACCATACATACATCATTCTATTTAATTCATCAACCTAATCTCATTTGACCACTATAATTAAGGCCAAATTTCATTATCTATCACTATTATTGGCATTTTATTACACTAGTATAATTATCACCAAATTCTTATCATGCCAGCAACTACACGAAACCTTACTACAACATATTTACATTATTAGTCATAATTTCTTTGACATCCTCCATGTGCGCGGGACATGATTCTCAAATTATATCAATTATAATTCATTAATTAATTCAAAATACATCATATATATATATATATATATATAGCATTGCATTCCTTAAGTGTATAACACCTACCATGGTTAATGAACTTCTATTTTCACATCCCAAGCGATACGATATTTGCCTCCATCCTTCACAAGAATTAGATCTTCATCAGTTTCTCTTTTTTTTTTCTTCAATAATCCATAACATAAACATAAATTACCATTTTTGTTTAACAATTAGGTATCGTCCAACATTCCATTTATAATCTGACAAGTCAGTCATCCTGACAATATTAACACCACACAAGTAAGTTTAACTCAAGTTGTATATTCCGGTCATTAGAAAACAAAACTAATGCCACTAGCCCATTACCGGGTAACTAGTTCCTCCGCCCATCTTATTCCATAATTTCCAATCAATATCCGCCTCTTCAAGGCTGAATGAATAATCCTATCAAGATGTCAATCCCCATTTCATTAATATTTTTAATTATTCCCTATCAGAAATATCATTATAATACCTCTCCCCTAAAACTTGGAAGGGAATGCTGACACTAATAAATTTTCATTAATGTTATTAGTCTCCCATATCAGAATCGGCTAATCAAGTTCATTGTAAACATCAAAATTAATACCACTGATTGATGTTGTCAACTATTTCTAACATGAAATAGCCAATCAGATTTTTCTTTCCATAATATCTAGGAATATTTCCGGGAATATTGATGTCAAGATTCTTGACACCATTAGCTTTCACTTCAGGAATAGCTAGTCAGGTTTCATGTGACTGCCGATATCGACAACACCGGTCGATATCATTACCTATTCTCACCCAAATAGTTAATCAAATTCAGTATCCCTCATTTTTAGGGATGATTATGCTGATGGATGATTATGCCGATGTTAGCAAACCTTACTAACATCATTAGCCTTAGCATTCGGGACCGGCTAATCAAGTTTCGTGTGATTGCCGATATTGACAGCACCGGTCAATATCATTAACTATTCTCACCCGAATAGTTAATCAAGTTCAGCATCCCTCGTTTTCAGGGATGATTATGCCGATGTTAGTAAACCTTACTAACATCATTAGCCTCCGCATTCGGGACCGGCTAATCAAGTTTCGTGTGATTGCCGATATTGACAGCACCGGTCAATATCATTAACTATTCTCACCCGAATAGTTAATCAAGTTCAGCATCCCTCGTTTTCAGGGATGATTATACCGATGTTAGTAAACCTTACTAACATCATTAGCCTCCGCATTCGGGACCGGCTAATCAAGTTTCGTGTGATTGCCGATATTGACAGCACCGGTCAATATCATTAACTATTCTCACCCGAATAGTTAATCAAGTTCAGCATCCCTCGTTTTCAGGGATGATTATGCCGATGTTAGTAAACCTTACTAACATCATTAGCCTCCGCATTCGAGACCGGCTAATCAAGTTTCGTGTGATTGCCGATCTTGACAGCACCGGTCAATATCATTAACTATTCTCACCTGAATAGCTAATCAAGTTCAGTATCCCTAATTTTTCAGGGATGATTATGCCGATGTTAGTAAACCTTACTAACATCATTAGCCTCCGCATTCGGGACCGGCTAATCAAGTTTCATGTGATTGCCGATATTGACAGCACCGGTCAATATCATTAACTATTCTCACCCGAATAGTTAATCAAGTTCACATTCCCTCGTTTTCAGGGATGATTATGCCGATGTTAGTAAACCTTACTAACATCATTAGCCTCCGCATTCGGGACCGGCTAATCAAGTTTCGTGTGATTGCCGATATTGACAGCACCGGTCAATATCATTAACTATTCTCACCTGAATAGTTAATCAAGTTCAGCATCCCTCGTTTTTAGGGATGATTATGCCGATGTTAGTAAACCTTACTAACATCATTAGCCTCCGCATTCGGGACCGGCTAATCAAGTTTAGTGTGATTGCCGATATTGACAGCACCGGTCAATATCATTAACTATTCTCACCCGAATAGTTAATCAAGTTCAGCATCCCTCGTTTTCAGGGATGATTATGCCGATGTTAGGAAACCTTACTAACATCATTAGCCTCCGCATTCGGGACCGGCTAATCAAGTTCGAGGAATGATCATCAACGAAGTCTATTAGTGTAATCCATATTCTTAACCCAGTCAAGTACTCAAATCCATTTTTAATTTCTCGTTTATTTCACTTTATCCTCTCTCTTTGTGGTTTCACCCATAGACGCAAAGACCAAGAATTTAATAAGTTAGTAAATTAACGCTACATAAAAAGTGTAGGTATAGAACACCTACCAGCTGCAGAAGCTCAACTCACTCTTCCTTGTTGTTGTTGTGCCCCTCTTGCAGTCCCTCCTTAAGCTCCTACTATACGAGCTCCTGAGAAGTCGAGTGAATGCTTCTCCTACATTTTTAATATAACATCCTGAATCATTATTGAATCTTCTCGATTTATTCATAATATTCATAAATTCACAAAATCAAATACTTCTGTAAACAATTTCCATGAATGTATTTTATTTTCTTACTTGTCATTTAAATTCATTTACATTAGAATTTATTTACACTAACATTAAACGCCCATTTAATTCAATTTTTCATCGATGATCTTCAATGTCCAAAGGGCATGACTTTTCGTCACCGATTTTCTTTTGTCCCAAGACATTTAATCTATCACCAAACAATGTAATTTAACTTAAATTTCATCAATGACTACACATGCCAAATTTTTCCAAAAGCACACTCAAAATGATTCCTTATATCATAATTCAACTTACAACATGATTTCCCATTCTAACACAACCAAAGTATTAGTCAATCACTATTCTTTATAGAATTTAACTATATCATCACTTATCAACACATCAAACATGACTCAAACATAACACAAACACAACCATCATCATTAAACCCATTGCCATTATCCTTAGTCCCAAAACATACTTTTTATGCTAAACCTCATATTCTCATTCAATATTTCTCAAACCAAACTTAAAACATCATTCTGTAAATTTAGAATTCAATAAATCCAAACGGTGGAATTATACATCATCATCATTAGAATAACATATCCAAAATTAACATACATCCAACGGTTAAACCTCTCGATATCAAAACAATAGTGGACTGACCTGAAATTTAGAGACCTGCTGTTCGGGAAGTATAATTTCTGGTAGGAGTGTTCTTTTCCGATCCAAACCGTTCAAAATTTATATAACATCTGGATGAATAACATATCCAAAATCCAGACCAATCCAACGGTGAAACGATGATATAACGGCCGACGAACAAAGCTGTCTTGAAGGGTGATTTTCCAGAAATGTTCCTCCGGTGACAGCCCTCAAACGAAGTCTGATATTTGCAATCCCTCCGGTCAGAATGTAGGTGACATTGAGTATAATAACATATCCAAAAATCAATCTAATCCAAAGGTGCAAAGTAAAAGTATGGCTGCCGAAGTTTCTGCCCTGTTGCAATCCCAAAACCCATAGTTTCAAATCAATTTATTCCTTCTATTTTTCAGCAAATCAAGCCATTACCATGCAATTAATCTTGAAATTCACATGAACAATTACTCCCCCAAAATATTTACATGAACCCTAGAGTTTTAAACTTGGAGGTTTTCTTCTCCTCATGCAAGAACAAGAGAGAAAAACGAAATTACTAAAGGGTATGTTGCTTACCTTTGCTACTTTAACTTATTTAAATGAATTCTTGCAAAAATTTACAAAAATCATGTCCTCCTCTTCCAATTTCCAGCTTCTTCTCTTTGTTTCTCTCAAGCTCTATAACTCTCTAAGTTGTCATTTAATTTGTTTTCTTGGATATAATCCTCCTAAGCACACTCCCTTTTGATTTAGCTTGAAGAAATGAAGAGAAAATGAAGAAAATGGGACAAAACAAATGGTCTCCCTCCTGTTTTTCCATTTGCAGAGGACATGCTCTGTTTTTAAAGAGAGGAGAGGAGAGTATTTGTTTTGATAAAATTACAAAAATGCCCTTATTAATGCCCCCTGTGTCATCTTCTTCAATTTACCCGATTTTCAGTGCCCTCGTAAATCCCTCCGATTGACACGAAATTTTAACCTAATATAAAATAATATGTCTGGAGATTCCTTATAAAATTTCAGCCCGATCCAACGGTCGGATTGAGATATATCATCGATACCGTAAAACTAGACAATCAATGTCTTTTACGCTAAAATCTGAATTTCATGCATTAATTTATTTACTTAGATCCTCGTGACATTTCCCCTTAATTTATACTCAATAAATTCAATGTTACCACATTTATCATTAATTTGTCAAAATACGTGTTTTGACCAGGGTTTACATATCTTCTGGTTTTTTTTTCTTATTCTTTTATCCATTGAAACTCGTCACTGGTTTCGCTAACGTTACAAGTTTTAAACTAAAAATCATGACTCTCTTTTCGACTTCAACAATATCTTTAAATTTATTTATGGAGATCATTCTCTCTCTCACATGACACATTTATTGTCATTCCTACTATTTATTCATTTCTTTCATACCGAATATCCATTACTCATCGAAATGTCATTACTTCGATCCTATGTGCTGTTTTTTTTTTATTATTTATTTTTATTTACGGGGGTTTACATTCTCCCCTCCTTAAGAAATTTTGTCCTCAAAATTTAGATTCCAGTTTAAGCTTGACATCAAATTTAACTTGTTAAATGCTTATCTCATCCTTACTATTTTCTTTCAGCCATGTTTCTTGTGTGTACCCGGTTTGGATATCCATAAGCATCCACTGACTCTGATCTTAGAGTACGAGTTCTTATGTTGTCAACCCTTACAGTTCCACTTTTACATCATAAGGAACTAACTTAGATCATACCATTACATGTTGTCTACAACAGTAACCGTTTATGTATAGTCCCAACATTAAAACTACTACCTTCTACATACAATTATATCATCATAATTCAGCCACCATTCTTACACTATCATAATGTTATTATAGCCTTTACTCACACATCATTATGCTATACAACATAACCTTCATTTGTCCGTGAACTTATCAAAACAATCCACCTCATCTCTCTCTTTAGGGCCTTTACCTTAGTTCTCATTCTTAGGATTTCAAACCATGATAACCACCACTGGTTCCTTAGAGTTATATAATTATAAATCCATCTAAGCCCCTCCTCCCTCACTCTCATTCTACCATAGTATTCATAGTTTCATTTGTACCAATTATTATAAACCACCATCATCACTTGACTTCTAAGCTTACTCTATCACCCTCATTAATCACTTCACATAAGGTGTATCATCCTCTGCTCTACACATAACATCTCTTTCTTTTCTTTTCTTTTTTTCGCACAACCTTTATTTATTTCAAACATTGTTGGGTAGAATACTATTTGACATGGTACTTCATGTGATATTTAACCAAAAATAATTTTAGCATCATCATTACCCTACATTATAGTATTATTTTACCTATCATCATAGACTCAATGAAGAATACACCTTACGCCTTCTAAAATCGTAATTTCACTAGGCATTGTATGTCAAACAATTTTCCATCCTATTGAAACTTTAACTTCCTTCCATTCACATGCAATACTTAAACTGTGGTTGGAGCATTCATACTCAACTCTATCAACTTGTTATGTTCTTCATGTATTTCTGGATCCTCGTGACATTTCCCCTTAATTTATACTCAATAAATTCAATGTTACCACATTTATCATTAATTTGTCAAAATACGTGTTTTGACCAGGGTTTACATATCTTCTGGTTTTTTTTCTTATTCTTTTATCCATTGAAACTCGTCACTGGTTTCGCTAACGTTACAAGTTTTAAACTAAAAATCATGACTCTCTTTTCGACTTCAACAATATCTTTAAATTTATTTATGGAGATCATTCTCTCTCTCACATGACACATTTATTGTCATTCCTACTATTTATTCATTTCTTTCATACCGAATATCCATTACTCATCGAAATGTCATTACTTCGATCCTATGTGTTGTTTTTTTTTATTATTTATTTTTATTTACGGGGGTTTACAATTGAGTCACGACTGACGGATGGAATCGACAACGAATACTAATCCATTATTCACAAATGAAATCAATAGAGAAAAAAGAGTCATCGTTGACGTATGGAATCGTCAGTGAAAACTGCGTCACTACTGACCAGAAATTGTCCGCGAAAACATAATCGCTGGAGAGCTTGAAATCACAACTAAAATATGAGTGACAGCTGACGTGTGGAATCGACAGCACGATCGACGCGTGAATCAATAGCAAAAATAGATTCATGCCAAACGCATGGAATTGTCAAAAACACTAAGCCAATGCTGATATAGAAATCGTCAGCCATAACTGAGTCGCTGTAGAACGAGAAATCATCATTGAAAATTGAGTCACGGTTGACAGATGGAATCGACAACGAATAATAATCCATAATTCACAAATGAAATCAATAGATAAAACAAATTCATCGTTGACGCTTGGAATCGTCAGTGAAAACTGCGTCAGTACTGACCATAAATCGTTAGCGAAAACATAATCGCTGGAGAGCTTGAAATCACAACTGAAATCTAAGTGACACCTCACGTCTGGAATCGACAGCACGACCTACCCATCAAATTGATATCAAAAATAGATTCTTGGCTAACGCATGGAATTGTCAAAAACACTAAGTCAATACTGATCAAGAAATCGTCAGCGAAAACTGAGTCGCTGTAGAACGATAAATAAACTTTGAAAATTGAGTGACGACTGCCGGATGGAATCGACAACGAATACTAATCCACGATTCACAAATGACATCAGTAGAGAAAAAAGAGTCATCGTTGACGATTGGAATCGTTAGTGAGAACTTCATCACTACTAACCATTGAGTCACACTAAGCCAATGCTGACGTATGGAATCGACAGCACGACCAACGCGTGAAATCAATAAAAAAATAGATTCATGGCTAACGCATGGAATTATCAAAAACACTAAGCCAATGCTGATGCAGAAATCGTCAGCCATAACTAAGTCACTGTAGAATGAGAAATCAACTTTGAAATTGAGTCACGGCTGACGGATGGATCGACAATGAATACTAATCCACGATTCATAAATGAAATCAATAGATAAAACAAAGCCATCGTTGATGTAAGGAATCGTTAGTGAAAACTGCATCACTACTGACCAGAAATTGTCAGCGAAAACATAATCGCTGGAGAGCTTGAAATCACAACTTAAATCTGAGTGACAGCTCACGTGTGGAATCGACAGCACGACCGACGCGTGAAATCGATAAAAAAAATAGATTCATGGCTAACGCAGGGAATTGTCAAAAATACTATGCCACTACTGATGCAGAAATCGTCAGCAAAAACTGAGTCGCTATAGAATAAGAAATCATCTTTGAAAATTGAGTCACGGCTGATGGATGGAATCGACAACAAATACTAATCCACAATTCACAAATGAAATCAATAGAGAAAAAAGAGGCATCGGTGACGTATGGAATCGTCAGTGAAAACGGCGTCACTACTGAAGAGAAATCGTCAGCGAAAACATAATCGCTGGAGAGCTTGAAATCACAACTAAAATCTGAGTGACAGCTCACGTGTGGAATCGACACCGCGACCTACGCATCAAATCGATAGCAAAAATAGATTCTTGGCTAACGAATGGAATTGCCAAAAACACCAAGCCAATGCTGATCCAGAAATCGTCAGCGAAAACTGAGTCGCTGTAGAACGAGAAATCAACTTTGAAAATTGAGTCACGGCTGATGCATGGAATCGAAAACGAATACCAATCCACTATTCACAAATGAAATCAATAGAGAAAAAAGACGCATCGTTGACGTATGGAATCGTCAGTAAAAACGGCGTCACTACTGATGAGAAATCGTCAGCGAAAACATAATCGCTGGAGAGCTTGAAATCACAACTAAAATCTGAGTGACAACTCACTTGTGGAATCGACAGCACGACCTACGCATCAAATCAATAGCAAAAATAGATTCTTGGCTAACGCATGGAATTGTCAAAAACACTAAGCTAATGCTGATGCAGAAATCGTCAGCAAAAACTTAGTCGCTGTAGAATGAGAAATCATCTTTGAAAATTGAGTCACGGCTGACGGATGGAATCGACAACGAATACTAATCCACGATTCATAAATGAAATCGATAGATAAAACAAAGCCATCGTTGACGTAAGGAATCATCAGTGAAAACTACATCACTACAGACCAGAAATCGTCAGCGAAAACATAATCGCTGGAGAGCTTGAAATCACAACTTAAATCTGAGTGACAGCTCACGTGTGGAATCGACAGCATGACCGACGCGTGAAATCGATAAAAAAAATAGATTCATGGCTAACGCAGGGAATTGTCAAAAATACTATGCCACTACTGATGCAGAAATCGTCAGCAAAAACTGAGTCGCTATAGAACAAGAAATCATCTTTGAAAATTGAGTCACGGCTGATGGATGGAATCGACAACAAATACTAATCCACGATTCACAAATGAAATCAATAGAGAAAAAAGAGGCATCGGTGACGTATGGAATCGTCAGTGAAAACGGCGTCACTACTGAAGAGAAATCGTCAGCGAAAACATAATCGTTGGAGAGCTTGAAATCACAACTAAAATCTGAGTGACAGCTCACGTGTGGAATCGACACCGCGACCTACGCATCAAATCGATAGCAAAAATAGATTCTTGGCTAATGAATGGAATTGCCAAAAACACCAAGCCAATGCTGATCCAGAAATCGTCAGCGAAAACTGAGTCGCTGTAGAACGAGAAATCAACTTTGAAAATTGAGTCACGGCTGATGCATGGAATCGAAAACGAATACCAATCCACTATTCACAAATGAAATCAATAGAGAAAAAAGACGCATCATTGACGTATGGAATCGTCAGTAAAAACGGCGTCACTACTGATGAGAAATCGTCAGCGAAAACATAATCGCTGGAGAGCTTGAAATCACAACTAAAATCTGAGTGACAACTCACTTGTGGAATCGACAGCACGACCTACGCATCAAATCAATAGCAAAAATAGATTCTTGGCTAACGCATGGAATTGTCAAAAACACTAAGCTAATGCTGATGCAGAAATCGTCAGCGAAAACTTAGTCGCTGTAGAATGAGAAATCATCTTTGAAAATTGAGTCACGGCTGACGGATGGAATCGACAACGAATACTAATCCACGATTCATAAATGAAATCGATAGATAAAACAAAGCCATCGTTGACGTAAGGAATCATCAGTGAAAACTACATCACTACTGACCAGAAATCGTCAGCGAAAACATAATCGCTGGAGAGCTTGAAATCACAACTAAAATCTGAGTGACAGCTCACGTGTGGAATCGACAGCACGACCTACGCATCAAATCGATAGCAAAAATAGATTCTTGGCTAACGCATGGAATTGTCAAAAACACTAAGCCAATGCTGATGCAGAAATCATCAGCGAAAATTGAGTCGTTGTAGAACGAGAAATCATCTTTGAAAATTGAGTCACGGCTGACGGATGGAATCGACAACGAATACTAATCCACGATTCATAAATGAAATCGATAGATAAAACAAAGCCATCGTTGACGTAAGGAATTGTCAGTGAAAACTGCATCACTACTGACCAGAAATCGTCAGTGAAAACATAATCGCTGGAGAAGTTGAAATCACAACTTAAATATGAGTGACAGCTGATGTGTGGAATCGACAGCACAACCGACACATCAAATGGATAGTGATGTAACCATATTATTCGATAGTTTCACCCACATCTACCTAATGTTTTGTCCATGTTTTATTTATAAAATGCCTTGATATTCTTTGTTTTATGTTTTGAAGGCATTTTTGGATGAAAGATGCAAAAAGGAGTAAATTGGAGGTAATTGGCAGATTTGACGTTCAGTCGATGTTTTGTGCAGAGCGTGAGTTCTAGAGATCGAAATGAAGTGATTCTAGTGGCACTAAAAAGCTAACATCCATACCTTTCTGGAAATGTAATGCAAGAAAAATAAAAGGAGAAAGATCATGGAAATCACATCCTGCAAAGTCAAATCTCGCATTCTGCTAATGTTGACCTTTTGCCATTCAAAATTTAATATCTGGAGCTACAGAAGTCCAATTGATGCAAACTAAATTTTATTGGATTTCTAATTCAAAGACCTATCCATGCTCAAAACTTCAGCCAAAAACGATGTCATATGAGGGAGATATGATTTTCCAAAGATGACAACTGAATTTTGCCAGCAAACAGGTTTCGTGAAGAAACGAGTCCAAATTACATTCCGAAGCATCTAAACCAACATCCAAGTTTTTATATCAGCAATTTAGCTCCTCTAAGTCAGAGTTTGAAGATTTCATGCAAGGCTATTTCTCCTTTTTAGGAAAAATAGTTATTGAAGTACTTAAATGTAAACTGTCAACTTAAGGAAGGACTATTTTGTAAAATAGAGACTAGGGTTTCTTAGCATATAAAAAGAAAGAGAGAAGGGGCAGCAGCCAGCAGAAGAGAGGGAGAGTAGAAGGAGGCAGCAGCCAGCAGAGAATAAACACAAATTCTCTCCTCTGCAAACCCAAAAATCATGCTCTTTTCATTCTTTAGAAGTAGTTGTTCAATAGTTATGCAAGGCTAAGCTCTTTTCTTGGTTGCAAGGACACAACAAACCTTCGGACTTCAAGAACCGTGAGATTTATTCTTCCATTTATTTTCAGTTTATGTTATGAATGAGTATGATTGTTTTCCTATGCATATTTCCTATGATTGTTGTTGATGATTGCTAGAGCGGACTCTAAGTTATTGTTGTGAACAATCTATTGCTAAGTTTAATATCAAAACCGGAGTTGTGATATATGAACTTGTGAAACAACTAAGCTTGATAATTATGGCGGAACTACATTATTGAACTTAGGGAGAACATTTGAACAAAGTGATACAAGCTGCGGACAGCTTGTATGTTAATCTTGATGAAATTATCTAGTTCTTAAAGCTACCATTAAATTGAATCATTAGTGCGGACACTTTGATTGTTTGTTGGTTAGGATTAGTTATACGGCGGATCCGTTAATTAATCAACATTAAGAAAAGATAAAATTTCAGAACATAAACTGCAATTTTTGTTTCAAGGATCGGTTCTAATTTCCGTTGGTGGATGTGTGCTTGCGACCAAGGTTTGTTTTCTTGATAAGTTTCGGTTTTAATTGATTTTGTTTGCTAGTTTAATTGCTGCCATAGTTTAGATAATCACAAACCAAATCCCCTCAATTACATAACGTACAACATAAAAATCTGACTTGAAACTTCCTAGTGGGATCGACCCCTTGCTTACTCTATACTATCTTGTGTGTTTTAAGCTAAGGTAATTAATTTGTGCGACCGCGACATCGCAACATCGCAACAGATAGCAAAAATAGATTCATGGCTAACGCATGGAATTATCAAAAACACTAAGCCAATGCTGATCCAGAAATCGTCAGCGAAAACTGAGTCGTTCTAGAACGAGAAATCATCTTTGAAGATTGAGTCACGGCTGACGGATGGAATCGACAACGAATACTAATCCACGATTGACAAATGAAATCAATAGAGAAAAAAGAGTCATCATTGATGTATGGAATTGTCAGTGAAAACGGCGTTACTACGGACCATAAATCGTCAGCAAAAACATAATGGTTGGAGAGCTTGAAATCACAACTGAAATCTGAGTGCCAGCTAACATGTGGAATCGACAGCACGACCTGCGTATAAATTCGTTAGCAAAAATAGATTCATGGCTAACGCATGGAATTGTCAAAAACACTATGCCAATGCTGATCCAGAAATCGTCAGCAAAAACTGAGTCACTGTAGAACGAGAAATCATCTTTGAAAATTGAGTGACGGCTAACAGATTGAATTTACAACAAATATTAATGCACGATTCACAAATGAAATCAATAGGGAAACAACAGTCATCGTTGATGCATGGAATCATCAGTGAAAACTGCATCACTACTGACTAGAAATCGTTAGCGAAAACATAAGCACTTAGAGCTTGAAATCACAACTTAAATCTGAGTGACAGCTCACCTGTGGAATCGACAGCACGACCGACGCGTGATATCAATAAAAAAATAGATTAATGGCTAACGCATGAAATTGTCAAAAACACTATGCCACTATTGATCCAGAAATCGTCAGCCATAACTAAGTCCCTGTAGAACAAGCAATCAACTTTGAAAATTGAGTCACGGCTGACGGATGGAATCGACAACGAATACTAATCCATGATTCACAAATGAAATCAATAGAGAAAAAAGACGCATCGTTGATGCAAGGAATCGTCAGTGAAAACGGCGTCACTACTGACGAGAAATCGTCAGCGAAAACATAATCGCTGGAAAGCTTGAAATCACAACTGAAATATGAGTGATAGCTCACGTGTGGAATCGACAGCACAACCTACGCATGAAATCCATAGCAAAAATATATTCATGGCTAACGCATGGAATTGTCAAAAGCACTAAGCTAATGCTGATCTAGAAATCGTCAGCGAAAACTCAGTCGCTGTAGAACGAGAAATCATCTTTGAAAATTGAGTCACGGCTGACGGATGGAATCGACAATGAATACTAATCCACGATTCACAAATGAAATCAATAGAGAAAAAAGTGGCATTGTTGACGTATGGAATCGTCAGTGAAAACGGCGTCACTACTGATGAGAAATCGTCAGCGAAAACATAATCGCTGGAGAGCTTGAAATCACAACTAAAATCTGAGTGACAGCTCACGTGTGGAATCGACAGCACGACCTACGCATCAAATTGATAGCAAAAATAGATTCATGGCTAACGCATGGAATTGTCAAAAACACTATGCCAATGCTGATGCAGAAATCGTCAGAGAAAACTAAGTCGCTGTAGAATGAGAAATCATCTTTTAAAATTGAGTCACGGCTGACGGATGGAATCGACAACGAATACGAATCCACGATTCATAAATGAAATCGATAGATAAAACAAAGCCATCTTTGACGTAAGGAATCGTCAGTGAAAACTGCATCACTACTGACCAGAAATTGTCAGCGAAAACATAATCGCTGGAGAGCTTGAAATCACAACTGAAATCTGAGTGACAGCTGACGTGTGGAATCGACAGCACGACCTATGCATGAAATCGATAGCAAAAATATATTCTTGGCTAACGCATTGAATTGTCAAAAACACTATACCAATGCTGATCCAGAAATCGTCAGCGAAAACTGAGTCGCTGTAGAACGAGAAATAAACTTTGAAAATTGAGTCACGACTGACGTATGGAATCGACAACGAATACTAATCAACGATTCACAAATGACATCAATAGATAAAACAAAGCCATCGTTGATGCATGGAATCGTCAGTGAAAACTGCATCACTACTGACCAGAAATCGTCAGCGAAAACATAATCGCTGGAGAGCTTGAAATCACAACTTAAATCTAGGTGACAGCTCACGTGTGGAATGGACAGCACGACCTATGCATGAAATTCATAGGAAAAATACATTCATGGCTAACGCATGGAATTGTCAAAAACACTATGCTAATGCTGATCCAAAAATAGTCAGCGAAAATTGAGTCACTGTAGAACGAGAAATCATCTTTGAAAATTGAGTGACGACTGATAGATTGAATCTACAACAAATATTAATGCACGATTCACAAATGAAATCAATAGGGAAAAAAGAGTCATCGTTCATGCATGGAATTGTCAGTGAAAACTGCATCACTACTGACCAGAAATTGTCAGTGAAAACATAATCGCTGGAGAGCTTGAAATCACAACTGAAATCTGAGTGACAGCTGACATGTGGAATCGACAGCACGACCTATGCATGAAATCGATAGCAAAAATATATTCTTGGCTAAGGCATGGAATTGTCAAAAACACTATGCCAATGCTGATCCAGAAATCGTCAGCGAAAACTAAGTCGCTGTAGAACGAGAAATAAACTTTGAAAATTGAGTCACGACTGACGGATGGAATCGACAATGAATACTAATCAACGATTCACAAATGACATCAATAGATAAAACAAAGCCATCGTTGATGCATGGAATCGTCAGTGAAAACTGCATCACTACTGACCAGAAATCATCAGCGAAAACATAATCGCTGGAGAGCTTGAAATCACAACTTAAATCTAGGTGACAGCTCACGTGTGGAATGGACAACACGACCTATGCATGAAATTCATAGCAAAAATATATTCATGGCTAACGCATGGAATTGTCAAAAACACTATGCCAATGCTGATCCAGAAATCGTCAGCGAAAACTGAGTCACTGTAGAACGAGAAATTATCTTTGAAAATTGAGTGATGACTGACAGATTGAATCTACAACAAATATTAATGCACGATTGACAAATGAAATCAATGGGGAAAAAAGAGTCATCGTTGATGCATGGAATCGTCAGTGAAAACTGCATCACTACTGACCAGAAATCGTCAGCGAAAACATAATCGCTCGAGAGCTTGAAATCACAACTAAAATCTGAGCGACAGCTCACGTGTACAATTGACAGCACGACCGACGCGTGAAATCGATAAAAAAATAGATTCTTGGCTAATGCATGGAATTGTCAAAAACACTAAGCCACTGCTGATGCAGAAATCGTCAGCGAAAACTGAGTCGCTGTAGAACGAGAAATCATCTTTGAAAATTGAGTCACGGCTGATGGATGGAATCGACAACGAACACTAATCCACGATTCATAAATGAAATCGATAGATAAAACAAAGCCATCATTGACGTAAGGAATCGTCAGTGAAAACTGCATCACTACTGACCAGAAATCGTCAGCGAAAACATAATCGTTGGAGAGCCTGAAATCACAACTGAAATCTGAGAGACAGCTCACATGTGGAATCGACAGCATGACCTACGCATCAAATCGATAGCAAAAATAGATTCTTGGCTAACGCATGGAATTGTCAAAAACACGAAGCCACTGCTGATGCAGAAATCGTCAGCGAAAACTGAGTCGCTGTAGAACGAGAAATCATCTTTGAAAATTGAGCCATGGCTAACGGATGGAATCGACAACGAATACTAATCCATGATTCAGAAATGAAATCGATAGATAAAACAAAGCCATCATTGACGCTTGGAATCGTCAGTGAAAACTACATCACTATTGATCAGAAATCGTCAGTGAAAACATAATCTCTAGAGAGCTTGAAATCACAACTTAAATCTGAGTGACAGCTCACGTGTGGAATCGACGGGACGACCGACTCGTGAAATCGATAAAAAAAATAGATTCATGGCTAACGCATGGAATTGTCAAAAACACTAAGCCAATGCTAATCCATAAATTGTCAGCGAAAACTGAGTCGCTGTAGAACGAGAAATCATCCTTGAAAATTGAGTCACGGCGACGGATGGAACTGACAACGAATACTAATTCACGATTTACAATTGAAATCAATAGAGAAAAAGGAGTCATCGTTGACGTATTTAATTGTCAGTGAAAATGACATCACTACGGACTAGAAATCGTCAGCGAAAACATAATCGTTGAAGAGTTGAAATCACAACTGAAATCTGAGTGACAGCTCACGTGTGGAATCGATAGCACGACCTACGCATCAGATGGATAGCAAAAATAGATTCATGGCTAACGCATGGAAATGTCAAAAACACTAAGCCAATGCTGATCCAGAAATTATCAGCGAAAACTGAATCGTTGTAGAACGAGAAATCATCCTTGAAAATTGAGTCACGGCTGACGGATGGAATCGACAACGAATACTAATCAACGATTCATAAATGAAATCAATTTAGAAAAAAGAGTCAGTGTTGACGCTTGGAATCGTTACTGAAAACTGCATCATTACTGACCATAAATCGTCAGGGAAAACATAATCGCTCGAGAGCTTGAAATCACAACTGAAATCTAAGTGACAGCTCACGTGTGGAATCGACAGCACGACCTACGCATCAGATGGATAGAAAAAATAGATTCATGGCTAACGCATGGAATTGTCAAAAACACTAAGCCAATTTTGATCCAGAAATCGTTAGCGAAAACTGAGTCGCTGTGGAAGGAGAAATCATCTTTGAAAATTGAGTCACGGTGACGGATGGAGCCGACAACGAATACTAATCCATTATTTACAAATGAAATCAATAGAGAAAAAAGAGTCATCGTTGACGCTTGGAATCGTTAGTGAAAACTGCGTCACTATTAACCATAAATCGTCAGCGAAAACATAATGGCTGGAGAGCTTGAAATCACAACTGAAATCTGAGTGATAGCTCACGTGTGGAATCGACAGCACGACCAACGCGTGAAATCTATAGCAAAAATAGATTCATGTCTAACGCATGGAATTGTCAAAAACACTAAGCTAATGCTGATCCAGAAATTGTCAGCGAAAACTGAGTCGCTGTAGAACGAGAAATAAACTTTGAAAATTGAGTCACGACTGACGGATGGAATCGACAACAAATACTAATCAACGATTCACAAATGAAATCAATATAGAAAAAAGAGTCAGTGTTGACGCTTGGAATCGTCAGTGAAAACTGCATCATTACTGACCATAAATTGTCAGGGAAAACATATTCGCTGGAGAGCTTGAAATCACAACTGACATCTAAGTGACAGCTCACGTGTGGAATCGGCAGCACGACCTACGCATCAGATGGATAGCAAAAATAGATTCATGGCTAACGCATGGAATTGTCAAAAACACTAAGCCAATGCTGATCCAGAAATCGTCAGCGAAAACTGAGTCGCTGTAGAGCGAGAAATCATCCTTGAAAATTGAGTCACGGCGATGGATGGAACCGGCAACGAATACTAATCCACGATTTATAATTGAAATCAATAGAGAAAAAATAGTCATCGTTGATGTATTTAATTGTCAGTGAAAACGGCATCACTACGGACCAAAAATCGTCAGCGAAAACATAATCGCTGGAGAGCTTGAAATCACAACTGAAATCTGAGTGACAGCTAATGTGTGGAATCAACAGCACAGCCTAAGAGTGAAATCTATAACAAAAATAGATTCATGGCTAACGCATGGAATTGTCAAAAACACTAAGCCAATGCTGATCCAGAAATCATCAGCGAAAACTAAGTCGCTGTAGAACGAGAAATCAACTTTGAAATTTGAGTCATGGCGATGGATGGAACCGACAAGGAATACTAATCCACGATTTACAATTGAAATCAATAGAGAAAAAAGAGTCATCGTTGACGTATTTAATTGTCAGTGAAAACGGCATCACTACGGACCAGAAATCGTTAGCGAAAACATAATTGCTGGAGAGCTTGAAATCACAACTGAAATCTGAGTTTCAGCTGACGTGTGGAATCGACAGCACAACCTACGCTTGAAATCGATAGCAAAAATAGATTCATGGCAAACGCATGGAATTGTCAAAAACACTATGCCGATACTGATCCCGAAATCGTCAGCCATAACACAGTCACTGTAGAACGAGAAATCAACTTTGAAATTTGAGTCACGGCTGACGGATGGAATCGACAACGAATACTAATCAACGATTCACTAATGAAATCAATTTAGAAAAAAGAGTCAGTGTTGACGCTTGGAATCGTTACTGAAAACTTAATTACTACGGACCAGAAATCGTCAGCGAAAACATAATCGCTGGAGAGCTTGAATTCACAACTGAAATCTGAGTGACAGCTGACGTGTGGAATCGACTGCACGACCTCCGCATCAAATCGATAGCAAAAATAGATTCATGGCTAACGCATGGAATTGTCAAAAACACTAAGCCAATGCTGATCCAGAAATCATCAGCGAAAACTAAGTCGCTGTAGAACGAGAAATCAACTTTGAAATTTGAGTCACGACGATGGATGAACCGACAACGAATACTAATCCACGATTTACAATTGAAATCAATAGAGAAAAAAGAGTCATCGTTGACGTATTTAATTGTTAGTGAAAACGGCATCACTACGGACCAGAAATCGTTAGCGAAAACATAATTGCTGGAGAGCTTGAAATCACAACTGAAATCTGAGTTTCAGCTGACGTGTGGAATCGACAGCACAACCTACGCTTGAAATCGATAGCAAAAATAGATTCATGGCAAACGCATGGAATTGTCAAAAACACTATGCCGATACTGATCCCGAAATCGTCAGCCATAACACAGTCACTGTAGAACGAGAAATCAACTTTGAAATTTGAGTCACGGCTGACGGATGGAATCGACAACGAATACTAATCAACGATTCACTAATGAAATCAATTTAAAAAAAGAGTCAGTGTTGACGCTTGGAATGGTTACTGAAAACTTAATTACTACGGACCAGAAATCGTCAGCGAAAACATAATCGCTGGAGAGCTTGAATTCACAACTGAAATCTGAGTGACAGCTGACGTGTGGAATCGACTGCACGACCTCCGCATCAAATCGATAGCAAAAATAGATTCATGGCTAACGCATGGAATTGTCAAAAACACTAAGCCAATGCTGATCCAGAAATCATCAGCGAAAACTAAGTCGCTGTAGAACCAGAAATCAACTTTGAAATTTGAGTCACGACGATGGATGAACCGATAACGAATACTAATCCACGATTTACAATTGAAATCAATAGAGAAAAAAGAGTCATCGTTGACGTATTTAATTGTCAGTGAAAACGGCATCACTACGGACCAGAAATCGTTAGCGAAAACATAATCGCTGGAGAGCTTGAAATCACAACTGAAATCTGAGTTTCAGCTGACGTGTGGAATCGACATCACAACCTACGCTTGAAATCGATAGCAAAAATAGATTCATGGCAAACACATGGAATTGTCAAAAACACTATGCCGATACTGATCCCGAAATCGTCAGCCATAACACAGTCACTGTAGAACGAGAAATCAACTTTGAAATTTGAGTCACGGCTGACGGATGGAATCGAGAACGAATACTAATCAACGATTCACTAATGAAATCAATTTAGAAAAAAGAGTCAGTGTTGACGGTTGGAATCGTTACTGAAAACTGCATCACTACTGACCATAAATCGTCAGGGAAAACATAATCGCTGGAGAGCTTGAAATCACAACTGAAATCTTAGTGACAGCTGACGTGTGGAATCGACTGCACGACCTACGCATCAAATCGATAGCAAAAATAGATTCATGGCTAACGCATGGAATTGTCAAAAACACTAAGCCAATTTTGATCCTGAAAACGTCAGCGAAAATTGAGTGGCTGTGGAAAGAGAAATCATCTTTGAAAATTGAGTCACGGTGACGGATGGAACCGACAACGAATACTAATCCACGATTTACAAATGAAATCAATAGAGAAAAAAGAGTCATCGATGACGCTTGGAATTGTCAGTGAAAACTGCGGCACTACTTACCATAAATCGTCAGCGAAAACATAATGGCTGGAGAGCTTGAAATCACAACTGAAATCTGAGAGACAGCTCACGTGTGGAATCGACAGCACGACCGACGCGTGAAATCTATAGCAAAAATAGATTCATAGCTAACGCATGGAATTGTCAAAAACACTAAGCCAATGCTGATCCAGAAATCGTCAGCGAAAACTGAGTCGCTGTAGAACGAGAAATAAACTTTGAAATTGAGTCACGACTGACAGATGGAATCGACAACGAATACTAATCAACGATTCACAAATGAAATCAATATAGAAAAACGAGTCAGTGTTGATGCTTGGAATCGTCAGTGAAAACTGCAACACTACTGACCATAAATCGTCAGGGAAAACATAATCGCTGGAGAGCTAGAAATCATAACTGAAATCTGAGTGAGAGCTCATGTCTGCAATCGACATCACGACCTACGCGTGAAATCTATAGCAAAAATAGATTCATGGCTAACGCATGGAATTGTCAAAAACACTAAGCCAATGCTGATCCAGAAATCATCAGCGAAAATTGAGTCACGACTGACGGATGAAATCGACAACGAATACTAATCAACGATTCACAAATGAAATCAATATAGAAAAAAGAGTCAGTGTTGACGCTTGGAATCGTCAGTGAAAACTGCATCACTACTGACCATAAATCGTCAGGGAAAACATAATCGCTGGAGAGCTAGAAATCACAACTGAAATCTGAGTGAGAGCTCATGTCTGCAATCGACATCACGACCTACGCGTGAAATCTATAGCAAAAATAGATTCATGGCTAACGCATGGAATTGTCAAAAACACTAAGCCAATGCTGATCCAGAAATCATCAGCGAAAATTAAGTCACGACTGACGGATGAAATCGACAACGAATACTAATCAACGATTCACAAATGAAATCAATATAGAAAAAAGAGTCAGTGTTGACGCTTGGAATCGTCAGTGAAAACTGCATCACTACTGACCATAAATCGTCAGGGAAAACATAATCGCTGGAGAGCTAGAAATCACAACTGAAATCTGAGTGAGAGCTCATGTCTGCAATCGACATCTCGACCTACGCGTGAAATCTATAGCAAAAATAGATTCATGGCTAACGCATGGAATTGTCAAAAACACTAAGCCAATGCTGATCCAGAAATCATCAGCGAAATCTAAGTCCCTGTAGAACGAGAAATCAACTTTGAAATTTGAGTGACAACGATGGATGGAACCGACAACGAATACTAATCCACGATTTACAATTGAAATCAATAGAGAAAAAAGAGTCATCATTGACGTCTTTAATTGTCAGTGAAAACGGCATCACTACGGACCAGAAATCGTTAGCGAAAACATAATCGCTGGAGAGCTTGAAATCACAACTGAAATCTGAGTTTCAGCTAACGTGTGGAATCGACAGCACAACCTATGCTTGAAATCGATAGCAAAAATAGATTCATGGCAAACGCATGGAATTGTCAAAAACACTATGCCGATACTGATCCCGAAATCGTCAGTCATAACACAGTCACTATAGAACGAGAAATCAACTTTGAAGTTTGAGTCACGGCTGACGGATGGAATCGACAACGAATACTAATCAACGATTCACTAATGAAATCAATTTAGAAAAAAGAGTCAGTGTTGACGCTTGGAATCGTTACTGAAAACTGCATCACTACTGACCATAAATCGTTAGGGAAAACATAATCGCTGGAGAGCTTGAAATCACAACTGAAATCTGAGTGACAGCTGACGTGTGGAATCAACTGCACGACCTACGCATCAAATCGATAGCAAAAATAGATTTATGGCTAACACATGGAATTGTCAAAAACACTAAGCCAATTTTGATCGAGAAATCGTCAGCGAAAACTGAGTGGCTGTGGAACGAGAAATCATCGTTGAAAATTGAGTCACGGTGACGGATGGAACCGACAACGAATAGTAATCCACGATTTACAATTGAAATCCATAGAGAAAAAAGAGTGATCGTTGACGTATATAATTGTCAGTGAAAACGGCGTCACTACGGACCAGAAATTGTCAGCAAAAACATAATCGCTGCAGAGCTTGAAATGACAACTGAAATATGAGTTCCCCCGACGTGTGGAATCGACAGCACAACCTACGCGTGAAATCGATAGCAAAAATAGATTCATGGCAAACGCATGGAATTGTCAAAAACACTATGCCGATACTGATCCCGAAATCGTCATCCATAACTCAGTCACTGTAGAACGAGAAATCAACTTTGAAATTTGAGTCACGGCTGACGGATGGAATCGACAACGAATACTAATCAACTATTCACAAATGAATTCAATTTAGAAAAAAGAGTCAGTGTTGACGCTTGGAATCGTTACTGAAAAGTGCATCACTACTGACCATAAATCGTCAGGGAAAACATAATCGCTTGAGAGCTTGAAATCACAACTGAAATCTGAGTGACAGCTCACGTGTGGATCGACAGCACGACCTACGCATGAAATTGATAGCAAAAATAGATTCATGGCTAACCTACGGAATTGTCAAAAACACTAAGCCAATTCTGATCCTGAAATCGTCAGCGAAAACTGAGTCACTGTGGAACAAGAAATCATCTTTGAAAATTGAGTCACGGTGACGGATGGAACCGACAACGAATAGTAATCCACGATTTACAATTGAAATCAATAGAGAAAAAAGAGTGATCGTTGACGTATATAATTGTCAGTGAAAACGGCATCACTACGGACCAGAAATCGTCAGCAAAAACATAATCGCTGCAGAGCTTGAAATGACAACTGAAATCTGAGTTTCACCTGACGTGTGGAATCGACAGCACAACCGACGCGTTAAATCGATAGCAAAAATAGATTCATGCCAAACGCATGCAATTGTCAAAAACACTATGCCCATACTGATCCTGAAATTGTCAGCCATAACTCAGTCACTGTAGAACGAGAAATCAACTTTGAAATTTGAGTCACGGCTGACGGATGGAATCGACAACGAATACTAATCAACTATTCACAAATGAAATCAATTTAGAAAAAAGAGTCAGTGTTCACGCTTGGAATCGTTACTGAAAACTGCATCACTACTGACCATAAATCGTCAGGGAAAACATAATCGCTGGAGAGCTTGAAATCACAACTGAAATCTGAGTGACAGCTAACGTGTGGAATCAACAGCACAACCTAAGAGTGAAATCTATAACAAAAATAGATTCATGGCTAACGCATGGAATTGTCAAAAACACTAAGCCAATGCTGATCCAGAAATCATCAGCGAAAACTAAGTCGCTGTAGAACGAGAAATCAACTTTGAAATTTGAGTCACAACGATGGATGGAACCGACAACGAATACTAATACACGATTTACAAGTGAAATTAATAGAGAAAAAAGAGTCATTGTTGACGTATTTTATTGTCAGTGAAAACGGCATCACTACGGACCAGAAATCGTCAGCAAAAACATAATCGCTGCAGAGCTTGAAATGACAACTGAAATCTGAGTTTCACCTGACATGTGGAATCGACAGCACAACCTACGCGTGAAATCGATAGCAAAAATAGATTCATGGCAAACACATGGAATTCTCAAAAACACTAAACCGATATTGATCCCGAAATCGTCAGCCATAACTCAGTCACTGTAGAACGAGAAATGAAGTTTGAAATTTGAGTCACGGCTGACGGATGGAATCGACAACGAATACTAATCAACTATTCACAAATGAAATCAATTTAGAAAAAAGAGTCAGTGTTGACGCTTGGAATCGTTACTGAAAACTGCATCACTACTGACCATAAATCGTCAGGGAAAACATAATCGCTGGAGAGCTTGAAATCACAACTGAAATCTGAGTGACAGCTGACGTGTGGAATCGACAGCACGACCTACGCATGAAATTGATAGCAAAAATAGATTCATGGCTAACCCATGGAATTGTCAAAAACACTAAGCCAATTCTGATCCTGAAATCGTCAGCGAAAACTGAGTCATTGTGGAACGAGAAATCATCTTTGAAAATTGAGTCACGGTGACGGATGGAACCGACAACGAATAGTAATCCACGATTTACAATTGAAATCAATAGAGAAAAAAGAGTGATCGTTGACGTATATAATTGTCAGTGAAAACGGCGTCACTACGGACCAGAAATCGTTAGCGAATACATAATCGCTAGAGAGCTTGAAATCACAACTGAAATCTGAGTTTCAGCTGACGTGTGGAATCGACAGCACCACCTGCGCGTGAAATCGATAGCAAAAATAGATTCATGGCAAACGCATGGAATTGTCAAAAAAACTATGCCGATACTGATCCCGAAATCATCAGCGAAAACTGAGTCGCTGTAGAACGTGAAATCATCCTTGAAAATTGAGTCACGGTGACGGATGGAACCGACAACGAATAGTAATCCACGATTGACAATTGAAATCAATAGAGAAAAAAGAGTGATCGTTGACGTATATAATTGTCAGTGAAAACGGCGTCACTACGGACCAGAAATCGTCAGCAAAAACATAATCGCTGCAGAGCTTGAAATGACAACTGAAATCTGAGTTTCACCTGACGTGTGGAATCGACAGCACAACCTACGCCTGAAATCGATAGCAAAAATAGATTCATGGCAAACACATGGAATTGTCAAAAACACTATGCCGATACTGATCCCGAAATCGTCAGCCATAACTCAGTCACTGTAGAACGAGAAATCAACTTTGAAATTTGAGTCACGACTGACGGATGGAATCGACAACGAATACTAATCAACTATTCACAAATGAAATCAATTTAGAAAAAAGAGTAAGTGTTGACGCTTGGAATCGTTACTGAAAACTGCATCACTACTGACCATAAATCGTCAGGGAAAACATAATCGCTGGAGAGCTTGAAATCACAACTGAAATCTGAGTGACAGCTGACGTGTGGAATCGACTGCATGACCTACGCATCAAAACAATAGCAAAAATAGATTCATGGCTAACGCATGGAATTGTCAAAAACACTAAGCCAATTTTGATCGAGAAATCGTCAGCGAAAACTGAGTGGCTGTGGAACGAGAAATCATCGTTGAAAATTGAGTCACGGTGACGGATGGAACCGACAACGAATAGTAATCCACGATTTACAATTGAAATCAATAGAGAAAAAAGAGTGATCGTTGACGTATATAATTGTCAGTGAAAACGGCGTCACTACGGACCAGAAATCGTCAGCAAAAACATAATCGCTGCAGAGCTTGAAATGACAACTGAAATCTGAGTTTCACCTGACGTGTGGAATCGACAGCACAACCTACGCGTGAAATCGATAGCAAAAATAGATTCATGGCAAACACATGCAATTGTCAAAAACACTATGCCGATACTGATCCCGAAATCGTCAGCCATAACTCAGTCACTGTAGAACGAGAAATCAACTTTGAAATTTGAGTCACGGCTGACGGATGGAATCGGCAACGAATACTAATCAACTATTCACAAATGAAATCAATTTAGAAAAAAGAGTCAGTGTTCACGCTTGGAATCGTTAGTGAAAACTGCATCACTACTGACCATAAATCGTCAGGGAAAACATAATCGCTGGAGAGCTTGAAATCACAACTGAAATCTGAGTGACAGCTCACGTGTGGAATCGACAGCACGACCTACGCATCAAAATGATAGCAAAAATAGATTCATGGCTAACGCATGGAATTGTCAAAAACACTAAGCCAATTCTGATCCTGAAATCGTCAGCGAAAACTGAGTCACTGTGGAACGAGAAATCATCTTTGAAAATTGAGTCACGGTGAGGGATGGAACCGACAACGAATAGTAATCCACGATTTACAATTGAAATCAATAGAGATAAAAGAGTGATCGTTGACGTATATAATTGTCAGTGAAAACGGCGTCACTACGGACCAGAAATCGTCAGCAAAAACATAATCGCTGCAGAGCTTGAAATAACAACTGAAATCTGAGTTTCACCTGACGAGTGGAATCGACAGCACAACCTACGCGTGAAATCGATAGCAAAAATAGATTCATGGCAAACGCATGCAATTGTCAAAAACATTATGCCGATACTGATCCCGAAATCGTCAGCCATAACTCAGTCACTGTAGAACGAGAAATCAACTTTGAAATTTGAGTCACGGCTGACGGATGGAATCGACAACGAATACTAATCAACTATTCACAAATGAAATCAATTTAGAAAAAAGAGTCAGTGTTGACGCTTGGAATCGTTACTGAAAACTGCATCACTACTGACCATAAATCGTCAGGGAAAACATAATCGCTGGAGAGCTTGAAATCACAACTGAAATCTGAGTGACAGCTCACGTGTGGATCGACAGCACGACCTACGCATGAAATTGATAGCAAAAATAGATTCATGGCTAACCCATGGAATTGTCAAAAACACTAAGCCAATTCTGATCCTGAAATCGTCAGCGAAAACTGAGTCACTGTGGAACGAGAAATCATCTTTGAAAATTGAGTCACGGTGACGGATGGAACCGACAACGAATAGTAATCCACGATTTACAATTGAAATCAATAGAGAAAAAAGAGTGATCGTTGACGTATATAATTGTCAGTGAAAACGGCGTCACTACGGACCAGAAATCGTCAGCAAAAACATAATCGCTGCAGAGCTTGAAATAACAACTGAAATCTGAGTTTCACCTGACGTGTGGAATCGACAGCACAACCTACGCGTGAAATCGATAGCAAAAATAGATTCATGGCAAACACATGGAATTGTCAAAAACACTATGCCGATACTGATCCCGAAATCGTCAGCCATAACTCAGTCACTGTAGAACGAGAAATCAACTTTGAAATTTGAGTCACGGCTGACGGATGGAATCGACAACGAATACTAATCAACTATTCACAAATGAAATCAATTTAGAAAAAAGAGTCAGTGTTGACGCTTGGAATCGTTACTGAAAACTGCATCACTACTGACCATAAATCGTCAGGGAAAACATAATCGCTGGAGAGCTTGAAATCACAACTGAAATCTGAGTGACAGCACACGTGTGGATCGACAGCACGACCTACGCATGAAATTGATAGCAAAAATAGATTCATGGCTAACCCATGGAATTGTCAAAAACACTAAGCCAATTCTGATCCTGAAATCGTCAGCGAAAACTGAGTCACTGTGGAACGAGAAATCATCTTTGAAAATTGAGTCACGGTGACGGATGGAACCGACAACGAATAGTAATCCACGATTTACAATTGAAATCAATAGAGAAAAAAGAGTGATCGTTGACGTATATAATTGTCAGTGAAAACGGCGTCACTACGGACCAGAAATCGTCAGCAAAAACATAATCGCTGCAGAGCTTGAAATGACAACTGAAATCTGAGTTTCACCTGACGTGTGGAATCGACAGCACAACCTACGCGTGAAATCGATAGCAAAAATAGATTCATGGCAAACACATGGAATTGTAAAAAACACTATACCGATACTGATTCCGAAATCGTCAGCCATAACTCAGTCACTGTAGAACGAGAAATCAACTTTGAAATTTGAGTCACGGCTGACGGATGGAATCGACAACGAATACTAATCAACTATTCACAAATGAAATCAATTTAGAAAAAAGAGTCAGTGTTGACGCTTGGAATCGTTAGTGAAAACTGCATCACTACTGACCATAAATCGTCAGGGAAAACATAATCGCTGGAGAGCTTGAAATCACAACTGAAATCTGAGTGACAGCACACGTGTGGATCGACAGCACGACCTACGCATGAAATTGATAGCAAAAATAGATTCATGGCTAACCCATGGAATTGTCAAAAACACTAAGCCAATTCTGATCCTGAAATCGTCAGCGAAAACTGAGTCACTGTGGAACGAGAAATCATCTTTGAAAATTGAGTCACGGTGACGGATGGAACCGACAACGAATAGTAATCCACGATTTACAATTGAAATCAATAGAGAAAAAAGAGTGATCGTTGACGTATATAATTGTCAGTGAAAACGGCGTCACTACGGACCAGAAATCGTCAGCAAAAACATAATCGCTGCAGAGCTTGAAATGACAACTGAAATCTGAGTTTCACCTGACGTGTGGAATCGACAGCACAACCTACGCGTGAAATCGATAGCAAAAATAGATTCATGGCAAACACATGCAATTGTCAAAAACACTATGCCGATACTGATCCCGAAATCGTCAGCCATAACTCAGTCACTGTAGAACGAGAAATCAACTTTGAAATTTGAGTCACGGCTGACGGATGGAATCGGCAACGAATACTAATCAACTATTCACAAATGAAATCAATTTAGAAAAAAGAGTCAGTGTTCACGCTTGTAATCGTTAGTGAAAACTGCATCACTACTGACCATAAATCGTCAGGGAAAACATAATCGCTGGAGAGCTTGAAATCACAACTGAAATCTGAGTGACAGCTCACGTGTGGAATCGACAGCACGACCTACGCATCAAAACGATAGCAAAAATAGATTCATGGCTAACGCATGGAATTGTCAAAAACACTAAGCCAATTCTGATCCTGAAATCGTCAGCGAAAACTGAGTCACTGTGGAACGAGAAATCATCTTTGAAAATTGAGTCACGGTGATGGATGGAACCGACAACGAATAGTAATCCACGATTTACAATTGAAATCAATAGAGATAAAAGAGTGATCGTTGACGTATATAATTGTCAGTGAAAACGGCGTCACTACGGACCAGAAATCGTCAGCAAAAACATAATCGCTGCAGAGCTTGAAATAACAACTGAAATCTGAGTTTCACCTGACGAGTGGAATCGACAGCACAACCTACGCGTGAAATCGATAGCAAAAATAGATTCATGGCAAACACATGGAATTGTCAAAAACACTATGTCGATACTGATCCCGAAATCGTCAGCCATAACTCAGTCACTGTAGAACGAGAAATCAACTTTGAAATTTGAGTCACGGCTGACGGATGGAATCGACATCGAATACTAATCAACTATTCACAAATGAAATCAATTTAGAAAAAAGAGTCAGTGTTCACGCTTGGAATCGTTACTGAAAACTGCATCACTACTGACCATAAATCGTCAGGGAAAACATAATCGCTGGAGAGCTTGAAATCACAACTGAAATCTGAGTGACAGCACACGTGTGGATCGACAGCACGACCTACGCATGAAATTGATAGCGAAAATAGATTCATGGCTAACCCATGGAATTGTCAAAAACATTAAGCCAATTCTGATCCTGAAATCGTCAGCGAAAACTGAGTCACTGTGGAACGAGAAATCATCTTTGAAAATTGAGTCACGGTGACGGATGGAACCGACAACGAATAGTAATCCACGATTTACAATTGAAATCAATAGAGAAAAAAGAGTGATCGTTGACGTATATAATTGTCAGTGAAAACGGCGTCACTACGGACCAGAAATCGTCAGCAAAAACATAATCGCTGCAGAGCTTGAAATGACAACTGAAATCTGAGTTTCACTTGACGTGTGGAATCGACAGCACAACCTACGCGTGAAATCGATAGCAAAAATAGATTCATGGCAAACACATGCAATTGTCAAAAACACTATGCCGATACTGATCCCGAAATCGTCAGCCATAACTCAGTCACTGTAGAACGAGAAATCAACTTTGAAATTTGAGTCACGGCTGACGGATGGAATCGGCAACGAATACTAATCAACTATTCACAAATGAAATCAATTTAGAAAAAAGAGTCAGTGTTCACGCTTGTAATCGTTAGTGAAAACTGCATCACTACTGACCATAAATCGTCAGGGAAAACATAATCGCTGGAGAGCTTGAAATCACAACTGAAATCTGAGTGACAGCTCACGTGTGGAATCGACAGCACGACCTACGCATCAAAACGATAGCAAAAATAGATTCATGGCTAACGCATGGAATTGTCAAAAACACTAAGCCAATTCTGATCCTGAAATCGTCAGCGAAAACTGAGTCACTGTGGAACGAGAAATCATCTTTGAAAATTGAGTCACGGTGACGGATGGAACCGACAACGAATAGTAATCCACGATTTACAATTGAAATCAATAGAGAAAAAAGAGTGATCGTTGACGTATATAATTGTCAGTGAAAACGGCGTCACTACGGACCAGAAATCGTCAGCAAAAACATAATCGCTGCAGAGCTTGAAATGACAACTGAAATCTGAGTTTCACCTGACGTGTGGAATCGACAGCACAACCTACGCGTGAAATCGATAGCAAAAATAGATTCATGGCAAACACATGGAATTGTAAAAAACACTATGCCGATACTGATCCCGAAATCGTCAGCCATAACTCAGTCACTGTAGAACGAGAAATCAACTTTGAAATTTAAGTCACGGCTGACGGATGGAATCGACAACGAATACTAATCAACTATTCACAAATGAAATCAATTTAGAAAAAAGAGTCAGTGTTGACGCTTGGAATCGTTACTGAAAACTGCATCACTACTGACCATAAATCGTCAGGGAAAACATAATCGCTGGAGAGCTTGAAATCACAACTGAAATCTGAGTGACAGCTGACGTGTGGAATCGACTGCACGACCTACGCATCAAAGCGATAGCAAAAATAGATTCATGGCTAACGCATGGAATTGTCAAAAACACTAAGCCAATTCTGATCCTGAAATCGTCAGCGAAAACTGAGTCACTGTGGAACGAGAAATCATCTTTGAAAATTGAGTCACGGTGACGGATGGAACAGACAACGAATAGTAATCCACGATTTACAATTGAAATCAATAGAGAAAAAAGAGTGATCGGTGACGTATATAATTGTCAGTGAAAACGGCGTCACTACGGACCAGAAATCGTCAGCAAAAACATAATCGCTGCAGAGCTTGAAATGACAACTGAAATCTGAGTTTCACCTGACGTGTGGAATCGACAGCACAACCTACGCGTGAAATTGATAACAAAAATAGATTCATGGCAAACGCATGGAATTGTCAAAAACACTATGCCGATACTGATCCCGAAATCGTCAGCCATAACTCAGTCACTGTAGAACGAGAAATCAACTTTGAAATTTGAGTCACGGCTGACGGATGGAATCGACAACGAATATTAATCAACTATTCACAAATGAAATCAATTTAGAAAAAAGAGTCAGTGTTGACGCTTGGAATCGTTACTGAAAACTGCATCACTACTGACCATAAATCGTCAGCAAAAACATAATCGCTGCAGAGCTTGAAATGACAACTGAAATCTGAGTTTCACCTGACGTGTGGAATCGACAGCACAACCTACGCGTGAAATCGATAGCAAAAATAGATTCATGGCAAACGCATGGAATTGTCAAAAACACTATGCCGATACTGATCCCGAAATAGTCAGCCATAACTCAGTCACTGTAGAACGAGAAATCAACTTTGAAATTTGAGTCACGGCTGACGGATGGAATCGGCAACGAAAACTAATCAACTATTCACAAATGAAATCAATTTAGAAAAAAGAGTCAGTGTTGACGCTTGGAATCGTTACTGAAAACTGCATCACTACTGACCATAAATCGTCAGGGAAAACATAATCGCTGGAGAGCTTGAAATCACAACTGAAATCTGAGTGACAGCTCACGTGTGGATCGACAGCACGACGTACGAATGAAATTGATAGCAAAAATAGATTCATGGCTAACGCATGGAATTGTCAAAAACACTAAGCCAATTCTGATCCTGAAATCGTCAGCGAAAACTGAGTCACTGTGGAACGAGAAATCATCTTTGAAAATTGAGTCACGGTGATGGATGGAACCGACAACGAATAGTAATCCACGATTTACAATTGAAATCAATAGAGAAAAAAGAGTGATCGGTGACGTATATAATTGTCAGTGAAAACGGCGTCACTACGGACCAGAAATCGTCAGCAAAAACATAATCGCTGCAGAGCTTGAAATGACAACTGAAATCTGAGTTTCACCTGACGTGTGGAATCGACAGCACAACCTACGCGTGAAATTGATACCAAAAATAGATTCATGGCAAACGCATGGAATTGTCAAAAACACTATGCCGATACTGATCCCGAAATCGTCAGCCATAACTCAGTCACTGTAGAACGAGAAATCAACTTTGAAATTTGAGTCACGGCTGACGGATGGAATCGACAACGAATATTAATCAACTATTCACAAATGAAATCAATTTAGAAAAAAGAGTCAGTGTTGACGCTTGGAATCGTTACTGAAAACTGCATCACTACTGACCATAAATCGTCAGGGAAAACATAATCGCTGGAGAGCTTGAAATCACAACTGAAATCTGAGTGACAGCTGACGTGTGGAATCGACTGCACGACCTACGCTTCAAAACGATAGCAAAAATAGATTCATGGCTAACGCATGGAATTGTCAAAAACACTAAGCCAATTCTGATCCTGAAATCGTCAGCGAAAACTGAGTCACTGTGGAACGAGAAATCATCTTTGAAAATTGAGTCACGGTGACGGATGGAACCGACAACGAATAGTAATCCACGATTTACAATTGAAATCAATAGAGAAAAAAGAGTGATCGGTGACGTATATAATTGTCAGTGAAAATGGTGTCACTACGGACCAGAAATCGTCAGCAAAAACATAATCGCTGCAGAGCTTGAAATGACAACTGAAATCTGAGTTTCACCTGACGTGTGGAATCGACAGCACAACCTACGCCTGAAATCGATAGCAAAAATAGATTCATGGCAAACACATGGAATTGTCAAAAACACTATGCCGATACTGATCCCGAAATCGTCAGCCATAACTCAGTCACTGTAGAACGAGAAATCAACTTTGAAATTTGAGTCACGGCTGACGGATGGAATCGACATCGAATACTAATCAACTATTCACAAATGAAATCAATTTAGAAAAAAGAGTCAGTGTTGACGCTTGGAATCGTTACTGAAAACTGCATCACTACTGACCATAAATCGTCAGGGAAAACATAATCGCTGGAGAGCTTGAAATCACAACTGAAATCTGAGTGACAGCACACGTGTGGATCGACAGCACGACCTACGCATGAAATTGATAGCAAAAATAGATTCATGGCTAACCCATGGAATTGTCAAAAACATTAAGCCAATTCTGATCCTGAAATTGTCAGCGAAAACTGAGTCATTGTGGAACGAGAAATCATCTTTGAAAATTGAGTCACGGTGACGGATGGAACCGACAACGAATAGTAATCCACGATTTACAATTGAAATCAATAGAGAAAAAAGAGTGATCGTTGACGTATATAATTGTCAGTGAAAACGGCGTCACTACGGACCAGAAATCGTCAGCAAAAACATAATCGCTGCAGAGCTTGAAATGACAACTGAAATCTGAGTTTCACCTGACGTGTGGAATCGACAGCACAACCTACGCGTGAAATCGATAGCAAAAATAGATTCATGGCAAACACATGGAATTGTAAAAAACACTATGCCGATACTGATCCCGAAATCGTCAGCCATAACTCAGTCACTGTAGAACGAGAAATCAACTTTGAAATTTAAGTCACGGCTGACGGATGGAATCAACAACGAATACTAATCAACTATTCACAAATGAAATCAATTTAGAAAAAAGAGTCAGTGTTGACGCTTGGAATCGTTACTGAAAACTGCATCACTACTGACCATAAATCGTCAGGGAAAACATAATCGCTGGAGAGCTTGAAATCACAACTGAAATCTGAGTGACAGCTGACGTGTGGAATCGACTGCACGACCTACGCATCAAAACGATAGCAAAAATAGATTCATGGCTAACGCATGGAATTGTCAAAAACACTAAGCCAATTCTGATCCTGAAATCGTCAGCGAAAACTGAGTCACTGTGGAACGAGAAATCATCTTTGAAAATTGAGTCACGGTGACGGATGGAACAGACAACGAATAGTAATCCATGATTTACAATTGAAATCAATAGAGAAAAAAGAGTGATCGGTGACGTATATAATTGTCAGTGAAAACGGCGTCACTACGGACCAGAAATCGTCAGCAAAAACATAATCGCTGCAGAGCTTGAAATGACAACTGAAATCTGAGTTTCACCTGACGTATGGAATCGACAGCACAACCTACGCGTGAAATTGATACCAAAAATAGATTCATGGCAAACGCATGGAATTGTCAAAAACACTATGCCGATACTGATCCCGAAATCGTCAGCCATAACTCAGTCACTGTAGAACGAGAAATCAACTTTGAAATTTGAGTCACGGCTGACGGATGGAATCGACATCGAATATTAATCAACTATTCACAAATGAAATCAATTTAGAAAAAAGAGTCAGTGTTGACGCTTGGAATCGTTACTGAAAACTGCATCACTACTGACCATAAATCGTCAGGGAAAACATAATCGCTGGAGAGCTTGAAATCACAACTGAAATCTGAGTGACAGCTGACGTGTGGAATCGACTGCACGACCTACGCATCAAAACGATAGCAAAAATAGATTCATGGCTAACGCATGGAATTTTCAAAAACACTAAGCCAATTCTGATCCTGAAATCGTCAGCGAAAACTGAGTCACTGTGGAACGAGAAATCATCTTTGAAAATTGAGTCACGGTGACGGATGGAACCGACAACGAATAGTAATCCACGATTTACAATTGAAATCAATAGAGAAAAAAGAGTGATCGGTGACGTATATAATTGTCAGTGAAAACGGTGTCACTACGGACCAGAAATCGTCAGCAAAAACATAATCGCTGCAGAGCTTGAAATGACAACTGAAATCTGAGTTTCACCTGACGTGGGGAATCGACAGCACAACCTACGCGTGAAATCGATAGCAAAAATAGATTCATGGCAAACGCATGGAATTGTCAAAAACACCATGCCGATACTGATCCCGAAATCGTCAGCCATAACTCAGTCACTGTAGAACGAGAAATCAACTTTGAAATTTGAGTCACGGCTGACGGATGGAATCGGCAACGAATACTAATCAACTATTCACAAATGAAATCAATTTAGAAAAAAGAGTCAGTGTTCACGCTTGGAATCGTTACTGAAAACTGCATCACTACTGACCATAAATCGTCAGGGAAAACATAATCGCTGGAGAGCTTGAAATCACAACTGAAATCTGAGTGACAGCTCACGTGTGGATCGACAGCACGACTTACGAATGAAATTGATAGCAAAAATAGATTCATGGCTAACGCATGGAATTGTCAAAAACACTAAGCCAATTCTGATCCTGAAATCGTCAGCGAAAACTGAGTCACTGTGGAACGAGAAATCATCTTTGAAAATTGAGTCACGGTGATGGATGGAACCGACAACGAATAGTAATCCACGATTTACAATTGAAATCAATAGAGAAAAAAGAGTGATCGGTGACGTATATAATTGTCAGTGAAAACGGCGTCACTACGGACCAGAAATCGTCAGCAAAAACATAATCGCTGCAGAGCTTGAAATGACAACTGAAATCTGAGTTTCACCTGACGTGTGGAATCGACAGCACAACCTACGCGTGAAATTGATACCAAAAATAGATTCATGGCAAACGCATGGAATTGTCAAAAACACTATGCCGATACTGATCCCGAAATCGTCAGCCATAACTCAGTCACTGTAGAACGAGAAATCAACTTTGAAATTTGAGTCACGGCTGACGGATGGAATCGACAACGAATATTAATCAACTATTCACAAATGAAATCAATTTAGAAAAAAGAGTCAGTGTTGACGCTTGGAATCGTTACTGAAAACTGCATCACTACTGACCATAAATCGTCAGGGAAAACATAATCGCTGGAGAGCTTGAAATCACAACTGAAATCTGAGTGACAGCTGACGTGTGGAATCGACTGCACGACCTACGCATCAAAACGATAGCAAAAATAGATTCATGGCTAACGCATGGAATTGTCAAAAACACTAAGCCAATTCTGATCCTGAAATCGTCAGCGAAAACTGAGTCACTGTGGAACGAGAAATCATCTTTGAAAATTGAGTCACGGTGACGGATGGAACCGACAACGAATAGTAATCCACGATTTACAATTGAAATCAATAGAGAAAAAAGAGTGATCGGTGACGTATATAATTGTCAGTGAAAATGGTGTCACTACGGACCAGAAATCGTCAGCAAAAACATAATCGCTGCAGAGCTTGAAATGACAACTGAAATCTGAGTTTCACCTGACGTGTGGAATCGACAGCACAACCTACGCCTGAAATCGATAGCAAAAATAGATTCATGGCAAACACATGGAATTGTCAAAAACACTATGCCGATACTGATCCCGAAATCGTCAGCCATAACTCAGTCACTGTAGAACGAGAAATCAACTTTGAAATTTGAGTCACGGCTGACGGATGGAATCGACATCGAATACTAATCAACTATTCACAAATGAAATCAATTTAGAAAAAAGAGTCAGTGTTGACGCTTGGAATCGTTACTGAAAACTGCATCACTACTGACCATAAATCGTCAGGGAAAACATAATCGCTGGAGAGCTTGAAATCACAACTGAAATCTGAGTGACAGCACACGTGTGGATCGACAGCACGACCTACGCATGAAATTGATAGCAAAAATAGATTCATGGCTAACCCATGGAATTGTCAAAAACATTAAGCCAATTCTGATCCTGAAATTGTCAGCGAAAACTGAGTCACTGTGGAACGAGAAATCATCTTTGAAAATTGAGTCACGGTGACGGATGGAACCGACAACGAATAGTAATCCACGATTTACAATTGAAATCAATAGAGAAAAAAGAGTGATCGTTGACGTATATAATTGTCAGTGAAAACGGCGTCACTACGGACCAGAAATCGTCAGCAAAAACACAATCGCTGCAGAGCTTGAAATGACAACTGAAATCTGAGTTTCACCTGACGTGTGGAATCGACAGCACAACCTACACGTGAAATCGATAGCAAAAATAGATTCATGGCAAACACATGGAATTGTAAAAAACACTATGCCGATACTGATCCCGAAATCGTCAGCCATAACTCAGTCACTGTAGAACGAGAAATCAACTTTGAAATTTAAGTCACGGCTGACGGATGGAATCGACAACGAATACTAATCAACTATTCACAAATGAAATCAATTTAGAAAAAAGAGTCAGTGTTGACGCTTGGAATCGTTACTGAAAACTGCATCACTACTGACCATAAATCGTCAGGGAAAACATAATCGCTGGAGAGCTTGAAATCACAACTGAAATCTGAGTGACAGCTGACGTGTGGAATCGACTGCACGACCTACGCATCAAAACGATAGCAAAAATAGATTCATGGCTAACGCATGGAATTGTCAAAAACACTAAGCCAATTCTGATCCTGAAATCGTCAGCGAAAACTGAGTCACTGTGGAACGAGAAATCATCTTTGAAAATTGAGTCACGGTGACGGATGGAACAGACAACGAATAGTAATCCACGATTTACAATTGAAATCAATAGAGAAAAAAGAGTGATCGGTGACGTATATAATTGTCAGTGAAAACGGCGTCACTACGGACCAGAAATCGTCAGCAAAAACATAATCGCTGCAGAGCTTGAAATGACAACTGAAATCTGAGTTTCACCTGACGTGTGGAATCGACAGCACAACCTACGCGTGAAATTGATACCAAAAATAGATTCATGGCAAACACATGGAATTGTCAAAAACACTATGCCGATACTGATCCCGAAATCGTCAGCCATAACTCAGTCACTGTAGAACGAGAAATCAACTTTGAAATTTGAGTCACGGCTGACGGATGGAATCGACATCGAATATTAATCAACTATTCACAAATGAAATCAATTTAGAAAAAAGAGTCAGTGTTGACGCTTGGAATCGTTACTGAAAACTGCATCACTACTGACCATAAATCGTCAGGGAAAACATAATCGCTGGAGAGCTTGAAATCACAACTGAAATCTGAGTGACAGCTGACGTGTGGAATCGACTGCACGACCTACGCATCAAAACGATAGCAAAAATAGATTCATGGCTAACGCATGGAATTTTCAAAAACACTAAGCCAATTCTGATCCTGAAATCGTCAGCGAAAACTGAGTCACTGTGGAACGAGAAATCATCTTTGAAAATTGAGTCACGGTGACGGATGGAACCAACAACGAATAGTAATCCACGATTTACAATTGAAATCAATAGAGAAAAAAGAGTGATCGGTGACGTATATAATTGTCAGTGAAAACGGTGTCACTACGGACCAGAAATCGTCAGCAAAAACATAATCGCTGCAGAGCTTGAAATGACAACTGAAATCTGAGTTTCACCTGACGTGGGGAATCGACAGCACAACCTACGCGTGAAATCGATAGCAAAAATAGATTCATGGCAAACGCATGGAATTGTCAAAAACACCATGCCGATACTGATCCCGAAATCGTCAGCCATAACTCAGTCACTGTAGAACGAGAAATCAACTTTGAAATTTGAGTCACGGCTGACGGATGGAATCGGCAACGAATACTAATCAACTATTCACAAATGAAATCAATTTAGAAAAAAGAGTCAGTGTTCACGCTTGGAATCGTTACTGAAAACTGCATCACTACTGACCATAAATCGTCACGGAAAACATAATCGCTGGAGAGCTTGAAATCACAACTGAAATCTGAGTGACAGCTCACGTGTGGATCGACAGCACGACTTACGAATGAAATTGATAGCAAAAATAGATTCATGGCTAACGCATGGAATTGTCAAAAACACTAAGCCAATTCTGATCCTGAAATCGTCAGCGAAAACTGAGTCACTGTGGAACGAGAAATCATCTTTGAAAATTGAGTCACGGTGACGGATGGAACCGACAACGAATAGTAATCCACGATTTACAATTGAAATCAATAGAGAAAAAAGAGTGATCGGTGACGTATATAATTGTCAGTGAAAATGGTGTCACTACGGACCAGAAATCGTCAGCAAAAACATAATCGCTGCAGAGCTTGAAATGACAACTGAAATCTGAGTTTCACCTGACGTGTGGAATCGACAGCACAACCTACGCCTGAAATCGATAGCAAAAATAGATTCATGGCAAACACATGGAATTGTCAAAAACACTATGCCGATACTGATCCCGAAATCGTCAGCCATAACTCAGTCACTGTAGAACGAGAAATCAACTTTGAAATTTGAGTCACGGCTGACGGATGGAATCGACATCGAATACTAATCAACTATTCACAAATGAAATCAATTTAGAAAAAAGAGTCAGTGTTGACGCTTGGAATCGTTACTGAAAACTGCATCACTACTGACCATAAATCGTCAGGGAAAACATAATCGCTGGAGAGCTTGAAATCACAACTGAAATCTGAGTGACAGCACACGTGTGGATCGACAGCACGACCTACGCATGAAATTGATAGCAAAAATAGATTCATGGCTAACCCATGGAATTGTCAAAAACATTAAGCCAATTCTGATCCTGAAATTGTCAGCGAAAACTGAGTCACTGTGGAACGAGAAATCATCTTTGAAAATTGAGTCACGGTGACGGATGGAACCGACAACGAATAGTAATCCACGATTTACAATTGAAATCAATAGAGAAAAAAGAGTGATCGTTGACGTATATAATTGTCAGTGAAAACGGCGTCACTACGGACCAGAAATCGTCAGCAAAAACACAATCGCTGCAGAGCTTGAAATGACAACTGAAATCTGAGTTTCACCTGACGTGTGGAATCGACAGCACAACCTACACGTGAAATCGATAGCAAAAATAGATTCATGGCAAACACATGGAATTGTAAAAAACACTATGCCGATACTGATCCCGAAATCGTCAGCCATAACTCAGTCACTGTAGAACGAGAAATCAACTTTGAAATTTAAGTCACGGCTGACGGATGGAATCGACAACGAATACTAATCAACTATTCACAAATGAAATCAATTTAGAAAAAAGAGTCAGTGTTGACGCTTGGAATCGTTACTGAAAACTGCATCACTACTGACCATAAATCGTCAGGGAAAACATAATCGCTGGAGAGCTTGAAATCACAACTGAAATCTGAGTGACAGCTGACGTGTGGAATCGACTGCACGACCTACGCATCAAAACGATAGCAAAAATAGATTCATGGCTAACGCATGGAATTGTCAAAAACACTAAGCCAATTCTGATCCTGAAATCGTCAGCGAAAACTGAGTCACTGTGGAACGAGAAATCATCTTTGAAAATTGAGTCACGGTGACGGATGGAACAGACAACGAATAGTAATCCACGATTTACAATTGAAATCAATAGAGAAAAAAGAGTGATCGGTGACGTATATAATTGTCAGTGAAAACGGCGTCACTACGGACCAGAAATCGTCAGCAAAAACATAATCGCTGCAGAGCTTGAAATGACAACTGAAATCTGAGTTTCACCTGACGTGTGGAATCGACAGCACAACCTACGCGTGAAATTGATACCAAAAATAGATTCATGGCAAACACATGGAATTGTCAAAAACACTATGCCGATACTGATCCCGAAATCGTCAGCCATAACTCAGTCACTGTAGAACGAGAAATCAACTTTGAAATTTGAGTCACGGCTGACGGATGGAATCGACATCGAATATTAATCAACTATTCACAAATGAAATCAATTTAGAAAAAAGAGTCAGTGTTGACGCTTGGAATCGTTACTGAAAACTGCATCACTACTGACCATAAATCGTCAGGGAAAACATAATCGCTGGAGAGCTTGAAATCACAACTGAAATCTGAGTGACAGCTGACGTGTGGAATCGACTGCACGACCTACGCATCAAAACGATAGCAAAAATAGATTCATGGCTAACGCATGGAATTTTCAAAAACACTAAGCCAATTCTGATCCTGAAATCGTCAGCGAAAACTGAGTCACTGTGGAACGAGAAATCATCTTTGAAAATTGAGTCACGGTGACGGATGGAACCAACAACGAATAGTAATCCACGATTTACAATTGAAATCAATAGAGAAAAAAGAGTGATCGGTGACGTATATAATTGTCAGTGAAAACGGTGTCACTACGGACCAGAAATCGTCAGCAAAAACATAATCGCTGCAGAGCTTGAAATGACAACTGAAATCTGAGTTTCACCTGACGTGGGGAATCGACAGCACAACCTACGCGTGAAATCGATAGCAAAAATAGATTCATGGCAAACGCATGGAATTGTCAAAAACACCATGCCGATACTGATCCCGAAATCGTCAGCCATAACTCAGTCACTGTAGAACGAGAAATCAACTTTGAAATTTGAGTCACGGCTGACGGATGGAATCGGCAACGAATACTAATCAACTATTCACAAATGAAATCAATTTAGAAAAAAGAGTCAGTGTTCACGCTTGGAATCGTTACTGAAAACTGCATCACTACTGACCATAAATCGTCAGGGAAAACATAATCGCTGGAGAGCTTGAAATCACAACTGAAATCTGAGTGACAGCTCACGTGTGGATCGACAGCACGACTTACGAATGAAATTGATAGCAAAAATAGATTCATGGCTAACGCATGGAATTGTCAAAAACACTAAGCCAATTCTGATCCTGAAATCGTCAGCGAAAACTGAGTCACTGTGGAACGAGAAATCATCTTTGAAAATTGAGTCACGGTGATGGATGGAACCGACAACGAATAGTAATCCACGATTTACAATTGAAATCAATAGAGAAAAAAGAGTGATCGGTGACGTATATAATTGTCAGTGAAAACGGCGTCACTACGGACCAGAAATCGTCAGCAAAAACATAATCGCTGCAGAGCTTGAAATGACAACTGAAATCTGAGTTTCACCTGACGTGTGGAATTGACAGCACAACCTACGCGTGAAATTGATACCAAAAATAGATTCATGGCAAACGCATGGAATTGTCAAAAACACTATGCCGATACTGATCCCGAAATCGTCAGCCATAACTCAGTCACTGTAGAACGAGAAATCAACTTTGAAATTTGAGTCACGGCTGACGGATGGAATCGACAACGAATATTAATCAACTATTCACAAATGAAATCAATTTAGAAAAAAGAGTCAGTGTTGACGCTTGGAATCGTTACTGAAAACTGCATCACTACTGACCATAAATCGTCAGGGAAAACATAATCGCTGGAGAGCTTGAAATCACAACTGAAATCTGAGTGACAGCTGACGTGTGGAATCGACTGCACGACCTACGCATCAAAACGATAGCAAAAATAGATTCATGGCTAACGCATGGAATTGTCAAAAACACTAAGCCAATTCTGATCCTGAAATCGTCAGCGAAAACTGAGTCACTGTGGAACGAGAAATCATCTTTGAAAATTGAGTCACGGTGACGGATGGAACCGACAACGAATAGTAATCCACGATTTACAATTGAAATCAATAGAGAAAAAAGAGTGATCGGTGACGTATATAATTGTCAGTGAAAATGGTGTCACTACGGACCAGAAATCGTCAGCAAAAACATAATCGCTACAGAGCTTGAAATGACAACTGAAATCTGAGTTTCACCTGACGTGTGGAATCGACAGCACAACCTACGCGTGAAATCGATAGCAAAAATAGATTCATGGCAAACACATGGAATTGTCAAAAACACTATGCCGATAATGATCCTGAAATCGTCAGCCATAACTCAGTCACTGTAGAACGAGAAATCAACTTTGAAATTTGAGTCACGGATGACGGATGGAATCGGCAACGAATACTAATCAACTATTCACAAATGAAATCAATTTAGAAAAAAGAGTCAGTGTTCACGCTTGGAATCGTTACTGAAAACTGCATCACTACTGACCATAAATCGTCAGGGAAAACATAATCGCTGGAGAGCTTGAAATCACAACTGAAATCTGAGTGACAGCTCAGGTGTGGATCAACAACACGACTTACGAATGAAATTGATAGCAAAAATAGATTCATGGCTAACCCATGGAATTGTCAAAAACACTAAGCCAATTCTGATCCTGAAATCGTCAGCGAAAACTGAGTCACTGTGGAACGAGAAATCATCTTTGAAAATTGAGTCGCGGTGACGGATGGAACAGACAACGAATAGTAATCCACGATTTACAATTGAAATCAATAGAGAAAAAAGAGTGATCGGTGACGTATATAATTGTCAGTGAAAACGGCGTCACTACGGACCAGAAATCATCAGCAAAAACATAATCGCTGCAGAGCTTGAAATCACAACTGAAATCTGAGTTTCACCTGACGTGTGGAATCGACAGCACAACCTACGCGTGAAATCGATAGCAAAAATAGATTCATGGCAAACACATGGAATTGTCAAAAACACTATGCCGATACTGATCCCGAAATCGTCAGCCATAACTCAGTCACTGGAGAACGAGAAATCAACTTTGAAATTTGAGTCACGGCTGACGGATGGAATCGACAACGAATACTAATCAACTATTCACAAATGAAATCAATTTAGAAAAAAGAGTCAGTGTTGACGCTTGGAATCGTTACTGAAAACTGCATCACTACTGACCATAAATCGTCAGGGAAAACATAATCGCTGGAGAGCTTGAAATCACAACTGAAATCTGAGTGACAGCTGACGTGTGGAATCGACTGCACGACCTACGCATCAAAACGATAGCAAAAATAGATTCATGGCTAACGCATGGAATTGTCAAAAACACTAAGCCAATTCTGATCCTGAAATCGTCAGCGAAAACTGAGTCACTGTGGAACGAGAAATCATCTTTGAAAATTGAGTCACGGTGATGGATGGAACCGACAACGAATAGTAATCCACGATTTACAATTGAAATCAATAGAGAAAAAAGAGTGATCGGTGACGTATATAATTGTCAGTGAAAACGGTGTCACTACGGACCAGAAATCGTCAGCAAAAACATAATCGCTGCAGAGCTTGAAATGACAACTGAAATCTGAGTTTCACCTGACGTGTGGAATCGACAACACAACCTACGCGTGAAATCGATAGCAAAAATAGAATCATGGCAAACACATGGAATTGTCAAAAACACTATGCCGATAATGATCCCGAAATCGTCAGCCATAACTCAGTCACTGTAGAACGAGAAATCAACTTTGAAATTTGAGTCACGGCTGACGGATGGAATCGGCAACGAATACTAATCAACTATTCACAAATGAAATCAATTTAGAAAAAAGAGTCAGTGTTGACGCTTGGAATCGTTATTGAAAACTGCATCACTACTGACCATAAATCGTCAGGGAAAACATAATCTCTGGAGAGCTTGAAATCACAACTGAAATCTGAGTGACAGCTGACGTGTGGAATCGACTGCACGACCTACGCATCAAAACGATAGCAAAAATAGATTCATGGCTAACGCATGGAATTGTCAAAAACACTAAGCCAATTCTGATCCTGAAATCGTCAGCGAAAACTGAGTCACTGTGGAACGAGAAATCATCTTTGAAAATTGAGTCACGGTGACGGATGGAACCGACAACGAATAGTAATCCACGATTTACAATTGAAATCAATAGAGAAAAAAGAGTGATCGGTGACGTATATAATTGTCAGTGAAAACGGCGTCACTACGGACCAGAAATCGTCAGCAAAAACATAATCGCTGCAGAGCTTGAAATGACAACTGAAATCTGAGTTTCACCTGACGTGCGGAATCGACAGCACAACCTACGCGTGAAATCGATAGCAAAAATAGATTCATGGCAAACACATGGAATTGTCAAAAACACTATGCCGATACTGATCCCGAAATCGTCAGCCATAACTCAGTCACTGTAGAACGAGAAATCAACTTTGAAATTTGAGTCACGGCTGACGGATGGAATCGGCAACGAATACTAATCAACTATTCACAAATGAAATCAATTTAGAAAAAAGAGTCAGTGTTGACGCTTGGAATCGTTACTGAAAACTGCATCACTACTGACCATAAATCGTCAGGGAAAACATAATCGCTGGAGAGCTTGAAATCACAAGTGAAATCTGAGTGACAGCTGACGTGTGGAATCGACTGCACGACCTACGCATCAAAACGATAGCAAAAATAGATTCATGGCTAACGCATGGAATTGTCAAAAACACTAAGCCAATTCTGGTCCTGAAATCGTCAGCGAAAACTGAGTCACTGTGGAACGAGAAATCATCTTTGAAAATTGAGTCACGGTGACGGATGGAACCGACAACGAATAGTAATCCACGATTTACAATTGAAATCAATAGAGAAAAAAGAGTGATCGGTGACGTATATAATTGTCAGTGAAAATGGTGTCACTACGGACCAAAAATCGTCAGCAAAAACATAATCGCTGCAGAGCTTGAAATGACAACTGAAATCTGAGTTTCACCTGACGTGTGGAATCGACAGCACAACCTACGCGTGAAATCGATAGAAAAAATAGATTCATGGTAAACACATGGAATTGTAAATAACACTATGCCGATACTGATCCCGAAATCGTCAGCCATAACTCAGTCACTGTAGAACGAGAAATCAACTTTGAAATTTGAGTCACGGCTGACGGATGGAATCGCCAACGAATACTAATCAACTATTCACAAATGAAATCAATTTAGAAAAAAGAGTCAGTGTTCACGCTTGGAATCGTTACTGAAAACTGCATCACTACTGACCATAAATCGTCAGGGAAAACATAATCGCTGGAGAGCTTGAAATCACAACTGAAATCTGAGTGACAGCTGACGTGTGGAATCGACTGCACGACCTACGCATCAAAACGATAGCAAAAATAGATTCATGGCTAACGCATGGAATTGTCAAAAACACTAAGCCAATTCTGATCCTGAAATCGTCAGCGAAAACTGAGTCACTGTGGAACGAGAAATCATCTTTGAAAATTGAGTCACGGTGACGGATGGAACCGACAACGAATAGTAATCCACGATTTACAATTGAAATCAATAGAGAAAAAAGAGTGATCGGTGACGTATATAATTGTCAGTGAAAACGGCGTCACTACGGACCAGAAATCGTCAGCAAAAACATAATCGCTGCAGAGCTTGAAATGACAACTGAAATTTGAGTTTCACCTGACGTGTGGAATCGACAGCACAACCTACGCGTGAAATTGATACCAAAAATAGATTCATGGCAAACGCCTGGAATTGTCAAAAACACTATGCCGATACTGATCCCGAAATCGTCAGCCATAACTCAGTCACTGTAGAACGAGAAATCAACTTTGAAATTTGAGTCACGGCTGACGGATGGAATCGACAACGAATATTAATCAACTATTCACAAATGAAATCAATTTAGAAAAAAGAGTCAGTGTTGACGCTTGGAATCGTTACTGAAAACTGCATCACTACTGACCATAAATCGTCAGGGAAAACATAATCGCTGGAGAGCTTGAAATCACAACTGAAATCTGAGTGACAGCTGACGTGTGGAATCGACTGCACGACCTACGCATCAAAACGATAGCAAAAATAGATTCATGGCTAACGCATGGAATTGTCAAAAACACTAAGCCAATTCTGATCCTGAAATCGTCAGCGAAAACTGAGTCACTGTGGAACGAGAAATCATCTTTGAAAATTGAGTCACGATGACGGATGGAACCGACAACGAATAGTAATCCACGATTTACAATTGAAATCAATAGAGAAAAAAGAGTGATCGGTGACGTATATAATTGTCAGTGAAAACGGTGTCACTACGGACCAGAAATCGTCAGCAAAAACATAATCGCTGCAGAGCTTGAAATGACAACTGAAATCTGAGTTTCACCTGACGTGTGGAATCGACAGCACAACCTACGCGTGAAATCGATAGCAAAAATAGATTCATGGCAAACACATGGAATTGTCAAAAACACTATGCCGATAATGATCCCGAAATCGTCAGCCATAACTCAGTCACTGTAGAACGAGAAATCAACTTTGAAATTTGAGTCACGGCTGACGGATGGAATCGGCAACGAATACTAATCAACTATTCACAAATGAAATCAATTTAGAAAAAAGTGTCAGTGTTCACGCTTGGAATCGTTACTGAAAACTGCATCACTACTGACCATAAATCGTCAGGGAAAACATAATCGCTGGAGAGCTTGAAATCACAACTGAAATCTGAGTGACAGCTCACGTGTGGATCGACAACATGACTTACGAATGAAATTGATAGCAAAAATAGATTCATGGCTAACCCATGGAATTGTCAAAAACACTAAGCCAATTCTGATCCTGAAATCGACAGCGAAAACTGAGTCACTGTGGAACGAGAAATCATCTTTGAAAATTGAGTCACGGTGACGGATGGAACCGACAACGAATAGTAATCCACGATTTACAATTGAAATCAATAGAGAAAAAAGAGTGATCGGTGACGTATATAATTGTCAGCGAAAACGGCGTCACTACGGACCAGAAATCGTTAGCAAAAACATAATCGCTGCAGAGCTTGAAATGACAACTGAAATCTGAGTTTCACCTGACGTGTGGAATCGACAGCACAACCTACGCGTGAAATCGATAGCAAAAATAGATTCATGGCAAACACATGGAATTGTCAAAAACACTATGCCGATACTGATCCCAAAATCGTCAGCCATAACTCAGTCACTGTAGAACGAGAAATCAACTTTGAAATTTGAGTCACGGCTGACGGATGGAATCGGCAACGAATACTAATCAACTATTCACAAATGAAATCAATTTAGAAAAAAGAGTCAGTGTTGACGCTTGGAATCGTTACTGAAAACTGAATCACTACTGACCATAAATCGTCAGGGAAAACATAATCGCTGGAGAGCTTGAAATCACAACTGAAATCTGAGTGACAGCTGACGTGTGGAATCGACTGCACGACCTACGCATCAAAACGATAGCAAAAATAGATTCATGGCTAACGCATGGAATTGTCAAAAACACTAAGCCAATTCTGATCCTGAAATCGTCAGCGAAAACTGAGTCACTGTGGAACGAGAAATCATCTTTGAAAATTGAGTCACGGTGACGGATGGAACCGACAACGAATAGTAATCCACGATTTACAATTGAAATCAATAGAGAAAAAAGAGTGATCGGTGACGTATATAATTGTCAGTGAAAACGGTGTCACTACGGACCAGAAATCGTCAGCAAAAACATAATCGCTGCAGAGCTTGAAATGACAAATGAAATCTGAGTTTCACCTGACGTGTGGAATCGACAGCACAACCTACGCGTGAAATCGATAGCAAAAATAGATTCATGGCAAACACATGGAATTGTCAAAAACACTATGCCGATACTGATCCCGAAATCGTCAGCCATAACTCAGTCACTGTAGAACGAGAAATCAACTTTGAAATTTGAGTCACGGCTGACGGATGGAATCGGCAACGAATACTAATCAACTATTCACAAATGAAATCAATTTAGAAAAAAGAGTCAGTGTTGACGCTTGGAATCGTTACTGAAAACTGCATCACTACTGACCATAAATCGTCAGGGAAAACATAATCGCTGGAGAGCTTGAAATCACAAGTGAAATCTGAGTGACAGCTGACGTGTGGAACCGACTGCACGACCTACGCATCAAAACGATAGCAAAAATAGATTCATGGCTAACGCATGGAATTGTCAAAAACACTAAGCCAATTCTGATCCTGAAATCGTCAGCGAAAACTGAGTCACTGTGGAACGAGAAATCATCTTTGAAAATTGAGTCACGGTGACGGATGGAACCGACAACGAATAGTAATCCACGATTTATAATTGAAATCAATAGAGAAAAAAGAGTGATCGGTGACGTATATAATTGTCAGTGAAAACGGTGTCACTACGGACCAGAAATCGTCAGCAAAAACATAATCGCTGCAGAGCTTGAAATGACAACTGAAATCTGAGTTTCACCTGACGTGTGGAATCGACATCACAACCTACGCGTGAAATCGATAGCAAAAATAGATTCATGGCAAACACATGGAATTGTCAAAAACACTATGCCGATACTGATCCCGAAATCGTCAGCCATAACTCAGTCACTGTAGAACGAGAAATCAACTTTGAAATTTGAGTCACGGCTGACGGATGGAATCGGCAACGAATACTAATCAACTATTCACAAATGAAATCAATTTAGAAAAAAGAGTCAGTGTTCACGCTTGGAATCGTTTCTGAAAACTGCATCACTACTGACCATAAATCGTCAGGGAAAACATAATCGCTGGAGAGCTTGAAATCACAACTGAAATCTGAGTGACAGCTGACGTGTGGAATCGACTGCACGACCTACGCATCAAAACGATAGCAAAAATAGATTCATGGCTAACGCATGGAATTGTCGAAAACACTAAGCCAATTCTGATCCTGAAATCGTCAGCGAAAACTGAGTCACTGTGGAACGAGAAATCATCTTTGAAAATTGAGTCACGGTGACGGATGGAACCGACAACGAATAGTAATCCACGATTTACAATTGAAATCAATAGAGAAAAAAGAGTGATCGGTGACGTATATAATTGTCAGTGAAAACAGTGTCACTACGGACCAGAAATCGTCAGCAAAAACATAATCGCTGCAGAGCTTGAAATGACAACTGAAATCTGAGTTTCACCTGACGTGTGGAATCGACAGCACAACCTACGCGTGAAATCGATAGCAAAAATAGATTCATGGCAAACACATGGAATTGTCAAAAACACTATGCCGATACTGATCCCGAAATCGTCAGCCATAACTCAGTCACTGTAGAACGAGAAATCAACTTTGAAATTTGAGTCACGGCTGACGGATGGAATCGGCAACGAATACTAATCAACTATTCACAAATGAAATCAATTTAGAAAAAAGAGTCAGTGTTGACGCTTGGAATCGTTACTGAAAACTGCATCACTACTGACCATAAATCATCAGGGAAAACATAATCGCTGGAGAGCTTGAAATCACAACTGAAATCTGAGTGACAGCTGACGTGTGGAATCGACTGCACGACCTACGCATCAAAACGATAGCAAAAATAGATTCATGGCTAACGCATGGAATTGTCGAAAACACTAAGCCAATTCTGATCCTGAAATCGTCAGCGAAAACTGAGTCACTGTGGAACGAGAAATCAACTTTGAAATTTGAGTCACGGCTGACGGATGGAATCGACAACGAATATTAATCAACTATTCACAAATGAAATCAATTTAGAAAAAAGAGTCAGTGTTGACGCTTGGAATCGTTACTGAAAACTGCATCACTACTGACCATAAATCGTGAGGGAAAACATAATCGCTGGAGAGCTTGAAATCACAACTGAAATCTGAGTGACAGCTCACGTGTGGAATCGACTGCACGACCTACATATCAAACTGATAGGAAAAATAGATTCATGGCTAACGCATGGAATTGTCAAAAACACTAAGCCAATGCTGATCTAGAAATTGTCAGCGAAAACTGAGTCGCTGTAGAATGAGAAATAAACTTTGAAAATTGAGTCATGACTGATGGATGGAACCGACAACGAATACTAATCCACGATTTACAATTAAAATCAATAGAGAAAAAAGAGTCATCGTTGACGTATTTAATTGTAAGTGAAAACGGCATCACTACGGACCAGAAATCGTTAGCGAAAACATAATCGATGGAGAGCTTGAAATCACAACTGAAATCTGAGTTTCACCTGACTTGTGGAATCGACATCACGACCTTCACGTGAAATCTATAGCAAAAATAGATTCATGGCTCACGCATGGAATTGTCAAAAACAGTAAGCCAATGCTGATCCAGAAATCGTTAGCGAAAACTGAGTCGCTGTAGAACGAGAAATAAACTTCGAAAATTGAGTCACGACTGACGGATGGAATCGACAATGAATACTAATCAATGATTCACAAATGAAATCAATATAGAAAAAGAGTCAGTGTTGACGCTTGGAATCGTCAGTGAAAACTGCATCACTACTGACCATAAATCGTCAGGGAAAATATAATCGCTGGAGAGCTTGAAATCACAACTGAAATCTAAGTGACAGCTCACGTGTGGAATCGACAGCACGACCTACGCATCAGATGGATAGCAAAAATAGATTCATGGCTAACGCATGGAATTGTCAAAAACACTAAGCTAATGCTGATCCAGAAATCATCAGCGAAAACTGAGTCGCTGTAGAACGAGAAATCATCCTTGAAAATTGTGTCACGGCGACGGATGGAACCGACAATGAATACTAATCCACGATTTACAATTGAAATCAATAGAGAAAAAAGAGTCATCGTTGACGTATTTAATTGTCAGTGAAAACGGCATCACTACGGACCAGAAATCGTTAGCGAATACATAATCGCTGGAGAGCTTGAAATCACAACTGAAATCTGAGTTTCAGCTGACGTGTGGAATCGACAGCACCACCTACGCGTGAAATCGATAGCAAAAATAGATTCATGGCAAACGCATGGAATTGTTAAAAACACTATGCCGATACTGATCCCGAAATCATCAGCAAAAACTGAGTCGCTGTAGAACGAGAAATCATCCTTGAAAATTGAGTCACGGCGACGGATGGAACCGACAACGAATACTAATCCACGATTTACAATTGAAATCAATAGAGAAAAAAGAGTCATCATTGACGTATTTAATTGTCAGTGAAAACGACATCACTACGAATAAGAAATCGTTAGCGAAAACATAATCGCTGGAGAGCTTGAAATCACAACTGAAATCTGAGTTTCAGCTGACGTGTGGAAACGACAGCACAACCTACGCGTGAAATCGATAGAAAAAATAGATTCATGGCAAATGCATGGAATTGTCAAAAACACTATGCCGATACTGATCCCGAAATCGTCAGCCATAACTCAGTCACTGTAGAACGAGAAATCAACTTTGAAATTTGAGTCACGGCTGACGGATGGAATCGACAACGAATACTAATCAACGATTCACAAATGAAATCAATTTAGAAAAAAGAGTCAGTGTTGACGCTTGGAATCGTTACTGAAAACTGCATCACTACTGACCATAAATCGTCAGGGAAAACATAATCGCTGGAGAGCTTGAAATCACAACTGAAATCTGAGTGACAGCTCACGTGTGGAATCGACAGCACGACCTACGCATGAAATTGATAGCAAAAATAGATTCATGGCTAACCCATGGAATTGTCAAAAACACTAAGCCAATTCTGATCCTGAAATCGTCAGCGAAAACTGAGTCGCTGGAAAACGAGAAATCATCTTTGAAAATTGAGTCACGGTGACGGATGTAACCTACAACGAATACTAATCCACGATTTACAATTGAAATCAATAGAGAAAAAAGAGTGATCGTTGACGTATATAATTGTCAGTGAAAACGGCGTCACTACGGACCAGAAATCGTCAGCAAAAACATAATCGCTGCAGAGCTTGAAATGACAACTGAAAGCTGAGTTTCACCTGACGTTTGGAATCGACAGCACAACCTACGCGTGAAATCGATAGCAAAAATAGATTCATGGCAAATGCATGGAAGTGTCAAAAACTCTATGCCGATACTGATCCCGAAATCATCAGCCATAACTCAATCATTGTAGAACGAGAAATCAACTTTGAAATTTGAGTCACGGCTGACGGATGGAATCGACAATGAATACTAATCAACGATTCACAAATGAAATCAATTTAGAAAAACGAGTCAGTGTTGACGCTTGGAATCGTTACTGAAAACTGCATCACTACTGACCATAAATCGTCAAGGAAAACGTAATCGCTGGAGAGCTTGAAATCACAACTGAAATCTGAGTGACAGCTCAAATGTGGAATCGACAGCACGACCTATGCATGAAATTGATAGCAAAAATAGATTCATGGCTAACCCATGGAATTGTCAAAAACACTAAGCCAACTCTGATCCTGAAATCGTCAACGAAAACTGAGTCGCTGGAAAACGAGAAATCATCTTTGAAAATTGAGTCACGGTGACGGATGGAACCTACAACGAATACTAATCCACGATTTACAATTGAAATCAATAGAGAAAAAAGAGTGATCGTTGACGTATATAATTGTCAGTGAAAACGGCGTCACTACGGGCCAGAAATCGTCAGCAAAAACATAATCGCTGCAGAGCTTGAAATGACAACTGAAATCTGAGTTTCACCTGACGTGTGGAATCGACAGCACAACCTACGCGTGAAATCGATAGCAAAAATAGATTCATGGCAAACGCATGGAATTGTCAAAAACACTATGCCGATACTGATCCCGAAATCATCACCCATAACTCAATCATTGTAGCACGAGAAATCAACTTTGAAATTTGAGTCACGGCTGACGGATGGAATCGACAATGAATACTAATCAACGATTCACAAATGAAATCAATTTAGAAAAAAGAGTCAGTGTTGACGCTTGGAATCGTTACTGAAAAGTGCATCACTACTGACCATAAATCGTCAGGGAAAACATAATCGCTGGAGAGCTTGAAATCACAACTGAAATCTGAGTGACAGCTCAAGTGTGGAATCGACAGCACGACCTATGCATGAAATTGATAGCAAAAATAGATTCATGGCTAACCCATGGAATTGTCAAAAACACTAAGCCAATTCTGATCCTGAAATCGTCAGCGAAAACTGAGTCGCTGTGGAACGAGAAATCATCATTGAAAATTGAGTCACGGTGACCGATGGAACCGACAACGAATACTAATCCACGATTTACAATTGAAATCAATAGAGAAAAAAGAGTGATCGTTGATGTATATAATTGTCAGTGAAAACGGCGTCACTACGGACCAGAAATCGTCAGCAAAAACATAATCGCTGCAGAGCTTGAAATGACAACTAAAATGTGAGTGTCACCTGACGTGTGGAATCGACAGCACAACCTACGCGTGAAATCGATAGCAAAAATAGATTCATGGCAAACGCATGGAATTGTCAAAAACACTATGCCGATACTGATCCCGAAATCATCAGCCATAACTCAATCACTATAGAACGAGAAATCAACTTTGAAATTTGAATCACGGCTGACGGATGGAATCGACAACGAATACTAATCAACGATTCACAAATGAAGTCAATATAGAAAAAAGTGTTCTCATTGACGTATGGAATCGTTAGGGAAAACTGCGTCACTACTGACCATAAATCGTGAACGAAAACATAATCGCTGCAGAGCTTGAAATCACAACTGAAATCTGAGTGACAGCTCACGTGTGGAATCGACACCACGACCTACGCATGAAATTGATAGCAAAAATAGATTCATGGCTAACCCATGGAATTGTCCAAAACACTAAGCCAATTCTGATCCAGAAATCGTCAGCGAAAACTGAGTCGCTGTAGAACGAGAAATCATCTTTGAAAATTGAGTCACGGTGACGGATGGAACCGACAACGAATACTAATCCACGATTTACAATTGAAATCAATAGAGAAAAAAGAGTGATCGTTGACGTATATAATTGTCAGTGAAAACGGCGTCACTACGGACCAGAAATCGTCAGCAAAAACATAATCGCTGCAGAGCTTGAAATGACAACTGAAAGCTGAGTTTCACCTGACGTGTGGAATCGACAGCACAACCTACGCGTGAAATCGATAGCAAAAATAGATTCATGGCAAACGCATGGAATTGTCAAAAACACTATGCCGATACTGATCCCGAAATCATCAGCCATAACTCAATCACTGTAGAAAGAGAAATCAACTTTGAAATTTGAGTCACGGCTGACGGATGGAATCGACAACGAATACTAATCAACGATTCACAAATGAAGTCAATATAGAAAAAAGTGTTCTCATTGACGTATGGAATCGTCAGGGAAAACTGCGTCACTACTGACCATAAATCGTCAACGAAAACATAATCGCTGCAGAGCTTGAAATCACAACTGAAATCTGAGTGACAGCTCACGTGTGGAATCGACACCACGACCTACGGATGAAATTGATAGCAAAAATAGATTCATGGCTAACCCATGGAATTGTCCAAAACACTAAGCCAATTTTGATCCAGAAATCGTCGGCGAAAACTGAGTCACTGTAGAACGAGAAATCATCTTTGTAAATAGAGTCACGGATGACGGATGGAATCGACAACGAATACTAATCAACGATTCACATATGAAATCAATAGAGAAAAAAGTGTCATGGTTGACTCTTGGAATCGTCAGTGAACATTGCGTCACAACTGACCATAAATCGTCAGCGAAAACATAATCGCTGGAGAGCTTGAAATCACAACTGAAATCTGAGTGACAGCTCACGTGTGGAATCGACAGCACGACCGACGCGTGAAATCGATAGTAAAAATAGATTCATGGCTAACGCATGGAATTGTCAAAAACACTAAGCCAATGCTGATCTAGAAAACGTCAGCCATAACTCAGTCACTGTAGAAGGAGAAATCAACTTTGAAAATTGAGTGACGGCTGCCGGATGGAATCGATAAGGAATACTAATCCACGATTCACAAATGAAATCAGTAGAGAAAAAAGAGTCATCATTGACGGTTGGAATCGTTAGTGAGAACTTCGTCACTACTGACCATAAATCGTCAGTGAAAACATAATCGCTGGAGAGCTTGAAATCACAACTGAAATCTGAGTGACAGCTCACGTGTGGAATCGACAGCACGACCGACGCGTGAAATCGATAGTAAAAATAGATTCATGGCTAAGGCATGGAATTGTCAAAAAACACTAAGCCAATGCTGATCTAGAAATCGTGAGCCATAACTCAGTCACTGTAGAAGGAGAAATCAACTTTGAAAATTGAGTGACGGCTGTCGGATGGAATCGATAAGGAATACTAATCCACGATTCACAAATGAAATCAGTAGAGAAAAAAGAGTCATCTTTGATGGTTGGAATCGTTAGGGAGAACTTCGTCACTACTGACCATTAATCATCAGTGAAAACATAATCGCTGGAGAACTTGAAATCACAACTGAAATCTAAGTGACAGCTCACGTGTGGAATCGACAGCACGACCTACGCGGAAATCGATGGCAAAAATAGATTCATGGCTAACGCATGGAATTGTCAAAAGCACTATGCCAATGCTGATACAGAAATCGTCGGCGAAAACTGAGTCGCTGTAGAACGGGAAATCATCTTTGTCAATAGAGTCACGGCTGACGGATGGAATCGACAACGAATACTAATCCACGATTCACAAATGACATCTGTAGAGAAAAAAGAGTCATCGTTGACGGTTGGAATCTTTAGTGAGAACTTCGTCACTACTGACCATTAATCATCAGTGAAAACATAATCGCTGGAGAGCTTGGAATCACAACTGAAATCTAAGTGACAGCTCACGTGTGGAATCGACAGCACGACCTACGCGTGAAATCGATGGCAAAAATAGATTCATGGCTAACGCATGGAATTGTCAAAAACACTAAGCCAATGCTGATCTAGAAATCGTGAGCCATAACTCAGTCACTGTAGAACGAGAAATCAACTTTGAAAATTGAGTGACGGCTGCCGGATGGAATTGACAACGAAAACTAATCCACGATTCACAAAAAAAATCATTAGAGCAAAAAGACTCATCGTTGACGATTGGAATCGTCAGTGAAAACTGCGTCACTACTGACCATAAATCGTCAGTGAAAACATAATCGCTGGAGAGCTTGAAATCACAACTGAAATCTGAGTGACAGCTCACGTGTGGAATCGACAGCACGACCGACGCGTGAAATCGATAGTAAAAATAGATTCATGGCTAACGCATGGAATTGTCAAAAACACTAAGCCAATGCTGATCTAGAAATCGTGAGCCATAAATCAGTCACTGTAGAATGAGAAATCAACTTTGAAAATTGAGTGACGGCTGCCGGATGGAATCGACAACGAAAACTAATCCACGATTCACAAATGAAATCATTAGAGAAAAAAGAGTCATCGTTGACGGTTGGAAGCGTCAGTGAAAACTGCGTCACTACTGACCATAAATCGTCAGTGAAAACATAATCGCTGGAGAGCTGGAAATCACAACTGAAATCTGAGTAAAAACTCACGTGTGGAATCGACAGCAGGACCGACGCGTGAAATCGATAGTAAAAATAGATTCATGCTTAACGCATGGAATTGTCAAAAACACTAAGCCAATGCTGATCTAGAAATCATCAGCCATAACTCAGTCACTGTAGAACGAGAAATCAACTTTGAAAATTGAGTCACGGCTGCCGGATGGAATCGACAACGAAAACAAATCCACGATTCACAAATGAAATCATTAGAGAAAAAAGAGTCATCGTTGACGGTTGGAATCGTCAGTGAAAACTGCGTCACTACTTACCATAAATCGTCAGTGAAAACATAATCGCTGGAGAGCTTGAAATCACAACTGAAATCTGAGTGACAACTCACGTGTGGAATCGACAGCACGACCGACGCGTGAAATCGATAGTAAAAATAGATTCATGCTTAACGCATGGAATTGTCAAAAACACTAAGCCAATGCTGATCTAGAAATCGTCAGCCATAACTCAGTCACTGTAGAATGAGAAATCAACATTGAAAATTGAGTGACGGATGCCGGATGGAATCGACAAGGAATACTAATCCACGATTCACAAATGAAATCAGTAAAGAAAAAAGAGTCATCGTTGACGGTTGGAATCGTCAGTGAAAACTGCGTCACAACTGACCATAAATCGTCAGCGAAAACATAATCGCTGGAGAGCTTGAAATCACAACTGAAATCTGAGTGACAACTCACGTGTGGAATCGACCGCACGACCGACTTGTGAAATCGATGGCAAAAATAGATTCATGGCTAACGCATGGAATTGTCAAAAACACTATGACAAATACTGACTCAGAAATCGTCAACCACAACTCAGTCACTGTAGAACGAGAAATCAACTTTGAAAATTGAGTGACGGCTGCCGGATGGAATCGACAACAAATACTAATCCACGATTCACAAATGAAATCAATAGAGAAAAAAGAGTCATTTTCGACGCTTGGAATCGTCACCGAAAACATAATCGCTCGAGAGCTTGAAATCACAACTGAAATCTGAGTGACAGCTCACGTGTGGAATCGACAGCACGACCGACGCGTGAAATTGATAGTAAAAATAGATTCATGGCTAACACATGGAATTGTCAAAAACACTAAGCCAATGCTGATCTAGAAATCGTCAGCCATAACTCAGTCACTGTAGAACGAGAAATCAACTTTGAAAATTGAGTCACGGCTGACGGAGGGAAACGACAATGAATACTAATCCATGATTCACAATTAAAATCAGTAGAGAAAAAAGAGTCATCATTGACGGTTGGAATCGTGAGTGAAAACTGCTTTACTACTGACCATAAATCGTCAGCGAAAACATAATCGCGGGAGAGCTTGAAATCACAACTGAAACCTGAGTGACAGCTGACGTGTGGAATCGACAGCACGACCTACGCATCAAATCGATAGCAAGAATAGATTCATGGCTAACGCATGGAATTGTCAAAAACACTAAGCCAATGCTGATACAGAAATCGTCAGCGAAAACTGAGTCGCTGTAAAACGAGAAATAAACTTTGAAAATTGAGTAACGGCTCACAGATGGAATTGACAACGAATACTAGTTAACGATTCACAAATGAAATCAATAGAGAAAAAAGAGTCATGGTTGACGCTTGGAATCGTCAGTGAAAAGTGCGTCACTACTGCCCATAAATCGTCACCAAAAACATAATCGTTGGAGAGCTTGAAATCACAACTGAAATCTGAGTGACAGGTGACGTGTGGAATCGACAGCACGTCCTACGCATGAAATCGATAGTAAAAATAGATTCATGGCTAACACATGGAATTGTCAAAAACACTAAGCCAATGTTGTCAAGAAATCGTCACCGAAGACTGGGTCGCTGTAGAACGAGAAATCAACTTTGAAAATTGTGTCACTGCTGACGGATGCAAGTGACAACGAATACTAATCCACGATTTACAAATGAAAACAATAGAGAAAAAAGAGTCATCGTTGATGTATGGAATCGTCAGTGAAAACGGCGTCACTACTGACCAGAAATCGTCACCGAAAACATAATCGCTGCAGAACTTCATATCACAACTGAAATCTGAGTGACAGCTGACGTGTGGAATCGACAACACGACTTACGCGTGAAATTGATAGCAAAAATAGATTCATGGCTAACTCATGGAATTGTCAAAAACACTATGCCAAAACTGATGCAGAAATCGTCAGCCCTCACTCAGTCCTAGTAGAACGAGAAATCAACTTTGAAAATTGAGTCACGGCTGACGGATGGACTCGACAACGAATACTAATCCACGATTCACTAATGAAATCAGTTGAGAAAAAAGAGTCGTTGTTGACGCTTGGAATCGTCAGTGAAAACTGCGTCACTACTGACCATAAATCGTCAGCGAAAACATAATCGCTGGAGAGCTTCAAATCACAACTGAAATATAGCTTACGCATGGAATTGTAAAAAACACTATGCCAACACTGATCCAGAAATCGTCAGCCGTCAATCAGTCACTGTAGAACGAGAAATCAAATTCGAACATTGAGTCACGCCAGACAGATGGAATTGTCAAAAACACTATGACAAATACTGACTCAGAAATCGTCAACCACAACTCAGTCACTGTAGAACGAGAATCAACTTTGAAAATTGAATGACGGCTGCCGGATGGAATCGACAACGAAAACTAATCCATGATTCACAAATGAAATCATTAGAGAAAAAAAGAGTCATCGTTGACGGTTGGAATCGTCAGTGAAAACTGCGTCACTACTGACCATAAATCGTCAGTGAAAACATAATCGCTGGAGAGCTTGAAATCACAACTGAAATCTGAGTGACAACTCACATGTGGAATCGACAGCACGACCGACGCGTGAAATCGATAGTAAAAATAGATTCATGCTTAACGCATGGAATTGTCAAAAACACTAAGCCAATGCTGATCTAGAAATCGTCAGCCATAACTCAGTCACTGTAGAATGAGAAATCAACATTGAAAATTGAGTGACGGATGCCGGATGGAATCGACAAGGAATACTAATCCACGATTCACAAATGAAATCAGTAAAGAAAAAAGAGTCATCGTTGACGGTTGGAATCGTCAGTGAAAACTGCGTCACAACTGACCATAAATCGTCAGCGAAAACATAATCGCTGGAGAGCTTGAAATCACAACTGAAATCTGAGTGACACCTCACGTGTGGAATCGACCGCACGACCGACGCGTGAAATCGATGGCAAAAATAGATTCATGGCTAACGCATGGAATTGTCAAAAACACTATGACAAATACTGACTCAGAAATCGTCAACCACAACTCAGTCACTGTAGAACGAGAATCAACTTTGAAAATTGAGTGACGGCTGCCGGATGGAATCGACAACGAAAACTAATCCACGATTCACAAAAAAAATCATTAGAGAAAAAAGACTCATCGCTGACGATTGGAATCGTCAGTGAAAACTGCGTCACTACTGACCATAAATCGTCAGTGAAAACATAATCGCTGGAGAGCTTGAAATCATAACTCAAATCTGAGTGACAGCTCACGTGTGGAATCAACAGCACGATCGACGCGTGAAATCGATAGTAAAAATAGATTCATGGCTAACGCATGGAATTGTCAAAAAACACTATGACAAATACTGACTCAGAAATCGTCAACCACAACTCAGTCACTGTAGAACGAGAATCAACTTTGAAAATTGAGTGACGGCTGCCGGATGGAATCGACAACGAAAACTAATCCACGATTCACAAAAAAAATCATTAGAGAAAAAAGACTCATCGCTGACGATTGGAATCGTCAGTGAAAACTGCGTCACTACTGACCATAAATCGTCAGTGAAAACATAATCGCTGGAGAGCTTGAAATCATAACTCAAATCTGAGTGACAGCTCACGTGTGGAATCAACAGCACGATCGACGCGTGAAATCGATAGTAAAAATAGATTCATGGCTAACGCATGGAATTGTCGAAAACACTAAGCCAATGCTGATCTAGAAATCGTGAGCCATAACTCAGTCACTGTAGAATGAGAAATCAACTTTGAAAATTGAGTGACGGCTGTCGGATGGAATCGACAAGGAATACTAATCCACGATTCACAAATGAAATCAGTAGAGAAAAAAGAGTCATATTTGACGGTTGGAATCGTTAGGGAGAACTTCGTCACTACTGACCATTAATCATCAGTGAAAACATAATCGCTGGAGAACTTGAAATCACAACTGAAATCTAAGTAACAGCTCACGTGTGGAATCGACAGCATGACCGACGCGTGAAATCATTAGCAAAAATAGATTCATGGCCAACGCATGGAATTGTCAAAAAACACTATGACAAATACTGACTTAGAAATTGTCAACCACAACTCAGTCACTGTAGAACGAGAAATCAACTTTGAAAATTGAGTGACGGCTTCCGGATGGAATCGACAACGAATACTAATCCACGATTCACAAAAGAAATCAGTAGAGAAAAAAGAGTCATCGTAGACGGTTCGAATCGTGAGCGAGAACTTCGTCACTACTGACCATTAATCATCAGTGAAAACATAATCGCTGGAGTGCTTGAAATCACAACTGAAATCTAAGTGACAGCTCACGTGTGGAATCGACAGCACGACCTACGCGGGAAATCGATGGCAAAAATAGATTCATGGCTAACGCATGGAATTGTCAAAACCACTATGCCAATGCTGATCGAGAAATCATCAACCATAACTCAGTCACTGTAGAATGAGAAATCAACTTTGAAAATTGAGTGACGGCTGCCGGATGGAATCGACAAGGAATACTAATCCACGATTCACAAATGAAATCAGTAGAGAAAAAAGAGTCATCATTGACGGTTGGAATCGTTAGCGAGAACTTCGTCACTACTGACCATTAATCATCAGTGAAAACATAATCGCTGGAGTGCTTGAAATCACAACTGAAATCTAAGTGACAGCTCACGTGTGGAATCGACAGCACGACCGACGCGTGAAATCAATAGCAAAAACAGATTCATGACTAACGCATGGAATTGTCAAAAAACACTATGACAAATACTGACTCAGAAATCGTCAACCACAACTCAGTCACTGTAGAACGAGAAATCAACTTTGAAAATTGAGTGACGGCTTCCGGATGGAATCGACAACGAATACTAATCCACAATTCACAAAAGAAATCAGTAGAGAAAAAAGAGTCATCGTTGACGGTTCGAATCGTGAGCGAGAACTTCGTCACTACTGACCATTAATCATCAGTGAAAACATAATCGCTGGAGTGCTTGAAATCACAACTGAAATCTAAGTGACAGCTCACGTGTGGAATCGACAGCACGACCGACGCGTGAAATCAATAGCAAAAATAGATTCATGGCTAACGCATGGAATTGTCAAAAAACACTATGACAAATACTGACTCAGAAATCGTCAACCACAACTCAGTCACTGTAGAACGAGAAATCAACTTTGAAAATTGAGTGACGGCTTCTGGATGGAATCGACAACGAATACTAATCCACAATTCACAAAAGAAATCAGTAGAGAAAAAAGAGTCATCGTTGACGGTTCGAATCGTGAGCGAGAACTTCGTCACTACTGACCATTAATCATCAGTGAAAACATAATCGCTGGAGTGCTTGAAATCACAACTGAAATCTAAGTGACAGCTCACGTGTGGAATCGACAGCACGACCGACGCGTGAAATCAATAGCAAAAACAGATTCATGGCTAACGCATGGAATTGTCAAAAAACACTATGACAAATATTGACTCAGAAATCGTCAACCACAACTCAGTCACTGTAGAACGAGAAATCAACTTTGAAAATTGAGTGACGGCTTCCGGATAGAAGCGACAACGAATACTAATCCACGATTCACAAAAGAAATCAGTAGAGAAAAAAGAGTCATCGTTGACGGTTCGAATCGTGAGCGAGAACTTCGTCACTACTGACCATTAATCATCAGTGAAAACATAATCGCTGGAGTGCTTGAAATCACAACTGAAATCTAAGTGACAGCTCACGTGTGGAATCGACAGCACGACCTACGCGGGAAATCGATGGCAAAAATAGATTCATGGCTAACGCATGGAATTGTCAAAAGCACTATGTCAATGCTGATCGAGAAATCATCAGCCATAACTCAGTCACTGTAGAATGAGAAATCAACTTTGAAAATTGAGTGACGACTGCCGGATGGAATCGACAAGGAATACTAATCCACGATTCACAAATGAAATCAGTAGAGAAAAAAGAGTCATCATTGACGGTTGGAATCGTTAGCGAGAACTTCGTCACTACTGACCATTAATCATCAGTGAAAACATAATCGCTGGAGAGCTTGGAATCACAACTGAAATCTAAGTGACAGCTCACGTGTGGAATCGACAGCACGACCGACGCGTGAAATCAATAGCAAAAACAGATTCATGACTAACGCATGGAATTGTCAAAAAACACTATGACAAATACTGACTCAGAAATCATCAACCACAACTCAGTCACTGTAGAACGAGAAATCAACTTTGAAAATTGAGTGACGGCTTCCGGATGGAATCGACAACGAATACTAATCCACAATTCACAAAAGAAATCAGTAGAGAAAAAAGAGTCATCGTTGACGGTTCGAATCGTGACCGAGAACTTCGTCACTACTGACCATTAATCATCAGTGAAAACATAATCGCTGGAGTGCTTGAAATCACAACTGAAATCTAAGTGACAGCTCACGTGTGGAATCGACAGCACGACCGACGCGTGAAATCAATAGCAAAAATAGATTCATGGCTAACGCATGGAATTGTCAAAAAACACTATGACAAATACTGACTCAGAAATCGTCAACCACAACTCAGTCACTGTAGAACGAGAAATCAACTTTGAAAATTGAGTGACGGCTTCTGGATGGAATCGACAACGAATACTAATCCACAATTCACAAAAGAAATCAGTAGAGAAAAAAGAGTCATCGTTGACGGTTCGAATCGTGAGCGAGAACTTCGTCACTACTGACCATTAATCATCAGTGAAAACATAATCGCTGGAGTGCTTGAAATCACAACTGAAATCTAAGTGACAGCTCACGTGTGGAATCGACAGCACGACCGACGCGTGAAATCAATAGCAAAAACAGATTCATGGCTAACGCATGGAATTGTCAAAAAACACTATGACAAATATTGACTCAGAAATCGTCAACCACAACTCAGTCACTGTAGAACGAGAAATCAACTTTGAAAATTGAGTGACGGCTACCGGATGGAATCGACAACGAATACTAATCCACGATTCACAAAAGAAATCAGTAGAGAAAAAAGAGTCATCGTTGACGGTTCGAATCGTGAGCGAGAACTTCGTCACTACTGACCATTAATCATCAGTGAAAACATAATCGCTGGAGTGCTTGAAATCACAACTGAAATCTAAGTGACAGCTCATGTGTGGAATCGACAGCACGACCTACGCGGGAAATCGATGGCAAAAATAGATTCATGGCTAACGCATGGAATTGTCAAAAGCACTATGCCAATGCTGATCGAGAAATCATCAGCCATAACTCAGTCACTGTAGAATGAGAAATCAACTTTGAAAATTGAGTGACGGCTGCCGGATGGAATCGACAAGGAATACTAATCCACGATTCACAAATGAAATCAGTAGAGAAAAAAGAGTCATCATTGACGGTTGGAATCGTTAGCGAGAACTTCGTCACTACTGACCATTAATCATCAGTGAAAACATAATCGCTGGAGAGCTTGGAATCACAACTGAAATCTAAGTGACAGCTCACGTGTGGAATCGACAGCACGACCGACGCGTGAAATCAATAGCAAAAACAGATTCATGACTAACGCATGGAATTGTCAAAAAACACTATGACAAATACTGACTCAGAAATCGTCAACCACAACTCAGTCACTGTAGAACGAGAAATCAACTTTGAAAATTGAGTGACGGCTTCCGGATGGAATCGACAACGAATACTAATCCACAATTCACAAAAGAAATCAGTAGAGAAAAAAGAGTCATCGTTGACGGTTCGAATCGTGAGCGAGAACTTCGTCACTACTGACCATTAATCATCAGTGAAAACATAATCGCTGGAGTGCTTGAAATCACAACTGAAATCTAAGTGACAGCTCACGTGTGGAATCGACAGCACGACCGACGCGTGAAATCAATAGCAAAAATAGATTCATGGCTAACGCATGGAATTGTCAAAAAACACTATGACAAATACTGACTCAGAAATCGTCAACCACAACTCAGTCACTGTAGAACGAGAAATCAACTTTGAAAATTGAGTGACGGCTTCTGGATGGAATCGACAACGAATACTAATCCACAATTCACAAAAGAAATCAGTAGAGAAAAAAGAGTCATCGTTGACGGTTCGAATCGTGAGCGAGAACTTCGTCACTACTGACCATTAATCATCAGTGAAAACATAATCGCTGGAGTGCTTGAAATCACAACTGAAATCTAAGTGACAGCTCACGTGTGGAATCGACACCACGACCGACGCGTGAAATCAATAGCAAAAACAGATTCATGGCTAACGCATGGAATTGTCAAAAAACACTATGACAAATATTGACTCAGAAATCGTCAACCACAACTCAGTCACTGTAGAACGAGAAATCAACTTTGAAAATTGAGTGACGGCTACCGGATGGAATCGACAACGAATACTAATCCACGATTCACAAAAGAAATCAGTAGAGAAAAAAGAGTCATCGTTGACGGTTCGAATCGTGAGCGAGCACTTCGTCACTACTGACCATTAATCATCAGTGAAAACATAATCGCTGGAGTGCTTGAAATCACAACTGAAATCTAAGTGACAGCTCATGTGTGGAATCGACAGCACGACCTACGCGGGAAATCGATGGCAAAAATAGATTCATGGCTAACGCATGGAATTGTCAAAAGCACTATGCCAATGCTGATCGAGAAATCATCAGCCATAACTCAGTCACTGTAGAATGAGAAATCAACTTTGAAAATTGAGTGACGGCTGCCGGATGGAATCGACAAGGAATACTAATCCACGATTCACAAATGAAATCAGTAGAGAAAAAAGAGTCATCATTGACGGTTGGAATCGTTAGCGAGAACTTCGTCACTACTGACCATTAATCATCAGTGAAAACATAATCGCTGGAGAGCTTGGAATCACAACTGAAATCTAAGTGACAGCTCACGTGTGGAATCGACAGCACGACCGACGCGTGAAATCAATAGCAAAAACAGATTCATGACTAACGCATGGAATTGTCAAAAAACACTATGACAAATACTGACTCAGAAATCGTCAACCACAACTCAGTCACTGTAGAACGAGAAATCAACTTTGAAAATTGAGTGACGGCTTCCGGATGGAATCGACAACGAATACTAATCCACAATTCACAAAAGAAATCAGTAGAGAAAAAAGAGTCATCGTTGACGGTTCGAATCGTGAGCGAGAACTTCGTCACTACTGACCATTAATCATCAGTGAAAACATAATCGCTGGAGTGCTTGAAATCACAACTGAAATCTAAGTGACAGCTCACGTGTGGAATCGACAGCACGACCGACGCGTGAAATCAATAGCAAAAATAGATTCATGGCTAATGCATGGAATTGTCAAAAAACACTATGACAAATACTGACTCAGAAATCGTCAACCACAACTCAGTCACTGTAGAACGAGAAATCAACTTTGAAAATTGAGTGACGGCTTCTGGATGGAATCGACAACGAATACTAATCCATAATTCACAAAAGAAATCAGTAGAGAAAAAAGAGTCATCGTTGACGGTTCGAATCGTGAGCGAGAACTTCGTCACTACTGACCATTAATCATCAGTGAAAACATAATCGCTGGAGTGCTTGAAATCACAACTGAAATCTAAGTGACAGCTCACGTGTGGAATCGACAGCACGACCGACGCGTGAAATCAATAGCAAAAACAGATTCATGGCTAACGCATGGAATTGTCAAAAAACACTATGACAAATATTGACTCAGAAATCGTCAACCACAACTCAGTCACTGTAGAACGAGAAATCAACTTTGAAAATTGAGTGACGGCTTCCGGATGGAATCGACAACGAATACTAATCCACGATTCACAAAAGAAATCAGTAGAGAAAAAAGAGTCATCGTTGACGGTTCGAATCGTGAGCGAGAACTTCGTCACTACTGACCATTAATCATCAGTGAAAACATAATCGTTGGAGTGCTTGAAATCACAACTGAAATCTAAGTGACAGCTCACGTGTGGAATCGACAGCACGACCTACGCGGGAAATCGATGGCAAAAATAGATTCATGGCTAACGCATGGAATTGTCAAAAGCACTATGCCAATGCTGATCGAGAAATCATCAGCCATAACTCAGTCACTGTAGAATGAGAAATCAACTTTGAAAATTGAGTGACGGCTGCCGGATGGAATCGACAAGGAATACTAATCCACGATTCACAAATGAAATCAGTAGAGAAAAAAGAGTCATCATTGACGGTTGGAATCGTTAGCGAGAACTTCGTCACTACTGACCATTAATCATCAGTGAAAACATAATCGCTGGAGAGCTTGGAATCACAACTGAAATCTAAGTGACAGCTCACGTGTGGAATCGACAGCACGACCGACGCGTGAAATCAATAGCAAAAATAGATTCATGGCTAACGCATGGAATTGTCAAAAGCACTATGCCTATGCTGATCCAGAAATCGTCGGCGAAAACTGAGTCGCTGTAGAACGAGAAATCATCTATGTAAATAGAGTCACGGCTGACGGATGGAATCGACAACGAGTACTTATCAACGATTCACATATGAAATCAATAGAGAAAAAAGTGTCATGGTTGACTCTTGGAATCGTCAGTGAACATTGCATCACAACTGACCAGAAATCGCCAGCGAAAACATAATCGCTGGAGAGCTTGAAATCACAACTGAAATCTGGGTGACAGCTCACATGTGGAATCGACAGCACAACCGACGCATGAAATCGATAGTAAAAGTAGATTCATGCTTAACGCATGGAATTGTCAAAAACACTAAGCCAATGCTGATCTATAAATCTTCCGCCTTAGCTCAGTCACTGTAGAAGGAGAAATCAACTTTGAAAATTGAGTGACGGCTGCCAGATGGAATCGACAATGAAAACTAATCCACGATTCACAAATGAAATCATTAGAGAAAAAAGTGTCATCGTTGACGGTTGGAATCGTCAGTGAAAACTGCGTCACTACTGACCATAAATCGTTAGCACAAACATAATCGCCGCAGAACTTGATATCACAACTGAAATCTGACTGACAGCTCAGGTGTGGAATCAACAGCTCGACCTACGCTTGAAATCAATAACAAAAATAGATTCATGGCTAACGAATGGAATTGTCAAAAATACTATGCCAATACTGATCCAGAAATGAACTTTGAAACTTGAGTCACGGCTGACGAATGGAATCAACAACGAATACTAATCCACGATTGACAAATGAAATCAATAGAGAAAAAAGAGCCATCGTTGACGAATGGAATCGTCAGTGAAAACTGCGTCACTACTGACCAGAAATCGTCAGCGAAAACATAATCGCCGCAGAACTTGATATCACAACTGAAATCTGACTGACAGCTCACGTGTGGAATCGACAGCACGACCTACGCGTGAAATGGATAGCAAAAATAAATTCATGGCTAACGCATGGAATTGTCAAAAACACTAAACCAATGCAGATCTAGAAATCGTGAGCCATACTCAGTCGCTGTAGAACGAGAAATCAACTTTGAAAATTGAGTGATGGCTGCCGGATGGAATCGACAACGAAAACTAATCCACGATTCACAAAAAAAATCATTAGAGAAAAAAGACTCATCGTTGACGATTGGAATCGTCAGTGAAAACTGCGTCACTACTGACCATAAATCGTCAGTGAAAACATAATCGCTGGAGAGCTTGAAATCACAACTGAAATCTGAGTGACAACTCACGTGTGGAATCGACCGCACGACCGACTCGTGAAATCGATGGCAAAAATAGATTCATGGCTAACGCATGGAATTGTCAAAAACACTATGACAAATACTGACTCAGAAATCGTCAACCACAACTCAGTCACTGTAGAACGAGAAATCAACTTTGAAAATTGAGTGACGGCTGCCGGATGGAATCGACAACAAATACTAATCCACGATTCACAAATGAAATCAATAGAGAAAAAAGAGTCATTTTCGACGCTTGGAATCGTCACCGAAAACATAATCGCTCGAGAGCTTGAAATCACAACTGAAATCTGAGTGACAGCTCACGTGTGGAATCGACAGCACGACCGACGCGTGAAATCGATAGTAAAAATAGATTCATGGCTAACACATGGAATTGTCAAAAACACTAAGCCAATGCTGATCTAGAAATCGTCAGCCATAACTCAGTCACTGTAGAACGAGAAATCAACTTTGAAAATTGAGTCACGGCTGACGGAGGGAAACGACAATGAATACTAATCCATGATTCACAATTAAAATCAGTAGAGAAAAAAGAGTCATCATTGACGGTTGGAATCGTGAGTGAAAACTGCTTTACTACTGACCATAAATCGTCAGCGAAAACATAATCGCGGGAGAGCTTGAAATCACAACTGAAACCTGAGTGACAGCTGACGTGTGGAATCGACAGCACGACCTACACATCAAATCGATAGCAAGAATAGATTCATGGCTAACGCATGGAATTGTCAAAAACACTAAGCCAATGCTGATACAGAAATCGTCAGCGAAAACTGAGTCGCTGTAAAACGAGAAATAAACTTTGAAAATTGAGTAACGGCTCACAGATGGAATTGACAACGAATACTAGTTAACGATTCACAAATGAAATCAATAGAGAAAAAAGAGTCATGGTTGACGCTTGGAATCGTCAGTGAAAAGTGCGTCACTACTGCCCATAAATCGTCACCAAAAACATAATCGTTGGAGAGCTTGAAATCACAACTGAAATCTGAGTGACAGGTGACGTGTGGAATCGACAGCACGTCCTACGCATGAAATCGATAGTAAAAATAGATTCATGGCTAACACATGGAATTGTCAAAAACACTAAGCCAATGTTGTCAAGAAATCGTCACCGAAGACTGGGTCGCTGTAGAACGAGAAATCAACTTTGAAAATTATGTCACTGCTGACGGATGCAAGTGACAACGAATACTAATCCACGATTTACAAATGAAAACAATAGAGAAAAAAGAGTCATCGTTGATGTATGGAATCGTCAGTGAAAACGGCGTCACTACTGACCAGAAATCGTCACCGAAAACATAATCGCTGCAGAACTTCATATCACAACTGAAATCTGAGTGACAGCTGACGTGTGGAATCGACAACACGACTTACGCGTGAAATTGATAGCAAAAATAGATTCATGGCTAACTCATGGAATTGTCAAAAACACTATGCCAAAACTGATGCAGAAATCGTCAGCCCTCACTCAGTCCTAGTAGAACGAGAAATCAACTTTGAAAATTGAGTCACGGCTGACGGATGGACTCGACAACGAATACTAATCCACGATTCACTAATGAAATCAGTTGAGAAAAAAGAGTCGTTGTTGACGCTTGGAATCGTCAGTGAAAACTGCGTCACTACTGACCATAAATCGTCAGCGAAAACATAATCGCTGGAGAGCTTCAAATCACAACTGAAATATAGCTTACGCATGGAATTGTAAAAAACACTATGCCAACACTGATCCAGAAATCGTCAGCCGTCAATCAGTCACTGTAGAACGAGAAATCAAATTCGAACATTGAGTCACGCCAGACAGATGGAATCGACAACGAATACTAATCCACGATTCACAAATGAAATCAACAGAGAAAAAAGAGTCATTGTTGACGCTTGGAATCGTCAGCGAAAACATAATCGCTAGAGAGCTTGAAATCACAACTGAAATCTGAGTGACAGCTCACGTGTGGAATCGGCAGCACGACCTCCGCATCAATTCGATAGCAACAATAGATTCATGGCTAACGCATGGAATTGTCAAAACACTAAGCCAATGCTGATCCAGAAATCGTCAGCGAAAACTGAGTCGCTCTAGAACGAGAAATCAACTTTGAAAATTGAGTCACGGCTGACGGATGGACTCGACAACGAATACTACTCCACGATTCACTAATGAAATCAGTTGAGAAAAAAGAGTCGTTGTTGACGCTTGGAATCGTCAGTGAAAACTGCGTCACTACTGACCATAAATCATCAGCGAAAACATAATCGCTGGAGAGCTTCAAATCACAACTGAAATATAGCTTACGCATGGAATTGTAAAAAACACTATGCCAACACTGATCCAGAAATCGTCAGCCGTCAATCAGTCACTGTAGAACGAGAAATCAAATTCGAACATTGAGTCACGCCAGACAGATGGAATCGACAACGAATACTAATCCACGATTCACAAATGAAATCAACAGAGAAAAAAGAGTCATTGTTGACGCTTGGAATCGTCAGCGAAAACATAATCGCTAGAGAGCTTGAAATCACAACTGAAATCTGAGTGACAGCTCACGTGTGGAATCGGCAGCACGACCTCCGCATCAATTCGATAGCAACAATAGATTCATGGCTAACGCATGGAATTGTCAAAAACACTAAGCCAATGCTGATCCAGAAATCGTCAGCGAAAACTGAGTCGCTCTAGAACGAGAAATCAACTTTGAAAATTGAGTCACGGCTGACGGATGGACTCGACAACGAATACTAATCTACGATTCACTAATGAAATCAGTTGAGAAAAAAGAGTCGTTGTAGACGCTTGGAATCGTTAGTGAAAACTGCGTCACTACTGACCATAAATCATCAGCGAAAACATAATCGTTGGAGAGCTTCAAATCACAACTGAAATATAGCTTACGCATGGAATTGTAAAAAACACTATGCCAATACTGATCCAGAAATCGTCAGCCGTCAATCAGTCACTGTAGAACGAGAAATCAAATTCGAACATTGAGTCACGCCAGACAGATGGAATCGACAACGAATACTAATCCACGATTCACAAATGAAATCAACAGAGAAAAAAGAGTCATTGGTGACGCTTGGAATCGTCAGCGAAAACATAATCGCTAGAGAGCTTGAAATCACAACTGAAATCTGAGTGACAGCTCACGTGTGGAATCGGCAGCACGACCTCCGCATCAATTCAATAGCAACAATAGATTCATGGCTAACGTATGGAATTGTCAAAAACACTAAGCCAATGCTGATCCAGAAATCGTCAGCAAAAACTGAGTCGCTGTAGAACGAGAAATCAACTTTGAAAATTGAATCATGGCTGACGGATGGACTCGACAACGAATACTAATCCACGATTCACTAATGAAATCAGTTGAGAAAAAAGAGTCGTTGTTGACGCTTGGAATCGTCAGTGAAAACTGCGTCACTACTGACCATAAATCGTCAGCGAAAACATAATCGCTGGAGAGCTTCAAATCACAACTGAAATATGAGTGACAGTTCACGTGTGGAATCGACAGCCTGACCTACGCATCAATTCGATAGTTAAAATAGATTCATGGCTTACGCATGGAATTGTAAAAAACACTATGCCAATACTGATCCAGAAATCGTCAGCCATCACTCAGTCACTGTAGAACGAGAAATCAAATTTGAAAATTGAGTCACGACTGACAGATGGAATCGACAACGAATACTAATCCACGATTCACAAATGAAATCAACAGAGAAAAAAGAGTCATTGTTGACGCTTGGAATCGTCAGCGAAAACATAATCGCTGGAGAGCTTGAAATCACAACTCAAATCTGAGTGACTGCTCACGTGTGGAATCGGCAGCATGACCTCCGCATCAATTCGATAGCACCAATAGATTCATGGCTAACGCATGGAATTGTCAAAAACACTAAGCCAATGCTGATCCAGAAATCGTCAGCGAAAATTGAGTCGCTGTAGAACGAGAAATCAACTTTGAAAATTGAGTCACGGCTGACGGATGGACTCGACAACGAATAGTAATCCACGATTCACTAATGAAATCAGTTGAGAAAAAAGAGTCGTTGTTGACGCTTGGAATCGTCAGTGAAAACTGCGTCACTACTGACCATAAATCGTCAGCGAAAACATAATCGCTGGAGAGCTTCAAATCACAACTGAAATATGAGTGACAGTTCACGTGTGGAATCGACAGCCTGACCTACGCATCAATTCGATAGTTAAAATAGATTCATCGCTTACGCATGGAATTGTAAAAAACACTATGCCAATACTGATCCAGAAATCGTCAGCCGTCACTCAGTCACTGTAGAACGAGAAATCAAATTTGAAAATTGAGTCACGACTGACAGATGGAATCGACAACGAATACTAATCCACGATTCACAAATGAAATCAACAGAGAAAAAAGAGTCATTGTTGACGCTTGGAATCGTCAGCGAAGACATAATCGCTGGAGAGCTTGAAATCAGAACTGAAATCTGAGTGACAGCTCACGTGTGGAATCGGCAGCACGACCTTTGCATCAATTCGATAGCAACAATAGATTCATGGCTAACGCATGGAATTGTCAAAAACACTAAGCCAATGCTGATCCAGAAATCGTCAGCGAAAACTGAGTCGCTGTAGAACGAGAAATCAACTTTGAAAATTGAGTCACGGCTGACGGATGGACTCGACAACGAATAGTAATCCACGATTCACTAATGAAATCAGTTGAGAAAAAAGAGTCGTTGTTGACGCTTGGAATCGTCAGTGAAAACTGCGTCACTACTGACCATAAATCGTCAGCGAAAACATAATCGCTGGAGAGCTTCAAATCACAACTGAAATATGAGTGACAGTTCACGTGTGGAATCGACAGCCTGACCTACGCATCAATTCGATAGTTAAAATAGATTCATCGCTTACGCATGGAATTGTAAAAAACACTATGCCAATACTGATCCAGAAATCGTCAGCCGTCACTCAGTCACTGTAGAACGAGAAATCAAATTTGAAAATTGAGTCACGACTGACAGATGGAATCGACAACGAATACTAATCCACGATTCACAAATGAAATCAACAGAGAAAAAAGAGTCATTGTTGACGCTTGGAATCGTCAGCGAAGACATAATCGCTGGAGAGCTTGAAATCAGAACTGAAATCTGAGTGACAGCTCACGTGTGGAATCGGCAGCACGACCTCCGCATCAATTCGATAGCAACAATAGATTCATGGCTAACGCATGGAATTGTCAAAAACACTAAGCCAATGCTGATCCAGAAATCGTCAGCGAAAACTGAGTCGCTCTAGAACGAGAAATCAACTTTGAAAATTGAGTCACGGCTGACGGATGGACTCGACAACGAATACTAATCCACGATTCACTAATGAAATCAGTTGAGAAAAAAGAGTCGTTGTTGACGCTTGGAATCGTCAGTGAAAACTGCGTCACTACTGACCATAAATCGTCAGCGAAAACATAATCGCTGGAGAGCTTCAAATCACAACTGAAATATGAGTGACAGTTCATGTGTGGAATCGACAGCCTGACCTACGCATCAATTCGATAGTTAAAATAGATTCATGGCTTACGCATGGAATTGTAAAAAACACTATGCCAATACTGATCCAGAAATTGTCAGTCGTCACTCAGTCACTGTAGAACGAGAAATCAAATTTGAAAATTGAGTCACGACTGACAGATGGAATCGACAATGAATACTAATCCACGATTCACAAATGAAATCAACATAGAAAAAAGAGTCATTGTTGACGCTTGGAATCGTCAGCGAAAACATAATCGCTGGAGAGCTTGAATTCACAACTGAAATCTGAGTGACAGCTCACGTGTGGAATCGACAGCACGACCAACACGTTAAATCGATAGCAAAAATAGATTCATGGCTCACGCATGGAATTGTCAAAAACACTATGCCAATACTCATCCAAAAATCGTCAGCCATAACTCAGTCACTGTAGAACAAGAAATCAACTTTAAAAATTGAATCAAGGCCAAAGGATGGAGTCGACAACGAATACTAATCAACGATTTACAAATGAAATCATTAGAGAAAAAAGAGTCATCGTTGACAGTTGGAATCGTTAGTGAAAACTGTGTCACTACTGACCATAAATCGTCAGCGAAAACATAATCGCCGAAGAGCATGAAATCACAACTGAAATCTTAATGACAGCTGACGTGTGGAATCGAGAGCACGACCGATGCGTTAAATCGATAGCAAAAATAGATTCATGGCTCACGCATGGAATTGTCAAAAACACTATGCCAATCCTGATCCATAAATCGTCAGCCATCACTCAGTCACTGTAGAACGAGAAATCAAATTCGAACATTGATTCACGCCAGACAGATGGAATCGACAACAAATACTAATCCACGATTCACAAAGGAAATCAACAGAGAAAAAAGAGTCATTGTTGACGCTTGGAATCGTCAGCGAAAACATAATCGCTAGAGAGCTTGAAATCAGAACTGAAATCTGAGTGACAGCTCACGTGTGGAATCGGCAGCACGATCTGCGCATCAATTCGATAGCAACAATAGATTCATGGCTAACGCATGGAATTGTCAAAAACACTAAGCCAATGCTGATCCAGAAATCGTCAGCGAAAACTGAGTCGCTGTAGAACGAGAAATCAACTTTGAAAATTGAGTCATGGCTGACGGATGGACTCGACAACGAATACTAATCCACGATTCACTAATGAAATCAGTTGAGAAAAAAGAGTCGTTGTTGACGCTTGGAATCGTCAGTGAAAACTGCGTCACTACTGACCATAAATCGTCAGCGAAAACATAATCGCTGGAGAGCTTCAAATCACAACTGAAATATGAGTGACAGTTCACGCGTGGAATCGACAGCCTGACCTACGCATCAATTCGATAGTTAAAATAGATTCATGGCTTACACATGGAATTGTAAAAAACACTATGCCAATACTGATCCAGAAATCGTCAGCCGTCACTCAGTCACTGTAGAACGAGAAATCAAATTTGAAAATTGAGTCACGACTGACAGATGGAATCGACAATGAATACTAATCCACGATTCACAAATGAAATCAACATAGAAAAAAGAGTCATTGTTGACGCTTGGAATCGTCAGCGAAAAAATAATTGCTGGAGAGCTTGAAATCACAACTGAAATCTGAGTGACAGCTCAAGTGTGGAATCGGCAGCACGACCTCCGCATCAATTCGATAGCAACAATAGATTCATGGCTAACGCATGGAATTGTCAAAAACACTAAGCCAATCCTGATCCAGAAATCGTCAGCCGTCACTCAGTCACTGTAGAACGAGAAATCAAATTTGAAAATTGAGTCACGACTGACAGATGGAATCGACAACGAATACTAATCCACGATTCACAAATGAAATCAATAGAGAAAAAAGAGTCATTGTTGACGCTTGGAATCGTCACCGAAAACATAATCGCTCGAGAGCTTGAAATCACAACTGAAATCTGAGTGACAGCTCACGTGTGGAATCGGCAGCACGACCTCCGCATCAATTCGATAGCAACAATAGATTCATGGCTAACGCATGGAATTGTCAAAAACACTAAGCCAATGCTGATCCAGAAATCGTCAGCGAAAACTGAGTCGCTCTAGAACGAGAAATCAACTTTGAAAATTGAGTCATGGCTGACGGATGGACTCGACAACGAATACTAATCCACGATTCACTAATGAAATCAGTTGAGAAAAAAGAGTCGTTGTTGACGCTTGGAATCGTCAGTGAAAACTGCGTCACTACTGACCATAAATCGTCAGCGAAAACATAATCGCTGGAGAGCTTCAAATCACAACTGAAATATGAGTGACAGTTCACGTGTGGAATCGACAGCCTGACCTACGCATCAATTCGATAGTTAAAATAGATTCATGGCTTACGCATGGAATTGTAAAAAACACTATGCCAATACTGATCCAGAAATTGTCAGTCGTCACTCAGTCACTGTAGAACGAGAAATCAAATTTGAAAATTGAGTCACGATTGACAGATGGAATCGACAATGAATACTAATCCACGATTCACAAATGAAATCAACAAAGAAAAAAGAGTCATTGTTGACGCTTGGAATCGTCAGCGAAAACATAATCGCTGGAGAGCTTGAATTCACAACTGAAATCTGAGTGACAGCTCACGTGTGGAATCGACAGCACGACCAACACGTTAAATCGATAGCAAAAATAGATTCATGGCTCACGCATGGAATTGTCAAAAACACTATGCCAATACTCATCCAAAAATCGTCAGCCATAACTCAGTCACTGTAGAACAAGAAATCAACTTTAAAAATTGAATCAAGGCCAAAGGATGGAGTCGACAACGAATACTAATCAACGATTCACAAATGAAATCATTAGAGAAAAAAGAGTCATCGTTGACAGTTGGAATCGTTAGTGAAAACTGTGTCACTACTGACCATAAATCGTCAGCGAAAACATAATCGCCGAAGAGCACGAAATCACAACTGAAATATGAGTTACAGTTCACGTGTGGAATCGACAGCATGACCTACGCATCAATTCGATTGTTAAAATAGATTCATGGCTTACGCATGGAATTGTCAAAAATACTAAGCCAATGCTGATCCAGAAATCGTAAGCGAAAACTGAGCCGCTGTAGAAGAGAAATCAACTTTGAAAATTGTGTCACGGCTGACAGATGAAATCGACAACGAATACTAATCAACGATTCACAAATGAAATTACTAGAGAAAAAAGAGTCATTGTTGACGCTTGGAATCGTCACTACTGACCATAAATCGTCAGCGAAACATAATCGTTGGAGAGCTTGATATCACAACTGAAATCTGAGTAACAGCTCACATGTGGAATCGATAGCACGACCCTACGCGTTAAATCGATAGCAAAAATAGATTCATGGCTCACGCATGGAATTGTCAAAAACGCTATGCCAATCCTGATCCATAAATTGTCAGCCATAACTCAGTCATTGTAGAACGGAAATCAACATTGAAAATTGAGTCACCGCTGACGGATGGAATCGACAACGAATGCTAATCCACGATTCACAAATGAAATCAATAGAGAAAAAAGAGTCATCGTTGACGGTTGGAATCGTCAGTGAAAACTGCGTCACTACTGACCATAAATCGTTAGCGAAAACTGCGTCACTACTGACCATAAATCGTCAGCGATAACATAATCGCTAGAGAGCTTGAAATCACAACTGAAATCTGAGTGACAGCTCAAGTGTGGAATCGACAGCATGACCTACGCGTTAAATCGATAGCAAAAATAGATTCATGGCTAACGTATGGAATTGTCAAAAACACTATGCCAATACTGATCCAGAAATCATCAGCGAAAACTGACTCGCTGTAGAACGAGAAATCAACTTTGAAAATTGAGTCACGGCTGACGGATGGAATCGACAACGAATACTAATCAACGATTCACAAATGAAATCAGTAGAGAAAAAAGAGTCATTGTTGACGCTTGGAATCGTCAGTGAAAACTGCGTCCCTACTGACTATAAATCTTCAGCGAAAAAATAATCTCTAGAGAGCTTGAAATCACAACTGAAATATGAGTGACAGTTCACGTGTGGAATCGACAGCATGACCTACGCATCAATTCGATTGTTAAAATAGATTCATGGCTAACGCATGGAATTGTCAAAAACACTATGCCAATACTGGTCCAGAAATCGTCAGCCATAACTCAGTCACTATAGAACGAGAAATCAACTTTGAAAATTGAATCACGGCCAACGGATGCTGTCGACAATGAATACTAATCAACGATTCACAAATGAAATCATTAGAGAAAAAAGAGTCATCGTTGACAGTTGGAATCGTTAGTGAAAACTGCGTCACTACTGATCACAAATCGTCAGCGAAAACATAATCGCTGGAGAGCTTGAAATCACAACTGAAATTTGAGTGACAGCTCACGTGTGGAATCGACAGCACGACCAACACGTTAAATCGATAGCAAAAATAGATTCATGGCTCACGCATGGAATTGTCAAAAACACTATGCCAATACTCATCCAAAAATCGTCAGCCATAACTCAGTCACTGTAGAACAAGAAATCAACTTTAAAAATTGAATCAAGGCCAAAGGATGGAGTCGACAACGAATACTAATCAACGATTCACAAATGAAATCATTAGAGAAAAAAGAGTCATCGTTGACAGTTGGAATCGTTAGTGAAAACTGTGTCACTACTGACCATAAATCGTCAGCGAAAACATAATCGCCGAAGAGCACGAAATCACAACTGAAATATGAGTTACAGTTCACGTGTGGAATCGACAGCATGACCTACGCATCAATTCGATTGTTAAAATAGATTCATGGCTTACGCATGGAATTGTCAAAAATACTAAGCCAATGCTGATCCAGAAATCGTAAGCGAAAACTGAGCCGCTGTAGAAGAGAAATCAACTTTGAAAATTGTGTCACGGCTGACAGATGAAATCGACAACGAATACTAATCAACGATTCACAAATGAAATTACTAGAGAAAAAAGAGTCATTGTTGACGCTTGGAATCGTCACTACTGACCATAAATCGTCAGCGAAACATAATCGTTGGAGAGCTTGATATCACAACTGAAATCTGAGTAACAGCTCACATGTGGAATCGATAGCACGACCCTACGCGTTAAATCGATAGCAAAAATAGATTCATGGCTCACGCATGGAATTGTCAAAAACGCTATGCCAATCCTGATCCATAAATTGTCAGCCATAACTCAGTCATTGTAGAACGGAAATCAACATTGAAAATTGAGTCACCGCTGACGGATGGAATCGACAACGAATGCTAATCCACGATTCACAAATGAAATCAATAGAGAAAAAAGAGTCATCGTTGACGGTTGGAATCGTCAGTGAAAACTGCGTCACTACTGACCATAAATCGTTAGCGAAAACTGCGTCACTACTGACCATAAATCGTCAGCGATAACATAATCGCTAGAGAGCTTGAAATCACAACTGAAATCTGAGTGACAGCTCAAGTGTGGAATCGACAGCATGACCTACGCGTTAAATCGATAGCAAAAATAGATTCATGGCTAACGTATGGAATTGTCAAAAACACTATGCCAATACTGATCCAGAAATCATCAGCGAAAACTGACTCGCTGTAGAACGAGAAATCAACTTTGAAAATTGAGTCACGGCTGACGGATGGAATCGACAACGAATACTAATCAACGATTCACAAATGAAATCAGTAGAGAAAAAAGAGTCATTGTTGACGCTTGGAATCGTCAGTGAAAACTGCGTCCCTACTGACTATAAATCTTCAGCGAAAAAATAATCTCTAGAGAGCTTGAAATCACAACTGAAATATGAGTGACAGTTCACGTGTGGAATCGACAGCATGACCTACGCATCAATTCGATTGTTAAAATAGATTCATGGCTAACGCATGGAATTGTCAAAAACACTATGCCAATACTGGTCCAGAAATCGTCAGCCATAACTCAGTCACTATAGAACGAGAAATCAACTTTGAAAATTGAATCACGGCCAACGGATGCTGTCGACAATGAATACTAATCAACGATTCACAAATGAAATCATTAGAGAAAAAAGAGTCATCGTTGACAGTTGGAATCGTTAGTGAAAACTGCGTCACTACTGATCACAAATCGTCAGCGAAAACATAATCGCTGGAGAGCTTGAAATCACAACTGAAATTTGAGTGACAGCTCACGTGTGGAATCGACAGCACGACCAACACGTTAAATCGATAGCAAAAATAGATTCATGGCTCACGCATGGAATTGTCAAAAACACTATGCCAATACTCATCCAAAAATCGTCAGCCATAACTCAGTCACTGTAGAACAAGAAATCAACTTTAAAAATTGAATCAAGGCCAAAGGATGGAGTCGACAACGAATACTAATCAACGATTCACAAATGAAATCATTAGAGAAAAAAGAGTCATCGTTGACAGTTGGAATCGTTAGTGAAAACTGTGTCACTACTGACCATAAATCGTCAGCGAAAACATAATCGCCGAAGAGCACGAAATCACAACTGAAATATGAGTTACAGTTCACGTGTGGAATCGACAGCATGACCTACGCATCAATTCGATTGTTAAAATAGATTCATGGCTTACGCATGGAATTGTCAAAAATACTAAGCCAATGCTGATCCAGAAATCGTAAGCGAAAACTGAGCCGCTGTAGAAGAGAAATCAACTTTGAAAATTGTGTCACGGCTGACAGATGAAATCGACAACGAATACTAATCAACGATTCACAAATGAAATTACTAGAGAAAAAAGAGTCATTGTTGACGCTTGGAATCGTCACTACTGACCATAAATCGTCAGCGAAACATAATCGTTGGAGAGCTTGATATCACAACTGAAATCTGAGTAACAGCTCACATGTGGAATCGATAGCACGACCCTACGCGTTAAATCGATAGCAAAAATAGATTCATGGCTCACGCATGGAATTGTCAAAAACGCTATGCCAATCCTGATCCATAAATTGTCAGCCATAACTCAGTCATTGTAGAACGGAAATCAACATTGAAAATTGAGTCACCGCTGACGGATGGAATCGACAACGAATGCTAATCCACGATTCACAAATGAAATCAATAGAGAAAAAAGAGTCATCGTTGACGGTTGGAATCGTCAGTGAAAACTGCGTCACTACTGACCATAAATCGTTAGCGAAAACTGCGTCACTACTGACCATAAATCGTCAGCGATAACATAATCGCTAGAGAGCTTGAAATCACAACTGAAATCTGAGTGACAGCTCAAGTGTGGAATCGACAGCATGACCTACGCGTTAAATCGATAGCAAAAATAGATTCATGGCTAACGTATGGAATTGTCAAAAACACTATGCCAATACTGATCCAGAAATCATCAGCGAAAACTGACTCGCTGTAGAACGAGAAATCAACTTTGAAAATTGAGTCACGGCTGACGGATGGAATCGACAACGAATACTAATCAACGATTCACAAATGAAATCAGTAGAGAAAAAAGAGTCATTGTTGACGCTTGGAATCGTCAGTGAAAACTGCGTCCCTACTGACTATAAATCTTCAGCGAAAAAATAATCTCTAGAGAGCTTGAAATCACAACTGAAATATGAGTGACAGTTCACGTGTGGAATCGACAGCATGACCTACGCATCAATTCGATTGTTAAAATAGATTCATGGCTAACGCATGGAATTGTCAAAAACACTATGCCAATACTGGTCCAGAAATCGTCAGCCATAACTCAGTCACTATAGAACGAGAAATCAACTTTGAAAATTGAATCACGGCCAACGGATGCTGTCGACAATGAATACTAATCAACGATTCACAAATGAAATCATTAGAGAAAAAAGAGTCATCGTTGACAGTTGGAATCGTTAGTGAAAACTGCGTCACTACTGATCACAAATCGTCAGCGAAAACATAATCGCTGGAGAGCTTGAAATCACAACTGAAATTTGAGTGACAGCTGATGTGTGGAATCGACAGCACGACCTACGCGTGAAATCGATAGCAAAAATAGATTCATGGCTAACGCATGGAATTGTCAAAAACACTATCCCAATACTGATCCAAAAATCGTCAGCCATAACTCAGTCACTGTAGAACAAGAAATCAACTTTGAAAATTGAGTCACGGCTGACGGATGGACTCGACAACGAATACTAATCCACGATTCACAACTGAAATCAATAGAGAAAAAAGAGTCATTGTTGACGATTGGAATCGTTAGTGAAAACTGCGTCACTACTGACCATAAATCGTCAGCGAAAACATAATCGCTGGAGAGCTTGAAATCACAACTGAAATCTGAGTATAGTTCACGTGTGGAATCGACAGCACGTCCTACGCATCAATTCAATAGCAAAAATAGATTCATGGCTAACGAATGGAAATGTCAAAAACACTAAGCCAATGCTGATCTAGAAATCGTTAGCGAAAACTGAGTCGCAGTAGAACGAGAAATCAACTTTGAAAATTGAGTCACGGCTGACAGATGGAATCGACAACAAATACTAATCAACGACTCACAAATGAAATCAATAGAGAAAAAATAGTCATTGTTGATGGTTGGAATCGTTAGTGAAAACTGCGTCACTACTGACCATAAATCATCAGCGAAAACATAATCGCTGGAGAGCTTGAAATCACAACTGAAATCTGAGTGACAGCTCACGTGTGGAATCGACCGCACGACCTACGCGTGAAATCGATAGCAAAAATAGATTCATGGCTCACGCATGGAATTGTCAAAAACACTATGCCAACACTGATCCAGAAATCGTCAGCCATAAGTCAGTCACTGTAGAACGAGAAATCAACTTTGAAAATTAAATCACGGCTGATGGATGGAATCGACAACGAATACTAATCCACGATTCACAAATCAAATCAATAGAGAAAAAAGAGTCATTGTTGACGCTTGGAATTGTCAGCGAAAACATAATCGCTGGAGAGCTTGAAATCACAACTGAAATCTGAGTGACACCTAACGTGTGGAACCGATAGCACGACGTACGCGTTAAATCGAGAGCAAAAATAGATTCATGGCTCACTCATGGAATTGTCTAAAACACTATGCCAATACTGATCCAGAAATCGTCAGCCATAACTCAGTCACTATAGAACGAGAAATCAACATTGAAAATTGACTCACGGCTGACGGATGGAATCGACAACGAATGCTAATCCACGATTCACAAATGAAATCAATAGAGAAAAAAGAGTCATTGTTGACGGTTGGAATCGTCAGTGAAAACTGCGTCACTACTGACCATAAATCTTCAGCGAAAACATAATCGCTGGATAGCTTGAAATCACAACTGAAATCTGAGTGACAGCTCACGTGTGGAATCGACAGCACGACCTTCTAATCAAATTGATAGCAAAAATAGATTCATGGCTAACACATGGAATTGTCAAAAACACTATGCCAATACTAATCCAGAAATCGTCAGCCATAACTCAGTCACTATACAACGAGAAATCAACTTTGAAAATTGAGTCACGGCTGACGGATGGAATCGACAATGAATACTAATCCACGATTCACAAATGAAATCAGTAGAGAAAAAAAGTCATTGTTGACGGTTGGAATCGTTAGTGAAAACTGTGTCACTAGTGAACATAAATTGTCAGCGAAAACACAATCGCTGCAGAGCTTGAAATCACAACTGAAATCTGAGTGACAGCTGATGCGTTAGATCGATAGCAAAAATAGATTCATGGCTCACGCATGGAATTGTTAAAAACACTATGCCAATACTAATCCAGAAATTGTCAGCCATAACTCAGTCACTATAGACCAAGAAATCAACTTTGAAAATTGAGTCACGGCTGACGGATGGAATCGACAACGAATACTAATCCGCGATTCACAAATGAAATTAGTAGAAAAAAAGAGTCATTGTTGACGGATGGAATAGTCAGTGAAAACTGCGTCACTACTGACCATAAATCGTCAGCGAAAACATAATCCCTGGATAGCTTGAAATCACAACTGAAATCTGAGTGACAGCTCACGTGTGGATTTGACAGCACGACCTCCGCATCAAATTGATTGCAAAAATAGATTCATGGCTAACACATGGAATTGTCAAAAACACTATCCCAACACTGATCTAGAAATCGTCAGCCATAACTAAGTCACTGTAGAACAAGAAATCAACTTTGAAAATTGAGTCATGGCTGACAGATGGAATCGACAACGAATACTAATCCATGATTCACAAATGAAATCAATAGAGAAAAAAGAGTCATTGTCGACGCTTGGAATCGTCAGTGAAAACTGTGTCACTACTGACCATAAATCGTCAGCGAAAACATAATCGCTGGAGAGCTTGAAATCACAACTGATATCTGAGTATAGTTCACGTGTGGAATCGACAACACGTCCTACGCATCAATTCGATAGCAAAAATAGATTCATGGCTAACAAATGGAAATGTCAAAAACACTAAGCCAATGCTGATCTAGAAATCATCAGCGAAAACTGAGTCGCTGTAGAACGAGAAATCAACTTTGAAAATTGAGTCACGGCTGACGGATGGAATCAACAACGAATACTAATCCGCGATTCACAAATGAAATCAGTAGAAAAAAAGAGTCATCGTTGACGGTTGGAATCGTCAGTGAAAACTGCGTCACTACTGACCATAAATCGTCAGCGAAAACATAATCGCTGGATAGCTTGAAATCACAACTGAAATCTGAGTGACAGCTCACGTGTGGAATCGACAGCATGAACTTCGCATCAAATTGATAGCAAAAATAGATTCATGGCTAACGCATGGAATTGTTAAAAACACTATCGCAACACTGATCCAGAAATCGTCAGCCATAACTAAGTCACTGTAGAACGAGAAATCAACTTTGAAAATTGACTCATGACTGACAGATGGAATTGACAACGAATACTAATCCACGATTCACAAATGAAATCAATAGAGAAAAAAGAGTCATAGTTGACGCATGGAATCGTCAATGAAAACTGCGTCCCTACTGACCATAAATCGTCAGCGAAAACATAATCGCTGGAGAGCTTGAAATCACAACTGAAATCTGAGTGACAGTTCACGTGTGGAATCAACGGCACGACCGACGCGTGAAATCGATAGCAGAAATAGATTCATGGCTCACGCATTGGAATTGTCAAAAACACTATGCCAACACTGATCCAGAAATTGTCAGCCACAACTAAGTCACTGTAGAGCGAGAAATCAACTTTTAAAATTGAATCACGGCTGACGGATGGAATCGACAACGAATACTAATCCACTATTCACAAATGAAATCAGTAGAGAAAAAAGAGTCATCGTTGACGGTTGGAATCGTCAATGAAAACTGCGTCACTACTAACCAGAAATCGTCAGCGAAAACATAATGGCGGGAGAGCTTGAAATCACAACTAAAATCTGAGTGACAACTCTCGTGTGGAATCCATAGCATGACTTTACGCATTAAATCAATGACAAAAATTGATTAATGGCTAACATATGGAAATGTGAAAAGCACTATGCCAATGGTGATCCAGAAATCGTCAGCGAAAACTGAGTCATTATGGAACGACAAATCATCTTTGAAAATTGAGTCACGGCAGACAGATTGAATTGACAATAAAAACTAATTCAAGATTCACATATGAAATCAATAGATAAAACAGAGCCATCGTTGACGCATGGAATCGTCACTGAAAACTGCGTCACTACTGACCAGAAATCGCCAGCGAAAACATAATCGCTGGAGAGCTTGAAATCACAACTGAAATCTGAGTGACAGCTCACGTGTGGAATCGACAGCACGACCTACACATCAAATTGATAGCAAAAATAAATTCATGTCTAACACATGGAATTGTCAAAAACACTAAGCCAATGCTGATCTAGAAATTGTCAGTGAAAACTAAGTCACTGTAGAACGAGAAATCATATTTGAAAATTGAGTCACGGCTGACGAATGGAATCGACAACAAATACTAATGCACGATTCACAAATGAAATCAATAGAGAAAAAAGAGTCATCGTTGACGCATGGAATCGTCAATGAAAACTACGTCACTACTAACCAGAAATCGTCAGCGAAAACATAATGGCGGGAGAGCTTGAAATCACAACTAAAATCTGAGTGACAGCTCTCGTGTGGAATCCATAGCATGACTTTACGCATCAAATCAATGACAAAAATTGATTAATGGCTAACACATGGAAATGTCAAAAACACTATGCCAATGGTGATCCAGAAATCGTCAGCGAAAATTGAGTCATTATGGAACGACAAATCATCTTTGAAAATTGAGTCACGGCAGACAGATTGAATTGACAATGAAAACTAATGCAAGATTCACATATGAAATCAATAGATAAAACAGAGCCATCGTTGACGCATGGAATCGTCACTGAAAACTGCGTCACTACTGACCAAAAATCGCCAGCGAAAACATAATCGCTGGAGAGCTCGAAATCACAACTGAAATCTGAGTGACACCTCACGTGTGGAATCGACAGCACGACTTACACATCAAATCAATAGCAAAAATAAATTCATGGCTAACGGATGGAATTGTCAAAAACACTAAGCCAATGCTGATCCAGAAATTGTTAGCGAAAACTGAGTCACGGCTGACGAATGGACCGACAACGAAAACTAATTCATGATTCACAAATGAAATCAATAGATAAAACAGAGCCATCATTGACGCATGGAATCGTCACTGAAAACTGCGTCACTACTGACCAGAAATAGTCAGCGAAAACATAATGGCGGGAGAGCTTGAAATCACAACTGAAATCTGCGTGAGAGCTCACGTGTGGAATTGACAGCAAGACCTACGCATCAAATCGATACCAAAAACAGATTCATGGAAACCGTATGGAATTGCAAAAACACTAAGCCAATGCTGATCCAGAAATCGTCAGCGAAATCTGAGTCCATGAAGAACGAGAAATCATTTTTGAAAATTGAGTCACGGCTGACGGATGGAATCGACAACGGATACTAATCCACGATTCATAAAAGAAATCAATAGAGAAAAAAGAGTCATCGTTGACGCATGGAATCGTCAGTGAAAACTGCGTCACTACTGACCAGAAATCGTCAGCGAAAACATAATCGCTGGAGAGCTCGAAATCACAACTGAAATCTGAGTGACAGCACACGTGTGGAATCAACAGCACGACATACGCATCAAATCAATAACAAAAAATGATTCATGGCTAACGCATGGAATTGTCAAAAACACTATGCCAATGCTGATCCAGAAATCGTCAGCGAAAACTGAGTCACTGTAGAACGAGAAATCATCTTTGAAAATTGAGTAACGGCTGACGGATTGAATCGACAACGAAAACTAATTCAGGATTCACAAATGAAATTAGTAGATAAAACAAAGCCATCGTTGACACATCGAATCGTGAGTGAAAACTGCGTCACTACTGACCATAAATCATCAGCGAAAACATAATCGCTGGGGAGCTTGGAATCACAACTGAAATCTGAGTGACAGCTCACGTGTGGAATCCACAGCACGACATACGCATCAAATCAATAGCAAAAATTGATTAATGGCTAACGCATGGAATTGTCAAAAACACTATGCCAATGCTGATCCAGAAATCGTAAGCGAAAACTGAGTCCCTGTAGAACGAGAAATCATCTTTGAAAATTGAGTCACGCCTGACAGATGGAATCGGCAACGAATACTAATCCACGTTTCACAAAAATGAAATCAATAAAGAAAAAAGAGTCATCGTTGACGCATGGAATCATGAGTGAAAACTACGTCACTACTAACCATAAACCGTTAGCGAAAACATAATCGCTGGAGAGCTTGAAATCACAACTGAAATCTGAGTGACAGCTCACATGTGGAATCCACAGCACGACATACGCATCAAATCGATAGCAAAAATAGATTCACAGCTAACACATGGAATTGCAAAAACACTAAGCCAATGCTGATCCAGAAATCGTCAGCGAAATCTGAGTCCATGAAGAACGAGAAATCATTTTTGAAAATTGAGTCACGGCTGACGGATGGAATCGACAACGGATACTAATCCACGATTCATAAAAGAAATCAATAGAGAAAAAAGAGTCATCGTTGACGCATGGAATCGTCAGTGAAAACTGCGTCACTACAGACCAAAAATCGTCAGCGAAAACATAATCGCTGGAGAGCTCGAAATCAAAACTGAAATCTGAGTGACAGCACACATGTGGAATCAATAGCAATACCTACACATCAAATCGATAGCAAAAATAGATTCATGGCTAAGGCATGGAATTGTCCAAAACACTATGCCAATGCTGATCCAGAAATCGTCAGCAAAAACTGAGTCACTATAGAACGAAAAATCATCTTTGAAAATTAAGTCACGATTGATGGATTGAATCGACAACGAAAACTAATTCATGATTCACAAATGAAATCTATAGATAAAACAGAGCCATCGTTGACGCATGGAATCGTCAGTGAAAACTACATCACTACTGACCAGAAATCGTCAGCGAAAACATAATCGCTGGAGAGCTTGAAATCACAACTGAAATCTGAGTAAAAGCTTTCGTGTGGAATCAACATCACGACCTATGCATCAAATCGATAGCAAAAATAGATTCATGGTTAAGGCATGGAATTGTCAAAAACAATATGGCAATGCTGATATAGAAATTGTTAGTGAAAACTGAGTCACTTTGGAACGAGAAATCATCTTTGAAAATTGAGTCAAGGCTGACAGATTGAATCGTCAAAGAATACTAATGAACGATTCACAAATGAAATCAATAGAGAAAACAGGCATGGAATCGTCAGTACAAAGTGCGTCACTACTGACTAGAAATCGCCAACAAAAACATAATCGCTGGAGACCTAGAAATCACAACTGAAATCTGGGTGACACCTCACGTGTGGAATCGACAGCACGACATACGCATCAAATCAATAACAAAAAATGATTCATGGTTAACGCATGGAATTGTCAAAAACACTATGCCAATGCTGATCCAGAAATCGTCAGCGAAAACTGAGTCACTGTAGAACAAGAAATCATCTTTGAAAATTGAGTAACGGCTGGCGGATTGAATCGACAACGAAAACTAATTCAGGATTCACAAATGAAATTAGTAGATAAAATAAAGCCATCGTTGACACATCGAATCGTGAGTGAAAACTGCCTCACTACTGACCATAAATCATCAGCGAAAACATAATCGCTGGGGAGCTTGGAATCACAACTAAAATCTGAGTGACAGCTCACGTGTGGAATCCACAGCACGACATACGCATCAAATCAATAGCAAAAATTGATTAATGGCTAACGCATGGAATTGTCAAGAACACTATGCCAATGCTGATCCAGAAATCGTAAGCGAAAAATGAGTCCCTGTAGAACGAGAAATCATCTTTGAAAACTGAGTCACGCCTGACAGATGGAATCGGCAACGAATACTAATCCACGATTCACAAAAATGAAATCAATAAAGAAAAAAGAGTCATCGTTGATGCATGGAATCGTGAGTGAAAACTACGTCACTACTAACCATAAATCGTGAGCGAAAACATAATCGCTGGAGAGCTTGAAATCACAACTGAAATCTCAGTGACAGCTCACATGTGGAATCCACAGCACGACATACGCATCAAATCGATAGCAAAAATAGATTCATAGCTAACACATGGAATTGTCCAAAACATTATGCCAATGCTGATCCAGAAATCGACTGCGAAAACTGAGTCCCTGTAGAGCGAGAAATCTTCTTTGAAAATTGAGTCACGGCTGACAGATTGAATCGGCAACGAATACTAATCCATGATTCACAAATGAAATCAGTAGAGAAAAAAGAGTCATCGTTGACGTATAGAATCGTTAGTGAAAACTGCGTCCCTACTGACCATAAATCGTCAGCGAAAACATAATCGCTGTAAAGCTTGAAATCACAATTGTAATCTGAGTGACAGCTCACGTGTGGAATCCACAGCACAACATACGCATCAAATCGATAGCAAAAATAGATTCATAGCTAACGCATGGAATTGTCAAAAACATTATGCCAATGTTGATCCAGAAATCGTCACCGAAAACTGAGTCACTGTAGGACGAGAAATCATCTTTGAAAATTGAGTCACGGCTAAGGGATGGAATCAACAACGAATACTAATACATGATTCACAAATGAAATCAATAGAGAAAAAAGAGTCATCAATGACGCATGGAATCGTCAGTGGAAACTGCGTTACTAGTTACCATAAATCGTTAGCGAAAACATAATTGCTGGAGAACTTGGAATAAGAACTAAAATCTGAGTGACAGCTCAGGTGTGGAATCCACAGCACGACATACACATCAAATCATAGCAAAAATAGATTCATAGCTAACACATGGAATTGTCCAAAACATTATGCCAATGCTGATCCAGAAATCGACAGCGAAAACTGAGTCCCTATAGAGCGAGAAATCTTCTTTGAAAATTGAGTCACGGCTGACGGATGGAATTGACAACAAATACTAATCCACGATTCACAAATGAAATCAATAGAGAAAAAAGAGTCATCGTTGACGCATGGAATCGTCAGTGAAAACTGCGTCACTACTGACCATAAATCATCAGCGAAAACATAATCGTTGTAGAGCTTGAAATCACAACTGTAATCTGAGTGACAGCTCACGTGTGGAACCCACAGCACGACATACGCATCAAATCGATAGCAAAAATAGATTCATAGCTAACGCATTGAATTGTCAAAAACATTATGCCAATGCTGATCTAGAAATCGTCACCAAAAACTGAGTCACTGTAGGACGAGAAATCATCTTTGAAAGTTGAGTCACGGCTGAGGGATGGAATCGACAACGAATACTAATCCATGATTCACAAATGAAATCAATAGAGAAAAAAAGTCATCGTTGATGCATGGAATCGTTAATGGAAACCGCGTCCCTACTGACCATAAATCGTCAGCGAAAACATAATCGCTGGAGAGCTTGAAATCACAACTGAAATCTGAGTGACAGCTCACATGTGGAATCCACAGCACGACATACGCATCAAATCATAGCAAAAATAGATTCATGGCTAACGCATTGAATTATCAAAAACACTAAGCCAATGCTGATCCAGAAATTGTTAGGGAAAACTGAGTCCCAATAGATCGAGAAATCATCTTTGAAAATTGAGTCACGGCTGACAGATTGAATCAGCAACGAATACTAATCCACGATTCACAAAAATGAAATCAATACAGAAAAAAGAGTCATCGTTGACGCATCGAATTGTCAGTGAAAACTGCGTCACTACTGACCATAAATCGTCAGCGAAAACATAATCGTTGGAGAGCTTGAAATCACAACTGAAATCTGAGTGACAGCTCAAATGTGGAATCCACAGCACAACATACACATCAAATCGATAGCAAAAATAGATTCATGGCTCACGCATGGAATTGTCAAAAACACTAAGCCAATGCTGATTGAGAAATTGTCAGTGAAAACTAAGTACCAGTAGAACGAGAAATCATCTTTGAAGATTGATTCACGATACTGACGGATGGAATCGACAACAAATACTAATCCACGATTCACAAATGAATTCAATAGGGAAAAAAGAGTCATCAATGACGCATGGAATCGTCAGTGGAAACTGCGTTACTAATTACCATAAATCGTTAGCGAAAACATAATTGCTGGAGAGCTTGGAATAAGAACTAAAATCTGAGTGACAGCTCAGGTGTGGAATCCACAGCACGACATACGCATCAAATCATAGCAAAAATAGATTCATGGCTAAGGCATGGAATTGTCAAAAACACTAAGCCAATGCTGATCGAGAAATTGTTAGGGAAAACTGAGTCCCAATAGATCGAGAAATCATCTTTGAAAATTGAATCACGGCTGACAGATGGAATCGACAACAAATACTAATCAACAATTCACAAATGAAATCAATAGAGAAAAAAAGTCATCATTGATGCATGGAATCGTTAGTGGAAACTGCGTCCCTACTGACCATAAATCGTCAGCGAAAACATAATCGCTGGAGAGCTTGCAATCACAACTGAAATCTGAGTGACAGCTTACGTGTAGAATCCACAGCAAGACATACGCATCAAATCGATAGAAAAAATAGATTCATGGCTAACGCATGGAATTGTCAAAAACACTAAGCCAATGCTTATCTAGAAATCGTCAGCGAAAACTAAGTCCTGGTAGAACGAGAAATCATCTTTGAAAATTGAGTCACGGCTGACGGATAGAATCGACAACAAATACTAATCCACGATTCACAAATGAAATCAATAGAGAAAAAAGAGTCATCGTTGACGCAAGGAATCGTCAGTGAAAACTGTGTCACTACTGACCATAAATGGTCAGCGAAAACATAATCGCTGGAGAGCTTGAAATCACAACTGAAATCTGAGAGACAGCTCACGTGTGAAATCCACAGCACGACATACGCATCAAATCGATAGCCAAAATAGATTCATGGCTAATGCATAGAATTGTCAAAAACATTATGCCAATACTGATCCAAAAATCGTCAGCGAAAACTGAGTCACTGTAGAACGAGAAATCATCTTTGAAAATTGAGTCACGGCTGAGGGATGGAATCGACAACGAATACTAATACAGGATTCACAAATGAAATCAATAGAGAAAAAAGAGTCATCAATGACGCATGGAATCGTCAGTGGAAACTGCGTTACGACTGACCATAAATCATCAGCGAAAACATAATCGCTGGAGAGCTTGGAATCAGAACTAAAATCTGAGTGACAGCTTACGTGTGGAATCCACAGCAAGACATACGCATCAAATCGATAGAAAAAATAGATTCATGGCTAACGCATGGAATTGTCAAAAACACTAAGCCAATGCTTATCCAGAAATCGTCAGCGAAAACTGAGTCCTGGTAGAACGAGAAATCATCTTTGAAAATTGAGTCACGGCTGACGGATGGAATCGACAACAAATACTAATCCACGATTCACAAATGAAATCAATAGAGAAAAAATAGTCATCGTTGACGCAAGGAATCGTCAGTGAAAACTGTGTCACTACTGACCATAAATGGTCAGCGAAAACATAATCGCTGGAGAGCTTGAAATCACAACTGAAATCTGAGAGACAGCTCACGTGTGGAATCCACAGCACGACATACGCATCAAATCAATAGCCAAAATAGATTCATGGCTAACGCATAGAATTGTCAAAAACATTATGCCAATGCTGATCCAAAAATCGTCAGCGAAAACTGAGTCACTGTAGAACGAGAAATCATCTTTGAAAATTGAGTCACGGCTGAGGGATGGAATCGACAAAGAATACTAATACAAGATTCATAAATGAAATCAATAGAGAAAAAAGAGTCATCAATGACGCATGGAATCGTCAGTGGAAACTGCGTTACGACTGACCATAAATCATCAGCGAAAACATAATCGCTGGAGAGCTTGGAATCAGAACTAAAATCTGAGTGACAGCTTACGTGTGGAATCCACAGCAAGACATACGCATCAAATCGATAGAAAAAATAGATTCATGGCTAACGCATGGAATTGTCAAAAACACTAAGCCAATGCTTATCCAGAAATCGTCAGCGAAAACTGAGTCCTGGTAGAACGAGAAATCATCTTTGAAAATTGAGTCACGGCTGACGGATGGAATCGACAACAAATACTAATCCATGATTCACAAATGAAATTAATAGAGAAAAAATAGTCATCGTTGACGCAAGGAATCGTCAGTGAAAACTGTGTCACTACTGACCATAAATGGTCAGCGAAAACATAATCGCTGGAGAGCTTGAAATCACAACTGAAATCTGAGAGACAGCTCACGTGTGGAATCCACAGCACGACATACGCATCAAATCGATAGCCAAAATAGATTCATGGCTAACGCATAGAATTGTCAAAAACATTATGCCAATGCTGATCCAAAAATCGTCAGCGAAAACTGAGTCACTGTAGAACGAGAAATCATCTTTGAAAATTGAGTCACGGCTGAGGGATGGAATCGACAAAGAATACTAATACAAGATTCATAAATGAAATCAATAGAGAAAAAAGAGTCATCAATGACGCATGGAATCGTCAGTGGAAACTGCGTTACGACTGACCATAAATCATCAGCGAAAACATAATCGCTGGAAAGCTTGGAATCAGAACTAAAATCTGAGTGACAACTCAGGTGTGGAATCCACAGCACGACATACGCATCAAATCATAGCAAAAATAGATTCATGGCTAACGCATGGAATTGTCAAAAACACTAAGCCAATGCTGATCTAGAAATCGTTAGCGAAAACTGATTACGAGTAGAATGAGAAATCATCTTTGAAAATTGAGTCACGGCTGACGGATGGAATCGACAACAAATACTAATCCACGATTCACAAATGAAATCAATACAGAAAAAAGAGCTTGCAATCACAACTGAAATCTGAGTGACAGCTTACGTGTGGAATCCACAGCAAGACATACGCATCAAATCGATAGAAAAAATAGATTCATAGCTAATGCATGGAATTGTCAAAAACATTATGCCAATGCTGATCCAGAAATCGTCAGCGAAAACTGAGTCACTGTAGAATGAGAAATCATCTTTGAAAATTGAGTCACGGTTGAAGGATGGAATCGACAATGAATACTAATACAGGATTCACAAATGAAATCAATAAGGAAAAAAAAGTCATCAATGACGCATGGAATCGTCAGTGAACACTGCGTCACTAGTGACCAGAAATCGTCAGCGAAAACATAATCGCTGGAGAGCTTGAAATCACAACTGAATCATAATCGTTGGTGAGCTTCAAATCACAACTGAAATATGAGTGACACATCACGTGTGAATTGACAGCACGACATACGCATGAAATCGATAACAAAAATATATTCATGGCTAACGCATGGAATTGTCAAAAACACCATGCCAATACTGATCCAGAATTCGGCAACAAAAACTGAGTCACTGTAGAACGAGAAATCATTTTTTAATATTGAGTCACGGCTGACAGATTGAATCGACAACGAATTCTTATCGACGATTCACAAATCAAATCAATAGGGAAAACAGAGTCATCGTTGACGCATGGAATCGTCATTGAAAACTGCGTCACTACTCACAATAAATCGTTAGCGAAAACATAATGGCAGGAGAGCTTGAAATCACAACTAAAATCTGAGTGACAGCTCTCGTGTGGAATCCATAGCATGACTTTACGCATCAAATCAATGACAAAAATTGATTAATGGCTAACGCATGGAAATGTCAAAAACACTATGCTAATGGTGATCCAGAAATCGTCAGCGAAACTGAGTTGCTGTAGAACGAGAAATCATCTTTGAAAATTGAGTCACGGATGACAGATCGTCAGCGAAAACATAATGGCGGGAGAGCTTGAAATCACAACTGAAATCTGCGTGAGAGCTCACGTGTGGAATTGACAGCAAGACCTACGCATCAAATCGATAGCAAAAACAGATTCATGGCTACCGTATGGAATTGCAAAAACACTAAGCCAATGGTGATCCAGAAATCGTCAGCGAAATCTGAGTCCATGAAGAACGAGAAATCATTTTTGAAAATTGAGTCACAGCTGACGGATGGAATCGACAACGGATACTAATCCACGATTCATAAAAGAAATCAATAGAGAAAAAAGAGTCATCGTTGACGCATGGAATTGTCAGTGATAACTGCGTCACTACTGACCAGAAATCGTCAGCAAAAACATAATCGCTGGAGAGCTCGAAATAACAACTGAAATCTGAGTGACAGCACACGTGTGGAATCAACAGCACGACCTACACATCAAATCGATAGCAAAAATAGATTCATGGCTAAGGCATGGAATTGTCCAAAACACTATGCCAATGCTGATCCAGAAATCGTCAGCAAAAACTGAGTAACTATAGAATGAAAAATCATCTTTGAAAATTAAGTCACGATTGATGGATTGAATCGACAACGAAAACTAATTCATGATTCACAAATGAAATCTATAGATAAAACAGAGCCATCGTTGACGCATGGAATCGTCAGTGAAAACTGCATCACTACTGACCAGAAATCGTCAGCGAAAACACTAAGCCAATGCTTATCCAGAAATCGTCAGCGAAAACTGAGTCACTGTAGGACGAGAAATCATCTTTGAAAATTGAATCACGGCTGAGGGATGGAATCGACAACGAATACTAATACAGGATTCACAAATGAAATCAATAGAGAAAAAAGAGTCATCATTGACGCATGGAATCGTCAGTGAAAACTGCGTCACTACTGACCATAAATCGTCAGCGAAAACATAATCGCTAGAGAGCTTGAAATCACAACTGAAATCTGAGTGATAGCTCACGTGTGGAATCGACAGTAAGACCTACAGAGCAAATCGATAGTAAAAATAAATTCATGGCTAACGCATGGAATTGTCAAAAACACTAAGCCAATGCTGATCCAGAAATCGTGAGCGAAAACTGAGTCCCCATAGAACGAGAAATCATCTTTGAAAATTGAGTCACGGCTGAGGGATGGAATTGACAACAAATACTAATCCACGATTCACAAATGAAATCAATAGAGAAAAAAGAGTCATCGTTGACGCATGGAATCGTCAGTGATAACAGCGTCACTACTGACCTTAAATCGTCAGCGAAAACATAATCGCTGGAGAGCTTGGAATCACAACTGAAATCTGAGTGACAGCTCACGTGTGGAATACACAGCACAGCATACGCATCAAATGGATAGCAAAAATAGATTCATGGCTGACGCATGAAATTGTAAAAAACATTATGCCAATGTTGATCCAGAAATCGTCAGCGAAAACTAAATCACTGTAGAACGAGAAATCATCTTTGAAAATTTAGTCACGGCTGACGGATGGAATCAACAACGAATACTAATCCACGATTTACAAATGAAATCAATAGAGAAAAAAGAGTCAACGTTGACGCATGGAAATCTCACTGAAAGCAACGGCACTACTGACCATAAATCGTCAGTGAAAACATAATCGCTGGACAGCTTGGAATCGCAACTGAAATCTTAGTGACAGCTCACGTGTGGAATCCACAGCACGACATACGCATCAAATCGATAGCCAAAATAGATTCATGGCTAACGCATGGAATTGTCAAAAACAGTATGCCAATGGTGATCCAGAAATCATCAGTGAAACCTGAGTCACTGTACAACGAGAAATCATCTTTGAAAATTGAGTCACGGCTGATAGATTGAATCGGCAACGAATACTAATCCATGATTCACAAATGAAATCAATAGAGAAGAAAGAGTCATCGTTGACGCATGGAATCGTCAGTGAAAACTGCGTTACTACTGACCATAAATCGTCAGCGAAAACATAATCGCTGTAGAGCTTGAAATCAAAACTGAAATCTGAGTGACAGCTCAGATGTGGAATCGACAGCACGACCTACGGATCAAATCGATGGTAAAAATAAATTCATGGCTAACGCATGGAATTGTCAAAAACACTAAGCCAATGCTGATCCAGAAATCGTCAGCGAAAACTGAGTCACTGTAACACGAGAAATCATCTTTGAAAATTGAGTCACGGCTGAGGGATGGAATCGACAACAAATACTAATCGAGGATTCACAAATGAAATCAATAGAGAAAAAAGTGTCATCGTTGACGCATGGAATTGTCACTGAAAGCAGCGCCACTACTGACCATAAATCGTCAGTGAAAACATAATCGCTGGAGAGCTTGGAATCGCAACTGAAATCTGAGTGACAGCTCACGTGTGGAATCGACAGTAAGACCTACGGATCAAATCGATAGTAAAAATAAATTCATGGCTAACGCATGGAATTGTCAAAAACACTAAGCCAATACTGATCCAGAAATCGTCAGGGAAAACTGAGTCCCCGTAGAACGCGAAATCATCTATGAAAATTGAGTCACGCCTGACGAATGGAATTGACAACGAATACTAATCCACGATTCACAAATGAAATCAATAGAGAAAAAAGAATCAACGTTGACGCATGGAATTCTCACTGAAAGCAGCGTCACTACTGACCATAAATCGTCAGTGAAAACATAATCGCTGGAGAGCTTGGAATCGCAACTGAAATCTTAGTGACAGCTCACGTGTGGAATCCACAGCACGACATACGCATCAAATCGATAGCCAAAATAGATTCATGGCTAACGCATGGAATTGTCAAAAACATTATGCCAATGCTGATCCAAAAATCGTCAGCGAAAACTGAGTCACTGTAGAACGAGAAATCATCTTTGAAAATTGAGTCATGGCTGAGGGATGGAATCGACAACGAATACAAATACAGGATTCACATATGAAATCAATAGAGAAAAAAGAGTCATCGTTGACGCATGGAATCGTCAGTGAAATCTGCGTCACTACTGACCATAAATGGTCAGCGAAAACATAATCGCTTGAGAGCTTGAAATCACAACTGAAATCTGAGTGACAGCTCACGTGTGGAATACACAGCACAGCATACGCATCAAATGGATAGCAAAAATAGATTCATGGCTGACGCATGAAATTGTAAAAAACATTATGCCAATGTTGATCCAGAAATCGTCAGCGAAAACTAAATCACTGTAGAACGAGAAAACATCTTTCAAAATTTAGTCACGGCTGACGGATGGAATCGACAACGAATACTAATCCACGATTCACAAATGAAATCAATAGAGAAAAAAGAGTCAACGTTGACGCATGGAAATCTCACTGAAAGCAACGTCACTACTGACCATAAATCGTCAGTGAAAACATAATCGCTGGACAGCTTGGAATCGCAACTGAAATCTTAGTGACAGCTCACGTGTGGAATCCACAGCACGACATACGCATCAAATCGATAGCCAAAATAGATTCATGGCTAACGCATGGAATTGTCAAAAACATTATGCCAATGCTGATCCAAAAATCGTTAGCGAAAACTGAGTCACTGTAGAACGAGAAATCATTTTTGAAAATTGAGTCATGGCTGAGGGATGGAATCGACAACGAATACTAATATAGGATTCACAAATGAAATCAATAGAGAAAAAAGAGTCATCGTTGACGCATGGAATCGTCAGTGAAAACTGCATCACTACTGACCATAAATGGTCAGCGAAAACATAATCGCTAGAGAGCTTGAAATCACAACTGAAATCTGAGTGACAGCTCACGTGTGGAATCGACAGTAAGACCTACGGAGCAAATCGATAGTAAAAATAAATTCATGGCTAACGCATGGAATTGTCAAAAACACTAAGCCAATGCTGATCCAGAAATCGTGAGCGAAAACTGAGTCCCCGTAGAACGAGAAATCATCTTTGAAAATTGAGTCACGGCTGAGGGATGGAATTGACAACAAATACTAATCCACGATTCACAAATGAAATCAATAGAGAAAAAAGAGTCATCGTTGACGCATGGAATCGTCAGTGATAACAGCGTCACTACTGACCTTAAATCGTCAGCGAAAACATAATCGCTGGAGAGCTTGGAATCACAACTGAAATCTGAGTGACAGCTCACGTGTGGAATACACAGCACAGCATACGCATCAAATGGATAGCAAAAATAGATTCATGGCTGACGCATGAAATTGTAAAAAACATTATGCCAATGTTGATCCAGAAATCGTCAGCGAAAACTAAATCACTGTAGAACGAGAAATCATCTTTCAAAATTTAGTCACGGCTGACGGATGGAATCGACAACGAATACTAATCCACGATTCACAAATGAAATCAATAGAGAAAAAAGAGTCAACGTTGACGCATGGAAATCTCACTGAAAGCAACGTCACTACTGACCATAAATCATCAGTGAAAACATAATCGCTGGACAGCTTGGAATCGCAACTGAAATCTTAGTGACAGCTCACGTGTGGAATCCACAGCACGACATACGCATCAAATCGATAGCCAAAATAGATTCATGGCTAACGCTGGAATTGTCAAAAACACTAAGCCAATGGTGATCCAGAAATCATCAGCGAAAACTGAGTCCCTGTAGAACGAGAAATCATCTTTGAAAATTGAGTCACGGCTGACAGATTGAATCGGCAACGAATACTAATCCATGATTCACAAATGAAATCAATAGAGAAGAAAGAGTCATCGTTCACGCATGGAATTGACAGTGAAAACTGCGTTACTACTGACCATAAATGGTCAGCGAAAACATAATCGCTAGAGAGCTTGAAATCACAACTGAAATCTGAGTGACAGCTCACGTGTGGAATCGACAGTAAGACCTACGGAGCAAATCGATAGTAAAAATAAATTCATGGCTAACGCATGGAATTGTCAAAAACACTAAGCCAATGCTGATCCAGAAATCGTGAGCGAAAACTGAGTCCCCGTAGAACGAGAAATCATCTTTGAAAATTGAGTCACGGCTGAGGGATGGAATTGACAACAAATACTAATCCACGATTCACAAATGAAATCAATAGAGAAAAAAGAGTCATCGTTGACGCATGGAATCGTCAGTGATAACAGCGTCACTACTGACCTTAAATCGTCAGCGAAAACATAATCGCTGGAGAGCTTGGAATCACAACTGAAATCTGAGTGACAGCTCACGTGTGGAATACACAGCACAACATACGCATCAAATGGATAGCAAAAATAGATTCATGGCTGACGCATGAAATTGTAAAAAACATTATTCCAATGTTGATCCAGAAATTGTCAGCGAAAACTAAATCACTGTAGAACGAGAAATCATCTTTGAAAATTTAGTCACGGCTGACGGATGGAATTGACAACAAATACTAATCCACGATTCACAAATGAAATCAATAGAGAAAAAAGAGTCAACGTTGACGCATGGAATTCTCACTGAAAGCAGCGTCACTACTGACCATAAATCGTCAGTGAAAACATAATCGCTGGAGAGCTTGGAATCGCAACTGAAATCTTAGTGACAGCTCAGGTTGGAATCGACAGCACGACTTTACACATCAAATCAATAGCAAAAATAGATTAATGGCTAACGCATGGAATTGTCAAAAACACTAAGCCAATGGTAATCCAGAAATCATCAGCGAAAACTGAGTCCATGAAGAACCAGAAATCATTTTTGAAAATTGAGTCAAAGCTGACGGATGGAATCGACAACGAATACTAATCCCTGATACAAAATTGAAATCAATAAACAAAAAAGAGTCATGGTCAATGAAAACTGCGTCATTACTGACCATAAATCGTCAGGGAAAACATAATCGCTAGAGAACATGGAATCACAACTGAAATCTGAGTGACAGCTCAGGTGTGGAATCCACAGCACGACTTTACGCATCAAATCAATAGCAAAAATAGATTAATGGCTAACACATGGAATTGTCAAAAACACTATGCCAATGCTGATCCAGAAATCGTCAACGAAAACTGAGTCCATGAAGAACGAGAAATCATGTTTGAAAATTGAGTCACGGCTGACGGATGGAATCGACAACGAATACTAATCCACGATTCACAAAAGAAATCAACAGAGAAAAAAGAGTCATCGTTGAGGCATGGAATCGTTAGTGAAAACTGTGTCACTACTGACCAGAAATCGTCAGCGAAAACGTAATCGCTGAAGAGCTTGAAATCCCAACTGAAATCTGAGTGACAGCTCTAGTGTGGAATCCACAGCACGACTTTCTGCATCAAATCAATAGCAAAAATTGATTATTGGCTAACGCAAGGAAATGTCAAAAACACTATGCCAATGCTTATCCAGAAATCATCAGCGAAACCTAAGTCCCTGTAGAACGAGAAATTATCTTTGAAAATTGAGTCACGACTGACGGATGGATTCGACAACGAATACTAATCCACGATTCACAAATGAAATCAATAGAGAAAAAGAGTCATCAATGACGCATGGAATCGTCAGTGAAAACTGCGTCACTACTGACCATAAATCGTCAGCGAAAACATAATCGCTAGAGAGCTTGGAATCGTAACTGAAATGTTAGTGACAACACAGGTGTGGGTTCCACACCACGACTTTACGCATCAAATCAATAGCAAAAATAGATTAATGGCTGACGCATGAAATTGTAAAAAACATTATTCCAATGTTGATCCAGAAATCGCAGGCGAAAACTAAATCACTGTAGAACGAGAAATCATCTTTGAAAATTGAGTCACGGCTGACGGATGGAATCGCCAACGAATACTAATCCACGATTCACAAATGAAATCAATAGAGAAAAAATAGTCATCGTTCACGCATGGAATCGTCAATGAAAACTATGTCACTACTGACCATAAATCATCATCGAAAACATAATCGCTGGAGAAGTTGGAATCACAACTGAAATCTGAGTGACAGCTCAGGTGTGGAATCCACAGCACGACTTTACGCATCAAATCAATAGCAAAAATAGATTAATGGCTAACACATGGAATTGTCAAAAACACTATGCCAATGCTGATCTAGAAATCGTCAGCGAAAACTGAGTCCTTGTAGAACGAGAAATCATCTTTGAAAATTGAATCACGGCTGACGGATGGAATCGACAACGAATGCTAATCCACGATTCACAAAAGAAATCGAGAGAAAAAAGAGTCATCGTTGAGGCATGGAATCGTTAGTGAAAACTATGTCACTACTGACCAGAAATCGTCAGCGAAAACGTAATCGCTGAGTGACAGCTCTCGTGTGGAATCCACAGCACGACTTTCTACATCAAATCAATAGCAAAAATTGATTATTGGCTAACGCATAGAAATGTCAAAAACACAATGCCAATGCTTATCCAGAAATCATCAGCGAAACCTGAGTCCCTGTAGAACGAGAAATCATCTTTGAAAATTCAGTCACGACTGACGGAAACAAATTCTAATCCATGATTCACAAATGAAATCAATAGAGAAAAAAGAGTCCTCGTTGACGCATGGAATCATCAACGAAACTGCATCACTTTTGACCATAAATCGTCAGCGAAAATATAATTGCTGGAGAGCTTGGAATCCCAACTGAAATCTAAGTGACAGCTCAAGTGTGGAATCCACAGCACGACTTTACGCATCAAATCAATAGCAAAAATAGATAAATAGCTAACGCATGGAATTGTCAAAAACACTATGCCAATGCTGATCCAGAAATCGTCAGGGAAAACAAAGTCCCTGTAGAACGAGAAATCATCTCTGAAAATTGAGTCACGGCTGACGGATGGATTCGCCAACGAATACTAATCCACGATTCAGAAAAGAAATCAACAGAGAAAAAAGAGTCATCGTCGAGGCATGGAATCGTCAGTAAAAACTGCGTCACTACTGACCAGAAATCGTCAGCGAAAACGTAATCGCTGAAGAGCTTGAAATCACAACTGAAATCTGAGTGACAGCTCTCGTGTGGAATCCACAGCACGACTTTCTGCATCAAATCAATAGCAAAAATTGATTATTGGCTAACACATGGAAATGTCATAAACACTATGCCAATGCTGATCCATAAATCGTCAGCGAAACCTGAGTCCCTGTAGAACGAGAAATCATCTTTGAAAATTGAGTCACGACTGACGGAAACAAATTCTAATCCATGATTCACAAATGAAATCAATAGAGAAAAAAGAGTCATCGTTGACGCATGGAATCGTCAACGAAACTGCATCACTACTGACCATAAATCGTCAGCGAAAACATAATGGCTGGAGAGCTTGGAATCACAACTGAAATCTGAGTGACAGCTCAAGTGTCGAATCCACAGCGCGACTTTACGCATTAAATCAATAGCAAAAATAGATTAATGGCTAACGCATGGAATTGTCAAAAACACTAAGTCAAGGCTGATCCAGAAATCGTCAGCGAAAACACTTAGTCCTTGTAGAACGAGAAATCATCTTTGAAAATTGAGTCACGGCTGACAGATTGAATCGGCAACGAATACAAATCCACAATTCACAAATGAAATCAATAAAGAAAAAAGAGTCAACGTTGACGCATGGAATTGTCACTGAAAACAGCGTCACTACTGACCATAAATCGTCAGCGAAAACATAATCGCTAGAGAGCTTGGAATCGTAACTGAAATGTTAGTGACAACACAGGTGTGGGTTCCACACCACGACTTTACGCATCAAATCAATAGCAAAAATAGATTAATGGCTGACGCATGAAATTGTAAAAAACATTATTCCAATGTTGATCCAGAAATCGCAGGCGAAAACTAAATCACTGTAGAACGAGAAATCATCTTTGAAAATTGAGTCACGGCTGACGGATGGAATCACCAACGAATACTAATCCACGATTCACAAATGAAATCAATAGAGAAAAAATAGTCATCGTTCACGCATGGAATCGTCAATGAAAACTATGTCACTACTGACCATAAATCATCATCGAAAACATAATTGCTGGAGAGCTTGGAATCCCAACTGAAATCTTAGTGACAGCTCAGGTGTGGAATCCACAGCACGACTTTACGCATCAAATCAATAGCAAAAATAGATTAATGGCTAACGCATGGAATTGTGAAAAACACTATGCCAATGCTGATCCAGAAATCGTCAGCGAAAACTGAGTCCATGAAGAAGAAATCATGTTTGAAAATTGAGTCACGGCTGACGGATGGAATCAACAACGAATACTAATCCATGATACAAAATTGAAATCAATAAAGAAAAAAGAGTCATGGTCAGTGAAAACTGCGTCATTACTGACCATAAATCGTCAAGGAAAACATAATCGCTGGAGAACATGGAATCACAACTGAAATCTGAGTGACAGCTCAGGTGTGGAATCCACAGCACGACTTTACGCATCAAATCAATAGGAAAAATAGATTAATGGCTAGCACATGGAATTGTGAAAAACACTATGCCAATGCTGATCCAGAAATCGTCAGCGAAAACTTAGTCCCTGTAGAACGAAAAATCATCTTTGAAAATTGAGTCACGACTGATGGATAGAATCGACAACGAATACTAATCGAGGATTCACAAATGAAATCAATAGAGAAAAAAGAGTCATCAATGACGCATGGAATCGTCCGTGAAAACTGCGTGACTAGTGACCATAAATTGTCAGCAAAAACATAATCACAGGAGAGCTTGGAATCACAACTGAAATCTGAGTGACAGCTCACGTGTGGAATCGACAGCAAGACCTACGGATCAAATCGATAACAAAAATAAATTCATGAATACCACATGGAATTGTCAAAAACGCTAAGCCAATGCTGATCCAGAAATCGTCAGCAAAAACTCATACCCTGTAGAACGAGAAATCATCTTTGAAAATTGAGTCACGGCTGACAGATTGAATCGACAACGAATACTAATCTAGGATAAACAAATAAAATCAATAGAGAAAAAAGATTTAACGTTGATGCATGGAATTGTCAGTGAAAACTGCGTCACTACTGACCATAAATCGTCAGCGAAAACCTAATTGCTGCAGAGCTTGAAATCACAACTGATATCTAAATAACAACCCATATGTGGAATCGACAGCACGACCTACGCATCAAATCTATAGCAAAAATAAATTCATGCGCATGGAATTGTCAAAAACGCTAAGCCAACGATGATCCAGAAATAGTCAGCGGAAACCGAGTCCCTATAGAACGAGAAATCATCTTTGAAAATTGAGTCACGGCTGATAGATTGAATCGACAACGAATACTAATCCACGATTCACAAATGAAATCAATAAAGAAAAAAGAGTCATCGTTCACGCATGGAATCGTTAGTGACAACTGCGTCACTACTGACCATAAATCGTCAGCGAAAACATAATCGCTGGAGAGCTTGGAATCACAACTGAAATCTTAGTGATATCTGAGGTGTGGAATCCACACCACGACTTTACGCACCAAATCAATAGAAAAAATAGATTAATTGGTAACGCATGGAATTGTCAAAAACACTAAGCCAATGCTGATCAAGAAATCATCTTTGAAAATTGAGTCACGGCTGACGGATGGAATCAACAACGAATACTAATCCACGATTAACAAATGAAATGAATAGAGAAAAAAGAGTTATCGTTCACACATGGAATTGACAGTGAAAACTATGTCACTACTTACCATAAATGGTCGGCGAAAACATAATCGCCGGAGAGCTTTAAATCACAACTGATATCGGAGTGACAGCTCATTTGTGGAATCAACAGCACGAACTACGCATCAAATGGATAGCAAAAATAGATTAATGGCTAACACATGGAATTGTCAAAAATGCTAAACCAATGTTAATCCAGAAATCGTCAGCGAAAACATAATCGCTGGAGAGCTTGGAATCACAACTGAAATCTTAGTGACAGCTCAGGTGTGGAATCCACAGCATGAGTTTACGCATCAAATCAATAGCAAAAATAGATTAATGGCTAACGCATGGAATTGTCAAAAACACTAAGCCAATGCTGATCAACAAATCGTCAGCGAAAACTGAGTCCCTATAGAACGAGAAATCATCTTTGAAAATTGAGTCACGAATGATGGATGGAATCGACAACGAATACTAATCCAGGATTCACAAATGAAATCTATAGAGAAAAAAGAGTCAACATTGACGCATGGAATTGTTAGTGAAAACTGCGTCACTACTGATAATAAATCGTCAGCGAAAACATAATTACTGGAGAGCTTGAAATCACAACTGATATCCGAGTCACAGCTCATATGTGGAATCGACAGCACGACCTACGCATCAAATCTATAGCAAAAATAGATTCATGGCGCATGGAATTGTCAAAAACGCTAAGCCAACGCTGATCCAGAAATCGTCAGCGGAAACCAAGTCCCTATAGAACGAGAAATCATCTTTGAAAATTGAGTCACGGCTGATAGATTGAATCGGCAACGAATACTAATCCACGATTCACAAATGAAATCAATAAAGAAAAAAGAGTCATCGTTCACGCATGGAATCGTTAGTGACAACTGCGTCACTACTGACCATAAATCGTCAGCGAAAACATAATCGCTGGAGAGCTTGGAATCACAACTGAAATCTTAGTGACAGCTCAGGTGTGGAATCCACACCACGACTTTACGCATCAAATCAATAGAAAAAATAGATTAATTGGTAACGCATGGAATTGTCAAAAACACTAAGCCAATGCTGATCAAGAAATCGTCAGTCAAAACTAAGTCCCTGTAGAACGAGAAATCATCTTTGAAAATTGAGTCACGGCTGACGGATGGAATCGACAACGAATACTAATCCACGATTAACAAATGAAATCAATAGAGAAAAAAGAGTTATCGTTCACACATGGAATTGACAGTGAAAACTATGTCACTACTTACCATAAATGGTCGGTGAAAACATAATCGCCGGAGAGCTTTAAATCACAACTGATATCTGAGTGACAGCTCATATGTGGAATCAACAGCATGAACTACGCATCAAATGGATAGCAAAAATAGATTAATAGCTAACACATGGAATTTTCAAAAACGCTAAACCAATGTTGATCCAGAAATCGTCAGCGAAAACATAATCGCTGGAGAGCTTGGAATCACAACTGAAATCTTAGTGACAGCTCAGGTGTGGAATCCACAGCATGAGTTTACGCATCAAATCAATAGCAAAAATAGATTAATGGCTAACGCATGGAATTGTCAAAAACTCTAAGCCAATGCTGATCAAGAAATCGTCAGTGAAAACTAAGTCCCTGTAGAACGAGAAATCATCTTTGAAAATTGAGTCACGGCTGACGGATGGAATCGACAACGAATACTAATCCACGATTAACAAATGAAATCAATAGAGAAAAAAGAGTTATCGTTCACACATGGAATTGACAGTGAAAACTATGTCACTACTTACCATAAATGGTCGGTGAAAACATAATCGCCGGAGAGCTTGAAATCACAACTGATATCCGAGTCACAGCTCATATGTGGAATCGACAGCACGACCTACGCATCAAATCTATAGCAAAAATAGATTCATGGCGCATGGAATTGTCAAAAACGCTAAGCCAACGATGATTCAAAAATAGTCAGCGGAAACCGAGTCCCTATAGAACGAGAAATCATCTTTGAAAATTGAGTCACGGCTGATAGATTGAATCGGCAACGAATACTAATCCACGATTCACAAATGAAATCAATAAAGAAAAAATAGTCATTGTTCACGCATGGAATCGTTAGTGACAACTGCGTCACTACTGACCATAAATCGTCAGCGAAAACATAATCGCTGGAGGGCTTGGAATCACAAATGAAATCTTAGTGACAGCTGAGGTGTGGAATCCACACCACGACTTTACGCATCAAATCAATAGCAAAAATAGATTAATGGCTAATGCATGGAATTGTCAAAAACGCTAAGCCAACGATGATCCAGAAATAGTCAGCGGAAACCGAGTCCCTATAGAACGAGAAATCATCTTTGAAAATTGAGTCACGGCTGATAGATTGAATCGACAACGAATACTGCTCCACGATTCACAAATGAAATCAATAAAGAAAAAAAGTCATCGTTCACGCATGGAATCGTTAGTGACAACTGCGTCACTACTGACCATAAATCGTCAGCGAAAACATAATCGCTGGAGAGCTTGGAATCACAACTGAAATCTTAGTGACAGCTGAGGTGTGGAATCCACACCACGACTTTACGCATCAAATCAATAGAAAAAATAGATTAATGGCTAACGCATGGAATTGTCAAAAACACTAAGCCAATGCTGATCAAGAAATCGTCAGTGAAAACTAAGTCCCTGTAGAACGAGAAATCATCTTTGAAAATTGAGTCACGGCTGACGGATGGAATCGACAACGAATACTAATCCACGATTCACAAATGAAATCAATAGAGAAAAAAGAGTCATCGTTCACGCATGGAATCGTTAGTGACAACTGCGTCACTACTGACCATAAATCGTCAGCGAAAACATAATCGATGGAGAGCTTGGAATCACAACTGAAATCTTAGTGACAGCTGAGGTGTGGAATCCATACCACGACTTTACACATCAAATATTGATTTCATTTAAGCCAATGCTGATCCAGAAATAGTCAGCGGAAACCGAGTCCCTATAGAACGAGAAATCATCTTTGAAAATTGAGTCACGGCTGACGGATGGAATCGACAACGAATACTAATCCACAATGAACAATTGAAATCAATAGAGAAAAAAGAGTTATCGTTCACACATGGAAGTGACAGTGAAAACTATGTCACTACTTACCATAAATGGTCGGTGAAAACATAATCGCCGGAGAGCTTTAAATCACAACTGATATCTGAGTGACAGCTCATATGTGTAATCGACAGCACGACCTACGCATCAAATGGATAGCAAAAATAGATTAATGGCTAACGCATGGAATTGTCAAAAACTCTAAGTCAATGTTGATCCAGAAATCGTCAGCGAAAACATAATCGCTGGAGAGCTTGGAATCACAACTGAAATCTTAGTGACAGCTTAGGTGCGGAATCCACAGCATGAGTTTACGCATCAAATCAATAGCAACAATAGATTAATGGCTAACGCATGGAATTTTCAAAAACACTAAGCCAATGCTGATCCAGAAATCGTCAGCGAAATCTGAGTCCCTATAAAACGAGAAATCATCTTTGAAAATTGAGTCACAGCTGACAGATTGAATCGGCAACGAATACTAATCCACGATTCACAAATGAAATCAATGGAGAAAAAATAATCAACGTTGATGCATGAAATCGTCAACGAACACTGCGTCACTAGTGACCATAAATCGTCAGCGAAAACATAATTGGTGGAGAGCTTGGAATCACAGCTGAAATCTTAGTGACAGCTCAGGTGTGGAATCCACAGCATGAGTTTACGCATCAAATCAATAGCAACAACAGATTAATGGATAACGCATGGAATTTTCAAAAACACTAAGCCAATGCTGATCCAGAAATCGTCAGCGAAATCTGAGTCCCTATAAAATGAGAAATCATCTTTGAAAATTGAGTCACGGCTGACAGATTGAATCGGCAACGAATACTAATCCACGATTCACAAATGAAATCAATGGAGAAAAAATAGTCAACGTTGACGCATGGAATCATCAACGAAAACTGCGTCACTATTGACCATAAATCGTCAGCGAAAACATAATCGCTGGAGAGCTTGGAATCACAACTGAAATCTTAGTGACAGCTCAGGTGTGGAATCCACAGCACGACTTTACGCATCAAATCAATAGCAAAAATAGATTAATGTCTAACGCATGGAATTGTCAAAAACACTAAGCCAATGCTGATCAAGAAATCGTCAACGAAAACTGAGTCCCTATAGAACGAGAAATCATCATTGAAAATTGAGTCACGAATAATGGATGGAATCGACAACGAATACTAATCCAGGATTCACAAATGAAATCAATAGAGAAAAAAGAGTCAACGTTGACGCATGGAATTGTCATTGAAAACTGCGTCACTACTAACCATAAATCGTCACCGAAAACATAATTACTGGAGAGCTTGAAATCACAACTGATATCTGAGTCACAGCTCATATGTGGAATCGACAGCACGACCTACGCATCAAATGGATAGCAAAAATAGATTGATGGTGAATGGAATTGTCAAAAACGCTAAGCCAACGTTGATCCAGAAATCGTCAGCGGAAACCGAGTCCCTATAGAACGAGAAATAATCTTTGAAAATTGAGTCACGGCTGATAGATTAAATCGGCAACGAATACTAATCCACGATTCACAAATGAAATCAATAAAGAAAAAAGAGTCATCGTTCACGCATGGAATCGTTAGTGACAACTGCGTCACTACTGACCATAAATCGTTAGCGAAAACATAATCCTTGGAGCGCTTGGAATCACAACTGAAATCTTAGTGACAGCTGAGGTGTGGAATCCACAGCACGAATTTACGCATCAAATCAATAGCAAAAAAAAATTAATGGCTAATGCATGGAATTGTCATAAACGCTAAGCCAACAATGATCCAGAAATAGTCAGCGGAAACCGAGTCCCTATAGAAAGAGAAATCATCTTTGAAAATTGAGTCACGACTGATAGATTGAATCGACAACGAATACTAATCCACGATTCACAAATGAAATCAATAAAGAAAAAAGAGTCATCGTTCACGCATGGAATCGTGAGTGACAACTGCGTCACTACTGACCATAAATCGTCAGCGAAAACATAATCGCTGGAGAGCTTGGAATCACAACTGAAATCTTAGTGACAGTTGAGGTGTGGAATCCACACCACGACTTTACGCATCAAATCAATAGCAAAAATAGATTAATGGCTAACGCATGGAATTGTCAAAAACGCTAAGTCAATGTTGATCCAGAAATCGTCAGTGAAAACATAATCGCTGGAGAGCTTGGAATCACAACTGAAATCTTAGTGACAGCTCAGGTGTGGAATGCACAGCATGAGTTTACGCATCAAATCAATAGCAACAATAGATTAATGGCTAACACATGGAATTTTCAAAAACACTAAGCCAATGCTGATCCAGAAATCGTCAGCGAAATCTGAGTCCCTATAAAATGAGAAATCATCTTTGAAAATTGAGTCACGGCTGACAGATTGAATCGGCAACGAATACTAATCCACGATTCACAAATGAAATCAATGGAGAAAAAATAGTCAACGTTGACGTATGGAATCGTCAGCGGAAACTGCGTCACTACTGACCGTAAATCTTCAGCGAAAACATAATTGCTGGAGAGCTTGGAATCACAACTGAAATCTTAGTGACAACTGAGGCATGGAATCCACAGCACGACTTTACGCATCAAATCAATAGCAAAAATAGATTAATGGCTAACGCATGGAATTGTCAAAAACACTAAGCCAATGCTGATCAAGAAATCGTCAGCGAAAACTGAGTCCCTGTAGAACGAGAAATCATCTTTGAAAATTGAGTCACGAATGATGGATGGAATCGACAACGAATACTAATCCAGGATTCACAAATGAAATCAATAGAGAAAAAAGAGTCAACGTTGACGCATGAAATTGTCAGTGAAAACTGCGTCACTACTGATAATAAATCTTCAGCGAAAACATAATTGCTGGAGATATTGGAATCACAACTGAAATCTTAGTGACAGCTCAGGTGTGGAATCCACAGCACGACTTTACGCATCAAATCAATAGCAAAAATAGATTAATGGCTAACGCATTGAATTGTCAAAAACGCTAAGCCAACGATGATCCAGAAATAGTCAGCGGAAACCGAGTCCCTATAGAACGAGAAATCATCTTTGAAATTTGAGACACGGCTGATAGATTGAATCGACAACGAATACTAATCCACGATTCACAAATGAAATCAATAAAGAAAAAAGAGTCATCGTTCACGCATGGAATCGTTAGTGACAACTGCGTCACTACTGACCATAAATCGTCAGCGAAAACATAATCGCTGGAGGGCTTGGAATCACAAATGAAATCTTAGTGACAGCTGAGGTGTGGAATCCACAGCATGACTTTACGCATCAAATCAATAGAAAAAATAGATTAATGGCTAACGCATGGAATTGTCAAAAACACTAAGCCAATGCTGATCAAGAAATCGTCAGTGAAAACTAAGTCCCTGTAGAACGAGAAATCATCTTTGAAAATTGAGTCACGGCTGATGGATGGAATCGACAACGAATACTACTAATCCACGATTCACAAATGAAATCAATAGAGAAAAAAGAGTCATCGTTCACGCATGGAATCGTTAGTGACAACTGCGTCACTACTGACCATAAATCGTCAGCGAAAACATAATCGATGGAGAGCTTGGAATCACAACTGAAATCTTAGTGACAGCTGAGGTGTGGAATCCACACCACGACTTTACACATCAAATATTGATTTCATTTAAGCCAATGCTGATCCAGAAATAGTCAGCGGAAACCGAGTCCCTATAGAACGAGAAATCATCTTTGAAAATTGAGTCACGGCTGACGGATGGAATCGACAACGAATACTAATCCACAATGAACAATTGAAATCAATAGAGAAAAAAGAGTTATCGTTCACACATGGAATTGACAGTGAAAACTATGTCACTACTTACCATAAATGGTCGGTGAAAACATAATCGCCGGAGAGCTTTAAATCACAACTGATATCTGAGTGACAGCTCATATGTGTAATCGACAGCACGACCTACGCATCAAATGGATAGCAAAAATAGATTAATGGCTAACGCATGGAATTGTCAAAAACTCTAAGTCAATGTTGATCCAGAAATCGTCAGCGAAAACATAATCGCTGGAGAACTTGGAATCACAACTGAAATCTTAGTGACAGCTTAGGTGCGGAATCCACAGCATGAGTTTACGCATCAAATCAATAGCAACAATAGATTAATGGCTAACGCATGGAATTTTCAAAAACACTAAGCCAATGCTGATCCAGAAATCGTCAGTGAAATCTGAGTCCCTATAAAACGAGAAATCATCTTTGAAAATTGAGTCACAGCTGACAGATTGAATCGGCAACGAATACTAATTCACGATTCACAAATGAAATCAATGGAGAAAAAATAATCAACGTTGATGCATGAAATCGTCAACGAACACTGCGTCACTACTGACCATAAATCGTCAGCGAAAACATAATCGCTGGAGGGCTTGGAATCACAAATGAAATCTTAGTGACAGCTCAGGTGTGGAATCCACAGCATGACTTTACGCATCAAATCAATAGCAAAAATAGATTAATGGCTAATGCATGGAATTGTCAAAAAAGCTAAGCCAACGATGATCCAGAAATAGTCAGTGGAAACCGAGTCCCTATAGAACGAGAAATCATCTTTGAAAATTGAGTCACGGCTGATAGATTGAATCGACAACGAATACTAATCCACGATTCACAAATGAAATCAATAAAGAAAAAAGAGTCATCGTTCACGCATGGAATCGTGAGTGACAACTGCGTCACTACTGACCATAAATCGTCAGCGAAAACATAATCGCTGGAGAGCTTGGAATCACAACTGAAATCTTAGTGACAGTTGAGGTGTGGAATCCACACCACGACTTTACGCATCAAATCAATAGCAAAAATAAATTAATGGCTAACGCATGGAATTGTCAAAAACGCTAAGTCAATGTTGATCCAGAAATCATCAGCGAAAACATAATCGCTGGAGAGCTTGGAATCACAACTGAAATCTTAGTGACAGCTCAGGTGTGGAATGCACAACATGAGTTTACGCATCAAATCAATAGCAACAATAGATTAATGGCTAACGCATGGAATTTTCAAAAACACTAAGCCAATGCTGATCCAGAAATCGTCAGCGAAATCTGAGTCCCTATAAAATGAGAAATCATCTTTGAAAATTGAGTCACGGCTGACAGATTGAATCGGCAACGAATACTAATCCACGATTCACAAATGAAATCAATGGAGAAAAAATAGTCAACGTTGACGTATGGAATCGTCAGCGGAACTTGCGTCACTACTGACCATAAATCTTCAGCGAAAACATAATTGCTGGAGAGCTTGGAATCACAACTGAAATCTTAGTGACAACTGAGGCATGGAATCCACAGCACGACTTTACGCATCAAATCAATAGCAAAAATAGATTAATGGCTAATGCATGGAATTGTCAAAAACACTAAGCCAATGCTGATCAAGAAATCGTCAGCGAAAACTGAGTCCCTGTAGAACGAGAAATCATCTTTGAAAATTGAGTCACGAATGATGGATGGAATCGACAACGAATACTAATCCAGGATTCACAAATGAAATCAATAGAGAAAAAAGAGTCAACGTTGTCGCATGAAATTGTCAGTGAAAATTGCGTCACTACTGATAATAAATCGTCAGTGAAAACATAATTGCTGGAGATATTGGAATCACAAATGAAATCTTAGTGACAGCTCAGGTGTGGAATCCACAGCACGACTTTACGCATCAAATCAATAGCAAAAATATATTAATGGCTAACGCATTGAATTGTCAAAAACGCTAAGCCAACGATGATCCAGAAATAGTCAGCGGAAACCGAGTCCCTATAGAACGAGAAATCATCTTTGAAAATTGAGTCACGGCTGATAGATTGAATAGACAACGAATACTAATCCACGATTCACAAATGAAATCAATAAAGAAAAAAGAGTCATCGTTCACGCATGGAATCGTTAGTGACAACTGCGTCACTACTGACCATAAATCGTCAGCGAAAACATAATCGCTGGAGGGCTTGGAATCACAAATGAAATCTTAGTGACAGCTGAGGTGTGGAATCCACAGCATGACTTTACGCATCAAATCAATAGCAAAAATAGATTAATGGCTAATGCATGGAATTGTCAAAAACGCTAAGCCAACGATGATCCAGAAATAGTCAGCGGAAACCGAGTCCCTATAGAACGAGAAATCATCTTTGAAAATTGAGTCACGGCTGATAGATTGAATCGACAACGAATACTGATCCACGATTCACAAATGAAATCAATAAAGGAAAAAGAGTCATCGTTCACGCATGGAATCGTTAGTGACAACTGCGTCACTACTGCCCATAAATCGTCAGCGAAAACATAATCGCTGGAGAGCTTGGAATCACAACTGAAATCTTAGTGACAGCTCAGGTGTGGAATCCACAGCTCGACTTTACGCATCAAATCAATAGAAAAAATAGATTAATGGCTAATGCATGGAATTGTCAAAAACGCTAAGCCAACGATGATCCAGAAATAGTCAGCGGAAACCGAGTCCCTATAGAACGAGAAATCATCTTTGAAAATTGAGTCACGGCTAATAGATTGAATCGCCAACGAATACTAATCGACGATTCTCAAATGAAATCAATAAAGAAAAAAGAGTCATCGTTCACGCATGGAATCGTTAGTGACAACTGCGTCACTACTGACCATAAATCGTCAGCGAAAACATAATCGTTGGAGAGCTTGGAATCACAACTGAAATCTTAGTGACAGCTCAGGTGTGGAATCCACACCACGACTTTACGCATCAAATCAATAGCAAAAATAGATTAATGGCTAATGCATGGAATTGTCAAAAACGCTAAGCCAACGATGATCCAGAAATAGTCAGCGGAAACCGAGTCCCTATAGAACGAGAAATCATCTTTGAAAATTGAGTCACGGCTTATAGATTGAATCGACAATGAATACTGATCTACGATTCACAAATGAAATCAATAAAGAAAAAAGAGTCATCGTTCACGCATGGAATCGTTAGTGACAACTGCGTCACTACTGACCATAAATCGTCAGCGAAAACATAATCGCTGGAGAGCTTGGAATCACAACTGAAATCTTAGTGACACCTGAGGTGTGGAATCCACACCACGACTTTACTCATCAAATCAATAGCAAAAATAGATTAATGGCTAACGCATGGAATTGTCAAAAACACTAAGCCAATGCTGATCCAGAAATCGTCAGCGAAAACTGAGTCCCTATAAAACGAGAAATCATCTTTGAAAATTGAGTCACGGCTGACAGATTGAATCAGCAACGAATACTAATCCACGATTCACAAATGAAATCAATGGAGAAAAAAGAGTCATCGTTCACGCATGGAATCGTCAGCGAAAACTGCGTCACTACTGACCATAAATCGTCAGCAAAAACATAATTGCTGGAGATCTTGGAATCACAACTGAAATCTTAGTGACAGCTCAGGTGTGGAATCCACAGCACGACTTTACGCATCAAATCAATAGCAAAAATAGATTAATGGCTAACGCATTGAATTGTCAAAAACACTAAGCCAATGTTGATCATAAAATCGTCAGCGAAAACAGAGTCCCTGTAGAACGAGAAATCATCTTTGAAAATTGAGTCACGAATGATGGATGGAATCGACAACGAATACTAATCCAGGATTCACAAATGAAATCAATAGAGAAAAAAGAGTCAACGTTAACGCATGGAATTGTCAGTGAAAACTGCGTCACTACTGACCATAAATCGTGAGCGAAAACATAATTACTGGAGAGCTTGAAATCACAACTGATATCTGAGTGACACCTCATATGTGGAATCGACAGCACGACCTACGCATCATATGGAATTGTCAAAAACACTAAGCCAATGCTGATCAAGAAATCGTCAGTGAAAACATAATCGCTGGAGAACTTGGAATCACAACTGAAATCTTAGTGACAGCTTAGGTGCGGAATCCACAGCATGAGTTTACGCATCAAATCAATAGCAACAATAGATTAATGGCTAACGCATGGAATTTTCAAAAACACTAAGCCAATGCTGATCCAGAAATCGTCAGTGAAATCTGAGTCCCTATAAAACGAGAAATCATCTTTGAAAATTGAGTCACAGCTGACAGATTGAATCGGCAACGAATACTAATTCACGATTCACAAATGAAATCAATGGAGAAAAAATAATCAACGTTGATGCATGAAATCGTCAACGAACACTGCGTCACTACTGACCATAAATCGTCAGCGAAAACATAATCGCTGGAGGGCTTGGAATCACAAATGAAATCTTAGTGACAGCTCAGGTGTGGAATCCACAGCATGACTTTACGCATCAAATCAATAGCAAAAATAGATTAATGGCTAATGCATGGAATTGTCAAAAACGCTAAGCCAACGATGATCCAGAAATAGTCAGCGGAAACCGAGTCCCTATAGAACGAGAAATCATCTTTGAAAATTGAGTCACGGCTGATAGATTGAATCGACAACGAATACTAATCCACGATTCACAAATGAAATCAATAAAGAAAAAAGAGTCATCGTTCACGCATGGAATCGTTAGTGATAACTGCGTCACTACTGACCATAAATCGTCAGCGAAAACATAATCGCTGGAGGGCTTGGAATCACAAATGAAATCTTAGTGACAGCTGAGGTGTGGAATCGACAGCATGACTTTACGCATCAAATCAATAGCAAAAATAGATTAATGGCTAATGCATGGAATTGTCAAAAACGCTAAGCCAACAATGATCCAGAAATAGTCAGCGGAAACCGAGTCCCTATAGAACGAGAAATCATCTTTGAAAATTTAGTCACGGCTGATAGATTGAATCGGCAACGAATACTGATCCACGATTCACAAATGAAATCAATAAAGGAAAAAGAGTCATCGTTCACGCATGGAATCGTTAGTGACAACTGCGTCACTACTGCCCATAAATCGTCAGCGAAAACATAATCGCTGGAGGGCTTGGAATCACAAATGAAATCTTAGTGACAGCTCAGGTGTGGAATCCACAGCTCGACTTTACGCATCAAATCAATAGAAAAAATAGATTAATGGCTAATGCATGGAATTGTCAAAAACGCTAAGCCAACGATGATCCAGAAATAGTCAGCGGAAACCGAGTCCCTATAGAACGAGAAATCATCTTGGAAAATTGAGTCACGGCTGATAGATTGAATCGGCAACGAATACTGATCCACGATTCACAAATGAAATCAATAAAGGAAAAAGAGTCATCGTTCACGCATGGAATCGTTAGTGACAACCGCGTCACTACTGCCCATAAATCGTCAGCGAAAACATAATCGCTGGAGAGCTTGGAATCACAACTGAAATCTTAGTGACAGCTCAGGTGTGGAATCCACAGCACGAATTTACGCATCAAATCAATAGCAAAAAAAAATTAATGGCTAATGCATGGAATTGTCATAAACGCTAAGCCAACGATGATCCAGAAATAGTCAGCGGAAACCGAGTCCCTATAGAACGAGAAATCATCTTTGAAAATTGAGTCACGACTGATAGATTGAATCGACAACGAATACTAATCCACGATTCACAAATGAAATCAATAAAGAAAAAAGAGTCATCGTTCACGCATGGAATCGTGAGTGACAACTGCGTCACTACTGACCATAAATCGTCAGCGAAAACATAATCGCTGGAGAGCTTGGAATCACAACTGAAATCTTAGTGACAGTTGAGGTGTGGAATCCACACCACGACTTTACGCATCAAATCAATAGCAAAAATAGATTAATGGCTAACACATGGAATTGTCAAAAACGCTAAGTCAATGTTGATCCAGAAATCATCAGCGAAAACATAATCGCTGGAGAGCTTGGAATCACAACTGAAATCTTAGTGACAGCTCAGGTGTCGAATGCACAACATGAGTTTACGCATCAAATCAATAGCAACAATAGATTAATGGCTAACGCATGGAATTTTCAAAAACACTAAGCCAATGCTGATCCAGAAATCGTCAGCGAAATCTGAGTCCCTATAAAATGAGAAATCATCTTTGAAAATTGAGTCACGGCTGACAGATTGAATCGGCAACGAATACTAATCCACGATTCACAAATGAAATCAATGGAGAAAAAATAGTCAACGTTGACGTATGGAATCGTCAGCGGAAACTGCGTCACTACTGACCATAAATCTTCAGCGAAAACATAATTGCTGGAGAGCTTGGAATCACAACTGAAATCTTAGTGACAACTGAGGCATGGAATCCACAGCACGACTTTACGCATCAAATCAATAGCAAAAATAGATTAATGGCTAACGCATTGAATTGTCAAAAACGCTAAGCCAACGATGATCCAGAAATAGTCAGCGGAAACCGAGTCCCTATAGAACGAGAAATCATCTTTGAAAATTGAGTCACTGCTGATAGATTGAATCGACAACGAATACTAATCCACGATTCACAAATGAAATCAATAAAGAAAAAAGAGTCATCGTTCACGCATGGAATCGTTAGTGACAAATGCGTCACTACTGACCATAAATCGTCAGCGAAAACATAATCGCTGGAAGGCTTGGAATCACAAATGAAATCTTAGTGACAGCTGAGGTGTGGAATCCACAGCATGACTTTACGCATCAAATCAATAGCAAAAATAGATTAATGGCTAATGCATGGAATTGTCAAAAAAGCTAAGCCAACGATGATCCAGAAATAGTCAGCGGAAACCGAGTCCCTATAGAACGAGAAATCATCTTTGAAAATTGAGTCACGGCTGATAGATTGAATCGGCAACGAATACTGATCCACGATTCACAAATGAAATCAATAAAGGAAAAAGAGTCATCGTTCACGCATGGAATCGTTAGTGACAACTGCGTCACTACTGCCCATAAATCGTCAGCGAAAACATAATCGCTGGAGAGCTTGGAATCACAACTGAAATCTTAGTGACAGCTCAGGTGTGGAATCCACAGCTCGACTTTACGCATCAAATCAATAGAAAAAATAGATTAATGGCTAATGCATGGAATTGTCAAAAACGCTAAGCCAACGATGATCCAGAAATAGTCAGCGGAAACCGAGTCCCTATAGAACGAGAAATCATCTTTGAAAATTGAGTCACGGCTGATAGATTAAATCGGCAACGAATACTGATCCACGATTCACAAATGAAATCAATAAAGAAAAAAGAGTCATCGTTCACGCATGGAATCGTTAGTGACAACTGCATCACTACTGACCATAAATCGTTAGCGAAAACATAATCCTTGGAGCGCTTGGAATCACAACTGAAATCTTAGTGACAGCTGAGGTGTGGAATCCACAGCATGAATTTACGCATCAAATCAATAGAAAAAATAGATTAATGGCTAATGCATGGAATTGTCAAAAAAGCTAAGCCAACGATGATCCAGAAATAGTCAGCGGAAACCGAGTCCCTATAGAACGAGAAATCATCTTTGAAAATTGAGTCACGGCTGATAGATTGAATCGGCAACGAATACTGATCCACGATTCACAAATGAAATCAATAAAGGAAAAAGAGTCATCGTTCACGCATGGAATCGTTAGTGACAACTGCGTCACTACTGCCCATAAATCGTCAGCGAAAACATAATCGCTAGAGAGCTTGGAATCACAACTGAAATCTTAGTGACAGCTCAGGTGTGGAATCCACAGCTCGACTTTACGCATCAAATCAATAGAAAAAATAGATTAATGGCTAATGCATGGAATTGTCAAAAACGCTAAGCCAACGATGATCCAGAAATAGTCAGCGGAAACCGAGTCCCTATAGAACGAGAAATCATCTTTGAAAATTGAGTCACGGCTGATAGATTAAATCGGCAACGAATACTGATCCACGATTCACAAATGAAATCAATAAAGAAAAAAGAGTCATCGTTCACGCATGGAATCGTTAGTGACAACTGCATCACTACTGACCATAAATCGTTAGCGAAAACATAATCCTTGGAGCGCTTGGAATCACAACTGAAATCTTAGTGACAGCTGAGGTGTGGAATCCACAGCATGAATTTACGCATCAAATCAATAGAAAAAATAGATTAATGGCTAATGCATGGAATTGTCAAAAACGCTAAGCCAACGATGATCCAGAAATAGTCAGCGGAAACCGAGTCCCTATAAAATGAGAAATCATCTTTGAAAATTGAGTCACGGCTGACAGATTGAATCGGCAACGAATACTAATCCACGATTCACAAATGAAATCAATGGAGAAAAAATAGTCAACGTTGACGTATGGAATCGTCAGCGGAACTTGCGTCACTACTGACCATAAATCTTCAGCGAAAACATAATTGCTGGAGAGCTTGGAATCACAACTGAAATCTTAGTGACAACTGAGGCATGGAATCCACAGCACGACTTTACGCATCAAATCAATAGCAAAAATAGATTAATGGCTAATGCATGGAATTGTCAAAAACACTAAGCCAATGCTGATCAAGAAATCGTCAGCGAAAACTGAGTCCCTGTAGAACGAGAAATCATCTTTGAAAATTGAGTCACGAATGATGGATGGAATCGACAACGAATACTAATCCAGGATTCACAAATGAAATCAATAGAGAAAAAAGAGTCAACGTTGACGCATGAAATTGTCAGTGAAAACGGCGTCACTACTGATAATAAATCTTCAGCGAAAACATAATTGCTGGAGATATTGGAATCACAACTGAAATCTTAGTGACAGCTCAGGTGTGGAATCCACAGCACGACTTTACGCATCAAATCAATAGCAAAAATAGATTAATGGCTAACGCATTGAATTGTCAAAAACGCTAAGCCAACGATGATCCAGAAATAGTCAGCGGAAACCGAGTCCCTATAGAACGAGAAATCATCTTTGAAATTTGAGACACGGCTGATAGATTGAATCAACAACGAATACTAATCCACGATTCACAAATGAAATCAATAAAGAAAAAAGAGTCATCGTTCATGCATGGAATCGTTAGTGACAACTGCGTCACTACTGACCATAAATCGTCAGCGAAAACATAATCGCTGGAGGGCTTGGAATCACAAATGAAATCTTAGTGACAGCTGAGGTGTGGAATCCACAGCATGACTTTACGCATCAAATCAATAGAAAAAATAGATTAATGGCTAACGCATGGAATTGTCAAAAACACTAAGCCAATGCTGATCAAGAAATCGTCAGTGAAAACTAAGTCCCTGTAGAACGAGAAATCATCTTTGAAAATTGAGTCACGGCTGATGGATGGAATCGACAACGAATACTACTAATCCACGATTCACAAATGAAATCAATAGAGAAAAAAGAGTCATCGTTCACGCATGGAATCGTTAGTGACAACTGCGTCACTACTGACCATAAATCGTCAGCGAAAACATAATCGATGGAGAGCTTGGAATCACAACTGAAATCTTAGTGACAGCTGAGGTGTGGAATCCACACCACGACTTTACACATCAAATATTGATTTCATTTAAGCCAATGCTGATCCAGAAATAGTCAGCGGAAACCGAGTCCCTATAGAACGAGAAATCATCTTTGAAAATTGAGTCACGGCTGACGGATGGAATCGACAACGAATACTAATCCACAATGAACAATTGAAATCAATAGAGAAAAAAGAGTTATCGTTCACACATGGAATTGACAGTGAAAACTATGTCACTACTTACCATAAATGGTCGGTGAAAACATAATCGCCGGAGAGCTTTAAATCACAACTGATATCTGAGTGACAGCTCATATGTGTAATCGACAGCACGACCTACGCATCAAATGGATAGCAAAAATAGATTAATGGCTAACGCATGGAATTGTCAAAAACTCTAAGTCAATGTTGATCCAGAAATCGTCAGCGAAAACATAATCGCTGGAGAACTTGGAATCACAACTGAAATCTTAGTGACAGCTTAGGTGCGGAATCCACAGCATGAGTTTACGCATCAAATCAATAGCAACAATAGATTAATGGCTAACGCATGGAATTTTCAAAAACACTAAGCCAATGCTGATCCAGAAATCGTCAGTGAAATCTGAGTCCCTATAAAACGAGAAATCATCTTTGAAAATTGAGTCACAGCTGACAGATTGAATCGGCAATGAATACTAATTCACGATTCACAAATGAAATCAATGGAGAAAAAATAATCAACGTTGATGCATGAAATCGTCAACGAACACTGCGTCACTACTGACCATAAATCGTCAGCGAAAACATAATCGCTGGAGGGCTTGGAATCACAAATGAAATCTTAGTGACAGCTCAGGTGTGGAATCCACAGCATGACTTTACGCATCAAATCAATAGCAAAAATAGATTAATGGCTAATGCATGGAATTGTCAAAAAAGCTAAGCCAACGATGATCCAGAAATAGTCAGCGGAAACCGAGTCCCTATAGAACGAGAAATCATCTTTGAAAATTGAGTCACGGCTGATAGATTGAATCGACAACGAATACTAATCCACGATTCACAAATGAAATCAATAAAGAAAAAAGAGTCATCGTTCACGCATGGAATCGTGAGTGACAACTGCGTCACTACTGACCATAAATCGTCAGCGAAAACATAATCGCTGGAGAGCTTGGAATCACAACTGAAATCTTAGTGACAGTTGAGGTGTGGAATCCACACCACGACTTTACGCATCAAATCAATAGCAAAAATAAATTAATGGCTAACGCATGGAATTGTCAAAAACGCTAAGTCAATGTTGATCCAGAAATCATCAGCGAAAACATAATCGCTGGAGAGCTTGGAATCACAACTGAAATCTTAGTGACAGCTCAGGTGTGGAATGCACAACATGAGTTTACGCATCAAATCAATAGCAACAATAGATTAATGGCTAACGCATGGAATTTTCAAAAACACTAAGCCAATGCTGATCCAGAAATCGTCAGCGAAATCTGAGTCCCTATAAAATGAGAAATCATCTTTGAAAATTGAGTCACGGCTGACAGATTGAATCGGCAACGAATACTAATCCACGATTCACAAATGAAATCAATGGAGAAAAAATAGTCAACATTGACGTATGGAATCGTCAGCGGAACTTGCGTCACTACTGACCATAAATCTTCAGCGAAAACATAATTGCTGGAGAGCTTGGAATCACAAGTGAAATCTTAGTGACAACTGAGGCATGGAATCCACAGCACGACTTTACGCATCAAATCAATAGCAAAAATAGATTAATGGCTAATGCATGGAATTGTCAAAAACACTAAGCCAATGCTGATCAAGAAATCGTCAGCGAAAACTGAGTCCCTGTAGAACGAGAAATCATCTTTGAAAATTGAGTCACGAATGATGGATGGAATCGACAACGAATACTAATCCAGGATTCACAAATGAAATCAATAGAGAAAAAAGAGTCAACGTTGTCGCATGAAATTGTCAGTGAAAACTGCGTCACTACTGATAATAAATCGTCAGTGAAAACATAATTGCTGGAGATATTGGAATCACAAATGAAATCTTAGTGACAGCTCAGGTGTGGAATCCACAGCACGACTTTACGCATCAAATCAATAGCAAAAATATATTAATGGCTAACGCATTGAATTGTCAAAAACGCTAAGCCAACGATGATCCAGAAATAGTCAGCGGAAACCGAGTCCCTATAGAACGAGAAATCATCTTTGAAAATTGAGTCACGGCTGATAGATTGAATAGACAACGAATACTAATCCACGATTCACAAATGAAATCAATAAAGAAAAAAGAGTCATCGTTCACGCATGGAATCGTTAGTGACAACTGCGTCACTACTGACCATAAATCGTCAGCGAAAACATAATCGCTGGAGGGCTTGGAATCACAAATGAAATCTTAGTGACAGCTGAGGTGTGGAATCCACAGCATGACTTTACGCATCAAATCAATAGCAAAAATAGATTAATGGCTAATGCATGGAATTGTCAAAAACGCTAAGCCAACGATGATCCAGAAATAGTCAGCGGAAACCGAGTCCCTATAGAACGAGAAATCATCTTTGAAAATTGAGTCACGGCTGATAGATTGAATCGGCAACGAATACTGATCCACGATTCACAAATGAAATCAATAAAGGAAAAAGAGTCATCGTTCACGCATGGAATCGTTAGTGACAACTGCGTCACTACTGCCCATAAATCGTCAGCGAAAACATAATCGCTGGAGAGCTTGGAATCACAACTGAAATCTTAGTGACAGCTCAGGTGTGGAATCCACAGCTCGACTTTACGCATCAAATCAATAGAAAAAATAGATTAATGGCTAATGCATGGAATTGTCAAAAACGCTAAGCCAACGATGATCCAGAAATAGTCAGCGGAAACCGAGTCCCTATAGAACGAGAAATCATCTTTGAAAATTGAGTCACGGCTAATAGATTGAATCGCCAACGAATACTAATCGACGATTCACAAATGAAATCAATAAAGAAAAAAGAGTCATCGTTCACGCATGGAATCGTTAGTGACAACTGCGTCACTACTGACCATAAATCGTCAGCGAAAACATAATCGTTGGAGAGCTTGGAATCACAACTGAAATCTTAGTAACAGCTCAGGTGTGGAATCCACACCACGACTTTACGCATCAAATCAATAGCAAAAATAGATTAATGGCTAATGCATGGAATTGTCAAAAACGCTAAGCCAACGATGATCCAGAAATAGTCAGCGGAAACCGAGTCCCTATAGAACGAGAAATCATCTTTGAAAATTGAGTCACGGCTTATAGATTGAATCGACAATGAATACTGATCTACGATTCACAAATGAAATCAATAAAGAAAAAAGAGTCATCGTTCACGCATGGAATCGTTAGTGACAACTGCGTCACTACTGACCATAAATCGTCAGCGAAAACATAATCGCTGGAGAGCTTGGAATCACAACTGAAATCTTAGTGACACCTGAGGTGTGGAATCCACACCACGACTTTACTCATCAAATCAATAGCAAAAATAGATTAATGGCTAACGCATGGAATTGTCAAAAACACTAAGCCAATGCTGATCCAGAAATCGTCAGCGAAAACTGAGTCCCTATAAAACGAGAAATCATCTTTGAAAATTGAGTCACGGCTGACAGATTGAATCAGCAACGAATACTAATCCACGATTCACAAATGAAATCAATGGAGAAAAAAGAGTCATCGTTCACGCATGGAATCGTCAGCGAAAACTGCGTCACTACTGACCATAAATCGTCAGCAAAAACATAATTGCTGGAGATCTTGGAATCACAACTGAAATCTTAGTGACAGCTCAGGTGTGGAATCCACAGCACGACTTTACGCATCAAATCAATAGCAAAAATAAATTAATGGCTAACGCATTGAATTGTCAAAAACACTAAGCCAATGTTGATCATAAAATCGTCAGCGAAAACAGAGTCCCTGTAGAACGAGAAATCATCTTTGAAAATTGAGTCACGAATGATGGATGGAATCGACAACGAATACTAATCCAGGATTCACAAATGAAATCAATAGAGAAAAAAGAGTCAACGTTAACGCATGGAATTGTCAGTGAAAACTGCGTCACTACTGACCATAAATCGTGAGCGAAAACATAATTACTGGAGAGCTTGAAATCACAACTGATATCTGAGTGACACCTCATATGTGGAATCGACAGCACGACCTACGCATCATATGGATAGCAAAAATAGATTAATGGCTAACGCATGGAATTGTCAAAAACACTAAGCCAATGCTGATCAAGAAATCGTCAGTGAAAACAAAGTCCCTGTAGAATGAGAAATCATCTTTGAAAATTGAGTCACGGCTGACGGATGGAATCGACAACGAATACTAATCCACGATTAACAAATGAAATCAATAGAGAAAAAAGAGTCATCGTTCACACATGGAATTGACAGTGAAAACTATGTCACTACTTACCATAAATCGTCGGCGATAACATAATCGCTAGAGAGCTTGAAATCACAACTGATATCTGAGTGACACCTCATATGTGGAATCGACAGCACGACCTACGCAACAAATAGTTAGCAAAAATAGATTAATGGCTAACGTATGGAATTGTCAAAAACACTAAGCCAATGCTGATCAAGAAATCGTCAGCGAAAACTGAGTTCCTGTAGAACGAGAAATCACCTTTGAAAATTGAGTCACGAATGATGGATGGAATCGACAACGAATACTAATCCAGGATTCACAAATGAAATCAATAGAGAAAAAAGAGTCAACGTTGACGCATGGAATTGTCAGTGAAAACTGCGTCACTACTGACTATAAATCGTCAGGGAAAACATAATTACTGGAGAGCTTGAAATCACAACTGATATCTGAGTGACAGCTCATATGTGGAATCGACAGCACGACCTCCACATCAAATCTATAGCAATAATAGATTTATGGCGCATGGAATTGTCAAAAATGCTAAGCCAATGCTGATCCAGAAATCGTCAGCAGAAACCGAGTCCCTATAGAACGAGAAATCATCTTTGAAAATTGATTCATGGCTGATAGATTGAATTGGCAACGAATACTAATCCACGATTCACAAATGAAGTCAATGGAGAAAAAATAGTAAACGTTGACGCATGGAATCGTCAGCGAAAACTGCGTGACTCTAGAACGAGAAATCATCTTTGAAAATTGAGTCACGAATGATGGATGGAATCGACAACGAATACTAATCCAGGATTCACAAATGAAATCAATAGAGAAAAAAGAGTCAACGTTGACGCATGGAATTGTCAGTGAAAACTGCGTCACTACTGACCATAAATCGTCAGCGAAAACATAATTACTGGAGAGCTTGAAATCACAACTGATATCTGAGTCACAGCTCATATGTGGAATCGACAGCACGACCTACGCATCAAATGGATAGCAAAAATAGATTAATGGCTAACGCATGGAATTGTCAAAAACACTAAGCCAATGCTGATCAAGAAATCGTCAGTGAAAACAAAGTCCCTGTAGAATGAGAAATCATCTTTGAAAATTGAGTCACGGCTGACAGATTGAATCCGCAACGAATTCTAATCCACTTTTCACAAATGAAATCAATGGAGAAAAAAGAGTCATCGTTCACGCATGGAATCGTCAGCGAAAACTGTGTCACTACTGACCATAAATCGTCAGCGAAAACATAATTGCTGGAGAGCTTGAAATCACAACTGATATCTGAGTGACAACTCATATGTGGAATCGACAGCACGACCTACACATCAAATCTATCGCAAAAATAGATTTATGGCGCATGGAATTGTCAAAAACGCTAAGCCAACGCTGATCCAGAAATCGTCAGCGGAAACCGAGTCCCTATAGAATGAGAAATCATCTTTGAAAATTGAGTCATGGCTGATAGATTGAATCGGCAACGAATACTAATCCACGATTCACAAATGAAATCAATGGAGAAAAAATAGTAAACGTTGACGCATGGAATCGTCAGCGAAAACTGCGTCACTCTAGAACGAGAAATCATCTTTGAAAATTGAGTCACGAATGATGGATGGAATCGACAACGAATACTAATCCAGGATTCATAAATGAAATCAATAGAGAAAAAAGAGTCAACGTTGACGCATGGAATTGTCAGTGAAAACTGCGTCACTACTGACCATAAATCGTCAGCGAAAACATAATTACTGGAGAGCTTGAAATCACAACTGATATCTGAGTCACACCTCATATGTGGAATCGACAGCACGACCTACGCATCAAATGGATAGCAAAAATAGATTAATGGCTAACGCATGGAATTGTCAAAAACACTAAGCCAATGCTGATCAAGAAATCGTCAGTGAAAACAAAGTCCCTGTAGAATGAGAAATCATCTTTGAAAATTGAGTCACGGCTGACGGATGGAATCGACAACGAACACTAATCCACGATTCACAAATGAAATCAATGGAGAAAAAAGAGTCATTGTTCACGCATGGAATTGACAGTGAAAACTATGTCACTACTTACCATAAATCGTCGGCGATAAAATAATCGCTAGAGAGCTTGAAATCACAACTGATATCTGAGTGACAACTCATATGTGGAATCGACAGCACGACCTACGCAACAAATCGTTAGCAAAAATAGATTAATGGCTAACGTATGGAATTGTCAAAAACACTAAGCCAATGCTGATCAAGAAATCGTCAGCGAAAACTGAGTTCCTGTAGAACGAGAAATCACCTTTGAAAATTGAGTCACGAATGATGGATGGAATCGACAACGAATACTAATCGAGGATTCACAAATGAAATCAATAGAGAAAAAAGAGTCAACGTTGACGCATGGAATTGTCAGTGAAAACTGCGTCACTACTGACCATAAATCGTCAGCAAAAACATAATTACTGGAGAGCTTGAAATCACAACTGATATCTGAGTGACAGCTCATATGTGGAATCGACAGCACGACCTCCACATCAAATCTATAGCAATAATAGATTTATGGCGCATGGAATTGTCAAAAACGCTAAGCCAATGCTGATCCAGAAATCGTCAGCGGAAACCGAGTCCCTATAGAACGAGAAATCATCTTTGAAAATTGATTCATGGCTGATAGATTGAATTGGCAACGAATACTAATCCACGATTCACAAATGAAGTCAATGGAGAAAAAATAGTAAACGTTGACGCATGGAATCGTCAGAGAAAACTGCGTCACTCTAGAACGAGAAATCATCTTTGAAAATTGAGTCACGAATGATGGATGGAATCGACAACGAATACTAATCCAGGATTCACAAATGAAATCAATAGAGAAAAAAGAGTCAACGTTGACGCATGGAATTGTCAGTGAAAACTGCGTCACTACTGACCATAAATCGTCAGCGAAAACATAATTACTGGAGAGCTTGAAATCACAACTGATATCTGAGTCACAGCTCGACAGCACGACCTACGCATCAAATGGATAGCAAAAATAGATTAATGGCTAACGCATGGAATTGTCAAAAACACTAAGCCAATGCTGATCAAGAAATCGTCAGTGAAAACAAAGTCCCTGTAGAATGAGAAATCATCTTTGAAAATTGAGTCACGGCTGACAGATTGAATCCGCAACGAATACTAATCCACTTTTCACAAATGAAATCAATGGAGAAAAAAGAGTCATCGTTCACGCATGGAAGCGTCAGCGAAAACTGTGTCACTACTGACCATAAATCGTCAGCGAAAACATAATTGCTGGAGAGCTTGAAATCACAACTGATATCTGAGTGACAGCTCATATGTGGAATCGACAGCACGACCTGCACATCAAATCTATAGCAAAAATAGATTTATGGCGCATGGAATTGTCAAAAACGCTAAGCCAACGCTGATCCAGAAATCGTCAGCGGAAACCGAGTCCCTATAGAATGAGAAATCATCTTTGAAAATTGAGTCATGGCTGATAGATTGAATCGGCAACGAATACTAATCCACGATTCACAAATGAAATCAATGGAGAAAAAATAGTAAACGTTGACGCATGGAATCGTCAGCGAAAACTGCGTCACTCTAGAACGAGAAATCATCTTTGAAAATTGAGTCACGAATGATGGATGGAATCGACAACGAATACTAATCCAGGATTCATAAATGAAATCAATAGAGAAAAAAGAGTCAACGTTGACGCATGGAATTGTCAGTGAAAACTGCGTCACTACTGACCATAAATCGTCAGCGAAAACATAATTACTGGAGAGCCTGAAATCACAACTGATATCTGAGTCACACCTCATATGTGGAATCGACAGCACGACCTACGCATCAAATGGATAGCAAAAATAGATTAATGGCTAACGCATGGAATTGTCAAAAACACTAAGCCAATGCTGATCAAGAAATCGTCAGTGAAAACAAAGTCCCTGTAGAATGAGAAATCATCTTTGAAAATTGAGTCACGGCTGACAGATTGAATCAGCAACGAATACTAATCCACGATTCACAAATGAAATCAATGGAGAAAAAAGAGTCAACGTTGACGCATGGAATTGTCAGTGAAAACTGCGTCACTACTGACCATAAATCGTCAGCGAAAACATAATTACTGGAGAGCTTGAAATCACAACTGATATCTGAGTGACAACTCATATGTGGAATCGACAGCACGACCTACGCATCAAATGGATAGCAAAAATAGATTAATGGCTAACGCATGGAATTGTCAAAAACACTAAGCCAATGCTGATCAAGAAATCGTCAGTGAAAACAAAGTCCCTGTAGAATGAGAAATCATCTTTGAAAATTGAGTCACGGCTGACAGATTGAATCAGCAACGAATACTAATCCACGATTCACAAATGAAATCAATGGAGAAAAAAGAGTCAACGTTGACGCATGGAATTGTCAGTGAAAACTGCGTCACTACTGACCATAAATCGTCAGCGAAAACATAATTACTGGAGAGCTTGAAATCACAACTGATATCTGAGTGACAACTCATATGTGGAATCGACAGCACGACCTACGCATCAAATGGATAGCAAAAATAGATTAATGGCTAACGCATGGAATTGTCAAAAACACTAAGCCAATGCTGATCAAGAAATCGTCAGTGAAAACAAAGTCCCTGTAGAATGAGAAATCATCTTTGAAAATTGAGTCACGAATGATGGATGGAATCGACAATGAATACTAATCCAGGATTCACAAATGAAATCAATAGAGAAAAAAGAGTCAACGTTGACGCATGGAATTGTCAGTGAAAACTGCGTCACTACTGACCATAAATCGTCAGCGAAAACATAATTACTGGAGAGCTTGAAATCACAACTGATATCTGAGTCACACCTTATATGTGGAATCGACAGCACGACCTACGCATCAAATGGATAGCAAAAATAGATTAATGGCTAACGCATGGAATTGTCAAAAACACTAAGCCAATGCTGATCAAGAAATCGTCAGTGAAAACAAAGTCCCTGTAGAATGAGAAATCATCTTTGAAAATTGAGTCACGGCTGACAGATTGAATCAGCAACGAATACTAATCCACGATTCACAAATGAAATCAATGGAGAAAAAAGAGTCAACGTTGACGCATGGAATTGTCAGTGAAAACTGTGTCACTACTGACCATAAATCGTCAGCGAAAACATAATTACTGGAGAGCTTGAAATCACAACTGATATCTGAGTGACAACTCATATATGGAATCGACAGCACGACCTACGCATCAAATCTATAGCAAAAATAGATTAATGGCTAACGCATGGAATTGTCAAAAACGCTAAGCCAATGTTGATCCAGAAATCGTCAGCGAAAACATAATCGCTGGAGAGCTTGGAATCACAACTGAAATCTTAGTGACAGCTCAGGTGTGGAATCCACAGCACGACTTTAGGCATCAAATCAATAGCAAAAATAGATTAATGGCTAACGCATGGAATTTTCAAAAACACTAAGCCAATGCTGATCCAAAAATCGTCAGTGAAAACTAAGTCCCTGTAGAACGAGAAATCATCTTTGACAATTGAGTCACGAATGATGGATGGAATCGACAACGAATACTAATCCAGGATTCATAAATGAAATCAATAGAGAAAAAAGAGTCAACGTTGACGCATGGAATTGTCAGTGAAAACTGCGTTACTACTGACCATAAATCGTCAGCGAAAACATAATTACTGGAGAGCTTGAAATCACAACTGATATCTGAGTGACAGCTCATATGTGGAATCGACAGCACGACCTACTCATCAAATCTATAGCAAAAATAGATTTATGGCGTATGGAATTGTCAAAAACGCTAAGCCAACGCTGATCCAGAAATCGTCAGCGGAAACCGAGTCCCTATAGAACGAGAAATCATCTTTGAAAATTGAGTCACGGCTGATAGATTGAATCGGCAACGAATACTAATCCACGATTCACAAATGAAATAAATGGAGAAAAAATAGTAAACGTTGACGCATGGAATCGTCAGCGAAAACTGCGTCACTGTAGAACGAGAAATCATCTTTGAAAATTGAGTCACGAATGATGGATGGAATCGACAACGAATACTAATCCAGGATTCACAACTGAAATCAATAGAGAAAAAAGAGTCAACGTTGACGCATGGAATTGTCAGTGAAAACTGCGTCACTACTGACCATAAATCGTCAGCGAAAACATAATTGCTAGAGATATTGGAATCACAACTGAAATCTTAGTGACAGCTCAGGTGTGGAATCCACAACATGACTTTACGCATCAAATCAATAGCAAAAATAGATTAATGGCTAACGCATTGTATTGTTAAAAACACTAAGCCAATGTTGATCAAGAAATCGTCAGCGAAAACTGAGTCCCTGTAGATTGAGAAATCATCTTTGAAAATTGAGTCACGAATGATGGATGGAATCGACAACGAATACTAATCCAGGATTCACAAATGAAATCAATAGAGAAAAAAGAGTCACCGTTGACGGATGGAATTGTCAGTGAAAACTGCGTCACTATTGACCATAAATCGTCAGCAAAAACATAATTGCTGGAGATATTGGAATCACAACTGAAATCTTAGTGACAGCTCAGGTGTGGAATCCACAGCACGACTTTACGCTTCAAATCAATAGCAAAAATAGATTAATGGCTAACGCATGGAATTGTCAAAAACACTAAGCCAATGCTGATCAAGAAATCGTCAGGGAAAACTGAGTCCCTGTAGAACGAGAAATCATCTTTGAAAATTGAGTCACGAATGATGGATGGAATCGACAACGAATACTAATCCAGGATTCACAAGTGAAATCAATAGAGAAAAAAGAGTCACCGTTGACGCATGGAATTGTCAGTGAAAACTGCGTCACTACTGACCATAAATCGTCAGCGAAAACATAATTGCTAGAGATTTTGGAATCACAACTGAAATCTTAGTGACAGCTCAGGTGTGGAATCCACAGCACGACTTTACGCATCAAATCAATAGCAAAAATAGATTAATGGCTAACGCATTGAATTGTCAAAAACACTAAGCCAATGTTGATCAAGAAATCGTCAGCGAAAACTGAGTCCCTGTAGAACGAGAAATCATCTTTGAAAATTGAGTCACGAATGATGGATGGAATCGACAACGAATACTAATCCAGGATTCACAAATGAAATCAATAGAGAAAAAAGAGTCAACGTTGACGAATGGAATTGTCAGTGAAAACTGCGTCACTACTGACCATAAATCGTCAGCGAAAACATAATTGCTAGAGATATTGGAATCACAACTGAAATCTTAGTGACAGCTCAGGTGTGGAATCCACAGCACGACTTTACGCATCAAATCAATAGCAAAAATAGATTAATGGCTAACGCATTGAATTGTCAAAAACACTAAGCCAATGTTGATCAAGAAATCGTCAGCGAAAACTGAGTCCCTGTAGAACGAGAAATCATCTTTGAAAATTGAGTCACGAATGATGGATGGAATCGACAACGAATACTAATCCAGGATTCACAAATGAAATCAATAGAGAAAAAAGAGTCAACGTTGACGCATGGAATTGTCAGTGAAAACTGCGTCACTACTGACCATAAATCGTCAGCGAAATCATAATTGCTAGAGATATTGGAATCACAACTGAAATCTTAGTGACAGCTCAGGTGTGGAATCCACAGCACGACTTTACGCATCAAATCAATAGCAAAAATAGATTAATGGCTAACGCATTGAATTGTCAAAAACACTAAGCCAATGTTGATCAAGAAATCGTCAGCGAAAACTGAGTCCCTGTAGAACGAGAAATCATCTTTGAAAATTGAGTCACGAATGATGGATGGAATCGACAACGAATACTAATCCAGGATTCACAAATGAAATCAATAGAGAAAAAAGAGTCAACGTTGACGGATGGAATTGTCAGTGAAAACTGCGTCACTACTGACCATAAATCGTCAGCGAAAACATAATTGCTAGAGATATTGGAATCACAACTGAAATCTTAGTGACAGCTCAGGTGTGGAATCCACAGCACGACTTTACGCATCAAATCAATAGCAAAAATAGATTAATGGCTAACGCATTGAATTGTCAAAAACAATAAGCCAATGTTGATCAAGAAATTGTCAGCGAAAACTGAGTCCCTGTAGAACGAGAAATCATCTTTGAAAATTGAGTCACGAATGATGGATGGAATCGACAACGAATACTAATCCAGGATTCACAAATGAAATCAATAGAGAAAAAAGAGTCAACGTTGACGCATGGAATTGTCAGTGAAAACTGCGTCACTACTGACCATAAATCGTCAGCGAAAACATAATTACTGGAGAGCTTGAAATCACAACTGATATCTGAGTCACACCTCATATGTGGAATCGACAGCACGACCTACGCATCAAATGGATAGCAAAAATAGATTAATGGCTAACGCATGGAATTGTCAAAAACACTAAGCCAATGCTGATCAAGAAATCGTCAGTGAAAACAAAGTCCCTGTAGAATGAGAAATCATCTTTGAAAATTGAGTCACGAATGATGGATGGAATCGACAATGAATACTAATCCAGGATTCACAAATGAAATCAATAGAGAAAAAAGAGTCAACGTTGACGCATGGAATTGTCAGTGAAAACTGCGTTACTACTGACCATAAATCGTCAGCGAAAACATAATTACTGGAGAGCTTGAAATCACAACTGATATCTGAGTGACAGCTCATATGTGGAATCGACAGCACGACCTACTCATCAAATCTATAGCAAAAATAGATTTATGGCGCATGGAATTGTCAAAAACGCTAAGCCAACGCTGATCCAGAAATCGTCAGCGGAAACCGAGTCCCTATAGAACAAGAAATCATCTTTGAAAATTGAGTCACGGCTGATAGATTGAATCGGCAACGAATACTAATCCACGATTCACAAATGAAATAAATGGAGAAAAAATAGTAAACGTTGACGCATGGAATCGTCAGCGAAAACTGCGTCACTGTAGAACGAGAAATCATCTTTGAAAATTGAGTCACGAATGATGGATGGAATCGACAACGAATACTAATCCAGGATTCACAAATGAAATCAATAGAGAAAAAAGAGTCAACGTTGACGCATGGAATTGTCAGTGAAAACTGCGTCACTACTGACCATAAATCGTCAGCGAAAACATAATTGCTAGAGATATTGGAATCACAACTGAAATCTTAGTGACAGCTCAGGTGTGGAATCCACAACACGACTTTACGCATCAAATCAATAGCAAAAATAGATTAATGGCTAACGCATTGTATTGTCAAAAACACTAAGCCAATGTTGATCAAGAAATCGTCAGCGAAAACTGAGTCCCTGTAGAACGAGAAATCATCTTTGAAAATTGAGTCATGAATGATGGATGGAATCGACAACGAATACTAATCCAGGATTCACAAATGAAATCAATAGAGAAAAAAGAGTCACCGTTGACGCATGGAATTGTCAGTGAAAACTGCGTCACTATTGACCATAAATCGTCAGCAAAAACATAATTGCTGGAGATATTGGAATCACAACTGAAATCTTAGTGACAGCTCAGGTGTGGAATCCACAGCACGACTTTACGCATCAAATCAATAGCAAAAATATATTAATGGCTAACGCATGGAATTGTCAAAAACACTAAGCCAATGCTGATCAAGAAATCGTCAGTGAAAACTGAGTCCCTGTAGAACGAGAAATCATCTTTGAAAATTGAGTCACGAATGATGGATGGAATCGACAACGAATACTAATCCAGGATTCACAAGTGAAATCAATAGAGAAAAAAGAGTCACCGTTGACGCATGGAATTGTCAGTGAAAACTGCGTCACTACTGACCATAAATCGTCAGCGAAAACATAATTGCTAGAGATTTTGGAATCACAACTGAAATCTTAGTGACAGCTCAGGTGTGGAATCCACAGCACGACTTTACGCATTAAATCAATAGCAAAAATAGATTAATGGCTAACGCATTAAATTGTCAAAAACACTAAGCCAATGTTGATCAAGAAATCGTCAGCGAAAACTGAGTCCCTGTAGAACGAGAAATCATCTTTGAAAATTGAGTCACGAATGATGGATGGAATCGACAACGAATACTAATCCAGGATTCACAAATGAAATCAATAGAGAAAAAAGAGTCAACGTTGACGCATGGAATTGTCAGTGAAAACTGCGTCACTACTGACCATAAATCGTCAGCGAAAACATAATTGCTAGAGATATTGGAATCACAACTGAAATCTTAGTGACAGCTCAGGTGTGGAATCCACAGCACGACTTTACGCATCAAATCAATAGCAAAAATAGATTAATGGCTAACGCATTGAATTGTCAAAAACACTAAGCCAATGTTGATCAAGAAATTGTCAGCGAAAACTGAGTCCCTGTAGAACGAGAAATCATCTTTGAAAATTGAGTCACGAATGATGGATGGAATCGACAACGAATACTAATCCAGGATTCACAAATGAAATCAATAGAGAAAAAAGAGTCAACGTTGACGCATGGAATTGTCAGTGAAAACTGCGTCACTACTGACCATAAATCGTCAGCGAAAACATAATTACTGGAGAGCTTGAAATCACAACTGATATCTGAGTGACAGCTCATATGTGGAATCGACAGCACGACCTACGCATCAAATGGATAGCAAAAATAGATTAATGGCTAACGCATGGAATTGTCAAAAACACTAAGCCAATGCTGATCAAGAAATCGTCAGTGAAAACAAAGTCCCTGTAGAATGAGAAATCATCTTTGAAAATTGAGTCACGAATGATGGATGGAATCGACAATGAATACTAATCCAGGATTCACAAATGAAATCAATAGAGAAAAAAGAGTCAACGTTGACGCATGGAATTGTCAGTGAAAACTGCGTCACTACTGACCATAAATCGTCAGCGAAAACATAATTACTGGAGAGCTTGAAATCACAACTGATATCTGAGTCACACCTCATATGTGGAATCGACAGCATGACCTACGCATCAAATGGATAGCAAAAATAGATTAATGGCTAACGCATGGAATTGTCAAAAACACTAAGCCAATGCTGATCAAGAAATCGTCAGTGAAAACAAAGTCCCTGTAGAATGAGAAATCATCTTTGAAAATTGAGTCACGGCTGACAGATTGAATCAGCAACGAATACTAATCCACGATTCACAAATGAAATCAATGGAGAAAAAAGAGTCAACGTTGACGCATGGAATTGTCAGTGAAAACTGCGTCACTACTGACCATAAATCGTCAGCGAAAACATAATTACTGGAGAGCTTGAAATCACAACTGATATCTGAGTGACAACTCATATGTGGAATCGACAGCACGACCTACGCATCAAATCTATAGCAAAAATAGATTAATGGCTAACGCATGGAATTGTCAAAAACGCTAAGCCAATGTTGATCCAGAAATCGTCAGCGAAAACATAATCGCTGGAGAGCTTGGAATCACAACTGAAATCTTAGTGACAGCTCAGGTGTGGAATCCATAGCACGACTTTAGGCATCAAATCAATAGCAAAAATAGATTAATGGCTAACGCATGGAATTTTCAAAAACACTAAGCCAATGCTGATCCAAAAATCGTCAGTGAAAACTAAGTCCCTGTAGAACGAGAAATCATCTTTGACAATTGAGTCACGAATGATGGATGGAATCGACAACGAATACTAATCCAGGATTCATAAATGAAATCAATAGAGAAAAAAGAGTCAACGTTGACGCATGGAATTGTCAGTGAAAACTGCGTTACTACTGACCATAAATCGTCAGCGAAAACATAATTACTGGAGAGCTTGAAATCACAACTGATATCTGAGTGACAGCTCATATGTGGAATCGACAGCACGACCTACGCATCAAATGGATAGCAAAAATAGATTAATGGCTAACGCATGGAATTGTCAAAAACACTAAGCCAATGCTGATCAAGAAATCGTCAGTGAAAACAAAGTCCCTGTAGAATGAGAAATCATCTTTGAAAATTGAGTCCCGGCTGACGGATGGAATCGACAACGAAAACTAATCCACGATTAACAAATGAAATCAATAGAGAAAAAAGAGTCATCGTTCACACATGGAATTGACAGTGAAAACTATGTCACTACTTACCATAAATCTTCGGCGATAACATAATCGCTAGAGAGCTTGAAATCACAACTGATATCTGAGTGACAGCTCATATGTGGAATCGACAGCACGACTTACGCAACAAATCGTTAGCAAAAATAGATTAATGGCTAACGTATGGAATTGTCAAAAACACTAAGCCAATGCTGATCAAGAAATCGTCAGCGAAAACTGAGTCCCTGTAGAACGAGAAATCATCTTTGAAAATTGAGTCGCAAATGATGGATGGAATCGACAACAAATACTGATCCAGGATTCACAAATGAAATCAATAGAGAAAAAGTGTCAACGTTAACGCATGGAATTGTCAGTGAAAACTGCGTCACTATTGACGATAAATCGTCAACAAAAACATAATTACTGGAGAGCTTGAAATCACAACTGATATCTGAGTGACAGCTCATATGTGGAATCGACAGCACGACCTACGCATCAAATGGATAGCAAAAATAGATTAATGGCTAACGCATGGAATTGTCAAAAACACTAAGCCAATGCTGATCAAGAAATCGTCAATGAAAACAAAGTCCTTGTAGAATGAGAAATCATCTATGAAAATTGAGTCCCGGCTGACGGATGGAATCGACAACGAAAACTAATCCACGATTAACAAATGAAATCAATAGAGAAAAAAGAGTCATCGTTCACACATGGAATTGACAGTGAAAACTATGTCACTACTTACCATAAATCGTCGGCGATCACATAATCGCTAGAGAGCTTGAAATCACAACTGATATCTGAGTGACAGCTCATATGTGGAATCGACAGCACGTCTTACGCAACAAATCATTAGCAAAAATAGATTAATGGCTAACGTATGGAATTGTCAAAAACACTAAGCCAATGCTGATCAAGAAATCGTCAGCGAAAACTGAGTCCCTGTAGAACGAGAAATCATCTTTGAAAATTGAGTCGCGAATGATGGATGGAATCGACAACGAATACTAATCCAGGATTCACAAATGAAATCAATAGAGAAAAAGAGTCAACGTTAACGCATGGAATTGTCAGTGAAAACTGCGTCACTACTGACCATAAATCGTCAGCGAAAACATAATTACTGGAGAGCTTGAAATCACAACTGATATCTAAGTGACAGCTCATATGTGGAATCGACAGCACGACCTACGCATCAAATGGATAGTAAAAACAGATTAATTGTTAACGCATGGAATTGTCAAAAACACTAAGCCAATGCTGATCAAGAAATCGTCAGTGAAAACAAAGTCCCTGTAGAATGAGAAATCATCTTTGAAAATTGAGTCACGGCTGACGGATGGAATCGACAACGAATACTAATCCACGATTAACAAATGAAATCAATAGAGAAAAAAGAGTCATCGTTCACACATGGAATGGACAGTGAAAACTATGTCACTACTTACCATAAATCGTCGGCGATAACATAATCGCTAGAGAGCTTGAAATCACAACTAATATCTGAGTCACACCTCATATGTGGAATCGACAGCACGACCTACGCAACAAATCGTTAGCAAAAATAGATTAATGGCTAACGTATGGAATTGTCAAAAACACTAAGCCAATGCTGATCAAGAAATCGTCAGCGAAAACTGAGTCCCTATAGAACGAGAAATCACCTTTGAAAATTGAGTCACGAATGATGGATGGAATCGACAAGGAATACTAATCCATGATTCACAAATGAAATCAATAGAGAAAAAAGAGTCAACGTTGACGCATGGAATCGTCATTGAAAACTGCGTCACTACTGACCATAAATAGTCAGCGAAAACATAATCGCTGGAGAGCTTGGAATCACAACTGAAATCTTAGTGACAGCTCAGGTGTGGAATCCACATCACGACTTTACGCATCAAATCAATAGCAAAAATAGATTAATGGCTAAAGCATGGAATTGTCAAAAACACTAAGGCAATGTTGATCCAGAAATCGTCAGCGAAAAGTGAGTCCCTGTAGAACGAGAAATCATCTTTGAAAATTGAGTCACGGCTGACAGATTGAATCGGCAACGAATACTAATCCACGATTCACAAATATAATCAATGGAGAAAATATAATGAACGTTGACGCATGGAATCATCATTGAAAATGGCGTCACTAATGACCATAAATCGTCAGTGAAAACATAATCGCTGGACAGCTTGGAATCACAACTGAAATCTTAGTGATAGCTCAGGTGTGGAATCCACAGCACGACTTTACGCATCAAATCAATAGCAAAAATTGATTAATGGCTAAAGCATGGAATTGTTAAAAACACTATGTCAATGTTGATCCAGAAATTTTCAGCAAAAACTCAGTCACTGTAGAACGAGAAATCATCTTTGAAAATTGAGTCACGGCTGACGGATGGAATCGACAACGAATACCAATCCACGATTCACAAATGAAATCAATAGAGAAAAAAGAGTCAATGTTGACGCATGGGATCGTCATTGAAAACTGCGTCACTACTGACCATAACTTGTCAACGAAAACATAATCGCTGGAGAGCTTGGAATCACAACTGAAATCTTAATGACAGCTCAGTTGTGGAATCCACAACAGGACTTTATGCATCAAATCCATAGCAAAAATTGATTAATGGCTAACGCACGGAATTGTCAAAAACACTAAGGCAATCCTGATCCAGAAATCGTTAGTGAAAAGTGAGTCCCTGTAGAACGAGAAATCATCTTTGGAAATTGAGTCACGGTTGACAGATTGAATCGGCAACGAATACTAATCCCCGATTCACAAATAAAATCAATAGAAAAAAAATAGTGAACGTTGACGCATGGAATCGTCGTTGAAAATTGCGTCACTACTGACCATAAATCGTCAGCGAAAACATAATCGCTAGACAGCTAGGAATCACAACTGAAATCTTAGTGATAGCTCAGGTGTGGAATCCACAGCACGACTTTACGCATCAAATTAATAGCAAAAATAGATTAATGGCTAAAGCATGGAATTGTCAAAAACACTATGCCAATGCTAATCCAGAAAGCGTCAGCGAAAACTGAGTCACTGTAGAACGAGAAATCATCCTTGAAAATTGAATCATGGCTGACGGATGAAATCGACAATGAATACTAATCCGCCATACACAATTGAAATCAATAGAGAAAAAAGAGTCATCGTTGAAGCATGGAATTGTTAGCGAAAACTGCGTCACTATTGACCTTAAATCGTGAGCGAAAACATAATCGCAGGAGAGCTTGGAATCCCAACTGAAATTTTAGTGACAGCTCAGGTGTGGAATCCACAACATGACATTACGCATCAAATCAATAGCAAAAATTGATTAATGGCTAACGCATGGAATTGTCAAAAACACTAAGGCAATGCTGATCCAGAAATTGTCAGCAAAAACTAAGTCACTGTAGAACGAGAAATCATTTTTGAAAATTGAGTCACGGCTAACGGATGGAATCGACAACGAATACTAATCCACGATTCACAAATGAAATCAATAGAAAAAAAATAGTCAACGTTGACACATGGAATCGTCATTGAAAACTGCGTCACTACTGACCATAAATCGTCAGCGAAAACATAATCGCTGGAGAGCTTGGAATCACAACTGAAATCTTAGTGACAGCTCAGGTGTAGAATCCACAACACGACTTTACGCATCAAATCAATACCAAAAATTGATTAATGGCTAAAGCATGGAATTGTCAAAAACACTAAGGCAATGCTGATCCAGAAATCGTCAGCGAAAAGTGAGTACCTATAGAACGACAAATCATCTTTGGAAATTGAGTCACGGCTGACAGATTGAATCGGCAACGAATACTAATCCACAATTCACAAATGAAATCAGTAGAGAAAAAAGAGTCGTTGTTGACGCATAGAATCGTCGGTGAAAACTGCGTCACTACTAAACAGAAATCATCAGCGAAAACATAATGGCTGGAGAGCTTAAAATCACAACTGAAATCTGAATGACAGCTCATATGTGGAATCAACAACACGACCTACGCATCAAATCGACAACCAAAATAGATTCATGGCGCATGGAATTGTCAAGAACGCTAAGCCAATGCTGAACCAGAAATCATCATCGAAAACTAAGTCACTATAGAACAAGAAATCATCTTTAAAAATTGAGTCACGGCTGACGGATGAAATCGACAACGAATATTAATCCACGATTCACAAATGAAATCAATAGAGAAAAAAGAGTCATCGTTCACGCATGGAATCGTCAATGAAAACTGCGTCACTACTAACCAGAAATCATCAGCGAAAACATAATTGCTGGAGAGCTTGAAATCACAACTGAAATCTGAGTGACAACTCATATGTGGAATCAACAGCACGACCTACGCATCAAATCGACAGCCAAAATAGATTCATGGCGCATGGAATTGTCAAAAACGCTAAGCCAATGCTGATCCAGAAATCGTCATCGAAAACTAAGTCACTGTAGAACGAGAAATCATCTTTGAAAATTGAGTCACGACCGACGGATGAAATCAACAACGAATACTAATCCATGATTCACAAATGAAATCAATAGAGAAAAAATAGTCAACGTTGACGCATGGAATCGTCATTGAAAACTGCGTCACTACTGACCATAAATCGTCAGCGAAAACATAATCGCTGGAGAGCTTGGAATCACAACTGAAATCTTAGTTACAGCTCAGGTGTGGAATCCACAGCATGAGTTTAAGCATCAAATCGATTGCAAAAATTGATTAATGGCTAAAGCAAGGAATTGTTAAAACACTGCCAATGTTAATCCAGAAATCGTCAGGGAAAACTAAGTCACTGTAGAACGAGAAATCATCCTTGAAAATTGAATCGTGGCTGACGGATGGAAAGGACAACGAATACTAATTCGCGATACACAATTGAAATCAATAGAGAAAAAAGAGTCATCGTTGAAGCATGGAATCGTCAGCGAAAACTGCGTCACTACTGACCTTAAATCGACAGCGAAAACATAATCGCTGGAGAGCTTGGAATCACAACAGAAATCTTAGTTACAGCTCAGGTGTGGAATCCACACCACGACTTTACGCATCAAATCAATAGCAAAAATAGATTAATGGCTAACGCATGGAATTTTCAAAAACACTATGCCAATGCTGATCCAGAAATCGTTAGCGAAAACTGAGTCACTATAGAACGAGAAATCATCCTTCAAAAATTGAATCATGGCTGACGGAGAGAATCGACAACGAATACTAATCCGCCATACACAATTGAAATCAATAGAGAAAAAAGGGTCATCGTTGAAGCATGGAATCGTCAGCAAAAACTACATAACTACTGACCTTAAATCGTCAGCGAAAACATAATCGCTGGAGAGCTTGGAATCACAATTGAAATCTTAGTTACAGCTCAGGTGTGGAATCCACACCATGAGTTTACGCATCAAATCAATAGCAAAAATAGATTAATGGCTAACGCATGAAATTTTCAAAAACACTAAGCCAATGCTGATCCAGAAATCGTCATCGAAAACTCAGTCACTGTAGAACGAGAAATTATTTTTGAAAATTGAGTCACGGCTGACAGATGAAATCGACAACGAATACTAATCCATGATTCACAAATGAAATCAATAGAGAGAAAATAGTCAAGGTTGACGCATGGAATCATCATTGAAAACTGTGTCCCTACTGACCATAAATCGTCAGCGAAAACATAATCGCTGGAGAGCTTGGAATCACAACTGAAATCTTAGTTACAGCTCACGTGTGGAATCCACAGCATGAGTTTACGCATCAAATCAATAGTAAAAATAGATTAATGGCTAACGCATGGAATTATGAAAAACACTAAGCCAATGCTGATCCAGAAATCGTCAGCGAAAACTAAGTCCCTGTAGAACGAGAAATCATCTTTGAAAATTGAGTCACGGCTGAAAGATTGAATCGGCAACGAATACAAATCCATGATTCACAAATGAAATCAATACAGAAGAAATAGTCAACATTGACGCATGGAATCGTCAGTGAAAGCTGTGTCACTACTGACCACAAATCGTCAACGAAAACATAATCATTGGAGAGCTTGGAATCACAACTGAAATCTTAGTGACAGCTCTTGGAATCACACCTGAAATCTTAGTGACAGCTCAGGTGTGGAATCCACAGCACAACTTTACGCATCAAATCAATAGCAAAAATTGATTCATGGCTAAAGCATGGAATTGTTAAAAACACTGCCAATGTTAATGCAGAAATCGTCAGGGAAAACTGAGTCACTGTAGAACGAGAAATCATCCTTGAAAATTGAATCGTGGCTGACGGATGGAAAGGACAACGAATTCTAATCCGCGATACACAATTGAAATCAATAGAGAAAAAAGAGTCATCGTTGAAGCATGGAATCGTCAGCGAAAACTGCGTCACTACTGACCTTAAATCGTCAGCGAAAACATAATCGCTGGAGAGCTTGGAATCACAACTGAAATCTTAGTTACAGCTCAGGTGTGGAATCCACACCACGACTTTACGCATCAAATCAATAGCAAAAATAGATTAATGGCTAACGCATGGAATTTTCAAAAACACTATGCCAATGCTGATCCAGAAATCGTTAGCGAAAACTGAGTCACTATAGAACGAGAAATCATCCTTCAAAAATTGAATCATGGCTGACGGAGAGAATCGACAACGAATACTAATCCGCCATACACAATTGAAATCAATAGAGAAAAAAGAGTCATCGTTGAAGCATGGAATCGTCAGCAAAAACTGCGTAACTACTGACCTTAAATCATCAGCGAAAACATAATCGCTGGAGAGCTTGGAATCACAATTGAAATCTTAGTTACAGCTCAGGTGTGGAATCTACAACATGAGTTTACGCATCAAATCAATAGCAAAAATAGATTAATGGCTAACACATGAAATTTTCAAAAACACTAAGCCAATGCTGATCCAGAAATCGTCATCGAAAACTCAGTCACTGTAGAACGAGAAATCATCTTTGAAAATTGAGTCACGGCTGACAGATGAAATCGACAACGAATACTAATCCACGATTCACAAATGAAATCAATAGAGAGAAAATAGTCAAGGTTGACGCATGGAATCATCAGTGAAAACTGCGTCACTACTGTCCATAAACCGTCAACAACAACATAATCGCTGGAGAGCTTGGAATCACAACTGAAATCTTAGTTACAACTCAGGTGTTGAACCCATAGCACGACTTTACGCATCAAATCAATAGCAAAAATAGATTAATGGCTAAGCATGGAATTTTTAAAAACACTAAGCCAATGCTGATCCAGAAATCGTCAGCGAAAACTGAGTCCCTGTAGAACGAGAAATCATCTTTGAAAATTATGTCACGGCTGACAGATTGAATCGGCAACGAATACTAATCCAGTATTCACAAATGAAATCAATAGAGAAAAAATAGTCATCGTTCACGCATGGAATTGACAGTGAAAACTGTGTCACTACTGACCATAAATCGTTAGCGAAAACATAATTGCTAGAGAGCATGCAATCACAACTGAAATCTGAGTGACAGCTCAGATGTGGAATCCAGAACACGACTTTACGCATCAAATCAATAGCAAAAATAGATTAATGGCTAACGCATGGATTTGTCAAAAACACTAAGCCAATGCTGATCTAGAAATAGTCAGCGAAAACTGAGTCCTTGTAGAACGAGAAATCATCTTTGAAAATTGAGTCACGACTGACAGATTGAATCGGCAACGAATACTAATTCACGATTCATAAATGAAATCAATAGGGAAAAAATAGTCATCGTTCACGCATGGAATTGAAAGTGAAAACTGCATCACTACTGACCATAAATCATCAACGACAACATCATCGCTGGAGAGCTTGTAATCGCAACTGAAATCTTACTGACAGCTTAGGTGTAGAATCCACAGCACGACTTTACGCATCAAATCAATAGCAAAAATTGACTAATGGCTAACGCATGAATTTGTCAAAAACACTAAGCCAATGCTGATCCAGAAATTGTCAGTGAAAACTGAGTCCTTGTAGAACGAGAAATCATCTTTGAAAATTGAGTCACGACTGACAAATTGAATGGGCAACGAATACTAATCCACGATTCATAAATGAAATCAATACAGAAAAAAGAGTCATCGTTCACGCATGGAATTGACAGTGAAAACAGCGTCACTACAGACCAGAAATCGTCAGCAAAAACATAATCATTGGAGAGATTGAAATCACAACTAAAATCTGAGTGACAACTCATATGTGGAATCGACAGCACGACTTTACGCATCAAATCAATAGCAAAAACAAATTAATGGCTAACGCATGGAATTGTCAAAAACACTAAGCCAATGTTGATCCAGAAAACATCAGGGAAAACTGATCCCTGTAGAACAAGAAATAATCTTTGAAAATTGAGTCCCGGCTGACAGATTGAATAGGCAACGAATACTAATCCACGATTCATAAATGAAATAAATAGAGAAAAAAGAGTCATCGGTCACGCATGGAAATGACAATGAAAACTGCGTCACTACTGACCAGAAATCGTCAGCGAAAACATAATTGCTGGAGAGCTTGAAATCACAACTAAAATCTGAGTGACAGCTCATATGTGAAATCGACAGCATGACCTACGCATCAAATCGATAGCAAAAATAGATTCATGGCGCATGGAATTGTCAAAAACGCTAAGCCAATGCTCATCCAGAAATCGTCAGCGAAAACTGAGTCACTGTAGAACGAGAAATCATCTTTGAAAATTGAGTCACGGCTGACAGATTGAATCGGTAATGAATACTAATCCATGATTCACAAATGAAATCACTAGAGAAAAAAAGAGTCATCGTTCACGCATGGAATCGTCAGTGAAAACTGCGTAACTACTGACCATAAATCGTTAGCGAAAATATAATCACTGGAGAACTTGGAATCACAACTGAAATCTGAGTGACAGCTCAGGTGTGGAATCCACAGCATGACTTTACGCATCAAATCAAAAGCAAAAATAGTTTAATGGCTAACGCATGGAATTGTCAAAAAATACTAAGCCTATGCTGATCCAGAAATCGTCAGGGAAAACTGATCCCTGTAGAACAAGAAATCATCTTTGAAAATTGAGTCACGGCTGACAGATTGAATCCGCAACGAATACTAATCCACGATTCACAAATGAAATAAATAGCGAAAAAAGTGTCATCGGTCACGCATGGAATTGACAGTGAAAACTGCGTCACTACTGACCAGAAATCGTCAGCGAAAACATAATCGCTGAAGACCTTGGAATCACAACTGAAATCTGACTGACAGCTCAGGTGTGGAATCCAGAGCATGACTTTACGCCTCAAATCAATAGCAAAAATAGATTAATGGCTAAAGCATGGAATTGTTAAAAACACTAACCCAATGCTGATCTAGAAATCGTCAGCGAAAACTGAGTCCCTGTAGAAGGAGAAATCATCTTCGAAAATTGAGTCACGGCTGACAGATTGAATTGACAATGAATACTAATCCGCAATTCACAAATGAAATCAATAGAGAAAAAAGAGTCATCGTTCACGCATGGAATTGATAGTGAAAACTGCGTCACTACTTACCAGAAATCGTCAGCGAAAACATAATTGCTGGAGAGCTTGAAATCACAACTGAAATCTGAGTGACAGCTCATATGTGGAATCGACAGCATGTGATGCAACCATATTATTCAATAGTTTCACCCACATTTAACTAGTGTTTTGCCTATGTTTTATATATAAAATGCCTTGATATTCTTTGTTTTATGTTTTGAAGGCACTTTTGGATGAAAGATGCAAAAAGGAGTAAATTGGAGATAATTGGCAGATTTGACCTTCAGTCGATGTTTTGTGCAGAGCGTGAGCTCTAGAGGTTGAAATGAAGTGATTCCAGTGGGATTAAAAAGGTAACATCCATACCTTTCTGGACATTTAAGGCAAGAAAATAAAATAAGGAAGAGCATGGAAATCGCAGCCTTCAAAGTCAAATCTCGCAATCTGCCAGTGTTGACCTTTGGCCATTCCAACTTGAATATCTGGAGCTACAGAAGTCCAATTGATTCAAACTCAATTTTTTTGGATTCATGACTCAAAGTTATATAAACGCTCAAAATTGCAGCCAAAAACGATGTCATATGAGGGAGATATGATTTTTCAAAGATGACATCTGAATTCTGACAGCAAACAGGTTTCGTGAAGAAACGAGTCCAAATGACATTCCGAAGCATTTAAACCGATATCCAAGTTTTTATTTCAGCAATTTAGCTCCTCTAAATCAAAGCTTGAAGATTTCATGCAAGGCTATTTCTCCTTTTTAGGAAAATAGTTATTGAAGTACTTAAATGTAAACAGTCTACTTAATGGAGGACTATTTTGTAAAATAGAGACCTAGGGTTTCCTAGGATATAAAAAGAATGAGAGAAGAGAAGGGGAGCAGCCAGCCAAGGAGAGAAAAACGCCCCCTTCCTCTAAGAAACCCTAAATTATGCATTCTTTCTTCTTTTTGATTAGTTGTTCAACAAACATGCAAGGCTAAACACTTTTTCTTGGTTGCAAGGACACGGAAACCTTCGGATTTCAAGAACTGTGAGATTTATTTTACCTTTTCTTTTCAGTTTATATGATGAATATGTTTGTTCTCCTATGCTTATTTTTCCTATGATTGTTTATTTTAATTGCTAGAGCGGACTCTAAGTTATTATTGTAGACAATCTATTGTTAAGTTTGATATCAAAACCGGAGTTGTGGTATATGAACTTGTGAAGCAACTGAGTTTAATAATTGTGGCGGATCTACATTATTAATCTTAGGGAGAACATTCAATCAAATCAAACATAGACTGCGGACAGTTATGTTTTCTTGATTAATCAACTTATCTAGTTCTTAAGGCTGCCATTGAATTAAATTACTAGTGCGGACACTGTGGTTGTTTGATGGTTAGGGCTAGTTATACGGCGGATCCGTTAACTAACCAATGTTAAGAAGAGATAAATATTCAGAATATAAATTGATGTTTCGTTTCCATGATCAGTTCTGATTTCTGTAGGTGGATGTGTGCTTGTGACCAAGGTTTGTTCTCTTGATAATTTTCTGATTTTATTAAATTTAGTTTGATAGTTTTCTGTTTTCTCTTGCTTTAGCCTAGATAACGTCCAACCCCCCCCCCAAATTGCATATCATCTAGCATAAAAATCTGACTTGAATCTTCCTCGTGGGATCGACCCCTTGCTTGCTCTATACTATCTTGTGTGTTGTGTTTGAAGCTAGGGTAATTAATTTGTGCGACCGCGACATCGCAACAAATTTTGGCGCCGTTGCCGGGGAAGTAATTTTAGTTGATTCTTGTGCTATTATTTTTATTTGCTGTGATTGTTATTTCTTTTTCTGAAAAAAAAAAAACAGAATTTTTGTTCGCTGCGGTACTGTTCATTACGGCAGCGGTACTGTTCAAAACAGATTTTTTGGTGGAATTAGGTATCGGCCATTTGCTTCCTGAAGGGAAACGACGTTCTAAACAGGACTAGTGGTAACCACTAGCCCCACACTATCGAGGCCAAATTCCGCTGTTTTCTAGGGTTTTTAGGCAGTTTTTGTTTTCTACCGTAGGATTTTCGTACAATTTGCATTGTTTTCGATCTCTTGTGTGGTTGGTTTATTTTGAATTTTCTTGATGATTTATGCCAGTAACCCGTTCTACTAATCAAATTCAAGTGCATTTGGATCTCGAAATAGAAAAAACTTTACGCAGGTTACGAAAGGAAGCTCGCTTTAACACCATGGCTGTTGCACGACAACAAACACTCAAGGAGCTTGCTGCTCCTAACGTGGAAAATCAGCCATTGTGCATAAACATCGACAATAATGTAAACTTTGAGCTCAAATCTGGTTTTATACATTTGCTACCAACTTTCAATGGTCTTGCAGGAGAAGATCCTCATACTCATCTCAAGGAATTCCATATGGTTTGCGTTGGCATGAAACCGAATGGAGTTGATGAAGAACAGGTTAAGTTGAAAGCTTTCCCTTTCTCTTTAAAAGGGGCAGCAAAGGTATGGCTTTTCTCCATTCTCCCAGGTTCAATTGGAACGTGGAATGGCATGAAGAAGATCTTCCTTGAGAAGTATTTCCCAGCATCTCGAGTTGCCAACATAAGGAAAGAAATATGTGGGATTCGACAATCTCATGGAGAGACACTTTCCGAGTATTGGGAAAGATTTGAGCAACTGTGCATTCAATGCCCTCATCATCAAATACCCGATCAGCTGCTCATTCAATATTTCTATGAAGGATTGATGCCTACTGACCGTAGTATCATTGATGCTGCAAGTGGAGGGGCATTGGTAGATAAGACACCCGAGGCTGCACGCCAATTGATCTCAAACATGGCAGCCAACTCGAAACAGTTTGGCACTCGTGGAGACTTTGCAAATAAACGAGTAAATGAGATAAGTATTTCTAACCTTGAGAATAAAGTTAATGATCTTACTTCTCTTGTGCGTTCTTTGGCTTGTGGCAATGTACAGCAGGTGAAAGTTTGTAGCATATGCTCCTTACAAGGACATGCTTCAGATATGTGCCCAAACAATGCAAGAAGATTACATTGAACAAGCTAATGCAGTTGATGGGGCATTCAATGGACAACCTCAGCGTAAGTATGATCCTTTTTCCCACACGTACAATCCTGGATGGAGAGATCATCCCAACCTACGGTATGGGAACCAGCCTCAACAAGGCAATCAAGGCCGACAATTCCATCCCCATGGATTTCAGCCCCAACAGAATTATCAAGCAAGACAACCCCCTTCATTCACAAACTCCAATGTTATGGGGTCGTCATCCAGTGATGATCTTCGTGAGATGATGAAAACTTTGGCTTCTAACACTGTGACCTTGCAACAAAATGTCATGTCTTTTCAACAGGAAACAAGGTCAAGTATTCACAACTTGGAGAAGCAAATGGGGCAAGTAGCTTCAAGTGTGGGGAAATTGGAAGCACAAATGAATGGAAAATTGCCCTCCCAAGCATTGAATCCAAAAGAGAATGTTAGTGCGATCATGCTGCGAAGTGGGAAAGAACTTGAAGAGAAAAGGTCGAAACAAATTGAGATGGAGGAAGAAGAAGAGATAGAAACTGAATTGAGTACAAAAAAGAAACATCCTTCTCCTTCACAAATTGAAACCACGACCAACACTCTAAAGGTAAGTCCTCAATCAATGACTTCCAGTTTTAAAACAATTCCACCCTTTCCTGTGAGTTCTTCTAGGTCAAAGAAAGAGGACAAAGAAAAAGAGATTTTAGAGGTTTTCAAGAAAGTAGAACTCAACATTCCTTTGCTTGATGCTATCAAGCAAATTCCCAAGTATGCAAAATTCTTGAAGGAGTTGTGTACTACTAAGAGAGCTTTCAAACTGAAAGGTCATGAAACGGTAAGTATGGGTGAAGTTGTATCTGCCGTTGTTCAAAAGAATCTGCCTTTGAAACAAAAAAACCCAGGTGCGTTTACTATCCCATGTGTTATTGGTAATGCTAGTTTTAAAAGAGCTTTATGCGATTTAGGTGCATCCATTAGTGTTATGCCCAAACATGTTTATGATTCTCTTAGTCTTGAGCCTTTGAATAAAACTAGCATTGTAATACAACTTGCGGATCGTAGTTTTGTTTACCCACTTGGTGTGATAGAAGATGTCCTAGTTAAGATTGATAGTTTGGTCATTCCATGCGACTTTTATATTCTTGATATGGAACATGATTCTTGTGATTCATCAAACAGCACTCCTATATTGTTTGGGAGACCATTCTTGAAAACTGCCAATACAAGGATAGATTGTGGTAAGGATACTTTGTCTATGGAAGTAGGAGATGAAAAGATTGAATTTAATTTTCATGATGCAATGAAATATCCTTATAGCAATGTTTATTCTATCACATGCTATGACCAAGTTGATAAGTGTGTGCAGCAAGTTTTTGATTTTGATTGTGAGGATGGATTAAGCGTAGCTTTGAGCTATGGCTATGATTTTACCGAGATAGAAGAGATGGAGAGGCACATATGTGTTCCCCAAAACGTGCACGAATCAGCATTGGCTTTGCAATCATTGCAAACTGTTCCCCATGGTAATGTCTTTGTTGATTTAGTACTCTCACATAAAAAGCTTTTGCCATCTATTTTACAGGCACCCGAGTTAGAATTGAAACCTTTGCCCGATAATTTGAAGTATGTATTCATTGGCGACAACAATACACTTCCCGTTATTATAGCATCAGGTTTGACAAATACGCAAGAGGAAAAACTTGTGAAATTGTTATGTGATCACAAGACGGCCATTGGATGGACTTTAGCTGACATCAAGGGCATTAGTCCCTCAATGTGTATGCATCACATACTATTGGAGGACAATGTGAAACCAACAAGGGAAATGCAAAGAAGGTTGAACCCGCCTATGATGGAGGTAGTGAAAGCTGAAATTTTAAAACTGTTAGATGCAGGAGTCATTTATCCCATCACGGACAGTAAATGGGTTGCGCCAATCCATGTGGTGCCTAAAAAGACCGGAATCACGTTGGTGAAAAACAAAAATGATGAGCTCATTCCTACTCGCATCTCGAGTGGATGGAGAATGTGTGTTGATTACAGAAAGCTAAATCTTGCTACACGCAAAGATCATTTTCCATTACCATTCATGGATCAAATGCTTGAACGCCTAGCAGGTAAGTCTTTTTATTGCTTTCTTGATGGATATAGTGGATACAATCAGATTGTTATTAATCCTGAGGATCAAGAAAAGACTACATTTACATGTCCATTTGGTACATATGCATATAGGAGAATGCCCTTTGGTCTCTGTAATGCACCTGCAACTTTTCAAAGATGCATGATGAGTATTTTTTCTGACTATGTTGAAAGAATAATTGAGGTTTTCATGGATGATTTCACGGTGTATGGTGATTCTTTTGATAAATGTCTAGAAAATTTATCTTTGATCTTGAAAAGGTGCATTGAAACTAACCTTGTCTTAAACTATGAGAAGTGTTATTTTATGGTAGAACAAGGAATAGTTCTTGGGCATGTTGTGTCTTCACGTGGATTAGAGGTTGATAAAGCTAAAATAGACGTTATTTCATCATTGCCTTACCCCTCCTGCGTGAGGGAAATTCGTTCTTTTCTTGGCCATGCAGGTTTCTATCGACGCTTTATTAAAGATTTCTCAAAGATTACAGCACCCTTGTGCAAACTATTAGCCAAAGAAGTGGATTTTGTGTTTGATCAAGCATGTAAAGATGCCCATGATGAGCTTAAGAGGCGTGTCACATCTGCCCCTATCATCCAACCACCAAATTGGGATGAGCCTTTTGAGATAATGTGTGATGCAAGTGACTATGTGGTAGGGGCTGTCCTTGGGCAAACAATAGGGAAGAATTTGCATGTTATCGCCTATGCTTCCCGCATGTTGGACGGTGCACAATGCAATTACCATACAACTGAAAAGGAACTTTTTGCAGTGGTGTTTGCTCTTGAAAAATTTAGGTCATATCTACTTGGTACAAAAGTCATTGTTTTTACTGATCATGCAGCTTTAAGGTATCTTTTGAAGAAAAAGGAGTCCAAACCAAGATTGATTAGGTGGATCTTGCTTTTACAAGAATTTGATCTTGAGATCAAAGACAAAAAAGGTGCCGAAAATCATGTGGTTGATCACTTGAGCCGACTGAGGACTGAGGATATACAAACCGAAACAATAAGAGAGACATTCCCCGATGAGCAGTTGTATGTGTTACATTCCTCTACAAGACCATGGTATGCTGATTTGGTGAACTATTTAGTCACCAAAGAATTCCCTCCAGGTTTGTCTACATCCCAAAAAGACAAGTTACGAGCTGATGCTAAATATTATTTTTGGGATACTCCTTATCTGTGGAAATTTTGTGTGGATCAAGTAGTTAGGAGATGTGTACCACAAGATGAATTTCATTCCATTCTTACCTTTTGTCATTCTCATTCTTGTGGTGGGCATTTTGGAGCAAAAAGAACGGCCCACAAGGTACTTGAAAGTGGTTTTTATTGGCCTTCTATTTTTAAGGATGCATATCATTTTTGCAAATCATGTGAAAAATGCCAAAAAACAGGTAATATCACTCACAAGAATCAAATGCCTTTAACAAATATTCTTGTGAGTGAAATTTTTGATGTTTGGGGTATTGATTTTATGGGTCCATTTCCTTCTTCTTTTGGCAATCTTTATATCCTTCTTGCTGTTGATTATGTGTCCAAATGGATTGAGGCGAAAGCCACACGAACTAACGATGCTAAGGTTGTTTTAGATTTTGTCAGGACTCACATAGTTGACAGGTTTGGAATCCCTAAAGCTATCATTAGTGATCGTGGCACTCATTTTTGCAATCGTTCAATGGAAGCATTGTTACGCAAATATCATATGACTCATCGAACTTCCACAGCATACCATCCTCAAACGAATGGCCAAGCTGAAATTTCAAATCGAGAAATCAAGTCCATTTTGGAGAAGACAGTGCAACCTAACCGGCGAGATTGGAGTCTACGACTTGGTGATGCACTTTGGGCTTATCGGACTGCTTACAAATCACCTATAGGAATGTCACCTTATAGGATGATTTATGGAAAAGCATGTCATCTACCGGTGGAGCTTGAACACAAAGCTTTTTGGGCCATTAAAAAATGTAACATGGATTATGATGCTGCTGGGATTGCAAGAAAGTTGCAATTGCAAGAGTTGGAAGAGATTCGAAATGATGCTTACGAGAATGCAAGGATTTATAAAGAAAAGACTAAGAGTCTCCATGACCGAATGATTACAAGAAAAGAGTTTAATGTTGGAGACAAAGTCCTTCTTTATCATTCGGGTTTGAAACTTTTTCCTGGAAAGTTACGCTCTCGTTGGATTGGACCATTTGTTGTTTCTAATGTTTTTTCTTATGGTGCAGTTGAAATTACAAGTTTAGAAACCAAAAAAGTACTCAAGGTCAATGGGCATCGCTTGAAACCTTTCTATGAAGGTTGGACGACAGAACTCACCGCTTCTGCGGAGTTAGCTGAACCAATCTATGAAGAATAAGCATGCAACATGTCGAGCCAATGACATAAAACAAAAGCGCTTACTGGGAGGCAACCCAGCACAAAAAAAAAAAAAACAGATTTGCTTTCTTTTTCCCTTGTCTTTTATTTTTCGCATTTTACTTTATTTTTGTCATACTCCAATATTCCTTTTCTTTTATTTTAACATTGAGGACAATGTTATGTTTTAAGTGTGGGGGTATTGGGAGAATGTTGGTTTTCTAATTTTGGTTTTCTTTGTTATTTTTCAAAATAAAAAAATTATGTTTGATCTTTTGAACTCCCATTGGTTTTTGAGAATATGAGTATTATGTATGAGAATTAGTTGAGATAGATGAAGATATAAATCGAATGAAGGAGTGTGCATGCAAGTTTTAAGGTTTAATTGGTTTAGGGATTGACTTTGAGAATATGCCATGTTGACTTTATAGTGTTATACCAATGCAAGCTTTTGAGCCTTCAACATTATATTCTTTGATTGTGCCTTCTTTCAATGATATGTATCTTTAGAACTTGCTTCATATCTTGTTGAGATTACATTCATATTACATACATACATGAAGATGATAAAGGCATTAGGAATTTTAACCATTTGAGCCAAAAAGCCAACCTAAAGCATATTATCCTTAGTAAACCCCTTTTGAGTTTGTTTATCTTTTCTTTGCTTTATCCATGTATAAGCCTTAACTTTATATATGTTTTCCTTTTCCCTTGGCCAAGGATTAGTAGAGCATATACTAGTGATATTTCATGGAATTATGGTTGGAAATTATGTGAAAAGAAAGAAGAAGTGATGTTTGATGAAAAGATGGGCAAAGTTGCCAAAGGTAAAAAAAAAAAAAAAAACAGAAAAAAGAAAAAGAAAAAGAAAAAAATGTTCCTTTATGTTCTTAAGATTTTATATTGAAAAAGCTTGAAATCAAAAGAAGTTAAGCATTGGTGATTAAAGATGGAAAATTTATGTGCTTCGATGGAATATCTTGTTTGAAATATCATTTTTCAGAATGCTCTACTTTCTTTGGTTTGAACCTTTTTCTTTTACTCTCTTTTACCTCACCTTTACCTTAGCCCCATTACAACCAGAAAATAAGACCTTTTGATTCATGCATTGTTTGTAATATGTTATTAATGGAGATGAGATTGAAGAGCAAGCTTATAGTAGAACATATTCATTGATTGAATTTGAGAGATTTAAACACATAAGCCCTAAACACGTGAGTGTTGGAGTGTATATCAATGAGAGGACCTATCACTTTGGCATGACATAGATTTCATTTAAATCCCGACGATTAATTAAGTTTTGAAGTTTGCATGTAAATAAATTCATGAAAATTTATACTCTTTATCCTTCTTAATTGTGTTCTTGTTTATAATGCATATATTCTTGGATATTGATGGGAGATTAGAAGATTAGTCATAGTGATTTCATTTAATTTAACTTCAATTTGGTTTTACCTATCCTTTCTCGAGGACGAGCAAGAGGTAAGTGTGGGGGTATTTGATGCAACCATATTATTCAATAGTTTCACCCACATTTAACTAGTGTTTTGCCTATGTTTTATATATAAAATGCCTTGATATTCTTTGTTTTATGTTTTGAAGGCACTTTTGGATGAAAGATGCAAAAAGGAGTAAATTGGAGATAATTGGCAGATTTGACCTTCAGTCGATGTTTTGTGCAGAGCGTGAGCTCTAGAGGTTGAAATGAAGTGATTCCAGTGGGATTAAAAAGGTAACATCCATACCTTTCTGGAAATTTAAGGCAAGAAAATAAAATAAAGAAGAGCATGGAAATCGCAGCCTTCAAAGTCAAATCTCGCAATCTGCCAGTGTTGACCTTTGGCCATTCCAACTTGAATATCTGGAGCTACAGAAGTTCAATTGATTCAAACTCAATTTTGTTGGATTCATGACTCAAAGTTATATAAACGCTCAAAATTGCAGCCAAAAACGATGTCATATGAGGGAGATATGATTTTTCAAAGATGACATCTGAATTCTGACAGCAAACAGGTTTCGTGAAGAAACGAGTCCAAATGACATTCCGAAGCATTTAAACCGATATCCAAGTTTTTATTTCAGCAATTTAGCTCCTCTAAATCAAAGCTTGAAGATTTCATGCAAGGCTATTTCTCCTTTTTAGGAAAATAGTTATTGAAGTACTTAAATGTAAACAGTCTACTTAATGGAGGACTATTTTGTAAAATAGAGACCTAGGGTTTCCTAGGATATAAAAAGAATGAGAGAAGAGAAGGGGAGCAGCCAGCCAAGGAGAGAAAAACGCCCCCTTCCTCTAAGAAACCCTAAATTATGCATTCTTTCTTCTTTTTGATTAGTTGTTCAACAAACATGCAAGGCTAAACACTTTTTCTTGGTTGCAAGGACACGGAAACCTTCGGATTTCAAGAACTGTGAGATTTATTTTACCTTTTCTTTTCAGTTTATATGATGAATATGTTTGTTCTCCTATGCTTATTTTTCCTATGATTGTTTATTTTAATTGCTAGAGCGGACTCTAAGTTATTATTGTAGACAATCTATTGTTAAGTTTGATATCAAAACCGGAGTTGTGGTATATGAACTTGTGAAGCAACTGAGTTTAATAATTGTGGCGGACCTACATTATTAATCTTAGGGAGAACATTCAATCAAATCAAACATAGACTGCGGACAGTTATGTTTTCTTAATTAATCAACTTATCTAGTTCTTAAGGCTGCCATTGAATTAAATTACTAGTGCGGACACTGTGGTTGTTTGATGGTTAGGGCTAGTTATACGGCGGATCCGTTAACTAACCAATGTTAAGAAAAGATAAATATTCAGAATATAAATTGATGTTTCGTTTCCATGATCAGTTCTGATTTCTGTAGGTGGATGTGTGCTTGTGACCAAGGTTTGTTCTCTTGATAATTTTCTGATTTTATTAAATTTAGTTTGATAGTTTTCTGTTTTCTCTTGCTTTAGCCTAGATAACGTCCAACCCCCCCCCCCCAAATTGCATATCATCTAGCATAAAAATCTGACTTGAATCTTCCTCGTGGGATCAACCCCTTGCTTGCTCTATACTATCTTGTGTGTTGTGTTTGAAGCTAGGGTAATTAATTTGTGCGACCGCGACATCGCAACAGCATGACCTACGCATCAAATCGACAGCCAAAATAGATTCATGGATCATGGAATTGTCAAAAATGCTAAGCCAATGCTAATCCAGAAATCGTCAGCGAAAACTGAGCCTTGTAGAACAAGAAATCATCTTTGAAAAATGAGTTACGGCTAACAGATTGAATCGATTATGAATACTAATCCACTATTCATAAATGAAATCAATATTGAAAAAAAAGTCACCGTTCACGCATGGAATTGACAGTGAAAACTGAGTCACTACAGACCAGAAATACTGAGCAAAAACATAATCGCTGGAGAGATTTAAATCACAACTAAAATCTGAGTGACAACTCATATGTGGAATCGACAGCACGACTTTACGCATCAAATCAATATCAAAAACAAATTAATGGTAATGCATGGAATAGTCAAAAACACTAAGCCAATGCTGATCCAGAAAACGTCAGGGAAAACTGATCCCTGTAGAACAAGAAATCATTTTTGAAAATTGAGTAACGGCTGACAGATTGAATCCGCAACGAATACTAATCCACGATTCACAAATGAAATAAATAGCGAAAAAAGAGTCATCGGTCACGCATGGAATTGACAGTGAAAACTGCGTCACTACTGACCAGAAATCATCAGCGAAAACATAATCGCTGAAGACCTTGGAATCACAACTGAAATCTGACTGACAGCTCAGGTGTGGAATCCAGAGCATGACTTTACGCCTCAAATCAATAGCAAAAATAGATTAATGGCTAAAGCATGGAATTGTTAAAAACACTAACCCAATGCTGATCTAGAAATCGTCAGCGAAAACTGTGTCCCTGTAGAACGAGAAATCATCTTTCAAAATTGAGTCACGGCTGACAAATTGAATCAGCAACGAATACTAATCCACGATTCACAAATGAAATCAATAGAGAAAAAAGAGTCATCGTTCACGCATGGAATTGATAGTGAAAACTGCGTCACTACTTACCAGAAATCGTCAGCAAAAACATAATTGTTGGAGAGCTTGAAATCACAACTGAAATCTGAGTGACAGCTCATATATGGAATCGACAGCATGACCTACGCATCAAATTGACAGCCAAAATAGATTCATGGATCATGGAATTGTCAAAAATGCTAAGCCAATGCTAATCCAGAAATCGTCAGCGAAAACTGAGCCTTGTAGAACAAGAAATCATCTTTGAAAAATGAGTCACGGCTAACAGATTGAATCGATTATGAATACTAATCCACAATTCATAAATGAAATCAATATTGAAAAAAAAGTCACCGTTCACGCATGGAATTGACAGTGAAAACTGAGTCACTACAGACCAGAAATACTGAGCAAAAACATAATCGCTGGAGAGATTTAAATCACAACTGAAATCTGAGTGACAACTCATATGTGGAATCGACAGCACGACTTTACGCATCAAATCAATAGCAAAAACAAATTAATGGTAATGCATGGAATTGTCAAAAACACTAAGCCAATGCTGATCCAGAAAACGTCAGGGAAAACTGATCCCTGTAGAACAAGAAATCATTTTTGAAAATTGAGTAACGGCTGACAGATTGAATTCGTAACGAATACTAATCCACGATTCACAAATGAAATAAATAGCGAAAAAAGTGTCATCGGTCACGCATGGAATTGACAGTGAAAACTGCGTCATTACTGACCAGAAATCGTCAGCGAAAACATAATCGCTGAAGACCTTGGAATCACAACTGAAATCTGACTGACAGCTCAAGTGTGGAATCCAGAGCATGACTTTACGCCTCAAATCAATAGCAAAAATAGATTAATGGCTAAAGCATGGAATTGTTAAAAACACTAACCCAATGCTGATCTAGAAATCGTCAGCGAAAACTGAGTCCCTGTAGAACGAGAAATCATCTTTCAAAATTGAGTCACGACTGACAAATTGAATCAGCAACGAATACTAATCCACGATTCACAAATGAAATCAATAGAGAAAAAAGAGTCATTGTTCACCCATGCAATTGATGTGAAAACGGCATCACTACTGACCAGAAATCGTCAGCAAAAACATAATTGCTGGAGAGCTTGAAATCACAACTGAAATCTGAGTGACAGCTCATATGTGGAATTGACAGCATGACCTACACATCAAATCGATAGCAAAAATAGATTCATGGCGCATGGAATTGTCAAAAACGCTAAGCCAATGCTCATCCAGAAATCGTCAGCGAAAACTGAGTCACTGTAGAACGAGAAATCATCTTTGAAAATTGAGTCACGGCTGACAGATTGAATCGGTAATGAATACTAATCCACGAATCACAAATGAAATCCATAGAGAAAAAAGAGTCATCGTTCACGCATGGAATCGTCAGTGAAAACTGCGTAACTACTGACCATAAATCATCAGCGAAAACATAATCGCTGAAGACCTTGGAATCACAACTGAAATCTGACTGACAGCTAAGGTGTGGAATCCAGAGAATGACTTTACGCATCAAATCAATAGCAAAAATAGATTAATGGCTAAAGCATGGAATTGTCAAAAACACTAAACCAATGCTGATCCAAAAATCGTCAGCGAAAACTGAGTCCGTGTAGAACGAGAAATCATCTTTGAAAATTGAGTCATGGCTGACAAATTAAATCGACAACGAATACTGATCCATGATTCACAAATGAAATCAATAGAGAAAAAAGTGTCATCGTTCACCCATAAAATTGACAGTGAAAACGGCGTCACTACTGACCAGAAATCGTCAACGAAAACATAATTGCTGGAGAGCTTGAAATCACAACTGAAATCTGAGTGACAACTCATATATGGAATTGACAGCACGACCTACGCATCAAATCGACAGCCAAAATAGATTCATGGGGCATGGAATTGTCAAAAATGCTAAGCCAATGCTGATCCAGAAATCGTCAGCGAAAACTGAGCCCTGTAGAACAAGAAATCATCTATGAAAATTGAGTCACGGCTGACGGATGGAATTGACAAGGAATACTAATCCAGGATTCACAAATGAAATCAATAGAGAAAAAAGAGTCGACGTTGACGAATGGAATCGTCAGTGAAAACTGTGTCACTACTAACCATAAATCGTTAGCGAAAACGTAATCGCTGAAGAGCTTGGAATCACAACTGAAATCTAAGTGACAGCTCAGGTGTGGAATCCACAGCACAACTTGACGCATCAAATCAATAGCAAAAATAGATCAATGGCTAACGCATGGAATTGTCAAAAACACTAAGCCAATGCTGATCCAGAAATCGTCAGAGAAAACTAAGTCCCTGTAGAACGAGAAATCATCTTTGAAAATTGAGTCACGGCTAACAGATTGAATCACCAAGGAATACTAATCCACGATTCACAAATGTAATCAATAAAGAAAAAAAAGTTATCGCTCACGCATGGAATCGTCAGTGAAAACGGCATCACTACTGACCTGAAATTGTCAGTGAAAACATAATTGCGGGAGAGCTTGAAATCACAACTGAAGTCTGAATGACACCTCACGTGTGGAATCGACAGCATGACCTACGCAGCAAATCGATAGCAAAAATAGATTCAAGACGCATGGAATTGTCAAAAACGCTAACCAATGTTGATCAAGAAATCGTCAGCGAAAACTGATCATCTTTGAAAATTGAGTCACGGCTCACGGATGGAATTGACAACGAATCCTAATCCATGATTCACAAATGAAATTAATAGATAAAAAAGAGTAGACGTTGACGCATGGAATCGTCAGTGAAAACTGCGTCACTACTAACCATAAATAATCAGCGAAAACATAATCGCTGCAGAGCTTGGAATCACAACTGAAATCTAAGTGACAGCTCAGGTGTGGAATCCACAGCACGACTTTACGCATCAAATCAAAAGCAAAAATAGATCAATGGCTAATGCATGGAATTGTCAAAAACACTAAGCCAATGCTGATCCAGAAATCGTCAGCGAAAACTGATCCCTCTAGAACAACAAATCATCTTTGAAAATTGAGTCACGACTGACAGATTGAATCGGCAACGAATACTAATCCATGATTCACAAATAAAATCAATAGAGAAAAAAGTGTCATCGTTCACACATGGAATTGACAGTGAAAACTGCGTCACTACTGACCATAAATCATCAGCGAAAACATAATCGCTGTAGACCTTGGAATCGCAACTGAAATCTGAGTGACAGCTCAGGTGTGGAATCCATAGCACGACTTTACGCATCATATCAATATCAAAAATAAATCAATGGCTAATGCATGGAATTGTCAAAAACACTAAGCCAATGCTCATCCAGAAATCGTCAGCGAAAACTGAGCCTTGTAGAACAAGAAATCATCTTTAAAAAATGAGTCACGGCTGACAGATTGAATCGACAACGAATACTAATCCACGATTCACAAATGAAATCAATAGAGAAAAAAGAGTCAACGTTGACGCATGGAATCGTCAGTGAAAACTGTGTTACTACAGACCATAAATCGTCAGCGAAAACATAATCGCTGGAGACCTTGGAATAACAAGTGAAATCTGAGTGACAGCTCAGGTGTGGAATCCACAGCACGACTTTACGCATCAAATCAATAGCAAAAATACATTAATGGCTAACGCATGGAATTGTCAAAACACTAAGCCAATGCTGATCCAGAAAACGTCAGTGAAAACTGATCCCTCTAGAACAAAAAATCATCTTTGAAAATTGAGTCGCGGCTGACAGATTGAATCGGCAACGAATACTAATCCACGATTCACAAATGAAATCAATAGAGAAAAAAGAGTCATCGTTCAGGCATGGAATTGACAGTGAAAACTGCGTCACTACTGACCAGAAATCGTCAGCGAAAACATAATTGCTGGAGAGCTTGAAATCATAACTGAAATATGAGTGACAGCTCATATGTGGAATCGACAGCACGACCTACGCATCAAATCGACAGCCAAAATAGATTCATGGCGCATGGAATTGTCAAAAACGCTAAGCCAATGCTCATCCAGGAATCGTCAGCGAAAACTGAGTCACTGTAGAACAAGAAATCATCTTTGAAAATTGAATCACGGCTGACAGATTGAATCGGTAATGAATACTAATCCACGATTCACAAACGAAATCAATAGAGAAAAAAGAGTCATCATTCACGCATGGAATCGTTAGTGAAAACTGCATAACTACTGACCATAAATCGTCAGCGAAAACATAATCGCTAGAGAGCTTGGAATCACAACTGAAATCTTAGTTACAGCTCAGGTGTGGAATCCACAGCATGAGTTTAAGCATCAAATCGATTGCAAAAATTGATTAATGGCTAAAGCAAGGAATTGTTAAAAACACTGCCAATGTTAATCCAGAAATCGTTAGGGAAAACTGAGTCACTGTAGAACGAGAAATCATCCTTGAAAATTGAATCGTGGCTGACGGATGGAAAGGACAACGAATACTAATCCGTGATACACAATTGAAATCAATAGAGAAAAAAGAGTCATCGTTGAAGCATGGAATCGTCAGCGAAAACTGCATCACTACTGACCTTAAATCGTCAGCGAAAACATAATCGCTGGAGAGCTTGGAATCACAACTGAAATCTGAGTGACAGCTCAGGTGTGGAATCCACAACATGACTTTACGCATCAAATCAAAAGCAAAAATAGATTAATGGCTAACGCATGGAATTGTCAAAAACACTAAGCCAATGCTAATCCAGAAATCGTCAGGGAAAACTGATCCCTGTAGAACAAGAAATCATCTTTGAAAATTGAGTCACGGCTGACGGATGGAATTGATAACGAATACTAATCCATGATTCACAAATGAAATCAATAGAGAAAAAAGAGTCGACGTTGACGAATGGAATCGTCAGTGAAAACTGCGTCACTACGGACCATAAATCGTCAGCGAAAACATAATCGCTGGAGAACTTGGAATCACAACTGAAATCTATGTGACAGCTCAGGTGTGGAATCCACAGTGACTTTACGCATCAAATCAATAGCAAAATCAATGGCTAACACATGGAATTGTCAAAAACACTAAGCCAATGCTGATCCAGAAATCATTAGTGAAAACTGAGTCCCTGTAGAACGAGAAATCATCTTTGAAAATTGAGTCACGGCTAACAGATTGAATCACAAACGAATACTAATCCACGATTCACAAATGTAATCAATAAAGAAAAAATAGTCATCGCTCTCGCATGGAATCGTCAGTGAAAACGGCACCACTACTGACCTGAAATCGTCAGCGAAAACATAATTGCAGGAGAGCTTGAAATCACAACTGAAGTCTGAATGACAGCTCACGTGTGGAATCGACAGCATGACCTACGCAGCAAATCGATAGCAAAAATAGATTCATGACGCATGGAATTGTCAAAAACGCTAACCAATGCTGATCTAGAAATCATCAGCGAAAACTGATCATTTTTGAAAATTGAGTCACAGCTGACGGATGGAATTGACAACGAATCCTAATCCATGATTCACAAATGAAATCAATAGATAAAAAAGAGTCGACGTTGACGCATGGAATCGTCAGTGAAAACTGTGTGACTACAGACCATAAATCATCAGCGAAAACATAATCGTTGGAGAGCTTGGAATCACAACTGAAATCTAAGTGACAGCTCAGGTGTGGAATCCACAGCACGACTTTACGCATCAAATCAAAAGCAAAAATAGATCAATGGCTAACGCATGGAATTGTCAAAAACACTAAGCCAATGTTGATCCAGAAAACGTCAGCGAAAACTGATCCCTCTAGAACAACAAATCATCTTTGAAAATTGAGTCACGACTGACATATTGAATCGGCAACGAATACTAATCCATGATTCACAAATGAAATCAATAGAGAAAAAAGTGTCATCGTTCACACATGGAATTGACAGTGAAAACTGAGTCACTATTGACCAGAAATCATCAGCGAAAACATAATTGCTGGAGAGCTTGAAATCACAACTGAAATATGAGTGACAGCTCATATGTGGAATCGACAGCACGACCTACACATCAAATCGACAGCCAAAATAGATTCATGGCGCATGGAATTGTAAAAAATGCTAAGCCAATGCTGATCCAGAAATCATCAACGAAAACTGAGCCTTGTAGAACAAGAAATCATGTTTGAAAATTGAGTCATGGCTGACAGATTGAATTGGCAATGAATACTAATCCATAATTCACAAATGAAATCAATAGAGAAAAAAGAGTCACCGTTCACGTATGGAATTGACAGTGAAAACTGCGTCACTACAGACCAGAAATCGTCAGCAAAAACATAATCACTGCAGAGATTGAAATCACAACTGAAATCTGAGTGACACCTCATATGTGGAATCGACAGCACGACTTTACGCATCAAATAAATAGCAAAAACAAATTAATGGCTAACGCATGGAATTGTCAAAAACACTAAGCCAATGCTGATCTAGAAAACGTCAAGGAAAACTGATCCATGTAGAACAAGAAATCATCTTTGAAAATTGAGTCACGGCTGACAGATTGAATCTGCAACGAATACTAATCCACGATTCACAAATGAAATAAATAACGAAAAAAGAGTCATCGGTCACGCATGGAATTGACAGTGAAAACTGCGTCACTACTGACCAGAAATCGTCAGCAAAAACATAATTGCTGGAGAGCTTGAAATCACAACTGAAATCTGAGTGACAGCTCATATGTGAAATCGACAGCACGACCTACGCATCAAATCGATAGCAAAAATAGATTTATGGCGCATGGAATTCTCAAAAATGCTAAGCCAATGCTGATCCAGAAATCGTCAGCGAAAACTGAGCCTTGTAGAACAAGAAATCATATTTGAAAATTGAGTCACGGCTGACAGATTGAATTGGCAATGAATACTAATCTACGATTCACAAATGAAATCAATAAAGAAAAAAGAGTCGTTGTTCACGCATGGAATCGTTAGTGACAACTGCGTCACTACTGACCATAAATCGTTAGCGAAAACATAATCGCTGGAGAACTTGGAATCACAACTGAAATCTGAGTGACAGCTCAGGTGTGGAATCCACAGCACGACTTTACGCATCAAATCAAAAGCAAAAATAGATTAATGGCTAACACATGGAATTGTCAAAACACTAAGCCAATGCTGATCCAGAAAACATCAGCAAAAACTGATCCCTCTAGAACAAGAAATCATCTTTGAAAATTGAGTCGCGGCTGACAGATTGAATCGGCAATGAATACTAATCCACGATTCACAAATGAAATCAATAGAGAAAAAAGAGTCATCGTTCACGCATGGAATTGACAGTGAAAACTGCGTCACTACTGACCATAAATCGTCAGCGAAAACATAATCGCTGGAGAGCTTGGAATCACAACTGAAATCTAAGTGACAACTCATGTGTGGAATCCACAGCACGACTTTACGCATCAAATCAATAGCAAAAATAGATCAATGGCTAACGCATGGAATTGTCAAAAACACTAAGCCAATGCTAATCCAGAAATCGTCAGTGAAAACTGAGTCCCTGTAGAACGAGAAATCATCTTTGAAAATTGAGTCACGACTGATAAATTGAATCGACAACGAATACTAATCCACGATTCGCAAATGTAATCAATAGAGAAAAAAAGGTCATCGTTCACGCATGGAATTGTCAGTGAAAACTGCGTCACCATTGACCAGAAATCGTCAGCGAAAAGATAATTGCGGGAGAGGTTGAAATCACAACTGAAATCTGTGTGACAGCTCACGTGTGGAATCGACAGCAAAACCTATGCATCAAATCGACAGCAAATATAGATTCATGGCTAACACATGGAATTGTCAAAAACACTAAGCCAATGCTGATCCAGAAATCGTCAGCGAAAACTGAGTCCCTGTAGAACAACAAATCATCTTTGAAAATTGAGTTATGGCTGACAGATTGAATCGATAAAGAATACTAATCCACGATTCACAAATAAAATCAATAGAGAAAAAAATGTCATCGTTCACGCATGGAACTGACAGTGAAAACTGTGTCACTACTGACTAGATAACTTTTGGAGAGCTTGAAATCACAACTGAAATCTAAATGACAGCTCATATATGGAATCGACAGCATGACCTACACATCAAATCGATAGCAAAAATATATTCATGGCGCATGGAATTGTCAAAAACGCAAAGCCAATGCTGATCTAGAAATTGTCAGCGAAAACTGAGTCAGTGTAGAACGAGAAATTATCTTTGAAAATTGAGTCACGGCTGACGGATGAAATCGACAACAAATACTAATCCACGATTCACAAATGAAATTGATAGAGAAAACAGAGTCATCGTTGACGCATGGGATCGTCAGTGAAAATTGCGTCACTACTAACCAGAAATCGTGAGCGAAAACATAATTGCTGGAGAGCTTGAAATCACAACTGAAATTTGAGTGACAACTCACGTGTGGAATCAACAACATGACTTTATGCATCAAATCAATAGCAAAAATTGATTAATGGCTAACGCATGGAATTGTCAAAAACATTATGCTAATGCTGATCCAGAAATCGTCAGCGAAAACCGGGTCACTATAGAACGAGAAATCATCTTTGAAAATTGAGTCACGGCTGACGGATGGAATCGACAACGAATACTAATCCACGGTTCACAAATGAAATCAATAGAGAAAACAGAGTCATCGTTGACGCATGGAATCGTTTGTGAAAACTGCGTCACTACTGACTAGAAATCGTCAGCGAAAACATAATCGCTGGAGAGCTTGAAATCACAACTGAAATCTGAATCACAGCTCACGTGTGGAATCAACAACATGACCTACGCATCAAATCGATAGCAAAAATATATTCATGCCTAACGCATGGAATTGTCAAAAACACTATGCCGATGCTGATCCAGAAATCGACAGCGAAAACGGAGTCACTGTAGAACGAGAAATCATCTTTGAAAATTGAGTCACGGCTGACGGATGGAATCGAGAATGAATTCTAATCCATAATTCACAAATGAGATCAATAGAGAAAATAGAGTCATCGTTGTCGTATGGAATCGTTAGTTAAAACTGCGTCACTACAGACCATAAATCTTTAACGAAAACATAGTCAGTGTAATCCTTGAAATCACAATTGAAATCTAAGTGACAGCTGACGTATGGAATCGACAGCGTCAAATAATTCATGACCGATGCATCAAATCAGTAGCAAAAATAGATTCATGGCTAACACATAGAATCGTCAAACACACTATGTCAGTGCTAATCCAGAAGTCATCGGCGAAAACTGAGTCACATGAAAATGAGAAATCTTCTTTGAAAATTGAGTCACAACCGATAGATGGAATCGACAACGAATACTAATTCACGGTTGGCACACGAAATCAATAGAGAAAACAGAGTCATTGTTGACATATGGAAGAGTCAATCAAAACTTGCATCACTACAAGTGACGTATGGAATCACCAGCGTTAGATAATTCCCGACACATAAAATCGACAACAAAAATAGATTCATGGCTAACGCATGGAAACATCAAACACACTATGCTTGTGCTGATCCAGAAATCGTCTGCGACAACTGAATCACTATAGAACGAGAAATCATTTTTGAAAACTGAGTCATGGCTGACGAATGGAATCGACAATGAATACTAATTCACAGTTGATGCATGAAATCACTAGAGAAAATAAAGTCATCGTTGACGCATGGAATCGTTAGTGAAAACTGCGTAACTACAGACCAGAAATCATCAGTGAAAACATAGTCGGTGCAGACCTTGAAATCGCAACTAAAATCAGAGAGACAGCTGACGTATGTAATCGACAGCGTTAGATAATTCACGACCTACGCATCGAATCGATAGAAAAAATAGATTCATGGGTAACAATGAAATCGTCAAACACACTATGCTAGTGCTGATCCAGAAATCGTCACCGACAACTCAGTCACTATAGAACGAGAAATCATTTTTGAAAAATTAGTCACGGCTTACGGATGGAATCGACAGCGAATACAAATTCACGGTTGATGCATGAAATAAATAAAGAAAATAAAATCATCGTTGACTCATGGAATCCTAAGTGAAAACTGTGTCATTATTGACCATAAATCATCAGCGAAAACATAGTCGTTGTAGACCTTGAAATTGCATTTGAAATCTGAGTGACAGCTGACGTATGGAATCGATAGCGTCAATGAATTCACGACGTACGCATCAAATCGATAGCAAAAATAGAGTCATGGCACACGCATGCAATCATTAAACACACTATGTCAGTGCTAATCCAGAAATCATTGGCGAAAACTAGGTCACTTGAGAACGAGAAATCATCATTGAAAATTGTGGGACAGATGACATATGGAATCGACAGCGAAAACTAATTTACGGTTGACGCATGAAATCAATGGAGAAAGCAAAGTCATCTTTGACGCATGGAATCGTCACTGAAAACTGCATCAATACTGATCAGAAATCGCCAGCAAAAACATAGTCACTGTAGACCTTGAAATCACCTCTGAAATATGAGTGATAGCTGCTGTATGGAATTGACAACGTCAATGATTTCACGACCTATGCAACAAATCGATAGCAAAAATAGAGTCATGGCTCATGCATGGAATCGTCACACACACTATGGCAGTGTTGATTCAGAAATCGTCAGCGAAAACTGAGTCATTGTAAAACGAGAAATCAAATTTGAAAATTGAGACACGGCTGATAAATGGAATCGACAGCGAATACTAATTTACGGTTGACGCATAAAATCAATGGAGAAAACAAAGTCATCTTTGACTCATGGAATCGTCACTGAAAACTGCATCACTACTGATCAGAAATTGCCAGCAAAAACATAGTCACTGTAGACCTTGAAATCGCCAGTCAAATCTGAGTGACAGTTGACGTATGGAATCTATAGCGTCTGATAATTCCCGACCACCACATAAAATCTATAGCAAAAATAGATTCATGGATAACACATGGAATCGTCAAACACACTGTGCCATTGCTGATCCAGAAATCATCAGCAAAAACTGAGTCATTGTTGAACAAGGAATCATTTTTGAAAATTGAGACACAGCGGACGAATGGAATCGACAACGAATACTAATTCACGATTGACGCATGAAATCAATAGAGAAACACAAAGTCATCGTTGGCGCATGGAATAATGAGTGAAAACTGCGTCACTACTTACCAGAAATCATCAGCAAAAACAGAGTCACTGTAGACCTTGAAATCGACAGTCAAATCTAAGTGACAGTAGACATATGGAATCAACAGCGTCAAATAATGCACTATAGATCGCTTTTTATGATCGGCTTGTTTTAACCCGCAATACACGAGTGTGCAATGTAGCAATTAACTCGATAAGATCGAGGTCATATCCACTGAGAGCTAGATCTGGAAATTAAGCTAGGTAACAAAAAATACTCAAGAGAAATTAAATTAACAATAACTTGGTTGAAAATAATTGATGGATTTGTTTTCAAAGATGAAAAAATGTAAATAGATTTTAAATGACAAGAAAAGGTAAGTCTCGGTCAAAATCAATTTTAATGGTGATATATTGGTGATTCCTTGATAACTCAACCTAATATCAACGATGGTGATATTATATCGAAAGATATTACAATGAAGTTTAAAAAGATAAAGATTGATTATTGCTTAAGAATAAATAAGTACTTTCATATTAAGTAAGACATTGAATCAAGCAATCTCTATACCAAAACTAAGGTTTGTGCATAAAAATTCAAGATTATAACATTACCTAAATGATTTCTAAAATTTCTTTGCAATAATAAAACATTCATGAAGAAAATGAGAAGATAAACATTAACATTCATTCATATCTTAAAGAACTCACCTCAACCACCATCATCCTTGATTTGGATCCAAGAAAGAGATTAGCCAACCACGATTATATATAAGAGCACTTCAATAAACATGAAATAACTTGAATCAAACTGAAATTGTCATAACCCAATTTTTGACCATTTTATTTTAATTATTATTATTATTTTATTTACTGAGAAGGAAAAAAATGACGATGATAAAAAAATAATAATGATAAAAAACAAGTAAAATGAGATAAATGAAGAATGAATTAAAATTTGGGTTAAGGGCAACATGATTAGAATTTTTGGGGTTTAATTAAACTTTGGAATTAATCTAATTAAGCTTGGAATTAATTTAATTAATCCAATTAAGGGTTTAGTTGGAGAATTGATAAGTTTTGAGACTTAATTGAGCTTGGAATTAATTTAATTAATCCAACCAAGGGTTTAATTAGAGAATTGATAAGTTTTGAGACTTAATTGAGCTTGGAATTAATTTAATTAATCCAATCAAGGGTTTAATTGGAGAATTGATAAGTTTTTGAGACTTAATTGAGCTTGAAATTAATTTAATTAATCCAATGAAGGGTTTAATTGAAGAATTGATAAGTTTTTGGACTTAATTGGCTTCGAATTAATTTAATTAATGAAACCAGGGACTTAATTGAAGAAATATAAAAGTTTAGGGTTTAATTGGGGTCCAAATTGCAAAAATTAAAATCCAAGGACCAGCTTGAAAATGGCGCCAAAATGCAGGGGTCTAATTACAATTTAACTAGGGACTTAATTACAAAGTTGTTAAAAATGCAAGGTCCAAAATGCAAATAGCCATTAAACACCAAAAACGGTGTCGTTTTCCCGTTACTGTTCATCTTCTTTCCGACTGAAACAGATGCACACCACCGCTCCCACCATTACACCTGCAATTAACACAATTTATGGCTTGAAGAAACGACATTGTTCTCTGGCTATAAAAGCCAGAGATAGTCCATGCAAGTGAGGGGAAAAAAAAAGAACCCAGGAAAGAGAGGGCAGAACCGAAAAGCCACTGGAGACCCAGAACAGAGAAGAGGAAAAAAAGACCAGACTTTCGTTCCTCTGTTTCCTCTTAAGGAAACAGAGGAGGTTAAAGAAAAAAAAGCAACAAACAGGGGGCAAAACTGGGGAAAGAAAAAGGCGCGCATAACCGAAAAGCCCCTGGAGAAACACAGAACCAGGGGAAGAATAGAAAAAACTTTCGTTCCTCTTTTTCTTCTCAAAGAAAAAGAGGAGACCACGGAGAGAGCTCACAAGCAGCGGAGGAAGAAAGCAGCTAGCCCACCAGTCCTCCATCACGTTTCCGTTTGTCTGCTTCCAGAGAGGAAGTAACACCAGGAACAGAACAAGACGCAAGAACAGAAATTGTACAGAGGGGAGCAAATTTTCTGCCCCTGTTTCTTCTCATGGAAACAGAGGTGTTCGTGCCTCATGATCGTGAGGCACGAACGCGTGAAGAAAGGCCATTCTCTGGCCACAGCAGGGGAATCACGGAACCAAGGACATACAGAGAGCAGAGAGAACCTGAAGAAAAACCAGGGGAAGGAGACTAGATAGAGAAAGAAAAACAGATATAGAGAGAGAGAGGGAGAGACTTCTGAAAGTAGAAGAAAGCAAGAGATAAAGAGAAAGAAGGGAGAGAACGTCGCCCGGTCAGCTCTCCATCACCGTCATCCTCATCTCCCAGTGCAACGCCAGCGTTAGAAGGGAGAGAACGTCGCCTGACCAGCCCTCCATCACCGTCATCCTCATCTTCAAGGCGTCAGGTAAGTTGCTCTTTCCTTCCATTTATTTTAATTACATGCTCCTGTAGAAAAACTAAAAAATGGTGAGCTGGGTCGAGCCTGTGACCCGGCTAGGCCTGCTGGGTCCAGCCCAGCCACATGGCTGAGCTGGGCCCAGCCCAAAAAAAAAATAATGAATAAAAAAATACAAAAATAAAAAAGGGTAGAAAAAATAAAAAAATGTGTATGCATGAATAAAAATAATGTAAATTTATTGGTTTATTAACTAACGCCATAGTCAGGAATAAAAATACCGGTTTAAATTTATATTATATTTATTCATCGTATTTTATTTTATTTAGCTACAAAAAATAAAAAATATGTGCACGTGTAAAAATAGATTTATTTTTATTTATTTATTCACTGGCACTAGAGTAGGGAATAAAAAATATTGATCTAATTTTTCTTCGTAGCTACGAATTTTTACCAATACTAGAGTTGGAATTATTTGAGCTCGAATATTCATTGGCGCCAGAGTTAGGAATATTATAAACAAATCATCATAGTATAAGCGAATAAATGTTTAGCAATTTAAGACAAAACCAACAATACAGTTTGCTTTAGGCAGAACGTTTAAGAGGTGATAATATTTTTCTTTTTACGTAACCAATTCCGAACAATATAATTTCTGTTGACCAGTTAGGGTTCCTAGTGACCATAATACTAGGTGGTGACTCAAACAAGACCTTTTCCCCTAAAAGAACAAGATGCCAGAAATCTGTTCTTTTTCCATAATATAATTAAGAGATTATTTTGTGGGTCGCCGCGATGTCGGGTGCGACAGAATGGCGACTCCACTAGGGACCTTAGGATTAAACTTTGGCTTTTGTCTTATTATTGCTATTTTTTGTTGTTGTGTTTATTTTTTTTATTTTTCCTGCATTTACTGCCTTAGCATGCATCCTTATTTATGTTGTCATGCATCACTTTGGAAGCACACACTTTACAACCTGGGATAAGTGGGGGAGTAACGGTACCCCAATGGCTTTAGCCTAGGTAAGACTCGTGAAACCATCCAACTCTCACTTGATTGTTTACTTGGAAGTGGTTGATATGCCAAACTAATATTACTCAGGGCCTCTATCTTCACACTACTTGTAAGCCTCATATCGACCTTTTCAAGGACGATCACTGAGCATGCGAGAGACCCTTTGAAACTAGATAATGACCAACCTTTTGATGCACACAACAATTAGGATCTTCTTATTAGGTTGTCACCCCATGAAGGGCAAGTTTGCATTTCATACGCATTTTTTTTTAAATCAACATTTTTGCATAAATTGCATGATTTACATTTACAAGGTTGAAATATAGGTTCCCCATTGAAACCCATCTATAACACTCGTTCGAGAAAAAGACAAATGGAAAACGAAGAAAGAGCCCAGTTGGAAGCCCAACATCAAAAAGAGATGGATAATCTTAAAGAAGAAGTCGCAAAGCTTACTAGTCTACTCGAGCAGGCCTTGAGAGATAAATCCGGAAAAGCAACACTTATAGCTCAGCATGAAGATATGCATGTAACTCATTTCGATCCACAAAATCTGGGGGCAAATAGGGTGTCATCTGAATTTCAACAAGCCATGCATTTCCAGCAAACATACCCCATGAGAATGTCGTTTACCATTGGTTCTACCGAGAAAGAATCTCAAAAGGGCAAGATGGTGAAAGAAGAGGGTTTGGAAAAATGGACTGCCTTAGAAGAGAGGATAAGGGCAGTTAAAGGAACCATTTGTGTGACCTAGTAAAAGCCGTCAATATGTGTTTGGTACCTAACGTAGTCATTCCTAAGAAGTTTAGGGTGCCAGAATTCATTAAATATACAGGAACTCAATGCCCTGTAACTCATCTCAAAGCATACTGCAACAAAATGGCTGAGGTGGTTGATGATGAGAAATTGCTGATTCATTTCTTCCAAGATAGCTTGAGTGACGTTGCCCTCACTTAGTATATGCGGTTGGACAATACCAAGGTTAAAAAATGGAAGGACTTAGTTGATGCCTTCATGAGGCAATATAAGTTCAATATAGATGTGGGCCCTAATCGGTTAAGCTTGCAAGCTATGGAGAAGAACAACAAGGAGTCCATAAGAGAATACGCTCAGAGATGGAGTGAGGTAGCTGCATAAGTTAATCCTCCTATATTGGAAAAAGAGATGATCAGTTTATTTTCCAACACCTTTAAAGCTTCATACTTTGAATACTTGGTTAAAAGCTTTGCACAACATTTCACTGACCTGGTTGTTATAGCTGAGAGGATTGAACAAGCCATTGGGTTAGGTAAGATTGCTAACCCAATTGAGAAGAACAATTTCACTGAAGGTGGTTGCTAAGGCACTTATCGTTCCTATAGCTAATTGCTTCACACCGACTCCCAGAAATCAACTATTTTGAAGATAAAGCTATGGTGATAGTAGGGCAAAAATGGTCTGCATGTGACTGTAACTAAGTCTTGAAAAGATGCCTTTGTCGAGGAGAATGAATGATTGAAAGATTTCAAAAATTCTAATGAATGATCACTAAATGTATAGCCTCTTTTGGTGTTATCATGCTAGTATTCATGTTGGCATAAGTTCTTTGTTGTTAAACTTCTTTTCCAAAGTTTCAATGAAATAATGAGTTTCTCATTTAATCATGTTTACAACCAAGCATTATTCATCTTCTTAAGAGAGTTTTCTTATAAGAACTCAAGAACACACCTTTGAAGCCTCGCGTGATATCATAGACGCAATTCATCTCTTGTACCAAAATCCATTTCCCTATTGGAGTTTTGAAAAAATTGATCTGGTATTTTGATTTCAAAAAAATAATTTGATGTTCTTTCAAAAATGATATTTTTAACATTCTACTTGTAAAATAACAATTGAATCAAGCAACTCCATCATTGAGGTGACTATATTATAAACCAAAAAAAAAAGAAAAAAGAAAAAAGAAAAAAAGAAATGAATAAACACCCTTACCCTATGACTCTTGAATCGTTTGTGTTTTTTTTTTTTTTTGATCAAATGTAAGTATTGTATAGATCAAAAAGAAGCTGGAGACCAGCAATACAAGGAAAAGGGAACAAAAGGCCCTTGACCAAAACAAAAGCAAGACAAGCTTGCTGAACAGAAGGCAAAGGGAATAGACTCCCTTGTACAAACAATAAGCAAGACACGCTTGCTGAAAAGAAAAGCTAAGGGAACAGACTCCCTGGAGCATCCTAGAATCAGAGGGAACAAGCTCCCTTGAACAAGCATCAACGCCATAAGGCAAAACAAACTAGCATACAATGAAACATCTGCTAGGAGACCCAAAAACCAGCAGTGAAACTTCTTCTAACCCAGCTGACAGCACGCTACAGCAGTAGCCTGACGGTCCCCACTGGCAGATGAAGAAGCTTCAACCGGTGCAATAGACCAAAGCCCCTTTATGCACCACAGAAACCAACTCCACCTCAGTGTGGCAGCAACAATTGAACTGTTCCACCTGCAAGCAAGGCAGTAGAAAACATACACAAGAGAGACAAAGCACTCAAGCAAAAAGCCACCCTGTCATTATGTGTTTTTAAATGAATGAATAATGGTATGTAGTGAACTAGTTACTCATGACTCATGAAATGCATCTTTGCAAAGACCAAACCATCATACCGGATGAGGTTAAATTTTATTGATCTTAATTGCTTGTGCTTGAAATGAGGAAAGGCCATCTTTATTATTCCTTTCACGTTCTGAAATAAGTACATCCTTTGCGATCCCTTTTTGAGCCTGAATAATTTTTCTTTCATGAAAAAAAAATCCCGACTAGGATCACACCCCATACTGGGGGGCAATAGAAAATTTCAATGAGAAAGCCGTGAGAAAGCCATAAAGGCATAAGAGCTCAAGAAACTCAAATGCTAGGGGGCATGCCCAAATCACTAGAAAAAGTGACATCCACGATAAAACGAGTATACCCTAGCAAAGTAATAAAAAAAGAAGAAGCAGCAAATCAAAGAAGAGCGGCAAAAGAAAATATGAATGACATCAAGTGTCAAACTGTTGATGGTGATTCTCGGTTTTTGGAATCCTGAAACACCCTTTGAGCCTTATAAACCCTTTTCTTTTATAGCAAAAAACAACAGCCTACATTACGTGCTTGTAAAAGTCCTTTCTAATCAAGCAAGCAAGCAACCTAGAACAATAAACAATGCTCTCAAAATGCAAAGAATACTTTTTCATAAGATTCATGACATCAAGAATAAACTACTCATTATTATTCATGCTGATAAAAAATGAATGATTCAAAAAGAGATAAGTTTTTCTCATACAAAACCTCAAGCTTTTTCTCGAGCCCTTCACTTTGATACAAAAGGTTATCTCATGACGTATTTTCACTGAAGATCTCATTGCCAATCACAAGAGCAAATAACCTCTTTTCCAAGAAAGAAAATAACCAATGAGTTGCAGGATTTCAAAAGCAAATTGTTTTATATTCACATCGAAATAATAAGTCGCTGGCAAAGTACACTTGGGGGCAATGACCAGTACAAGGGGGCAACATCGTATTTTTTTTTCTAGAAAAAAAGAGGAATATTTCCTACAACAAGACAAGGGGGCATTTTGGTTTACGAAAGACAGTTTGATCCTTTCAGCAAATGACATTGAATGTTTTTATCAGTGAGACGAGGAGTAATGAATGATCCTCTCAAAATATTTGATGAGTCAGAAAATTTTTAGCAAGCAAGTGGGTCACGATGGGCACCATAAAGGCTAAGTTGTGCAAATAAATCTAGAAATAGACTTACATGGGCCAATTCGAGTAGGCTAGAAGCCAAGCGACAAAGAGGACCCAAATTAGAGGTAGCAAGTCCTCATCAGTCAAGCAACAAGAAGACTAAGAAGAAATAGGGGCCTATATTTCAAATCAGGTAAAGATGCATGCATATCATCTAACCTTTGAGACATTGGACAATGAGTTTTGCAAATTTCATTACAGAAAATTCCAATGGGATCCATCAAGTGGAAGGCCAACTTGAAATGGCTAAGATTGAATTGGCTTTTCAAAAATTTTCACTTTTGAGAATTTTTCATCATGGGCAGGTCGCCCATGAGAATTAGGTCACCTAAAAAAAAATCTATGTGTTTTTCCACCTCCTTTTAATGCGCCTTTGAGCCTTTAATCATCATTTTTAGGGCGCTTTCAAGCCTTTATCTCCTTCAAATGCGCCTTCAAGATAGTGTGTTTTCTAAACCTCACTTTCCTTTCGAGCGCGCCTTTGATCCCTTGCTTTCCTCTTCGAGCGCCTTTGAGCCCTCGCTTCCTCTTCAAGGGCCTTTGAGCGCTCGCTTTCCTCTTCGAGCGTCTTTAAGCCCTAACTTTCCTCTTTGAGTGCCTTTGAGCCCTCAATTCTTTTCAAGCACCTTTGAGCCCTCGCTTTCCTCCTCGAGCGCCTTTGAGCTCTCGCCTTCCTCCTCGAGCGCCTTTGAGCCCTCGCCTTCCTCCTCGAGTGCCTTTGAGCACTCGTTTTCCTCTTCGAGCGCCTTTGAGCCCTCGCTTTCCTCTTCAAGCGCCTTTGCGCACTCGCTTTCCTCTTCGAGTGCCTTTGAGCCCTTGCTTCTCTTCGTGCGCCTTTGAGCCCTCATTTCCTCTTCGAGCGCCTTTGAGCCCTCGCTTCTCTTCGAGTGCGCCTTTGAGCCCTCGCTTTCCACTTCGAAAGCCCATTGAGCCCTCGTTTCCCTTCGAGCACCTTTGAGCCCTCGCTTCCTGTTCGAGCGCCTTTAAGCCCTCGTTTCCTCTTCGAACGCCTTTGAGCCCTCGCTTCTCTTTGAGTGCCTTTGATCCCTCATTTCCCTTTTCGAGCGCCTTTGAGCCCTCGCTTCTCTTCGAGCGCCTTTGGGCCCTCGCTTTTTTTTTTCGATCGCCTTTGAGCCCTCGTTTTCTTCTTCGAGCGCCTTCGAGCCCTCGTATTCTTTCGAGCACGCCTTCAAGCCCTTATTTTCCTTTCTTTTTTTACTTGGGTAGGTCACCCATCACAATGAAACCACTTCTAAAAAAACAAAAAAACAAAACAAAAAACAAAAAAGTGGGTCGTCTTCCAAATGACTTGTTTCTTGATTTCTACATTTCTCTGTAAAGTTCGTGTGTCAATCTACTATTTTTAAAGTTTTCAAGACTAAAAAAACAAAAAAAAAGTGGGTCGTCTTCCAAATGACGTGTTTCTTAATTTCTACATCTCTCTGTAAAGGTCGTGTGTCAATCTACTGTTTTCAAAGTTTTCAAGACTAAAAAACAAGAAAAAAAAAAGAGGTTCTTTCTGTATCTACTTTTCTTTATAAATTTACTACACAAAGCTAAAAGAAAATGAAAATATCTTTGCATAGTAAATATTACAAAGAGGGGGCAACTATCATAACCCAATTTTTGACCATTTTATTTTAATTATTATTATTATTTTATTTGCTGAAAAGGAAAAAAAAATGACGATGATAAAAAAATAATAATGATAAAAAACAAGTAAAATGAGATAAATGAAGAATGAATTAAAATTTGGGTTAAGGGCATCATGATTAGAATTTTTGGGGTTTAATTAAACTTTGGAATTAATCTAATTAAGCTTGGAATTAATTTAATTAATTCAATTAAGGGTTTAATTGGAGAATTGATAAGTTTTGAGACTTAATTGAGCTTGGAATTAATTTAATTAATCTAATCAAGGGTTTAATTAGAGAATTGATAAGTTTTGAGACTTAATTGAGCTTGAAATTAATTTAATTAATCCAATGAAGGGTTTAATTGAAGAATTGATAAGTTTTTGGACTTAATTGGCTTAGAATTAATTTAATTAATGAAACCAGGGACTTAATTGAAGAAATATCAAAGTTTGGGGTCCAAATTGCAAAAATTAAAATCCAACGACCAGCTTGAAAATGGCGCCGAAATGCAAGGGTCCAATTACAATTTAACTAGGGACTTAATTACAAAATTGTTAAAAATGCATGGTCCAAAATGCAAATAGCCATTAAACACCAAAAACGACGTCGTTTTCCCGTTACTGTTCATCTTCTTCCCGACTGAAACGGACACACACCGCCGCTCCCACCATTACACCTGCAATTAACACAATTTATGGCTTGAAGAAACGACATTGTTCTCTGGCTATAAAAGCCAGAGATAGTCCATACAGGTGAGGGGCAAAAAAAGAACCCAGGAAAGAGAGGGCAGTACTGAAAAGCCACTGGAGACCCAGAACAGAGAAGAGGAAAAAAAGACCAGACTTTCATTCCTCTATTTCTTCTCAAGGAAACAGAGGAGGTTAAAGAAAAAAAAGCAAAGAACAGGGGGCAAAACTGGGGAAAGAAAAAGGCGCGCATAATCGAAAAGCCCCTGGAGAAACACAGAACCGGGGGAAGAATAGGAAAAACTTTTGTTCCTCTTTTTCTTCTCAAAGAAACAGAGGAGACCACGAGCAGCAGAGGAAGAAAGCAGCTAGCCCACCAGTCATCCATCACGTTTCTGTTTCTCTGCTTCCAGAGAGGAAGTAACACCGGGAACACAAAAAGACGCAAGAACATAAACTGTATAGAGGGGAGCAAGTTTTCTGCCCCTGTTTCTTCTCACAGAAACAGAGGCGTTCGTGCCTCATGATCGTGAGGCACAAACGCGTGAAGAAAGGCCATTCTCTGGCCACAGCAGGGGAATCACGGAACCAAGGACATACAGAGAGTAGAGAGAACCAGAAGAAACACCAGGGGAAGGAGACTAGACAGAGAAAGAAAAACAGATATAGAGAGAGAGAGAGGGAGAGACTTCTGAGAGCAGAAGAAAGCAAGAGATAAAGAGAAAGAAGGGAGAGAATATCGCCCGGTCAGCCCTCCATCACCGTCATCCTCATCTCCCAGTGCAGCGCCAACGTTAGAAGGGAGAGAATGTCGCCCGACCAGCCTTCCATCACCGTCATCCACATCTTCAAGGCGCCAGGTAAGTTGCTCTTTCCTTCCGTTTATTTTAATTACATGCTCCTGTAGAAAAACTAAAAAATGACGAGCTGGGTCGAGCCTGTGACCCGACTAGGCCTGCTGGGTCCAGCGCAGCCCAAAAAAAAAATAATGAATAAAAAAACAGAAAAATAAAAAAGGGTAGAAAAAATAAAAAAATGTGTATGCATGAATAAAAATAATGTAAATTTATTGGTTTATTCACTGACGCCAAAGTCAGGAATAAAAATACCAGTTTAAATTTATATTATTTTTATTCGTCATATTTTATTTTATTTAGCTACAAAAAATAAAAAATATATGCAGGTGTAAAAATAGATTTATTTTTATTTATTTATTCACCGGCGCTAGAGTAGGGAATAAAAAATATTGATCTAATTTTTCTTCGTAGCTACGAATTTTTACCAACGCCAGAGTTGGAATTATTTGAGCTCGAATATTCATTGGCACCAGAGTCAGGAATATTATAAATAAATCATCATAGTATAAGCGAATAAATGTTTAGCAATTGAAGACAAAACCAACAATACAGTTTGCCTTAGGCAAAACGTTTAAGGGGTGATAATATCTTCCCTTTTACGTAACCAATCCCAAACAATAGAATCTCTGTTGACCAGTTAGGATTCCTAGTGACCATAATACTAGGCGGCGACTCCTCAAACAAGACCTTTTCCCCTAAAAGAACAAGATGCCAGAAATCTGTTCTTTTTTCATAATATAATTAAAAGATTATTTTGTGGGTCGCCGCGATGTCAGGTGCGACAGAAATAATAAGTTTTACAAACTAAAGAATTGAACTCTACAAAGAAAAACACAACTCAATTTCGGTAACAACTCTAACACAAATATGACGCTAACTTTTGACAGCAATTCGACCCTCTTAGAAGCCTCCCTTGAAAATGGCTATTATAGACATATTTATATACAATTCTGTTAGCTTTCCAAATCATTAAAGAACAGCACATTTGGATCTCTGAGTCAAAAGTTATGGCTACAACACCGGAAGGTGTTCTAGAAAGTCAACTTAGGCAGCTTGGAGAACACTTTGGTGAACGATTTTCTTCCTCCCTTTTGAGCTGACTCTTTCTTCTTTTTGACCCAAAATAATGTAACAATTTCCCCTCCATCTTTCCATACATGTGCTTGCCTCTTGGATTAATAGATTTCCCAAAATAAATCAAATGTTATTGTTTTGTGGACTTGAACGATCATGGATTGTGCTTGGGCTGATTTGGAGGCTGATTTGGGGCTGAATTTAAGCATCAAATAAGGATACAAATGTACCTATTATTTGGGCTAAGATTGACATTGAAACCTTGAGTATTTGATGATTGAAGTATGCACACAACATAAGGCAAGTTTGGGCTTGAAATGGATCATATAATAATCTTTTCTAGGATTGGAATAGAATTGATTTTTTGGGCAAATTTGGAGCACTTATTTGAACCAAGATTTTCTTTAATCTTCAACTAAATTTCTCTTCAATTCTTTGTTTCGAATTCTGATGTTAAATTCTCTGAAATAATTCATTTAAGCTCCAAAAACCTATCGAAACATTAAAAGAAACTTCATTACTAAAAAGCACATCAATTATTATAAAAAACCCAAATAAAAACAATAAATACATATGTAAAATAAGAGACTTAATGATACTTTTGATGCACAATCACACCCCCAACTTAGATTTTGCTAGTCCTCAAGCAAAACAAAACATAAAACCTTTAAAATAAAAAGAATAATAATAACCATAATTAGGCTCGACTCATCACACTTAAAGGACCTATCATGCAAACATTGGTATCTTTAACTTAGTGTACACAATAGCGAATAAAGAAGAATAACCATACTCACATTCTCTAAATCAAACATCTATATAAAATTCCAAATTCAATCTTATTTATCATGCAACCAACATAATTGATTCACGCGAAAACTCAACTTGTAATCTTCCCTTCTCACTACTACAAACAAGGCAGCAAACTATATATATATATATAAATATTTTTTCTTTTTTTTCTCGTTTTCTTTTGAAGATATTATTTATTCTGTCTTTAAGTGGTCACTTCCCTTTTGACGTGAATACAAACGTTTGTGATGAATGCACCCGGTTACTCACAAAGTCACAAACTTAAAGTGCTTTGCATACTCATATTTCAAGCTGCCGTTTGACGCAAAGATAAACATTTGTGATGAATACCCCTAGTTACTGAGCAACTCAAAACGTTGGAGTAGATAGAACTTTGTACATATTTAGTTATTTAATTGTCTAATAATTATTACTATATTTACTTAAACCTTGTTTAGGACTAGATCAAAAGGGATGATCACAAGTAAAGCATCACACTCATCTTTTATGCACGATCACACAACTCACACAACTTTTACAAGGAAAAATATACTTCAATAATCTTAAGGGAAAAAAAAGTATGCTATATCTTGCTTTATAAGATATTATATATCCCAAATTAAAGCATGCAATGTTCAACACAATAATGAATCGAAAAATATAATGTTGATCCTAAACAAGTCTCACTCATAAACGAATGCAAATGTTTTTTTAAAAAAACAAGCATGGCCATCTCAAGCATTCAAGATAATCAAATATCTAAAACTAAGTTTTACATTATCCTCAATATAAGAAAAGAAAGAAAGAGAAGAAAAGAATAAAGATTAGAAAACTATTACTCCCTTTTTTTTTTCAAGGATGAATGTCTGATTGAATTGGACATGAGCTAACTTGAGCTGACTTCTTGCTTAATTTTTTTTTGAACCTGCATATCACAACTACAAGAAAACATCAAACCATTTTTTTAAAAAATTAAAAACCTTACATTAAAAACATCACACACCCCAACTTAAAACAATGCATTGTCCCTAATGCATGAACAAGAAAATATAAGAGATGGAAGAAAGAAAGAAAATGAAAAAAATAAAAATAAAAAATCATCACTTCTGATACTATAATGGTATTGGATCTTCAAGATCCAATGTCTCAACTTCAACCACAAAGTTTTCAAGATAAGGTTTCAATCGATGACCATTTACTTTGAAAACATTTCCATTCTTAGGATTTTCTACCTTAAAGGCACTATGCTCAGAGATGGATTTAATCACAAATGGACCAATCCATTTTGTCCTCAACTTCCTAGGAAAGAGATGTAATCGTGAATTCTATAAGAGAACCTTTTGACCAACATGAAAGGATTTCCTAAGAATATGTTTATCATGCAAAGTTTTCATCTTATGTTTAGAAATTTTTGCATTTTCAAATGCATCATTTCTCAGCTCCTCTAATTCATCCAATTGAAGCTTTCTATTTTTGCCAACCTCGTTTTCATTTTCATTGAATTGCCGGATGGCCCAATATGAACGGTGCTCAATCTCAACAGGGAGATGACAAGGCTTTCCATAGACTACCTATAAGGAGACATTCCTAAAGAGGTCTTGTAAGCAGTGTGATATGCCCACAAAGCATCGACTAGTCATAGGGACCAATCTTTACGGTTTGGATTGACTATTTTCTCTAAAATGTTCTTGATCTCCCTATTTGCCAACTCAGCCGGCCACTAGTTTGTGGCTGATATGGGGTACTGACCTTGTGAATTACACCATATTTTCTCATCAAAATCCCAATGAGCTTGTTACAAAAATGCATTCCCCCATCACTAATCATAGCCTGGGGCATGCCAAAACGAGAGAAAATATTTTCTTTCAAGAATTTGACCACAACTCGATGGTCATTGGTTCGAGATGCAATGGCCTCCACCCATTTAGACACATAATTAACAGCTACAAGGATGAATTGGTAACCAAATGAACTTGGAAAAGGTCCTATGAAATCAATCCCCCAACAATCAAATATTTCCAAAACAAGAATGGGGTTTAGGGGCATCATGTTACGCCTAGTAAGGTTACCTAGTCGTTGGCATCGGTCATATGCAACACAGAAGGCATGGACATCTTTGAACATGGTGGGCCAATGAAAACCACACTACAAGATCTTGGCAGTGGTTTTCTTGGAAGAGAAATGCCCACCACAGGCTAATGCATGACAAAAATTAATGACACTTGGAATTTCATGATCAGGGATGCACCGCCTAACAATTTGGTCAAGGTAGTATTTAAATAGGTAGGGGTCATCCCAAAAAAAGGTACGCACGTTGCGCAAGAATTTTTGTTTGTCAAGTTTAGACCAATGAGAAGGAATCTGACTTGTGGCTAGGTAATTTGCTATGTCGGCATACCATGGAGAGCCAATGTAGGAAACAGTACCTGCACAAAATAAATTTCCATCAGCAAAGAATTCATTTATTGGAGGTTCATCAATTATGGTCTCATAGGTTGAAAGACGGGACAAATGATCAGTCACTACATTCTCTAGTCCCTTTTTATCTCGAATTTCAAGGTTAAACTCTTGGAGTAGGAGGATCCATTGAATCAAACGTGGCTTGGCATCTTGTTTTGTGAGCAAGTATTTCAATGTTGCATGATCAGTGAAAACAATAACAAGAGATCCAACCAAATAAGACCTAAACTTGTCTAATGCAAAGACCACAACTAAGAGTTCTTTTTCAGTTATAGTATAATTCAATTGAGCATCATTCAAAATCTTGCTAGCATAATAAATGACATGAGGTCTCTTATCTTTTCTTTGCCCTAAAACAACCCCTACCGTAAAATCACTAGCATCACACGTCAGTTCAAATGGTAACGACCAATCAGGAGCTTGCATGATTGGTGTAGTGGTCAACAACCCTTTAAGCTTTTCAAAAGCTTCTTGACATTTTGATGTCCAATCAAATTGGACATCTTGTGACAACAAGTTACACAATGGTTTGGCAATGGTACTAAAAGAATGAATGAATCTTCGGTAAAAACCAGCGTGTCCTAAAAAGGATCTCACATCTTTCACAGTCCTAGGGGCAGGTAATTTTTAAATGACTTCAACCTTTGACTTATCTACCTCTATCCCTTTCGAAGAGATAATGTGACCTAAGACAATGCCATGTGTCACCATAAAATGACACTTCTCCCAATTGAGTACAAGATTGCTCTCTTTACACATTTCAAGAACTTTTTCTAAATGCATTAGACACAACTCATAAGAATCCCTATAAACTGAAAAATCATCCATGAAAACTTCCAAAAAAATTTCCACTATGTCACTAAAGATACTCATCATACACCTTTGAAAAGTGGCTGGTGCATTACACAAGCCCAAGGGCATTCTTCTATAAGTATAGGTACTAAAAGGACAAGTGAAAGTGGTTTTTTCTTGGTCTTCTAAGGAAATCTCAATTTGGTTGTAACCTGAGTATCCATCAAGAAAACAATAGAAAGCTCTTTTGGCTACTCTTTTAAGCACTTGGTCTAAAAATGGAAGCGGAAAATGGTCCTTCCTAGTCACCATGTTCAACTTACGATAATCAATGCACATACGCCATCCAGTTTGGATTCTAGTTGGCACTAGCTCATTATTTTCATTCTTCACTACCATGACTCCAGATTTTTTAGGGACAACTTGGGTTGGACTAACCCATTTTGAGTTTGCAATGGGGTAAATGATACCTACATCAAGTAGCTTAAGCACTTCACCTCTCACTACTTCCTTCATGTTTGGGTTTAATCGTCTTTGCATTTGCCTCACAGATTTAGCCTCTTCTTCAAGATAGATTCTATGTGTACATAATAGAGGGCTAATTCCTTTCAAGTCAGTAATTGTCCACCCAATTGCTTTCTTATGTTTTCTCACCACTCTCAAAAGTTCTTGTTCCTGCTCTATGCTAAGTTTTGATGAAATCATAATAGGATATGATTCATCTTCCTCTAGAAATGCATACTTAAGATCACTCGATAAAGGCTTCCTTTCTGGTTTATAAGGTTGGACAAGAGATGCCTCAACTTTCACTTAGGGTGAAATCAAAGGCTCAAACGATGGGGTCCATTGACCTATTGACATAATAGGCATTGGATCTAAATAAGTCTTGAGTTCTCTTACTTTCTCATCAACACATTCCAAAGAATAAAATCTTTCATCATGAATTAAAGTTCTCTCCAATGGATCCTTTATCCATTCTCTCTCAAAGTGTTCTTGACAAACTGTTTGGATCAAATCTACCTCTCTAATGTCCTCATGCTCACCAATTTGTTTGGAGACATTGAATATGTTCATCTCCACAGTCATATTCCCAAAAGACAATTTCATCACCCCATTCCTATAGTTAATTAAAGCATTGGATGTAGCTAGGAAAGGTCTACCTAAGATGATTGGGATGGGAGCATTCAAACCTTGAATAGGTGCAGTGTCTAACACTATGAAATCAACAGGAAAGTAGAATTTGTCTACTTGGACCAACAAATCCTCAACAATACCCCTGGGAATCTTGATTGACCTATCAGCTAATTGAAGGGTGATTCGAGTAGGCTTGATTTCTCCTAAACCTAACTATTCGTAAACAGTGTAGGATATTAAATTCACACTTGCTCCTAAATCCAACAAAGCTTGGTCTATCTTATGACTTCCAATAATGCATGAAATGGTGGGACAACCAGTATCTTTGTATTTGGGAGGGGTCTTAAACTAGATGATAGCATTAGCATGTTCAGTTAGAAAGGCTCTTTCTTTCACATTCAATCTCCTTTTGACTGTGCATAAGTCCTTAAGGAACTTTGCATAAGATGGGACTTGTTTAATTGCATCAAGGAGTGGAATGTTGACTTTCACTTGTTTGAACAATTCATAGATTTTCGAGTTCATAAGATCATGTTTAGATTTCCCTAACCTTTGTAGAAATGGTGCTCTAGGAACAAATTCTAAATCACTCACTTAGACTCTAATTTTTCTTGAATCATCTCCTTTCTCACTTCTCTCTCATTTATCTCACCTTCTTTTTCACTCAAACTTTCATTTGTCACACTTGTGTTTTGATTCCCTCTTCACTTTCCTTAGATTTCTCCCCCACAATACCTCTAGGAATCCCAAAACCTATAGCTTTGTCAACAATCTTTCCACTTCTAAGGGTAGTGATGGCTTGAACTTGTTCATGGTTTGAAGGTTCACTAGTTGAGGATTCACTCATGTGTACCTGACCTCTAGGATTTAACATTGGTTGAGCTGGGATCTTCAAATATCATCTAAGGTCCTATTGGTCTGGTCTTGAAATTTGTAAGCTCAATTGTTGATTCCTCCTTGCGTTTGCATGAATTGTTGAAGAGTATCCTCTAGGGATCTCTTATGAGGTGGTTGGTACGTATTATGTGTGGGAGCATGAAATGGTTGGGGTGGAGGTTGAAATGTTTGAGGTATTGAAGAGCCCTCATTTCTCCCTCCAAAATTTAGGTGGTTCCTCCATCCAGGATTATAGGTATCAGAGTAGGGATTGCCTACTTGGTTTGAAAAGGGTTTTCTAACATTACTTGAATCAGAAGTTTGGCCATATAGCACTTCCTTAAAGGCTAGAATGGTAGGACACTCAGTTGTCCTATGTCCTTTGCTCTCACAAACAACACAACTTTCCTCTTGTTGTTCACTCATGACATGCACTTTTTTAATCTCAAGAAACTTTACTTTCCTAGCCAATGAGGCTAATCTAGCATTGAGGTCATCAGTCTCTTTCAATTGGAACTTCCCACTTGAATGAGAAATGGTGTTTCTAGACTCAACATGAAGTGGGAGAGAAGTCTCCCATTGCTTTGTGTTTTCAGCCAATTGATCAAAAAAATCGAAGGCTTCACTTGGTTCTTTGTCATAAAACTCACCATTACACATGGTTGACACTAACTTTTTAAAATCTACGGTAAGAGAGTCGTAGAAAAAACTTACTAACCTCCACATCTCAAAACCATGGTGGGGGCATGCAATTAACAAGTCTTTGAACCTTTCCCAATCTTGGTGAAATGACTCATTTGGACTACAAGAAAAATTCATCATTTGACGTTGTAAGGCTGCTATCCTATGAGTGGGGAAGTATTTTTTCAAAAATTCAGCTTGCATTTCTCTCCATGTACCTATAGTCCTAGGACGCAAGGAGTTTAGCCAAAGCTTGGCTTTATTCTTTAGAGAGAATGGGAACAATTTAAGCCAAATGGTTTCCTTGGTGCATGTTCTATCAATAAAAGTATTACATACCTCTTCCAAGTCTTTAATGTGTATGTATGGATTTTCAGAATCCATACCATGAAATGTGGGAAGAAGTTGAATCATGCCCGGTTTCAAATTGAAAGCTTGTTGGTTAAGAGGTAAGATAATACACAAAGGTGTACTTTGTCTAGCCGGGTGAAGATACTCTCTAATAGTTCGAAAATTAGGTTGATCATTGAATTGTGGAGGTCCATTACCTTGAGCACTCCCTTCACCCTCTACATCTTCAACATTAGCCATGATATATATATATATATATATATATATATATATATATATATATATATATATAACAATTATATGAATACGAAAGGAAAGGAAAAAAAGAAAATGAAAATGAAGATTGCAAATAAAAGTAAATGGAACGTAAAAGATAAAGTAATAACTCAAAAATAAAAATACAACAAATTAAGAAATTCACTCTCCAACTAATAAGCAATATTAACAACAATAAACATTAAAAGATAATTATAACAAGCATGAATAAAAAGGCGGTAATACTGGCCAAGCACTTCAAACAATAAATATAAGAAAAATAATCACAACAAAATAAAATAAAATAAACTAGAGGCGGTAAAACTAGTCTTATAATATAAAAAATAAATATTAGAAGTTAATTAGAATAGACATTAAAAGAAAAACGGTTGAACCAACCAAAATCCAACAATTAATAGTCCAGTCCACGGTCCAATATCCGAAAAGTTGAGGTCAAATTTTTTTTATTTTTTTAGGCGGTAAAACAAGCCATTTGATTATTTTATTTTTTTAGGCAGTAAAACCAGCCATATGATTTTTTTTATGTATGAATTTTTTTTTGTTTTCCAATAATCAAATCTAAATTTGTTACCTTTGCTTGCTAGCTTCCCAATTGATTGACCGCTTTTTATGATCGGCTTGTTTTAACTCGCAAGTGCACGAGTGTGCGATGTAGCAATTAACTCGGTAAGATCAAGGTCATATCCACAAAGAGCTAGATCTGGAAATTAAGCTAGGTAACAAAAAAAACTCAAGAGAAATTAAATTAACAATAACTTAGTTGAAAATAATTGATGGATTTGTTTTCAAAGATGAAAAAGTGTAAATAGATTTTAAATGACAAGAAAAAGTAAGTCTTGGTCAAAATCAATTTTAATGGTGATGTATTGGTGATTCCTTGATAACTCAACCTAATATCAACGATGGTGATATTAGATCGGAAGATATTACAATGAAGTTTAAAAAGATGAAGATTGATTATTGCTTAAGAATAAACAAGTACTTTCATATTAAGTAAGACATTGAATCAAGCAATCTCTATACCAAAATTAAGGTTTGTGCATAAAAATTCAAGAAGAAAAGGAGAAGATAAACATTAAGATTCATTCATATCTTAAAGAACTCACCTCAACCACCATCATCCTTGATTTGGATCCAAGAAAGAGATTAGCCAACCATTATTATATATAAGAACACTTCAATAAACATGAAATAACTTGAATCAAACTAAAATAATAAGTTTTACAAACTAAAGAACTGAAATCTACAAAGAAGAACACAACTCAATTTCAGTAACAATTCTAACACAAATATAATGCTAAATTTGGGCAGCAATTCGACCCTCTTAGAAGCCTCCTCTGAAAATGGGTATTAGAGACATATTTATAGACAATTCTATTAGCTTTCCAGATCATTAAAGAACAGCTCATTCGAATCTATGAGTCAAAAGTTATGGCTACAATACCGAAAGGTGTTATGGAAAGTCAACTTAGGTAGCTTGGAGAACACTTTGGTGCACGATTTTCTTCCTCCCTTTTGAGCTAACTCCTTCCTTTTGACCCAAAATAATGTAACAATTTCACCTCCAGCTTTCCATACATGTGCTTGCCTCTTGGATTAATAGCTTGCCCAAAATAAATCAAATGTTATTATTGTGTGGATTTCTAATATCATGGATTGTGCTTGGGCTGATTTGGAGGCTGATTTAAGGCTGAATTTAAGCATCAAATAAGGATACAAATGTACCTATTATTTGGGCTAAGATTGACATTGAAACCTTGAGTGTTTGATGGTTGAAGATTGCACACAACATAAGGCAAGTTTGGGCTTGAAATGGATCATCACATTATACCAGTGCTAATCCAGAAATCATCGGCGAAAATTGAGTCATAGGAGAACGAGAAACCATCTTTGAAAATTGAGATACGACTGACGAATGGAATCGACAACGAATTCTAATTCAAGGGGGACGCATGAAATCAATAGAGAAAACAGAGTCATCGATGACGCATGGAATCGTTAGTGAAAACTGCATCTCTACAGACCAGAAATCATCAGTGAAAACAGAGTCATTGTCGACCTTGAAATCGCCACTCAAATATGAGTGACAGCTAACATATGGAATCGATTATCTGATAGTAAAAATATGAGTGACAGCTAACGTATGGAATCGACAATGTCAGATAATTCTTGATAGTAAAAATATGAGTGACAGCTAACGTATGGAATCGACAATGTCAGATAATTCTTGACCGATGCATAAAATCGATAGTAAAAATAGATTCATGGCTAACTCATGGAATCGTCAAACACACTATGCCAGTGCTGATCCAAAAATCATTAGCAAAAACTGAGTCATTGGAGAATGAGAAATCATCTTTGAAAATTGAGTCACGAACGACAAATGGAATCGACAGCGAATACTAATTCACGGTTGACGCAAGAAATCAATAGAGAAAACAGAGTTATCATTGATGCATGGAATCGTCAGTCAAAACTGCATCACTGCAGACCAAAAATCATCAGCGAAAACATAGTCACTGTAGACCTTGAAATCGCAACTAAAATCTGAGTGACAGATGACGTATGGAATTGACAGCATTAGATAATTTCCGACAAAAAATCGATAACAAAAATAGATTCAAGGCTAACGTATGGAATCGACAAACACACTATGCCAGTGTTGATCCAGAAATCATCGACGAAAACTGAGTCACAGGAGAACGAGAAATCATCTTTGAAAATTGTGCGACAGATGACGCATAGAATCGACAACGAAAGCTAATTCACGGTTGACGCATGAAATCAATAGAGAAAATAGAGTCATCGTTGACGTATGGAATCGTCAGTGAAAACTGCATCATTACTCACCAGAAATCATCTGCAAAAACAGAGTCACTGTAGACCTTGAAATCGCAACTCAAATCTGAGTGACAACTGACATATGGAATCAACAACGTTAGATAATTCCCGACGGACGCATAAAATCGATAACAAAAATATATTCATGGCTAACGCATGGAATCATCAAACACACTATGCCAGTGCTAATCCGGAAATCATCAAAGAAAACTAAGTCACTAGAGAACGAGAAATCATCTTTGAAAAATTAAGTTACGGCCGACGGATGGAATCAACAGCAAATACTAATTCACGGTTGACGAATGAAATCAATAGAGAAAACAGAGTCATCATTGACGCATGGAATCATTAGTGAAAACTGCATCACCACAGACAGGAATCGTCAGCGAAAACATAGTCACTGTAGACCTTGAAGTCGCAACTGAAATCTGAGTGACAGCTAACGTATGGAATCGACAGCGTCAATGAATTCACGACCTACGCATCAAATCGATACCAAAAATAGAGTCATGGCTCACGCATGGAATCGTCAAACACACTATGCCAGTGCTGATCCAGAAATTGTCAGCGAAAACTGAGTCACTGGAGAACGAGAAATCATCTTTGAAAATTGAGTCACGACCGATGAATGGAATCGACAACAAATACTAATTCATGTTTGACGCATGAAATCAATAGAGAAAACAAAGTCATCGTTGACGCATGGAATCTTCAGTGAAAACTGCATCACTACAGACCAGAAATTGTCAGCGAAAACATAGTCACTATAGACCTTGAAATCGCAACTGAAATCTAAGTGACAATTGATGTATGGAATCGATAGCGTCAGATAAGTCCCGACGCATAAAATCAATAGCAAAAATTGATTCAAGGCTAACGCATGGAATTGTCAAACACACTATGCCAGTGCTGATCCTGAAATCATCAGTGACAACTGAGTCACTATAGAACGAGAAATCATCTTTGAAAATTGAGTCACGGCTAACGGATTGAATCGACAACGAATACTAATTAACGGTTGACGCATGAAATCAATACAAAAAACAGAGTCATCGTTGACGCTTGGAATCGTTAGTGAAAACTGCGTCACTACTGACTATTAATCGTCAGCGAAAACAGAGTCCCTGTAGACCTTGAAATCACCACTGAAATCTGAGTGATAGCTGACGTCTTAAATCCACAGCATCAATGAATTCATGACCGTCGCATGAAATCATAGCAAAAATAGATTCATGACTCACGCATGGAATCGTCAAACATGTTATGGCACTATTGATCCAGAAATCGTCAGCAAAAACTGAGTCACTCTAGAACAAGAAATCATCTTTGAAAATTGAGTCACGGCTGACAGATGGAATCGACATCAAATACTAATTCACGATTGACGCATGAAATCAATAGAGAAAACAAAGTCATCATTGACACATGGAATCATCAATGAAAATTGCGTCACTACTAACCAGAAATTGTCAGCGAAAACATAGTCACTATAGACCTTAAAATCGAAACTGAAATCTGAGTGATAGCTGACGGATGGAATCGACTGCAAATACTAATTCATGGTTGACATATGAAACAATATAGAAAACAGAGTCATCGTTGATGCATGGAATCGTTAGTGAAAATTGCATCACTACTAACCAGAAATCATCAGCGAAAACATAGTCACTGTAGACCTTCAAATCACCATTGAAATCTGAGTGACAGGTAACATATGGAATCGACAGGATCAATGAATTCATGACCGACGCATTAAATCAAAAGCAAAAATAGATTCATGGCTGCCACATAGAATCGTCAAACATACTATTTTAGTGCTGATTCAAAAATCATCAGCGAAAACAGAGTCACTCTAGAACGAGAAATCATCTTTGAAAATTGAATCACGGCTGACAGATGGAATTGATAGCAAATACTAATTCACGATTGAAACATGAAATCAATAGAGAAAATAGAGTCATTGATGACGCTTGGAATCGTCATTGAAAAGTGTGTCACTACTGATCAGAAATAGTCAGCGAAAACAAAGTAATTATAGACCTTGAAATGGCCATTGAAATTTGAGTGACAACCGACGTATGGAATCGACAGCGTCAATGAATTCATGACCTATTACGCGTCCAATCGATAACAAAAATATAGTCATGGCTCACGCATGGAATCGTCAAACACACTATGGCAATGCTGAACCAGAAAATGTCTGCGAAAACAGAGTTGCTCTAGAACGAGAAACCATCTTTGAAAATTGAGTCACAACTAACAGATGGAATCGATAGTGAATACTAATTCACGGTTAATGCTTTAAATCAAAAGAGAAAACAGAGTCATCGTTGACGCCTGGAATTGTCAGTGAAAACTGCGTCACTACTAACTATTAATCGTCAGCAAAAACAGAGTCCCTATAGACCTTGAAATCACCATTGAAATCTGAGTGATAGCTGACGTCTCGAATCCACAGCATCAATGAATTCACGACCGTCGCATGAAATCGATAGCAAAAATAGATTCATGGCTCACGCATGGAATCGTCAAACATGCTATGGCACTACTTATCCAGAAATCATCAGCAAAAACTGAGTCACTCTAGAACAAGAAATCATATTTGAAAATTGAGTCACGACTGACAAATGGAATCGACAGCGAATACTAATTCACGAATGACGTATGAAATGAATATAGAGAAAAGAGTCATCGTTGACGCATGGAATCGTCAATGAAAACTACATCACTACTGACCAGAAATCTACAGCGAAAATAGAGTCACTGTAAACATTGAAATTGCCTTGAATTCACGACCGACTCATAAAATAGATTACAAAAATAGATTCATGGCTGACGCGTGGAATCGTCAAACACACTATGGCAGTGCTGATCCAGAAATCATCATCGAAAACTGAGTCACTGGAGAACGAGATACAATCATTGAAAATTAAGTCACGGTTGACGGATGGAATCGATAGTGAATACTAATTCACGGTTGACGCATGAAATCAATAAAGAAAACGTAGTCATCGTTGACGCATGGAATCGTTATTAGACACTGCATCACTACTGACTAGAAATCATCAGTGAAAACTAAGTCGTTGTTGACCTTGAAATCGTTACTTAAATCTGAGTGACACCTGACGTATGAAATCGACAACATTAACGAATTCACAACCGACGCAAAAAATCGATAGCAAAAATTGATTCATCGCTGACGCATGGAATCATCAAACACATTATGGTAGTGCTGATCCGGAAATCATCAGCGAAAACTAAGTCACTGCAAAACGAGAAATCATCTTTGAAAATTGTGTCATGACTGACGGATGGAATCAACATGGAATACTAATTCACGATCGACATATAAAATCAATAGCAAAACTAGATTCATGGCTGACGCATGGAATCGTCAAACACACTATGTCAATGCTGATCCAGAAATCTTCTACGAAAACAGAGTCACTGTAGAATGAGAAATCATCATTTAAAATTGAGTCACAGTTGACGGATGGATTCGATAATGAACACTAATTCATGGTCGACGGATGAAATCAATAGAGAAACACAGAGTCATCATTGATGAATGGAATCATCATTTGAAACTGCATCACTACTGAGGAGAAATCATCAGCGAAAACTGAGTCACTGTTGACCTTAAATCGTGACTGAAATCTGAGTGACAGGTGACATCTAGAATCGACAATGTCAATGAATTCACGATCGACGTATAAAATTGATAGCAAAAGTAGATTAATGGCTGACGCATGGAATCGTCAAAAATACTATGTCACTGTTAATCCCTAAATCGTCAGCAAAAATTGAGTCGCTGTAGAATGAGAAATCATCATTGAAAATTGAGAGACGGATGACGCATGTAATCGACAGCGATAACTAATTCATGGTTGACGCATGAAATCAATAGAGAAAACATAGTCATCGTTGACGCATGGAATCATTGAAAAAACTATGTTACTACTGACCAAGAAATCACCAACGAAAACTGAGTCACGACTGACGGATGGAATCAACAACGTCAATGAATTCATGACCGACGCATTGAATGGATTGCAAAAATAAAGTCATAGCTCACGCATGGTATCGTAGAAAACACTATGTCATTGCTGATCTATATATCGTCAGCGAAAACTGAGTCACTGTAGAACGAGAAATTGTCATTGAAAATAAAGGGACAAAGGATGCAATCGACACCGAAAACTAATTCACGGTTGATGCATGAAATGAATAGAGAAAAGAGAGTCATCGTTGACGCATAGAATTTTCAGTGAACACTGCGTCACTACTGACTAGAAATCATCAGCAAAAACAGAGTTGCTGTAGACCTTGAAATCACCACTGAAATCTGAGTGACAGCTGACGTATGGAATCGACAACGTCAATGAATTCACGACTGACGTATAAAATCAATAGCAAAACTAGATTAATGGCTAATGCATGGAATCGTCGAAAACACTATGTCACTGTTGACCAAGAAATCATCAATGAAAACTGAGCCGCTATAGACCTTGAAATTGTCACTTAAATCTGCGTCACGCCTGATGGATAGTGACTGCTGATGTATGGAATCCACAACATCAATGAATTCACGATCAACGCTTAATCGATAGCAAAAAAAGATTCATGGCTAACACATGGAATCGGCAAAAACACCATGTCACTACTGATCCAGAAAATGTCAGCCAAAACTGAGTCGCTTTAGACCTTGAAATCATCACTGAAATTTGAGTCAGGGCTGTCAGATGGAATTGACAACGAATACAAATTCACGGTTGACGCATAAAATCAATAGAGAAAACAGAGTCATCTTTGATGCTTGGAATCGTCAGTGAAAACTGCATCACTACTGACGAGAAATTGTCAGCCCAAACAGAGTCACTGTAGACATTAAAATCATCACTGAAAACTGAGTGATAGCTGATTTATAGAATCAACAGCGTCAATGAATTCACAACCAACACATAAAATCGATAGCAAAAACAGATTCATGGCTGACGCATGGAATCATGAAAAACACTATGTCACTGTTGATCCAGAAATCATTAGCGAAAACTAAGTCACTTTAGAACGAGAAATCATCATTGAAAATTGAGTAGTGAATAATGTATGTAATCGACAGCGATAAGTAATTCACAGTTGACGCATGAAATCAATAGAGAAAAAAGTGTCATCGTGGACTCCTAGAATAGTTAGTGAAAACTGCATCACTACTAACAAGATATTGTCCACGAAAACAAAGTTACTTTAGACTTTTATATCGTCATTGTTGATCAGGAAATCATAAGCGAAAACTGTGTCGCTTTAGACCTTGAAATCATTACTGAAATTTGATTCGTGGCTGATGGAAGGAATTGTCATCGAATACTAATTCACGGTTGACGAATGAAATCAACAGAGAAAACAGAGTCATCGTTGATGCATGGAATCATCAAAGAAACTAGGTCACTACTGACAAGAAATCGTTAACGTAAAAAGAGTTAGTGTAGACTTTGATATTGTCACTGGTAACTGAGTGACAACAATCATATAGAATTGACAGCATCAATGAATTCACGACCGATGCATCAAAATGATAGCAAAAATAGAGTCATGGCTGACGCATGGAATCGTTAAAAACACTATGTCACTTCTGATCCAGAAATCATCAGCGAAAACTAAGTCAGTTTAGAACGAGAAATCATCATTGAGAATTGAGCGACGAATGATGTATAAAATCGACAAAGAATACTAATTCATGATTAACGAATAAAATCAATAGAGAAAAGAGAGCCATCATTGATGCATAGAATTTTCAGTGAACATTGCGTCACTATTGACCAGAAATCATAAGCAAAAATAAAGTTGATGTAGACCTTGAAATTGCCACTGAAATCTAAGTGATGGCTCACACATGGAATCATCGAAAAAACTATGCCAACGTTGATCCATAAAATGTCATCGAAAACTGAGTCACAGTAGAACGAGAAATCATCATTGAAAAATTAAGCGAAGGATGATGCATGTAATCGACAGCGAAAACTAATTCACGGTTGACGCATGAAATCAATAGAGAAAAAAAGAGTCATGTTGACTCTTGGAATACTCAGTGAAAACTGTATCACTACTGACAAGAAATCGTAAGCGAAAACATAGTCAGTGTAGACCTTTATATCGTCACTCAAAACTAAGTGAAAGGTGACATATAGAATCAACAGCGTCAATGAATTCATGACCGACGCATCAAATTGATTGCAAAAATAGAGTCATGACTGATGCATTGAATCGTCAAAACACTGTCACTACTGATCCAGAAATCGTCAGGGAAAACTGAGTCAATTTAGAATGAGAAATCATCATTAAGAACTGAGCGACGAATGATGCATATAATCGATAGCGAATACTAATTCATGGTTGACGAATGAAATCAATAGAGAAAACAGAGTCATCGTTGACGCGTGGAATCATCAGTGAACACTGCGTCACTACTGACCTGAAGTCGTTAGTGAAAACAGAGTCACTGTAGACCTTGAAATCGTCACTGAAAACTGAGTGACAGCTGACGTATGGAATCAAGAGCGTCTGTGAATTCACGATCGACACATCATATCGATTCCAAAAATAGGGTTTTCGCTCACGCATTGAATCATCAAAAACACTATGTCACTACTGATGCATAAAATCGTCAGTGAAGACTGAGTCACTGTAGAACGAGAAATCATCATTGAAAATTGAGCAACGGATGACGCATGAAATGAACAGAGAAAACATAGTCATCGTTCACGCATGGAATCGTTAATGAAATCAGCATCACTATTGACCAGAAATCATTAGAAAAAACAGAGTCACAATAGACATTGAAATCCCCACTGAAATCTGAGTGAAAAATGATGCATGGAATCAATAGCATCAATGAATTCACGACCAACGTATAAAATCGATAGGAAAATGGAATCGGTAAAAACACTATATCACTATTAAACCAGAAATTGTCAGCAAAAACTGAGTCGCTGTAGATTTTGAAATCGTCCCTGAAATCTTAGTCACGGCTGATGGATAGAATCAACAGTGAATACTAATTCATGATTAACGCATGAAATCAATAGAGAAAACAGAGTCATCATTGACGCATGGAATCGTCAGTGAAAACTACGTCACTACTGACCAGAAATCGTAAAAAAAAAAGGAGTCACAGCAGACATTAAAATCACCACTAAAATCTAAGTGACCACTGACGTATGGAATCAACAGCGTCAATGAATTCATGACCGACGCATAAAATTGATAGCAAAAATAGATTCGTTGCTGACACATGGAATCGTCAAAAACACTATGTCACTTCTGATCCAAAAATCGACAACCAAATCGGAGTCGTTGTAGACCTTGAAATCATCATTGAAATCTGAGTCACGGCTGATGGATAGAATCGAGATCGAATACTAATTCATGATTGATGCATGAAATCAATAGAGAAAACAGAGTCATCGTTGACGCATGGAATTGTTAGTGAAAACTACGTCACTATTGACCAGACATCGTCAGCAAAAACAGAGTCACCGTAGACATTGAAATCGCCACTGAAATATAAATGACAACTGACGTATGGAATCAACAGCATCAATGAATTCACGACCGACACATAAAATTGATAGCAAAAATAGATTCATGGCTGACACATGGAATCGTCAAAAACACTATGTCACTACTAATCCAGAAATCATCAACGAAAACAAAGTCACTTTAGCACGAGAAATCGTCATTGAAAATTGAGTGACAAATGATGTATGTAATCGACAGCAAAAGATAATTCATGATTGACGCATGAAATCAATAGAGAAAAAAGAGTCATCGTGGACTCTTGGAATAGTCAGTGAAAACTGTGTCCCTCGTAACAAGAAATTTTAGCAAAAACAGAGTCAGTGTAGACCTTTATATCATCACTAAAAACTAAGTGAAAGCTGACGTATGGAATCGACAACATTAATGAATTCAAGACCGACACATCAAATCGATTGCAAAAATAGAATCATGGCTCACGCATGGAATCGTCGAAAACACTATGTCACAGCTAATCCATAAATCTTCATCGAACACTGAGTCATAGTAGAATGAGAAATCATTATTGAAAAATTCAGTGATGAATGACGCATGGAATCGACAGCGAAATCTAATTCACAGTTGACGCATGAAATCAATGGAGAAAACAGATTCATCATTGACGCATGGAATCGTTAGTGAAAACTGCTTCCCTATTGACCTGAAATTGTTTGCAAAAACAGAGTCACTATAGACATTGAATTCGCCACTAAAATCTGAGTGACAGTTGACGTATAGAATTGACAACGTCTATGTATTCACAACCGACACATCAAATCGATTGCAAAAATAGGGTCATGACTCACACATGGAATCGTCGAAAACACTATGTCACTACCAATCCATAAATCGTCAGAGAAAACTAAGTCATTCTAGAATGAGAAATCATCATTCAAAATTGAGCTGCGAATAATGTATATAATCGACAGCAAAAGATAATTCATGGTTGACGCATGAAATCAATGGAGAAAAAAGAGTCATCATGGACTCTTGGAATAGTTAGTGAAAACTGTCCCTCCTAACAAGAAATTGCAGCGAAAATAGAGTCATTGTAGACCTTTATATCGTCACTAAAAACTGAGTGAAAGCTGACGTATGGAATCGACAACATTAATGAATTCAAGACCAACACATCAAATCGATTGCAAAAATAGAGTCATGGCTCACACTTCGAATCGTCAAAAATACTAAGTCACAACTGATCCATAAATCTTCATCGAAAACTGAGTCACAGTAGAACGAAAATCATCATTGAAAAATTGAGTGATGGATGACACATGGAATTGACAGTGAAATCTAATTCAAAGTTGACGCATGAAATCAATAGATAAAACAGATTCATTGTTGACTCATAGAATCGTGAGTGAAAACTGCTTCCCTACTGACTAGAAATCATCAGCAAAAACAGAGTCACTGTAGACATTGAATTCGCTAGTGAAATCTGAGTGACAGTTGACGTATAGAATCAACATCTATGTATTCATGACCAACGCATCAAATCGATTGCAAAAATAGAGTCATGACTCACGCATGGAATCATTGAAAAAACTGTCACTGTTGATCCAAAAATCATTAGCGAAAATTAAGTCACTATAGAATGAGCAATCATCAATGAAAATTGAGCGACAGATGGAATCGACAGCGAAAACTAATTCACGGTTGAGGCATGAAATGAATAGAGAAAGAGTCATTGTGGACTATTAGAATAGTCAGTGAAAACTATGTAACTACTCACAAGAAATTGTCAGCAAAAACATAGCCAGTGTAGACCTTTATATCGTTGCTAAAAATTGAGTGAAAGCTAACATATAGAATCAACATCGTCAATGAATTCATGACCGACACATAAAATCGATTGCAATAATAGAGTCATGGCTCACGCATGGAATCGTCGAAAACACTATGTCACTACTGACCAGAAATCATCAGCAAAAACAGAGTCACTGTACACATTGAAATCATCACTGAAATCTGAGTGACAATTGACGTATCGAATCGACAACGTCAAGGAATTCACAAGTGATGCATAAAATTGATAGTAAAAATAGATTCATGGGTGACGCATGGAACCGACAAAAAAACTATGTCACTGCTGATCCAGAAATCATGAGTGAAAACTAAGTCACTGTAGAACGAGAAATCATCATTGAAAATTGACTGACGGATGACGGAAGGAATCGATAGCGAAAACTAATTAATGGTTGACGCCTGAAATGAATAGAGAAAAAAGAGTCATTGTGGACTCTTGGAATAGTCAATAAAAACTGCGTCACTACTGATAAGAAATCATCAGTGAAAACATAGTAAGTGTAGACCTTTATATCGTCACTAAAAACTAAGTGAAAGTTGACGTATGGAATCGACAGCGTCAATGAATTCATGACCGACGCATAAAATCAATTGAAATAATGGAATCATGGCTCACACATGGAATCGTTGAAAATTAAGTCACTGTAGAACGAGAAATCATCATTGAATATTGAGCGATGGATGACGCATGGAATCGACAACGAAAACAAATTCACGGTTGACGCCTGAAATGAATAGAGAAAACATAGTCATCGTTGACACATGGAATCGTCAATGAAAACTGTGTCATTACTGACCACAAATCGTCAGCAAAAACAATCACTGTAGACATTGAAATCACCACTGAAAAATGAGTGACAGAGCACATATGGAATCGACAACGTCAATGAATTCACGACCAACGCATCAAATCGATAGCAAAAATAGAGTCATGGCTCACACTTGGAATCATAAAAAACAATATGTCATTGCTGATCCATAAATCGTCAGTGAAAACTGAATCAAAGTAGAATTAGAAATCATCATTGAAAATTGAGGGACGAATGATCCATGGAATCGTCAATGACAACTACGTCCCTACTGATCTGAAATAGTAAGCGAAAATAGAGTGACTATAGACCTTGAAATCATCACTGAAATCTAAATGACACCTGACATATGGAATCGACAACGTCTGTGAATTCACGACCGACACATCAAATCGATAGCAAAAATAGGGTCATGGCTCACGCATGGAATCGTTGAAAACACTATGTCACTGCTGATCAATAAATCATCAGTGAAAACTAAGTTACTATAGAACGAGAAATCATCATTGAAAATTGAACGATGGATGACGGATGGAATCGATAGCGAAAACTAATTAACGGTTGACGCCTGAAATGAATAGAGAAAAAAGAGTCATTGTGGACTCTTGGAATAGTTAGTGAAAACTGCGTCACTACTGATAAGAAATCATCAACGAAAACATAGTCAGTGTAGACCTTTATATCGTCACTAAAAACTGAGTGAAAGCTGACGTATGGAATCGATAGCGTCAACGAATTCACGACCAACGCATCAAATCGATTGCAAAAATAGAGTCATGGCTCACGCATGGAATCGTCGAAAACACTATATCAGTGCTGATCCAAAAATCATTAGCGAACATTGAGTCAAAAAAGAACGACAAATCATCATTGAACTTTTAGAGACGGATGGCGCATGGAATCGACAGCGAAAACTAATTAACGGTTGACGCATGAAATGAATAGAGAAAATAGAGTCATCGTTGACGCATGGAATCGTTAGTGAAAACTGCATCACTATTGACCAGAAATCATCAGCCAAAACAGAGTCACTATAGACATTGAAATCAACACTGAAATCTCAATGACAGTTGACGTATGGAATCGAATAGTGTCAGTGAATTTAGTACAGATGCATAAATCGATAGCAAAAATAGATTCATAGCTAACGCATGGAATCATTGAAAACACTATGTCACTGTTGATCCAAAAATCATCACCGAAACTGAGTCACTTTAGAACGAGAAATCGTAATTGAAAATTGAGCGACGGATGATGCATGGAATCAACAGCGAAAACTAATTCACGGTTGATGCATGGAATCAATAGAGGAAACAGAGTCATCGATGACGCATGGAATCGTCAGTGAACACTGCGTCACTTCTGACCTGAAATCATCAGCGAAAGCAGAGTGACTGTACACCATGAAATTGTCACTGAAAACTAAGTGAAAGCTGACATATGGAATCGATAGTGTCAATGAATTCAGGACAAACACATAAAATTGATAGCAAAATAGGTTCATGGCTGACACATGGAATCGTCCAAAACACTGTCACTACTGATCCAGAAATCGTTAGTGAAAAGTAAGTCCATTTAGAATGAGAAATCATCATCGAAAATTGAGCGATGGATGGCGCATGGAATCGACAGCGAATACTAATTCACAGTTTACGCATGCAATCAATAGAGAAAATAGAGTCATCGTTGACGTATGGAATTGTTATTGAAAACTGCGTCACTACTGAACTGAAATCGTCAACAAAAACAGACTCACTTTAGATATTGAAATCGACACTGAAATCTGAGTGACAGCTGACATATGTAATGGACAGCGTCAATAAATTCACGACCGAAGCATGAAATCAATAGCAAAAATAGAGTCATGGCTGACGCATGGAATCATCCAAAACACTATATCACTGCTGGGCCAGAAATTATCAGCGAAAACTAAGTCACTTCAGAACGAGAAATCATCATTGAAAATTGAGTGACGGATGATGCATGGAATCAACAGTGAAAACAAATTCACGGTTGATGCATGCAATCAATAGAGAAAACAGAGTCATCGTTGACGCATGCAATTGTTAGTGAAAACTGCATCACTACTGACCAGAAATCGTCAACAAAAACAGAGTCATTTTTTACAGTGAAATCGGCACCGAAATCTTAGTGACAACTGACGTATGGACACGGACAACGTCAATGAATTCAAAACCGATGCAAAAAATCGATAGCAAAAATAGATACATGGCTAACACATGGAATCGTCTAAAACACTATGTCACTGCTGATCCACAAATCATCAGCGAAAACTCAGTCACTTTAGAACGAGAAATCATCATTGAAAATTGAGTGATAGATGACGAATGGAATCGACTGTGAAAACTAATTCACGGTTTACGCATGCAATCAATAGAGAAAATAGAGTCATTATTGATGCATGGAATCGTTAGTGAAAACTACGTCACTATTGATCCAGAAATCATCAGCGAAAACATAGTCGCTGTAGACCTTGAAATCGACACTGAAATCTGAGTGACAACTGACGTATGGAATCGGACAGCGTCAATGAATTCAAGACTGAAGCATAAAATCGATAGCAAAAATAGAGTTATGGCTCACGCATGGAATTGTCCAAAACACTGTCACTGCTGATCCAGAAATCGTCAGTGAAAACCAAGTCACTTTAGAACGAGAAATCATCATTAGGAATTGAGCGACGAATGTTATATAGAATTGACAGCGAATACTAAATCACAGTTGATGAAAGAAATCAATAAAGAAAACAGTGTCATCGTTGATGCATGGAATTGGCACTGAAAACTGAGTGACAGCTGACATATGGAATCGACAGCGTCTGTGAATTCACGACCGACGCATCAAATCGATTGCAAAAATAGGGTCTTCGCTCACGCATAGAATCATCGAAAACACTATGTCATTGTTGATCCATAAATCGTCAACGAAAACTAAGTCACTGTAGAACGAGAAACCTTCATTGAAAATTGAGAGATAGATGACGAATGGAATCGATAGCGAAAAGTAATTCCTGATTGACACATGAAATGAATAGAGAAAACAGAGTCATCATTGACGCATGGAATTGTCAGTGAAACCTGCGTCACTATTGACCAGAAATCATCACTATAGACAATGAAATCACCATTGAAATCTGAGTGACAGTTGATGTATAGAATCGACAACGTCTATGTATTCACGATCAACGCATCAAATCGATTGCAAAAATAGGGTCATAGCTCACGCATGGAATCGTCAAAAACACTATGTCACTGCTGATCCATAAATCGTCAATGAAAACTAAGTCGCTGTAGACCTTGAAATCATCACTGAAATCTAAGTCAGGACTGATGGATGAAATCGACAGCGAATACTAATTCACGGTTGACGCATGCAACAGAGTTAGCGTTGACGTATGGAATCATCCGAGAACACTGCGTCACTACTGACCTGAAATCGTCAGTGAAAACAGAGTCATTGTAGACCTTGAAATCATCACTGAAAACTAAGTGACAGCTAACGTATGGAATCGACAGAGTCAAAGAATTCACAACCGATAAATCAAATCGATTACAAAAATAGAGTCATGGCTCACGCATGGAATCATCGAAAAAACTATGTCATTGCTGATCCAAAGGATCAGCAATGAAAACTAAGTCACTGTAGAACGAGAAATCATCATTGAAAATTGAGTGACGAATGACATATAAGATCGATAGCGAAAACTAATTCATGGTTGACGCATGAAATGAATAGAGAAAATAGAGTCATCGTTGACGCATGGAATCGTCAGTGAACACTGTATCACTACTGACCAGAAATCGTCAGCGAAAATAGAGTCATTATAGACCTTGAAATCGCCACTGATATCTAAGTGACAACTTATGTATGGAATCGACGCCGTCAATGAATTCATGACCGACGCATAAAATCGATATCAAAAATAGATTCATGGCTGACGCATGGAATCGTCCAAAACACTATGTCATTGCTGATCCAGAAATCGTCAGCAAAAACTGAGTCGCTGTAGACCTTGAAATCATCATTGAAATCTAAGTCACGGCTGACGGATGGAATTGACGGCAAATAGTAATTCATGGTTGATGCATGAAATGAATAGAGAAAATAGAGTCATCGTTGACGCATGGAATCGTCAGTGAACACTGTGTCACTACTGACCAGAAATCGTCAGCGAAAATAGAGTCATTATAGACCTTGAAATCGCCACTGATATCTAAGTGACAACTTATGTATGGAATCGACGCCGTCAATGAATTCATGACCGACGCATAAAATCGATATCAAAAATAGATTCATGGCTGATGTATGGAATCGTCAAAAACACCATGTCACTGCTGATCCAGAAATCATCAACGAAAACTGAGTCGTTGTAGACCTTGAAATCGTCACTAAAATCTCAGCCACGACTGACGGATGGAATCGACAGCGAATACTAATTCACGGTTGATGCATGAAATCAATAAAGAAAATAGAGTCATCATTGACGTATGGAATCTTCGACACCCGTGGAGGCTTCGCAAATAAACAAGTAAATGAGGTAAGTATTTCTAACCTTGAGAATAAAGTTAATGATCTTACTTCTCTTGTGCGTGCTTTGGCTTGTGGAAATGTATAGCAGGTGAAAGTTTGTAGCATATGCTCCTAACAAGGACATGCTTTGGATATGTGCCCAACAATGCAAGAAGATTACATTGAACAAGCTAATGCAGTTGATGGAGCATTCAATGAACAACTTCAGTGTAAGTATGATCCTTTTTCCCACACGTACAATCCTGGATGGAGAGATCATCCCAACCTATATTATGGGAACTAGCCTTAACAAGGCAATCAAGGACGACAGTTCCATCCCCGTGGATTTCAGCCCCAACAAAATTATCAAGCCAGACAACCCCCTCCATTCACAAACTCCAATGTTATGGCATCATCATCCAGTGATGATCTTCATGAGATGATGAAAACTTTGGGTTCTAACATTGTGACCTTGTAACTAAATGTCATGTCTTTTCAACAAGAACCAAGGTCAAGTATTCATAACTTGGAGAAGCAAATAGGGCAAGTAGCATCAAGTGTGGGGAAATTGGAAGCACAAATGAATGGAAAATTGCCCTTCCAAGCATTGAATCCAAAAGAGAATGTTAGTGCGATCATGCTGCGAAGTGGGAAAGAACTTGAAGAACAAAGGTCGAAACAAATTGAGATGGAGGAAGAAGAGGAGATAGAAACCGAATTGAATATAAAAAAGAAACATCCTCCTCCTTCACAAATTGAAACCACAATCAACACTCTAAAGGTAACTCCTCACTTAATGAATTCCAATTTTAAAGCAATTCCACACTTTTCTGTGAGTTCTTCTAGGTTAAAGAAAGAGGACAAAGAAAAAGAGATTTTAGAGGTTTTCAAGAAAGTACAACTCAACATTCTTTTGCTTGATGCTATTAAGCAAATTCCCAAGTATGCTAAATTCTTGAAGGAGTTGTGTACTATCAAGAGAGCTTTCAAACTAAAAGGTCATGAAATGGTAAGTATGGGTGAAGTTGTATCTGCTATTGTTCAAAAGAATATGCCTTTAAAGCAAAAAGACCCAGGTGCGTTTACTATCCCATGTGTTATTGGTAATGCTAGTTTTAAAAGGGCCTTGTGCAATTTAGGTGTATCCATTAGTGTTATGCCTAAACATGTTTATGATTCTCTTAGTCTTGAGCCTTTGAATAAAACTAGCATTGTAATACAACTTGCGAATCGTAGTTTTGTTTACTCACTTGGTGTGATAGAAGATGTCCTAGTCAAGATTGATAGTTTGGTCATTCCATGCAACTTTTATATTCTTGATATGAAACATGATTCTTATAATTCATCAAACAGCACTCCTATATTGTTTAGGAGACCATTCTTGAAAACTGCCAATACAAAGATTAATTGTGGTAAGGATACTTTGTCTATGGAAGTAGGAGATGAAAAGATTGAATTTAATTTTTATGATGCAATGAAATATCCTTATAGCAATGTTTATTCTATCATATACTATGACCAAGTTGATAAGTGTATGCAACAAGTTTTTGATTTTGATTGTGAGGATGGATTAAGCCTCGCTTTGAGCTATGGGTATGATTTTACCGAGATAAAAGAGATGGAGAAGCACATATGTGTTCCCTAAAACATGCACGAATCAGCATTGGCTTTACAAGCTTTGCAAACTGTTCCCCATGGTAATGTCTTTGTTGATTTAGTACTTTCACATAAAAAGCTTTTGCCATTTATTTTACAGGCCCCCAAGTTAGAATTGAAACCTTTGCCCGATAATTTGAAGCATGTATTCATTGGCGACAACAATACACTTCCCGTTATCGTAGCAACAGGTTTGACAAATACACAAGAGGAAAAACTTGTGAAGTTGTTGTGTGATCACAAGACGGCCATTGGATGGACTTTAGCTGACATCAAGGGTATTAGTCCCTCAATGTGTATGCATCACATATTATTAGAGGACAATGCGAAACCAACAAGGGAAATGCAAAGAAGGTTGAACCTGCCTATGATGGAGGTAGTGAAAGCTGAAATTTTGAAACTGTTAGATACAGGAGTCATTTTTCCCATCACGGACAGTAATGGGTGGCGCCAATCCATGTGGTGCCCAAAAAGACTAGAATCACGTCGGTGAAAAACAAAAATGATGAGCTCATTCCTACTCGTATCTCAAGTGGATGGAGAATGTGTGTTGATTATAGAATACTATATCTTGCTACAGGCAAAGATCATTTCTCATTACCATTCATAGATCAAATGCTTGAACGCCTAGCAGGTAAGTCTTTTTATTGCTTTCTTGATGGATATAGTGGATACAATCAGATTGTTATTAATCCTGAGGATCAAGAAAAGACTACATTTACATGTCCATTTGGTACATATGCATATAGGAGAATGCCCCTTTGGTCTCTGTAATGCACCTGCAACTTTTCAAAGATGCATGATGAGTATTTTTTTCTAACTATGTTGAAAGAATAATTGAGGTTTTCATGGATGATTTCACGGTGTATGGTGATTTTTTTGATAAATGTCTAGAAAATTTATCTTTGATCTTGAAAAGGTGCATTGAAACTAACCTTGCTTTAAACTATGAAAAGTGTTATTTTATGGTAGAACAAGGAATAATTCTTGGGCATGTTGTGTCTTCACGTGGATTAGAGGTTGGTAAAGCTAAAATAAATGTTATTTCATCATTACCTTGCCCCTTCTATGTGAGGGAAATTCATTCTTTTCTTGGCCATGTAGGTTTCTACCGACGCTTTATCAAAGATTTCTCAAAGATTACAGCACCTTGTGCAAACTATTAGCCAAAGAAGTGGATTTTATGTTTGATCAAACATGTAAAGATGCCTATGATGAGCTTAAGAGGCGTGTCACATCTGCCCCTATCATCAAACCACCAAATTAGGATGAGCCTTTTTGATTTAATGTGTGATGTGAGTGACTATGCGATAGGGGCTATCCTTGGGCAAAGAATAGGGAAGAATTTGCATGTTATCGCCTATGCTTCCCACATGTTGGACGTAGCACAATGCAATTACCATACAACTGAAAAGGAACTTTTTGCAGTGGTGTTTACTCTTGAAAAATTCAGGTCATATCTACTTGGTATAAAAGTCATTGTTTTTACTGATCATGCAGCTTTAAGGTATCTTTTGAAGAAAAGGAGTCCAAACCAATATTGATTAGGTGGATCTTGCTTTTACAATAATTTGATCTTGAGATCAAAGACAAAAAAGGTGCTGAAATCCATATGGCTGATCACTTGAGCCGACTGAGGACTGAGGATATACAAACCAAAACAATATGAGAGACATTCAATGATGAGCAGTTGTATGTGTTACATTTCTCTACAAGACCATGGTATACTGATTTGATGAACTATTTAGTCACCAAAGAATTCCCTCCAGGTTTGTCTACATCCCAAAAAGACAAGTTACGAGCTAATACTAAATATTATTTTTGGGATACTCCTTATCTGTGAAAATTTTGTGTGGATCAAGTAGTTAGGAGATGTGTACCATAAGATGAATTTCATTCCATTCTTACTTGTTGTCATTCTCATTCTTGTGGTGGGCATTTTGGAGCAAAAAGAACGGCCCACAAGGTACTTGAAAGTGGTTTTTATTGGCCTTCTATTTTTAAGGATGCATATCATTTTTGCAAATCATGTGAAAAATGCCAAAGAATAGGTAATATCACTCATAAGAATCAAATGCCTTTAACGAATATTCTTGTAAGTGAAATTTTTTTTGTTTGGGGTATTGATTTTATGGGTCCATTTCCTTCTTCTTTTGGCAATCTTTATATTCTTCTTGCTGTTGATTATGTGTCCAAATGGATTGAGGTGAAACCCATATGAATTAACGATGCTAAGGTTGTTTTAGATTTTGTCAGGACTCATATTTTTGACAGGTTTGAAATCCCTAGAACTATCATTAAGGATCGTGGCACTTATTTTTGCAATCATTCAATGGAAGCATTGTTATGCAAATATCATGTGACTCATTGGACTTCCACAACATCCCATCCTCAAACAAATTTCAAATCGAGAAATCAAGTCCATTTTGGAGAAGACTCCTAATCGGCAAGATTGGAGTCTACGACTTGGTGATGCACTTTGCGCTTATCGAGTTGCTTACAAATCACCTATAGGAATGTCATCTTATAGGATGATTTATAGAAAAACATGTCATCTACTGGTGAAGCTTGAACACAAAGCTTTTTGGGCCATTAAAAAATGTAACATGGATTATGATGCTGCTGGGATTGCAAGAAAGTTGTGATTGTAAGAGTTGGAAGAGATTCGAAATGATGCTTATGAGAATGCAAGGATTTACAAAGAAAAGACTAAGAGTCTCCATGACTGAATGATTACAAGAAAAGAGTTTAATGTTGGAGACAAAGTCCTTTATGATTCGCGTTTGAAAATTTTTCCTGGAAAGTTGTGCTCTCATTGGATTGGACCCATTTGTTGTTTCTAATGCTTTTCCTTATGGTGCAGTTAAAATTACAAGTTTAGAAACCAACAAAGTACTCAAGGTCAATGGGCATCGCTTGAAACCTTTCTATGAAGGTTGGACGGTAGAACTCACCGTTTCTGTGGAGTTAGCTGAACCAATATATGAAGAATGAGCATGCAACATGTCGAGCCAATGACTTAAAACTAAAGCGCTTACTAGGAGACAACCCAGCACAAAAAAGAAAAAAAAAACAGATTTGCTTTCTTTTTCCCTCATCTTTTATTTTTCGCATTTTACTTTATTTTTGTCATTCTCCTATATTCCTTTTTTTATTTCAACATTGAGGATAAAGTTGTGTTTTAAGTGTGGGGGTATTAGGAGAATGTTGGTTTTCTTATTTTTATTTTCTTTGTTGTTCCAAAAAAACAAATTTCTAAGTTTGATCTTTTGAACTCCTATTGGTTTATAAGAATGTGAGAATTATATATAAGAATTAATTGAGATAGATGAAGATATAAATCGAATGAAGGAGTGTGCATGCAAGTTTTAAGGTTTAATTGGTTTAGGGATTGACTTTGAGAATATGTTATATTGACTTTATGGTGTTATATCAATGCAAGCTTTTGAGCCTTCAACATTATATTCTTTTATTGTGCATTCTTTCAATGATATGTATCTCTAGAACTTGCTTCATATCTTGTTGAGATTACATTCCTATTACATATATACATGAAGATGATAAAGGCATTAGGAATTTTAACCACTTGAGCCAAAAAATCAACCTAAAGCATATTATCCTTAGTGAGCCCCTTTTGAGCTTGTTTATCTTTTCTTTGCTTTATCCATGTATAAGCCTTAAATTTTTATATGTTTTCCTTTTACCCTAGCCAAGGATTAGTAGAGCATATACTTGTGATAACTCATGGAATTATGATTGGAAATTATGTGAAAAGAAAGAAGAAGTGATGCTTGATGAAAAGATAGGTAAAGTTGCCAAAGGTTAAAAAGAAAAACAAAAGAAAAGAAGCAAAAAAAAAAGAAGAAGAAGTGTTCCTTTATGTTCTTAAGATTTTATGTTGAAAGAGCTTGAAATCAAAAGAAGTTAAGCATTGATGATTAAAGATGAAAAATTTATGTGCTTTGATGGAATATCTTGTTTGAAGTATCATTTTTTAAAATGCTCTACTTTCTTTGATTTGAACCTTTTCTTTTACTCTCTTTTACCTCACCTTAACATTAGCTCATTACAACCAGAAAATAAGACCTTTTGATTCGTGCATTGCTTGTAATATGTTAGTAATGGAGATGAGATTGAAGATCAAGCTTATGGTAGAAAATATTCATTGATTGAATTTGAAAGATTTAAACACATAAGCCCTAAACACGTGAGTGTTGGAGTGTATATCAATGAGAGGACCTATCACTTTGGCATGACATAGATTTCATTTAAATCCTGATGATTAATTGAGTTTTGAAATTCGCATGTAAATAAATTCATAAAAATTTATACTCTTTATCCTTTTTTACTGTATTCTTGTTTATAATGCATATATTCTTGGATATTCATGGGAGATTAGGGGATTAGTCATAGTGATTTGATTTAATTTAATTTCAATTTGATTTTACCTATCCTTTCTCGAGGACGAGCAAGAGCTAAGTGTGGAGGTATTTTATGAAACCATATTAGACGATAGTTTCACCCATATTTAACTATTGTTTTGCCTATATGTTATATATAAAATGCCTTGATATTCTTTATTTTATGTTTTGAAGGCACTTTTGGATGAAAGATGCAAAAAAGAGTAAATTGGAGGTAATTGGTAGATTTGACCTTCAGTCGATATTTTGTGCACAACATGAGCTCTAAAGGTCAAAATGAAGTGATTCTAGTGAAATTAAAAAGCTAACATCCATACCTTTCTGGAAATCTAAGGAAAGAAAATAAAATAAGGAAGAGCATGGAATTCGCAACCTTCAAAGTCAAATCTCACAATCTGCTAGTGTTGACCTTCGTCCATTCTAACTGGAATATCTGGAGCTACAGAAGTCCAATTGATGCAAACTCAATTTTGTTAGATTCTTGACTCAAAGGTGTATCAAAGATCCAAATTTCAGCCTAAAAATATGTCATATGATGGAGATATGATTTTTCAAAGATGATAACTGAATTCTGCCAGCAAACAAGTTTTGTGAAGAAACGAGTCCAAATTACGTTCCGAAGCATCTAAACTGATATCCAAGTTTTTATTTAAGAAATTTAGCTATCTCTAAGTCAAAGCTTGAAGATTTCATGCAAGGCTATTTCTCCTTTTTTAGAAAAATAGTTATTGAAGTACTTAAATGTAAACTGTCTACTTAAAGGGGGACTACTTTGTAAAATAGAGATTGGGGTTTCCTAGGATATAAAAAGAATGAGAGAAAAGAAGAGGGCAGCCAGCCAAAAAGAGAAAAATGACCCCTTCCTCTAAGAAACCCAAAATCATGCATTCCTCCTCCTTTTTTTTATTAGTTGTTCCACAAACATGCAAGGCTAAAACTCGTTTTCTTAGTTGCAAGGACATAAAAACCTTTGAATTGTAAGAATTTTATCTTTTCTTTTCAGTTTATATGATGAATATGTTTGTTCTCCTATGCTTATTTTTTCTATGATTTTTTATTTTAATTGCTAGAGCGGACTCTAAGTTATTATTGTAAACAATCTATTGCTAAGTTTAATATCAAAACCGAAGTTGTGGTATATAAACTTGTGAAGCAACTGAGTTTAATAATTGTGGCGGATCTACGTTATTAATCTTAGGGAGAACATTCAATCAAATCAAATATAGACTGCAGACAGTTATGTTTTCTTGATTAATCAACTTATCTGGTTATTAAAGTTGCCATTGAATTAAATTATTAGTGCGAACATTGTGGTTGTTTGAAGGTTAAGGTTAGTTATATGGCAGATCCGTTAACTAACTAATGTTAAGAAGAGATAAATATTTAGAATATAAATTGATGTTTCGTTTCCATGATCAATTCTGATTTTCGTAGGTGGATGTGTGCTTGCAACCAAGATTTGTTCTCTTGATAATTTTCTGATTTTATTAAATTTTGTTTGATAGTTTTCTGTTTTCTTTTGCTTTAACCTAGATAACGTACGAACCCCCCCAAATTGTATATCATCTAGCATAAAAATCTGACTTGAACCTTCCTTGCGGGATCGACCCTTGTGTTGCTCTATACTATCTTGTGTGTTGTGTTTGAAGTTAGGGTAATTAATTTGTGCGACCACGACTTCACAATAAATTTTGGCACCGTTGCCGGGAAAGTAATTTTAGTTAATTCTTGTGCTATTATTTTTAGTTGTTGTGATTGTTATTTATTTTTCTAAAAAAAAAGAGAAACAAATTTTTTGCTTGCTGTGATACTGTTTATTTACGGTAGCGGTACTGTTCAAAACATATTTTTTGGTGGAATTAGGTATAGGCCTTTTGTTTCCTGAAGGGAAATGACGTTCTAAATAGGACTAGTGCTATCACTAGCCCCACCATATCGAGGCCAAATTCCGTTGTTTTCTAGGGTTTTTAGGCCGTTTTAGTTTTCTAGTGTAAGATTTTTGTACAATTTGCATTGTTTTCGATCTCTTGTGTAGTTGGTTTCTTTTAAGTTTTATTGACGATTTATGCATGTAACCTGTTCTACTAACCAGAGTCAAGTGCGGGTGGATCCCGCAATAGAAAACACTTTATGCAGGTTACGAAAGGAAGCTCGCGTCAATACCATGGCTGTTGCACAACAACAAACACTCAAGGAGCTTGCTGCTCCTAACATGGAAAATCAACCATTGTGCATAAACATCGACAATAATGTAAACTTTGAGCTCAAATATGGTTTTATACATTTGCTACCAACATTCAATGGTCTTGTAGGAGAAGATCCTCATACTCATCTTAAGGAGTTCCATATGGTTTGCGTTGACATGAAACCAAATGGAGTTGACGAAGAACAGGTTAAGTTGAAAGCTTTCCCTTTCTCTTTAAAAGGGGCAGCAAAAGCATGACTTTTCTCTATTCTCTCAGGTTCCATTGGAACGTGGAATGCCAGCATATCGAGTTGCCAACATAAGGAAAGAAATATGTGGGATTCGGCAATCTCATGGAGAGACACTTTTTGAGTATTGGGAAAGATTTGAGCAACTGTGTATTCAATGCCCTCATCATCAAATACCCAATCAGCTGTTCATTCAATATTTCTATGAAAGATTGATGCCTACTGACTGTAATATCATTGATGCTGCAAGTGGAGAGGCATTGGTAGATAAGACACCTGAGACTACACGCGAATTGATCTCAAACATAGCAGCCAACTTGAAATAGTTCAGCACCCGTGGAGACTTCGAAATAAACAAGTAAATGAGGTAAGTATTTCTAAACTGAGTCGCTGTAGACCGAGAAATCATCATTGAAAATTAATTCACAGCTGACGGATGGAATCAATAGCGAATACTAATTCACGGTTGATGCATGAAATCAATAGAGAAAACAGAGTCATCATTGACGCATGGAATCGTCAGTGAACACTGCGTCACTACTGACCTGAATCATCAGCGAAAACAGAATCACCTTAGACCTTGAAATCATCATTGAAAACTAAGTGACAGCTGACGTATGGAATCGACAGCGTCAAAGAATTCACGACCGACAAATCAAATCGATTGCAAAAATAGAGTCATGGCTCATGCATGGAATCGTCGAAAACACTATGTGACTGTTGATCCAAAAATCGTTAGCAAAAACTGAGTCACTATAGGACAAGAAATCATCATTGAAGATTGAGGGATGGATGACGCATGGAATCAATAACAAAAACTAATTCATGGTTGACGCATGAAATCAATAGAGAAAACAGAGTCATCATTGACACATGGAATCATCAGTGAAAATTGCGTCACTACTAACCAGAAATTGTCAGTAAAAACTACCAATTTCGAGCTAAAGTCTGGGTTTATACACCTACTGTCAATATTCTCGGAGAAGACCCTCATACTCATCTCAAGGAGTTCCACATGGTTTGTGTTAGTATGAAACCACTTGAAGTTGATGAAGAACAAGTTAAGTTGAAAGCTTTCCCTTTCTCTTTAAAAGGGGTAGCAAAAGCATGACTTTTCTCCATTCTCTCTGGTTCCATTAGAACTTGGAATGGCATGAAGAAGATTTTCCTAGAGAAGTATTTCCTAGCATATTGAGTTGCCAACATAAGAAAAGAAATATATGGGATTCGGCAAAACACTCTTTAAGTATTGGGAAAGATTTAAGCAGCTATGCATTTAATGTCTTCATCATCAAATACTTGATCAACTACTCATTCAATACTTCTACAAATGACTAATTCCTACTAACCACAATATCATTAATACGGTAAGTGAAGGGGCATTAGTAGATAAAACATCAGAGGATGCATGCCAATTGATCTCAAATATGGCAGCCAACTCGAAACAATTTTGCATGCATGGAGACTTCCCAAGCAAACGAGTAAATAAGGTAAGTATTGATAACCTTGAGAATAATGTTAATGATCCTACTTCTCTTGTGCTTTCTTTGGCTTATGGAAATGGACAGTAAGTGAAAGTTTATAGCATATGCTTCAGATATGTGCCCCACAATGCAAAAAGATTATATTGAACAAGCTAATGCAATTGATGGAGTATTCAATGGCCAGCCCCAGGGTAAATATGATCATTTTTCTAACAAGTACAGATGGAGAAATCACTCGAACTTACACGATGAGAACCTACCTCAACAAGGCAATCAAGGCCAACAATTCCACCCCCATATATTTCAGCCCTAGCAGAATTATCAAGCGAGATAGCCCCCTACATTTATAAATTCTAATGTTATAGGGTTATCAAGTGATGATCTTCATGAGATGATAAACATCATAGCTTTTAATAAAATGACTTTACAATAAAATATCATGTCTTTTCAACAGGAAATAAGATCAAGTATTCACAATTTAGAGAAACAAATGGGGCAAAAGACGTCATCGTCAGGTGGTTGAATGGCATGACATTGTGTGGTTCAAGAATGTTGTTCCAAAACATTCATTTCTTCTATGGATGGCTGTCCAACAGAAACTCACAACTCAAGATAAACTTCATCGGTTTGGTATACATGGTCCCCATAAATGCTCACTTTGTCTCCGCAACAATGAGGATCACAACCACTTGTTCTTTGAATGCTCCTATACTAAAGCAATCTAGTGGGATATTTGTGACAGATGCGACATTCCAAGAATGACAAAAGGCTGGGATGAATGGATTCGATGGGTCACTGTTTCTTGGCATGGCAAGAGTTTCGTCAATTTTTCTCGTAAACTGAGTTTTGCAACTACAGTGTATCATGTATGGCAAGAACGGAATGCAAGGATCTTTGCTGGAATGTCTAGAACTTCGAATTTGGTCTTTAATCAAATCAAATGTATCATTCGTGATAAGCTTGATTTGATGAGGAATGTCGTACCAACAAATGAAAACAAAAGGATCCAACGAGCTTGGAGGGTGAATACCATAGTTTCTTAATTTGTTAGTTAGCTGGTTGTATTGGTTTCCCAAACGAATCTAGTGAGGTTTCAGTTTTATGGTCAGTGGCTAGCCTGTAGCCATCTGTTGTTTTATGTTTATGTAATCATTGTAAATCTGGGGTATGCCCCTTATAATGTTTGTATCTTCTTCTTTTAATACATACGTCAACTTACCCAAAAAAAACAAATGGGGCAAATAGCTTTAAGTGTAGGGAAATTAGAAGCACAAATCAATGAAAAATTGTCCTCCCAAGCATTGAATCCAAAAAAGAATGTTAGTGCGATCACACTACAAAGTGGGAAAGAACATGAAAAGCAAATGTCAAAACAAATTGAGATGTAGGAAGAAGAGAAGATAGAAATTGAACTGAGCATAAAGAAGAAACAACCTTTTCTTTCACAAACTGAAACAACCACCATTACTCCAAAGGTAAGTCCAAACTTAATGAATTCCAATTTCAAGAAAATCCCTCCCTTTCCTTTGAATCTTCTACGTCTAAGAAAGATGACAAAGAAAAAGAGGTTTTAGAGGTTTTCAAGAAGGTAAAACTCAACGTTCCTTTGATTGTTGCTATTAAGCAAATTTCCAAATATGCCAAATTCTTGAAGGAGTTGTGTACTATTGAAACGATCAAAGAGTTGATGTCTTATCCCAAATGCAGGAGTGTCAAAGTAATAAATAACTTGGCAAGACCAGGGTCAATCTATAGGGAGGTCAACTATATAAATTAAAAATAAAAAAAACATTTGAAGAGAATAATAACAGAAAAGGAGTTGAAGAGAGTTTTAGGATGTGATATTGATGTAAGGAAATAGTTGTCAAGTTTAGAGGATTCACTAATGGTATTTTAAATAAGTATAATATAAACTCTTTTTAATACTTAACTGGAAACCACACACAAAGGAGGTTCCAATCAAATGATTTATCATTAATAGCTTATTATGAATTATTAACATAATTATATTAATTATCTTATTTAAGTAACACCAATACTTATAAATATTATCAGGTATTCATGATGTTAACTTATGTTAACAACAAATCAAGTTCTTCTCATAACAACGGTGTCGGTTAACATGGTTGAAGACTATGAAGAATCAAGCATTTATTGTACCAAGGGTTATACAATACAAATCTAGATTAACCATTTAACTTTCTTGAATATAAGCATTGAAGTCTATGTTGAGTTTATATTATATGTATTCTAACACCATTAGTAAAACCATTTCACCTTGACATAATAAACTTAGCTAAACATTATGAATGAGAGAAACATGAATAAGCAAGATAAGAACATGGTTATGATATAAGTTAACTAAGTATAGGAAAGGAAATGAAAAACATAAATAATAGATTAATATAGTATGAAATAAAACTTAAATATTACAAAGAGAAAGCAAGAAAATGATCTTGATCTGAAAACTAAGATGCCTCAATGTATGGAAAATGCCTCCTTTTATAGGCTAAAAAGACTATTCATTTGGTAATTAATTATTAATTAGTGACCAACTATTGACTTGGTGGATAGCCCTCAAGTTTTTGTCTAAATGAAATGTCAACACCTAATGCCCTAAGACCAACTGGTCTAGGAGTCATTAGTCGAAAGCTCGTTACATGGGTTAAAGATGCATTGTGTTTTAAGTTATATGTATATATATTAAAAAAAAAGATAATAATCCCAATCTAAGGAAGTTAACCTTAAACATTAAAACAAAATTTTGTTTTCTTCCATGTAAAGCCCCATAACTATGTGTTGATATATTGAGCACAAAAGAAAGGTTTATTAATATCTTGTTTAAGAAGTATAAAGCAGATATATAAATTTAATGAGAGTTTATTTATTTGTATAGATTAATAGAAGTTGAATGATGAATGCCTTGCTTTTGAATGTCGCAAATTGTTTTAACGCTTTGACTACTAGTAATAAGCTGGTTGGGGGTATGATTAGTATTTAAAAATGCATTTTCATTAAGGTTTTATATCATCATATTGCACTTAAAGTATCATTAAATTCCCTAACTTGAGCATGTTTTATAATAACAAGTCTAATAATATAAGATATCTTTAATTTATGGTAAATGCTCATTTCAAATGTAGGTATGTTTCTTCATAATTCAAAGGATTGATTGATTTATTTAACTATTGAAATTGAGAAGACAACGAAAGGGCTGAGCTTGGAGAAGAAATGCTGGTTCAATTCAAACTGAAACACCATTCGGTTATTGGATCATAACTGGAGCTGTAGAACTTGGATTTAGGTCTGGTTTATATGGATAGAAAGCTAAGATATAGACCTAAAACTTTCATGAAGAGACTAAGATTCAAAAGAACCGTTTTAAAGTTCAAATTGTAGCAACAACAGAGAAGTCGGAATCTGTCCTGCAACCCAGACATTGTTCAGTATTCAGCCCATATCTCGAGTTTTAGAAGTTCAAATGACCTCATTCTTATTTTGTTGGAAAGCTGAGACAATTTCCCAGAATGTTCATGAAGACTATCTGTTCAAATTCTGATGTTAGTAATGACGTTTTCTACAGACAAGAAGATAAGGATTGTTATCAAGTTAAGAGGTGGCCACCCACTCAGTAATTAGTAATCAAATCAATAGTTTTGAATTTTGTCCTATAAAAGGGGGCATTTGCCATACATTTAGGCATCTTAGTTGTTCAGATCAAGATCTTGCTCTTACTCTCTTTCTTTGTATTTTGTAATGTTCAAGTTTTATTCCATGTTATATTTTTCTTAATCTCTTATTTATGTTTTTCATTTCCTTTACTATACTTATATAATTATGTTCTTATCTTATTTATCTATGTTTCTTTTATTCATAATGTTCAGCTAGTTTATTATGTCAAGGTGAAAAGGTTACACTAATGGTATAAGAATAAGTATAGTATAAACTCAACATGGACTTTAATGTTTGATACTAACATGTTTTGTATTTATTATCTTACTCACTCTTAATACCTTGCTTGTTAAATGGTTAATCTAGATTTGTATTGAACAACCCTTGGTGCAACAAATACTTAACACTTTCATAGCCCAACTGTATGGTATAACCGACACTTGTGCTATGAAAGGAACTTGATTTGTTGTTAACATAAGTTATCACCATGAATACCTGACCACATTTACAAGTGTTGGCATTACTCAAATAAGATAATTAATATAATCATATTAATAATTTATAATCCGATTGGAACCTCCTTTGTGTGTGATTTCCAGCTGAGTAATAAAAGGAGTTTATATTATATTTATTTGAAATATCATTAGTGGATCCTCTAACCTTGACAATTATTTTATCCTTGTTTAATCCTTACATCAATATCACATCTCAAAAGTTCTCTTCAACTCCTTTTCATTTATTGTTTATAATTTTATATAGTTCACCTCCCTGTAGTTCGACCCCGATTTTGCCGGATTATTTATTACTTCGACACTCCTACACTTGGGATAAGACATCAATCTTTTGATCGTGTCAATCTCCCTCTTTTATACCTGTTAATTTAGTTTCCTTCCTAGATTAGGAGAATCATTAATTAATCCTTCCTAGTTTAGGAAATCAGATCTGGCAACCCTTTGATCCACACAAATTAGGCTCTTTTTGGACTTGGATTAGATAAATTAGAGGTTGTCCTTCATGCTCCCTAGGTGTCCCAAGCTCCTAGGTCCATCTTGCTCCATATATTCTGAACAAGCTCATTCAATGCCTCTTTAAGCTTTTTTTTTATCATTGCTCTTGTAATTGGCCCGCTTGGTACCTCTAATGAGTCGTTGGCATGATTAAGCTTAATGTTGGGCTGATCCGCATCATCTCTCCTATTTCCTCTTTTCCTTTCCTCCTACATGATCAAATTTGGAATCCTTACATCTAATTATGTCTTAGCTTTGTTTTCTTCTTGATTCGGTTGGTTCCTTGAACGATTTCAGTCCAATTGCTTTTTCTCTATTTTAGTTTCAATGGTTCTTTTTTTAGGTTCTTTCTTGTAATTCAAGCGTGGGAGATGGAGATGTAAATGAAAAAGGTGACTATGGTTACCAGTGCTATCATTTCTTCTCCTACCATCGTTTTTCAACATGATGCTCTCCACTCCACCAACAACAAAGCCATTCAGAATGTAACAAGGGTTGGTTAACACAACCTGAGAATACAACTTCAGGAGATGTTACATGGCCAAGATTCTAAACTTCTCAGCATTGTGATGAGATCAAAGCTGATATTAAAGGTCACGTCCGAGCCTTTACATCTGGAAGTCATGTGAACTAGATGAAATCAGAGGAATCAAAATGCCTCTTCTAAAAGATGGGGCAGATCAGCAGCAAGCAATTAATGCTAGTTTGGTCAATGTCCAAGATAAGAAAGTTTTAGAATATTAGATGGGTAAGCATGTAGTGCACTCCTCCTTTATAGCTAAGGAAAGAAATATGCTAGCTGCCTTCATTCCAAAGTTGTCACACTCAGATATTGAAGTGGAAGAAATGACAAATCCTATGCAAAGGGTGTCTTTCACTACTGTTAACCCTCTTCAGCAAACCAACGGTTGTGAGTTAAACTTCTTAAATGCTATTAAAGATAAGACTAACCTAAACGTGAAAGCTGGCCATACTATAAACCAACTTTTGTTTTTCTTACCTCCCTCCCGAGTCTCTGAACGGGTGATAGTTAGTCCTCCAATAGAAGTCTTTAAAGATGGTTCTACTCTTTAGCAATCCACCATTGTTAGACACTTTGTAGGTTAAAAACTACCATTTAGAGTAGTTAAATCTATAACTAACAGAATTCGGGGATCCCTTGGATTATTAGAAGTGTTGTATTTAGATAATGGTTTCTTTATCTTCTCCTTTGCTCTGGTTGAACATGCTTTTGCTATCCTAGACTGTGCTCCATGGAACATGGCCAATAGATATTTGGTCCTTAAAAGATGGACACCAAACATGCAATTCTCTAAAGATGAGTTATCTTTCGGATTAAACTTCATCATGATCCATTGGAATATTGGACTAACAAGAAGCTGAGTTATGTTGCTAGTGCTCTAGGGGTTTCTTTACATGTTGATGCTACTATCCTAATGCGTAAATGCCTAACTTATGCTAGAGTTTATGTTGAAATTGATGCTTCTAAGCTACTGGTTAAGTAATTTGATCCACAATGCCCTAATATAATGGTAATTACTATTTTAGTTGAGTATGAATGGCTGCCTTCAACCCATTTGGCGTGTTTCCTATTCAACTTACCTTGCCCTTTCAAGTGCTTCAATGATTCATAATCTAACTGAATCAACAATTTAGTACCCAATTTCTCCCATAACACCTTCCAGAAATAGCTAAGGAACTTAACATTTATATCAGAAACAATGCTTATGAAGCATACCATCTCTTTAAAGAACAAATCAATAATTTTAGTTGCATCATCGATTTTATGACATAGAATAAAGTATGTCATCTTTGAAAACCTATCAACACTACAAAGATTGAATCCCCACCCCATTTTGACCTAGGCAAACCTAAGATGAAGTCCATTGAAATGTCTACCCATGGATCCTTAAGTACAGGCAATAGGGTATACATGTTATATGGTTAAGTCCTAGACTTTGCTTTCCTACAAGTTATGCATTTATCATATATGTGTTGCATATCTTTTTTGTTATTTTAGGCCAATAAAAATGCTCATGCAATACACCCAAAATCTTAAAACACCAAAATGCTCCATCAACCCGCCCCTATGTGCTTCACGTACAAACAATTCACGCATAGAACTTAATGGAACACACAAACGATTCTCTTTAAACAAATACTCGTTAAGTCTATAAAACTTTCCAAAAGCCAAAGTTTCACGAGCATTGTAAACATTAGCGAAATCACTATCATCATTATACAATTTTTTTATGTGTTCAAATCCTAGAAATCTAACATCTAAAGTAGATAAAAAAACATACATGTGTGAAAGTGCATCAGCCATAATATTTTCTTTTCCTTGATCACATATGGAAAGGTTTCAATAAATTCAACTCATTTGGCATGTCTTTTATTCAACTTACCTTGCCTTTTCAAGTGCTTAAATTATTCATGATCTGAATGTATCACAAACTCCTTAGACCATAGCTAATGTTGTCATGTCTCTAAAGTTCTTCCCAATACATAAAACTTCTTGTCATATGTAGGGTATATCAAGGCTGCCTTATTAAGTTATTACTTATTAATACCCTGCGCAATTACTATATATCAAAGAAACACAGTTTTCTTCATATATAAGGTACACTTATAACATTAGCATATAATTTCTCATCACGCAATATACTAAGTACATTACGTCAATGATCAAGATTCTCATTCAAGTTCTTGCTATAAGTTAGGATGCCATTAAAGTACACAACCACAAACTTACCAATGAATGCAAGCAAAACATGATTCATCAATCTCATAAACGTGCTTGGTGCATGTGTAAGCTCAAACGGCATGACTAACCATTCATATAAACCATGTTTAGTCTTAAATGTTGTTTTCCATTCATCATATTTTTTTCATCCTAACCTGATGGTACCCACTTTTTAAGTCAATGTTAGATAAAATACATGCTCCATACAACTCATCCAACTTGTCATCAAGCCTAGGGATAGGATGTCTATACTTCACCGTTATGTTCATGACAGCACTCAACAAACATCCTACAAGTTCCATCCTTTTTAGGCAAAAGTAACATTGGCACAACACAAGGACTCATACTCTCATGAATGTACCCCTTCATCATCAACTCATCTGCTTACCTTTAAAGCTCCTTCATCTTTTTGCGGTTGCTTCTATAGGCTAGACGATTAAGAATCGAAGCTTCGGGTACAAGGTCAATCTGATGTTCAATTCCCCTTAATGGTGGTAATCCACTAGGGATGTCTTCATGGAATACATCATCAAACTCCTGCAACAAAGAAACAACCACACTAGGAATAGCAAAATCAAGATCGTTGGTGTTAAAATAAGCCACCTTATACACAAGTAATATCATCATCTTGTTAGTGAAATATGCAGATCTAATTTGAGCTTCTTTTGCAGAAAAACTAGGTTGTTTCTTTAATTTTTCTACACTATTATCATCACACAAGCTTACCTACTTCACTCCTCGGGTTTTACCTCCTCTCTCAACTGATTTAATTAATGATTTAGATTTCACATCATTTGGTATCAAAGCTTAACTCCATTAATCAGGTTATGTCCGTCTGAAATTTTCATTTCTTGTTGTTTCCGCAAAATATCCTTAGTGTCCAATTTCTTCTTCTCCTTGATTTTGCAGCATATAAAAAAATAAAAAAATTTTAGTTATTTCATTTGGTTACTGTCCAAAATATATCATTAGCATAAAAAAAACAAAGAAAAAAAAGTCATTCAAAAAGACGTTTATTGGTTCTGCCACAGAAAACTATACTACTGAAAATTGGATCAAATCAACTCGGAATTAGCTCAAAGTTGATACTCTGATTATTGGGGTCCTAATCTCACCAAATATTAATTTTGGGGTCAATTGGATATTGTTTTCTTTAGTTTTCAATTTCGGTCTAAACATGTATCATTTATGATGTTTTTTCATTAGTATATCAAACCTTATCATAAATTGCTTAAACATTATATTCTGTCTATTAGGATTGATATTGCACCATATCTGGAATTTTAGCTCAATTGGACAATATTTACTTTAGGTTCCAGATTCAGACTTAACTAACGAGTCTCTTTTGCGTCAACTCATGAAACTCACTTTCTTTCTGTTGTTCTTGTTTCTTGCAGTATAATTTCAACATATCCAAAGATATTTGGGTGTTGTTTCATCATTTTGCACATTTCGTTTCTGTTTTTATTCGAGTCTTTAGTTTCGTTCATATTTCGGTTCGCTAGCTACTCGCGAGACTATCATCACAGTTTTGTTTTTGCTTATTTTATGGTTTTTATTGTTTCTTTAGTCATATATACATATTTGGATTGCATTGCTGAGTTGGTTTTAGTGTTGCAAGAACCGCAAGAAGGTGAGACAAGATGATGCGTACCTCGTAATTACATGGTCACGCAACCCACAATTAAGATTGAGATCTGATCCCGAAAAGCTGAAAAGCCAAAATAGGTCTGATAGGAGTGTGACACAATGGAAACCTGCCCCAAGGCACCAACACTATTGGATTGAGTAGAATGACGCCACTAAGCCAGTTAATCTTCAATAAGTCAGATTCAGTTCGTTCAAGAACTGAAGAATGCAAGAATCACTCTCACACGTTAAAACTAAAAAATTCAGAAGTAATAATCATCAAAGCTGCTGAAATTTTGGCTTACATGAGTTTAAATAGTTCTTGAAAAATTAACCCTAATGGACCCCTTATATGGACTTATATGAGATCCACTCAAAACTGACCCAAAACCCTAAACTGAAAAGTCCATAACTTAATCCAAACAAGCCTTGGATCCTAACTGAAAACAAAGTATTAATTAAGCCAAAACATGAAAGAAAATAATAAAAATAACTAACTTATCATTAAATACCACCAGCCCTACTTTCCTTGTGTAGCTAAGATTAATAAAGAATCATTATAAGAAAAGGATTCTGAAACATTAATGAATCCTTGCCATACTTGAAGATTATATTGCATCTCATTAAAGATCCTTGTGGAACTAAGAAATTCCCAAAACAAGCTCCCACATCCTTGTAAAAAAAGGATCTCTGCCAAATAGGAAGTCCACAAGTCAAAAGGAAGTAAATAACAGAATTTGTATAGCCTGTTCGGACCTATATTGCAAGTCCTTTCTGACATGGATTCTCCTGAAAATGTACCCCAACATAGACAAACACCTCTGGAATCTTCTGGTAAAGTTTCAGCTCGATCCAACGGTTGGATTTGAAGTTATGCTCAATAGCGTAAAATTGAACGGTATAAAATTTTACGCCAAAATCTGAATCTGACCTTGCTTGGTTCGTATCACAAGGTTAAACCGTATCATTCCCTCTCTTTTTAAGAAGATTCACCCTCGAATCTTGAATAGGATCGGTAGCAACTTTATTAGCCTTTTGTTTAAGCGTTCAGAATTCCCTTATTGCTAACACCTTTCTCCAACAAAACCATATGGAAGTAGTGACTACTAAGAATTTCAAATAAGCACGCCGTACTAACCACTTGCGTACATGTTTTTGAATGATGACAACAACGACTCTCCTTTGTCTTTCATTTTTTTTGCGTTGTACCTCCTTTTCCCATGAAGCTTGAAGATCATAGAATAATCTTTTATACTTATCAACTTCTTGTTCGAAAACCCCCAAACCATCGCTTAGTTTTTTCACATCCTTGAGCTAGAATCCTCCTTCGTTCCCTCTCCCTTGCTGAATACATGGCACAAGTAGAAAAAATAGAAGAAGATGAAGACACAACAAGAATAGAGTTTACGACAAGAAGAACACTGATTTAGACTTGAAATTACAAATCTGACTTTTTTTTGGACCAGAACTGATCGAAGACAAACAAATATGAAATTGATGAGAATGACTCAAAAACAGCCAAATATCTCAAATATGATAAAATACTGGAAGGAACAAAATCAACAGAAACAAAACAAGTTTTGAAAGACAACGCAAAGCAAACCCGTTATAATAAGACAAAACCCGATTCTGAACCTAAAGAAACGCAATTGAAATGACCTCAAATTTAATATTAGTATTAGGATACCAAGAAAATAACAAATCTCTGTTTATAGGTCGTTCTATTATGTCTAGGTACCCAAACCCCGTGTATGATCGGTTTGCGGCAAAATTGAACCTCCAATTAAAACCTCATGCAAACGATATCAAAATAAGACCAAGTTTAATACATGTTGCGATCTCACCCTCAATAGAAATAACATGGATTTTCAATTGATTCTGAGATGATTTGCTTATGGTTCAGTAAGTGTTTCTGCGGCAGAATGGATCCTCAAATTAAAACCTTAAGCAAACGATATCAAAATAAGCCTAAATTTTACATACGATGCGATATCACCCCTCCTAAACAGATTATGAAGTTTCAATTGATTATAAGGTTGTTTTCATATGGTTCACTAAGAGTAGTGTTTCTACGGCAGAATTGAACCTCGAATTAAAACCTCAAGCAAACAATATCAGAATAATCTTAAATTTGACATATGATGTGATCTCACCCCTAATAGACTAAATATGAAGTTTCAACTGATTCTGAGGTGGTTTGCTTATGGTTTACCAAGAGTTGTATTTCCACGACAAAAATTGAATGATCCTTCAAATTTCAACTAGTCCCTCTTTCTCTCTCTTGTTTTCTTTTTAATATACTGATATGATTAGAGACAGTAACAAGATGAAATATGACCTGTTTTTTGTTTTTTGCTTGGATGACGCCGACACGAAGAACAAGAAGATGGACGCAAACACTGAAAAACTTAAAGGAACACTAAAAAATGAAAATAACAGAAGGATATGACCTTGTTTCAGAGCCTAGTTCTAATACCAACTAATGCGAACCTCGTGATCACGTGGTCACGCAAGCAACAATCAAGATTGAGATCTGATTCCGGAAAGCCGAAATAGGTCTAATAGGAGTGTGACACAATGGAAACCTACCCCAAGGCACCAACACTATTGGATTGAGTAGAATGACCCGACGAAGCCAGTTAATCTTCGATAAGTCAGATTCAGTTCGTTCAAGAACTGAAGAATGCAAGAATCACTCTCACACGTTAAAACTAAAAAATTCAGAAGTAATAATCATCAAATCTGCTGAAATTTTGGCTTACATGAGTTTAAATAGTTCTTGAAAAATTAACCTTAATGGACCCCTTATATCGACTTATATGAGGTCCACTCAAAACTGACCCAAAACCCTAAACCCTAAACTGAAAAGCCCATAACTTAATCCAAACAAGTCTTGGATTCTAACTGAAAACAAAGTATTAATTAAGCCCAAACATGAAAGAAAATAATAAAAATAACTAACTTGTCATTAAATACCACCAGCCTTTCTTTCCTTGTATAGCTAGGATTAATAAGGAATCCTTTTAAGAAAAGGATTCTGAAACATTAATGAATCCTTACCACACTTGGAGTGATGCAAACCCTAGCAGAATTTAATGGTATTCGCGACCTCAAGATCAATCTAACCCAAGTTTGTTGAGATTTGAATGAGCTTATCATAATGGAAGACTTGCTCCAAGGCAACAAGACTATAAACCAACTCGATCACAACGCCTACATCTGGAGACAAGCAAAAGAAGTATAAATTCACAACAAAGAATGGTCACTTCTTTAAAGAATTGAAAGTTCAATCAAGAACCAAGATTGAGAAACCAAAAGTCGGTTACAATGCTGAAAATATTATCAAAAGTCTGTCCTAAAATTATTCCTAAAGAGTATTTATACTCCAAGCCAAAACCCTAGTTTCCCTAATGGGTCTCACATAAATCCAATTTAAATAATAATCAACCCAAGCTAAAACTAGCCCAAAATAATTAAAATAAACAAAATAAAAAAGCCTAAAACCCAAACAAATTGTCTCGTCTCTAAATAATTAAAGTTTGATAGCCCAACTAATTAAATAAGACAAGTTTGTTGTTTCCGCATTCTGTCTGGCAACAGCAAGGCCCAACTTAAAACAGATGGTTCTCTCTAGTCTTATTGAATTAGAAGGCGTGCCATATACCATTGGAAAGGTATGGAAGTCTAGTTTCGAGCCCAACTAGAATCACATCAAAATTCGATCTGTAACTCCAGTTATGACTAAAAGAGTAATGAAAGGTCAAACTGTCCGAATCTAGTCTTCTTATCCCAATCCTTGTGTAATGGTCTTGGTTCCACCAACAAGCCCCTCTTGAACATGAATCAAATTAATCAAGGCTTGCTCTTTATTATTACAAATCCTCTTGAAGTCCACCTTAGCCCATGTATCTTGAAGAAGTCCAATCACCTGGTTCAAATCTAACTAATTTTCGTCCCCTATTGGCTTTGTTTGCATATTGTTCATTCTTCTTTTCTATTTGTTGCTGAATTTTTGCATGAAGATCTTTCACCACCTCTACTTTTTGATTACCATCAAGACTAACCCTTTCATCAACAGGCAAAGAAATCAAATCTAATGGTGTCAAAGGGTTAAAACCATAAACAATCTCAAATAGGGAATAATCAGTAGTAGAATGCACACTACGATTATATGCAAATTCAATGAATGGTAAACAATCTTCCCAATTCTTTAAGTTCTTTTGAATGACAACACGTAGATGGTGTGATAAGGTCCTATTAACTACTTTGGTTTGTCCATATGTTTGGGAGTGACAAGTAGTTGAAAAAAACAGTTTAGTACCATATTTTCTTCATAAACACCTTCCAAAAATAGCTAAGGAACTTAATATCTCTATCAAACACAATGCTCTTAGGGACCCCATGAAGCCATACTATCTCCCTAAAGAACAAATCAGCAATGTTAGTTGCATCATCGGTTTTATGACATGGAATAAAGTGTGTCATCTTTAAAAACCTATCAACAACTACAATAATTAAATCCTTACCCTGTTTTGACCTAGGTAAACCTAAGATGAAATCCATCGAAATGTCTTGATGCGAACCTCGTGATCACATGGTCACGCAACCCACACGCAAAGACACCAATTCCTGGAAAGCCAAGTAGATCAGGTTTGATAGGAGTGTGACATAAAGATAACTTGTACCTAGGCACCAACACTATTGAAAACGGAAAACCCCCACCCAACGAATATTGATTCGTGAACGAGAAGTATAAGGATGACACCACGAAGACAGTTGTTCTTCGATAAGTCGTTTTTCAAGTCTTTAGAGAACTATAAAAGGGAGATTATCTCATCAACACACACACACCAAGTGCGGCAAAACAAGAAGTTTTATTAATGTGAATTGTCTAACTTGCATGTCTGGTTATGCCTTTATTTATACTAACTCTAGAATTAAATAAACCTTAATGGACCCCCCTTGGTGGACTTATATTAAGCCCACTTACAATTGACCCAAATAAGTAATAATAACCTAAAGAGTAAGAAGATAATAATAAAAATCCAAAAATTATCATCCTAAATATGCTAAAATCAGATTTGTTACCATTAAGAAGTCCCAAATAAACTAGAAAATCTAATATGAAAGTAGAATTTATTCTGATGTCTTCTTTTCTTTTTATAGCTAGGATGAATAATTCCTCGGTTTGGTATATATGGCCCCAATAAATGCTCTATCTGTTTCCGAAACAATGAAGATCACAACCACTTGTTCTTTGAATGCTCCTATTCTAAAGCGATCTGGTGGGATGTTTGTGATAGATGCGACATTCCAAGAATGACAAAAGGCTGGGATGAATGGATTCGATGGACCACTATCACCAGGCATGGCAAAAGTTTCGTCAATTTTTCTCGTAAACTGAGTTTCGCGGCTACAGTGTATCATAACTGGCAAGAATGGAATGCAAGGATCTTTGCAAGAATGTCTAGAACTTCGAATTTGGTCTTTGATCATGTATCATTCGCGATAAGCTTGATTTGATGAGGAATGCTCTACCAACAGATGAAAACAAAAGGATCCAAAGAGCTTGGAGGGTCAATAACATAGATTCTTAATTTGATACTTAGCTGGTTGTTTTGGTTTCCCTAACGAATCTAGTTGGTCTCTGTTGTCTGTTCGGTGGCTAGCCTGTCGCCATCTGTTGTTTTATGTTTCTGTTCTCATTGTAAATCGGGGGTATGCCCCTTATAATTTTTGTATCTTCTTCTTTTAATACATACGTCAACTTACCAAAAAAAAGAGAATAATTCCTCCTTGTAAAAAAAGGATTCCGAAATAATTATGAATCTTTGCCACACTTGGAAACTATGTTGCAGCCCATTAAAGATCTTTGTAGAATTAGTAGATTTCTATTAAGTAAGCTGCCACATCCTTTTAGGAAAAGAATCCTAGCCAAATAAGAAGTCCACAAGTCAAAAGGAAGTAAATAACAAAATTCATACAGCCTCTATTGACCCGTATTGAGATGCCTTCCCAAACTCTGATTGACCTGAAATTTTAACCCAAGGTAGGACAACATGTCAAGAGACTTCACGTAATATTTTAGCGCGATCCAATGATCGAATTGAGAATTATGACTGTTACTGTAAAACTGGATAGTTGCATACGTCAAAATCCGAATTTGACCTTTCCTGGATCGTATCATTCCCTCTCTCTTCAAGATGATTCGTCCTCAAATCATCAACAAGTTGGATGGACAATTCCTTGGCCTCCTTTTGAAGCATTTGGATTTCTTTTCTTGCCGACAATCGTCGCCAACTTTGGATGAAAGTAGCAGCCGTTTTATTTCGTATATCATCATTGCAGCGTATTTTATCCTCTTTTTCTTAAGCTTGTTGGCCATTGACTGTTGCCATTAACACATCAAATTCTTGCTTCATCTCCCCTAGAATATGGGATAGACTCTTGGATTCATTTTTTAGAACAATAATCTCTTTGTTTCTCTCCTTTTGATATCACCTCTTCTTTTGAATCCTCATTTTCTTTTACCATAACACCTCATCAAAATACATGAAATCCCTTCAGATTCTAGGCTGCCGAAAACATTCCCGATGGCCTATAGTCTCATTCTTAAAACCACCATCACCAATATCACTAACGTCCTCCTCAAAATCCCCATAATCAACCCACCTTGGCCTTTCGGCCCCACTGCCATTGTTTGATTTCAGTTCAGCCCCAACCTTTCTCATGTCTTGGGTACATGTTCCAGCCATGTTACCATGTTTTCCCACCTTCTAAAGTCTGTCACACACGTTCCCCATCATAAAATTCATTCTTTCCATCATATTCGTCATGGCATGCATTTGGAATTTAAGTTCTACATCGGGAGAGGGTGGTGTGTTGTTTTGCGCTGACATGATAGTACCTGCAAAAATTGGTTAGTGGTAAACAAATCCTCACATCCCTCGTGTTTTGCTCAAACACTCTTAATATCCTCACATGCTCACACCTCTCATCTCACCTTCTTGCGGTTCTTGCAGAACTCAAACCAATACCAAATAGAACCAATTTGGCAGCGCAATCCAAATATGTATATATGACTCAAGAAGCAATAAAAAACAAAAAACAAGCAAAACAAAACTGCGATGATAGTCTCGCGAGTAGCAAGTGAATTATCCGAAATATGAACAAAACTACAGACTCGAATAAAAACAGAAATGAAATATGCAAGGATGATGAAACAGAACCCAAATATGTTGGATATGTTGAAAATAAACTGCAAGAAATGAAAACAATAGAAAGAAAGCGAATTTCAAAAGTTGCAAAACAGACTCGTTTACGACAAGTTAAGTCTGAATGTGGAACCTAAACTAAATAATGTCCAATTGCACTAAAATTTCAGATATAGTGCGATATCAACCCAAATAGATAGAATGTAAAGTTTGAGCAATTTATGAGAAGGTTCAATACACTGACGCAAAAACATTATGAATCAAATCTGATTAGACCCGAAATTGAAACCCAAAGCCAACGATATGCAATTGACGCCAAACTTAATATATGATGTGGCTAGGATCCCAGTAATAAGAGTATCAAATTTGAGCTAATTCTGAGTTGATTTAATCTAATTTTTCCTGGTTTAGTTTTTTGCTGCAGAAACCAATAAATGTCTTTTTGAACGATTTTTTCTTTTGTTTTCTTTTCTTTTTGCTTTTTTTATTTTTTTATGCAACTGATATATTTTGGACAGTAATCAAACGAAATAACTAATTTTTTTTTATATGCTGCAAAATTAAGGAGGAGAAGAAATTGGACACTAAGGAATTTTTGTGGAAACAACAAGAACAAAAAATTCAAAAGGATATTATAACCTAATTAATGGAGCCAAGCTCTGATACCAAATGATGCGAACTTCGTGATCACATGGCCACGCAACCCACACGCAAAGACATCAATTCTCAGAAAGCCAAGTAGATCAGGTTTGATAGGAGTGTGACACAAAGATAACTTGTACCTAGGCACCAGCACTATTGGAAACGGAAAACCCCCACCCAACGAATATTGATTCGCGAATGAGAAGTATAAGGATGACGCCATGAAGACAATTGTTCTTCGATAAGTCGTTTTTCAATTCTTTAGAGAACCATGGAAGGGAGATTATCTCACCAACACACACACAAAGTGCGACAAAACAAGAAGTTTTATTGATGTGAATTGTCTAACTTACATGTCTGATTATGCCTTTATTTATATTAACTCTAGAATTAAATAAACCCTAATCGACCCTCCTTAGGTGGACTTATATTAAGCCCACTTACAATTGACCCAAATAAGTAATAATAACCCAAAGACTAAGAAGAAAATAATAAAAATCTGAAAATTACCATCCTAAATATACTAGAATCAGATTTATGACCATTAAGAAGTCTCCAAATAGACTAGGAAATCTGATCTGAATGTAAAATTTATTCAGTCTTCTTTTCTTTTTGTAGCTAAGATGAATACAGAATCCTTTTAAGAAAAGGATTCTGAAATAATTATGAATCCTTGCCACACTTGGAAACTATGTTGCAGCCCATTAAAGATCTTTGTAGAATTAAGAAATTCCTAAAATAAGCTGCCACATCCTTTTAGGAAAAGAATCATACCCAAATAAGAAGTCCACAAGTCAAAAGGAAGTAAATAACAAAATTCGTACAACCTCTGTTGACCCGTGTTTCGATGCCTTTCCGAACTCTGATTGACATGAAATGTTAACCCAAGGTAGGACACCATGTCAGGAAACTCCAAGTAAAATTTCAGCCCAATCCAACGGTCGGATTGAGAATTATGACTGTTGCCATAAAACTGGATAGATGCACATTTTACGTCAAAATTCGAATTTGACCTTTCCTGAATCGTATCAACATTTTACGTCAAAATCCGAATTTGACATTTCCTGAATCGTATCAACATTTTACATCAAAATCTGAATTTGACATTTCCTGGATCGTATCATATCTACCCATGGTTCCTTAGGTATAGGAAAAGGGATATACAACTATGTGGTTGAGTCATAGACTTTCCTTTCCTAGAAGTTATGCATTTATCACATATGCGTTGCATATTTTTTTCATTTTAAGCCAATAAAAATGCTCATACAACACATCCAAAGTCTTAACAACACCAAAATACCCCATCAACCCGCCCTCATGTGCTTTACCTATAAACAATTCACGCATAGAACTTAATGGAACACACAAACAACTCTCTGTAATCAAATATTCATCAAGTCTATAGGACTTCCCAAACGCTGAAGTTTCGCAAGCATTGTAAACATTAGCAAAATCACTATCATCCTTGTACAATTATTTTATGTGTTCAAATCCTGGAAAACAAGCATCCAAAGTAGATAAAAGAACATACCTACACGAAAGTGCATCAGACACAATATTTTCTTTTCCTTGCTTATAATTGATCACATACGAAAAAGTTTCAATAAATGTAACCCATTTTGCATGTCTCCTACTCAACTTACCTTGCCATTTCAAGTGCTTCAATGATTCATGATCTCAATGTATCACAAACTCCTTGGGAATAGGTAATGCTGCCACGTCTTTAAAGTTCTTAACAAGGCATAGAGATCCTTGTCATATCTTTATAGTTGCACCTGGAAGTATGAAGATTGATGACCAATATACTTGAATAGAAAACAATATGGATTTGATCAACTGTAGCCGACCCGCATATTGTTAGAGAAGTAGATGTCCACAGCTTAATTCTTGCTATTATTCGCTCAACCAATGGGATGCAATCAGCATGAGTAAGTCGGGTTGATATAAGAGGAACACCTAGATGTTTGACAGGCAGAGTTGCTTCTTGTATGCCTAGCTTGTCTTCAATTGTGGTTCGCAATGCTGCATCAATACCGGACATGTAAAGCTTGCTTTTTGCATGGTTTATTGTTAAACCCGAGAGGGATGAGAACTTGGATAAGCTTGTTTGCAACACCTCTATGGAGCCAACATCAGCATGGCAGAATAGCATGAGGTCATATGCAAAACTAAGATGAGTTAAATTAGTTGGTTTGCATCTCCAATGATACTTGAATGTGGGAGACTAAACTGCACGATGGATTATGCCTCCAAGCCCTTCCATGGCCAAGACAAAGAGGTATGGTGACAGGGGATCGCCTTGACGAATGCCTCTTGTGGATTTGAAAAAACCATGCATTGTTCCATTAAGGCTGATGCTGTAATGAGCTGAGGTAATGCAAGTTGTAATCCAGTTGACCATTTCCTGTGGAATGGCTATAGCATTAAGGCTTGCAATAATATACTCCCAACTGACAGTATCAAATGCTTTCTTCAGATTAATTTTCAGGGCACACCGCCCTTGTCCTGTGTTGAAATGATAATTGTGCATTAATTCCTGAGTGAGGAGGATGGCATCCGAAATGCTTCTGCCAGGTAAGAATGCAGATTGCTAAAATACACAATAGGCCTCCAATCCTTGCATTAACATAGCTCCTATACATATACCTGAAGCATCAAATTCAACTTTAAACCCACTCGTAAAGTCTAGCAAAGCTAAAACAAGCGCCGAACAAAGTTTATCTTTCAATAAATTAAAATCCTTATCATGTTCATCATTTGATTTAAATCCAAATTAATCATGAGGTTCGCATCATTTGGTATCAAAGCTTGGCTCCATTAATCAGGTTATATCCTTCTGAAATTTTCGTTTCTTGTTGATTCCACAAAAATTTCTTAGTGTCCAATTTCTTTTTCTCCTTGAATTTGCAACATATAAAAAAATTGTTATTTCATTATGTTATTGTTCAAAATATAACAGTGGCATAAAAAAATAAAAAGATAAAAGCAAAAAAAAAGGCGTTCAAAGAGACGTTTAATGGTTTTTGAAGCAAAAAAGTAAATAAGAGAAAATTGGATCAAATCAACTCAGAATTAGCTCTCATTTAATATGCTCCTTGGATTCATTTTTTAAAACACTAATCGCTTTATTTCTCTCCCTTTGATACCACCTCTCCTTTTGAATCCTCCTTTTCTTTTGCCATAACACCTCATCAAAATACATGAAATCCCTTTGGTTTCTAGGCTGCCGAAAACCTTCCTGATAGCCTATGGTCTCATCCTTAAAACCACCACCACCAATATCATCAACTTCCTTCCCAAAATCCACATAATCAACCCACCTTGGCCTTTCAACCCCACTGCCATTGTTTGATTTCAGTTCAGCCCCAACTTTTCTCACCTCTTGGATACATGTTCCAGCCATGTTACCATGTTTTACCACCTTCTCAAGTCTGTCACACACATTCCCCATCATGAAATTCATTATTTCCATCATCTTCATCATGGCTTCAATTTGGAATTTAAGTTCTACATTGTGAGGGGGGTGGTGTGTTGTTTTGATCTGACATGATAGTATCTGTAAAAATTGGTTAGTGGTAAAACAAAATCCTCACATCACTCATGTTTCACTCAAACACTCTTAATATCCTCACACCTGTCATCTCACCTTTTTGCGCAACTTAAACCAACACCAAAATAGAACCAACTTGGCAGCGCAATCCAAATATATATATAGACACACACACACACACACACACACACACACACACACACACACACACAACTCAAGAGGCAATAAAAACTAGAAACCAAGCAAAACAAAAGTGTGATGATAGTCTCACGAGTAGCAAGCAAGTCTATCCGAAATACGAACGAAAGTGAAGAATGTGAAAAATGATATTATTGTTATGGGTGACCTACCCAGATAAAAAAAATATGAAAAATAAAAAGTGGTCTCATTGTTATGGGTGACCTACCCAGATGAAAAAAATGTGAAGAGTGATCTCATTGTTATGTGTGACCTACCCAGATGGAAAAAATGTGAAGAGGGATCTCATTGTTATGTGTGACCTACCCGAATGGAAAAAATGTGAAAAGCGATCTCATTGTAATGTGAAGAGGAATGACAACCTCTCTATGGTTTGACAATTGGCATCCTCACAGCCCACTCGCGGATTCTTACGGGGAAAGATTCATCTATGATTCAGGTATGACCAAGAACGCGAAGGTGAATGTGCTAATTCATAACTCAGAATGGAAAACTCCTACCACCCAAGCTATTGGCTGGCACCCCATTATAGAAGCTATTCCTTCAAATTCTAATCCTAAGATGGGGCAAAAGGATGAGATAGTTTGGTTGGATTCGCCAAATCACAGATTCTCGATCAAAGTAGCTTGGGAACAACTAAGACGTCATCGTCAGATGGTTGAATGGCATGGCATTGTGTGGTTCAAGAATGTTGTTCCAAGATATTCATTTCTTCTATGGATGGTTGTCCAACAGAAACTCACAACTCAAGATAAACTTCATCGGTTTGGTATACATGGTCTCAATAGATGCTCACTCTGTCTCTGCAACAATGAGGATCACAACCACTTGTTCTTTGAATGCTCCTATACTAAAGCGATCTTGTGGGATGTTTGTAACAGATGCGACATTCCAAGAATGACAAAAGGCTGAGATGAATGGATTCGATGGGCCACTGTCTCTTGGCATGGCAAGAGTTTCGTCAATTTTTCTCGTAAATTGAGTTTTGCAGCTATAGTGTATCATGTATGGCAAGAACGGAATGCAAGGATCTTTGCTGGAATGTCTAAAACTTCGAATTTGGTCTTTAATCAAATCAAATGTATCATTCGTGATAAGCTTGATTTGATGAGGAATGTCGTACCAACAAATGAAAACAAAAGGATCCAGCGAGCTTGGAGGGTGAATACCATAGATTCTTATAGTTAGCTGGTTGTATTGGTTTCCCTAACGAATCTAGTGAGGTTTCAGTTTTATGGTCGGTGGCTAGCTTGTAGCCATCTGTTGTTTTATGTTTCTGTTATCATTGTAAATCTGGGGTATGCCCCTTATAATGTTTGTATCTTCTTCTTTTAATACATACGTCAACTTACCAAAAAAAGTAATGTGAAGAGGGATCTCATTGTTATAAGTGACCTACCCGGATGGAAAAAATGTGAAAAGCGATCTCATTGTAATGGGTGACCTACCCATATGAAAAAAATATGAAAAACGGTCTCATTGTTATGGATGACCTATCCAAGTGGAAAAAATATGAAAAATGAAAAGTGATTTCATTGTTATGGGTGACCTACCCTAGGGGAAAATATGAGGATTTTTCAAAATTGTCTCATTGTAATAGGTATCCTACCTAAGGCAAAGATGAAAAGTCTTAAAGGGATGACATGATAGGGCTCGAAGGAGCACTATCCAGGAGATGAGGGCTCAAAGGAGCACTCCAAAGGAGGTAGGTTTAGAAAACGCACTACCTTAGAGATGAGGGCTCGAAGGCACAATCGAAAGGAGGTAGGGTTAGAAAACGCATTACCTCAAAGATGAGGGCTCGAAGGCGTACTCGAAAGGAGGTAGGGTTAGAAAACGCACTATAGTAGATGGTCAAGGGCTCGAAGGCGAATTCGAAAGGAGGTAGGGTTAGGAAACGCACTACCTTAGACATTAGGGCTCGAAGGCACACTCGAAAGGAGATAGGGTTAGGAAACGCACTACCTTAGACATTAGGGCTCGAAGGCACACTCGAAAGGAGGTAGGGTAGTGATGCGAACCTCGTGATCACGTGGTCAAGCAACCCATAGATAGGAGGAGTGTGACACAAAGATAACTTGTACCTAGGCACCAACATTATTGGAAACGGAAACCCCCACCCAATGAATATTGATTTACGAACGAGAAGTGTAAGGATGACGTCACGAAAACAGTTGTTCTTCGATAAGTCATTTTTCAGTTCATTAGAGAACCATGGAAGGGAGATTATCTCACCAACAAACACACACAAAGTGTGGCAAACAAGAAGTTTTATTAATCTGAATTGTCTCTCTTACATGTCTGGTTATGCCTTTATTTATACTAACTCTATACTTAAATCAACCCTAATGGACCTCCCTTAGGTGGACTTATATTAAGTCCACTTACAATTGACCCAAATAAGTAATAATAACCCAAAGACTAAGAAGAAAATAATAAAAATCTAAAAATTACCATCCTAAATATGCTAGAATTAGATTTGTCACCATTAAGAAGTCCCAAATAGACTAGAAAATCTGATCTGAAGGTAGAATTTATTCTGAAGTGTTCTTTTCTTTTTGTAGCTAGGATGAATAAGAAATCCTTGTAAGAAAAGATTTTGAAATAATTATGAATCCTTGCCACACTTGGAACTATGATGCTGCCCATTAAAGATCTTTGTAGAATTAGTAGATTTCTAAAATAATCCGCCACATCTTTTTAGAAAAAAAATCCTAGCCAAATAGAAAGTCCACAAGTTAAAAGGAAGTAAATAACAAAATTCGTACAGCCTCTATCAACCCGTATTGAGATGCCTTCCTGAACTCCGATTGATCTGAAATTTTAACTCAAGGTAGGACAACATGTCAGGAGACTCCATGTAACATTTCAACCCGTTCCAACAGTTGGATTGAGAATTATGATTGTTGTTGTAAAACTGGATAGTTGCACATTTGACATCAAAAGTCGAATTTGACCTTGCCTGGATCGTATCAGTTAGAAAATACACTACCTCATAGATGAGGGCTCGAAGGCGTACTCAAAAGGAGGTAGGGTTAGAAAACACACTACATTAGATGGTTGAGGGCTCAAAGGCGAACTCGAAAGGAGGTAGGGTTAGGAAACGCACTACCTTAGAGATAAGGGCTCGAAGGGGCACTCGAAAAAAGATAAGGGTTCGAAGGCGTACTCAAAATGAGGTAGGGTTAAAATCACTCTACCTTAGAGATGAGGGCTCTAAGACGCACTCGAAAGGAGGTAGGGTTAGAAAACACGCTATCTTAGAGATGAGGGCTTGAAGGCGTACTCGAAAGAAGGTAGGGTTATAAAACACGTTACCTTAGAGATGAGGGCTCGAAGGCGCACTCGAAAGAAGGTAAGGTTAGAAAACATGTTACCTTAGAGATGAGGGCTCGAAGGCGCACTCGAAAGGAGTTGGTGGTTAGACACCAATCTATCAGGGATGAAAGTAATGCATCATGATCAATATGCTTGTATGCTTACCTGAGAAATATAGGTCCCCATTTCTTCTCAATCTTCTTTGTTGTTTAATTGGTGAGGTCTTGCTATTTATGATTTGAGTCATCTTCGTTGCTTGGCTTCTAGCCTACTTGAATTGGCTTTTGTAGGTCTTTTCCAGAATATGTGCAATTTTACCCAGCTCAGTCTTTATGGTGCCCATCATGACCCATTTACTCGCTGAAAATCTGTCTTGTTGATCAATTTGAGAAAATCATTCATTAGTTTCTTGTATCACTACCAACAACATTTGGTTCCATTTGTTAAAAAGACCATGTTATCTTTTGTAAGCAAGAATGCCCCCTTGTCTAATGGTAGGAAATGTCCCTCTTCTCTTTTCCATTACCCGAAGGAATCAAATCCTCTTCTAAGCACAATATTTCCCCCTTGTATGGGTCATTCCCTCAAGCATGCTTCATTAGTGACTCAGACAAATAATGGTTTTGAGTAACCCTTCTATCCTTTCTTTTTTTTGGTTGTTGTGAAGGAATCTTTGTCTTAAATGAATCTTGAAATTTTGATCTTACATTTTGAAAACAAAATTGTTTTTATGTGAGTTTAAAACAATTTGCTTTTGAAGTCTTGTAACTTCCTAGTTATTTTTCTTGAAAAATAGATTATTTGTTCTTGTGTTGGCGATATTGCCATTGGTGAAAGTGCACCATAAGATGACGTTTTGCTTTCGTAGGTTTTAAACGAAGGGCTCAAGAAAAAGCTCAAAGTTTTGTTTGAGAAAAATTTGTCTATTTTTGAACACTTATTTTACCAGCATGAATAATAATTAGTTTATTCTCAATGTCATGACTCTTATGAAAAAGTACTCTTTGCATTTTAAGAGCACTGTTTATTGTTCCAAGTCGCTTGCTTATTTGATTAGAAAGGCCTTCTACAGGCATGTAACGTAGGCTGTGGTTCTTGACTGTAAAAGAAAAGGATTCATAAGACTCAAATAGTGTTTAAAGATTTCAAAAATTAAGAATCACTATTTGTTATTTGACTATTTATGTCTTTCATCCTTTTCTTTTACTTTTCTTTGATTTGCCCGTTTTCACTGTTTTGGCCAGGGGAAACTCATTTGGTTTTGACTATCACTTTTTCTTGTGATTTGGCCTACCCCCTAGCATTTTAAGTTTCTTAGGCCCTTTTGCCTTTTGGTTTTCTCACAGCTTTTTCATTTTTCTTAATCATTGAAATTTCACTAGCCTTCGTGATCCTAGTTGGGATTTTTCATGAAAGAAAATTTATTCAGGCTCAACAAGGGACCACAAGGGATATATTCATTTGAAGCGCAAACAGTTAAGATCAATAAACTTTGATCTTGTCCAATGTGATGGTTTGGATTTCGCAAAGAGATGCAATTCATGAGTCTATGAACAATGAATCCACTACATGCCATTATGCATGCATCTAAAACACCTGGCTTGAGAGTCATGGTGTGAGGGTGGCTATTCATTTGTTTCTATCCATATTCTTTGGTTTAAAATTTAGTCACCTCAATTGAAGGAGTTGCTTGATTCATTTTTTATTCTATAAGCAGAATGTCAGAATGTTGTTTTAAATCATCTTTGAAATCAAAACAAGTTCAAATTTTCATTGGTGGAAAGTATCATGCAAGGATGCGAAGATGTATTTATGAGTTCTTATAGGGAACCTCTCTCAGAAAAATGAATAATGCTTGGTCGTAAATACAACTGAAGGCAAACTCATTATTTCATTGAGACTTTGGAAAAGAGGTTCAACAACAAAGATCTTATGTCAACATCTTAAGCTATGATTACTAGCAAGGTAATACATAAACTAAACACTTAGTATCATTGATTAGAATTTCAGGAATCTTCCAATCGTTCATCTCCTTGACATTGGCATCATTCCAACAGTCAGCTGAGGTCACGCATAGGCCAATCTTGGCCTAATGACAATGTAGCTTCATCTTCAGGATGTATATCTCTAGATGTCTTTGTTTTGTTAGTTCTTTCTCTCGCCTTTATAACTACCTTCGATATTGTGCACCTAAGTTTCTTTCCTTTCTCCGTTGAGTCAGCAATCTTTCCTGACCGGATAATTTGTTCAATCCTCTCAGCTATAGCAACCAGATTAGTTAAATGTTGCAAAGAGCTTTTTACCAAATATTCAAAGTACGAGGTCTTAAAAGTGTTGAAAAATAAGTTGGTCATCTCTTTTTCCAACAAAGAAGGATTAACCTATGCAACTGCCTCACATCACCTTTGGGCATATTCCTTTATGAACTCCTTATTATCCTTCTTCATAGCTTGCAAACTTGAATTATCAGGGCCCACATCCATATTGAACTTATACTGCCTAATAAAGGCGTTAGAAAACCCTTCCACTTTTTCACCTTGGTATTGTCCAACCACATATACCAAGTGAGGGCAGAGCCACTCAAGCTGTCTTGAAAGAAGTAAATTAGCAGTTTCTCATCATTAACCACTTTAGCCATTTTGTTTTTTGAGATGAGTTACGGAGCATTAAGTTCTAGTATATTTAACAAATTCTGGTACTTTAAACATTTTGAGAATGACCATGTTAGGCATTAAACACATCTCAGCAGCCTTATGTGATCATATAAGTGAGTTCCCTCAAATGCCTCACCCTTTGCTCTAAGGCAGCCAATTTGTTCAAACCATCTTCTTTTACCATCTTGCCCTTCTGAGATTCCTTCTCTATAGAGCAAAAGTAGATGGCAATCTCGTGGGGTAAGTTGGTTAGCAAATGAAAAATACATGGCTTGTTGAAATTCAGATGACACCTCATCTGCTCCCAAATTCTATAGATTTGCGGGCATAGGTTCAAGCTGAGCTATAAATGTTGCTCTTTTTTTTATGTAGATCTCAAGGCCTGTTTGAGTATACTAGTAAGCCTTTTGACTTTTTCTATAAGACTTTCCAACTCTTTTCAGTGTTGGGCTCTCTCTCTGTTTTCTATTTTTTTTTTTACAGTCAAGTGTTATAGGTGGGTTTCAATGGGGAACCTATATTTTTACTTGTTAAATGAAAATTATACAATTATCCAAAAGTGCTAATTCAACAAGAAAAATACGTGTGAAATGTGGGCTCGCCTCTGCTTCTGTCTCTCTTTATATCTATTTCACTCTCCGTCCTGTGCTTCTTCTTCATCGTCTTTCATCCTCTGTTTCTGGTTCTTCCTCGTTCTCGGTGTCGTCCTCTGTCTTGTGTGATGCTTGGTTTGTGGTTGTTCCTGGTTTTTTTGTTTTGATCGTCGTGTTGTTCCTCCTCTTTATTTTTCATTAGTTTTTCCTCTGATCTCCCCCCTTTTCGTCCCCCTGTTGTGTTCGTATTGATAGGCAAGAGAACGCCCTTGCACCTCTCAGAGTGGTGATTGTGCAGTCGCTAAGATAGCATCCATTATTGGACTATTAATGGCATATCGCGGGGGAAAGACGTTACCACTTTCTTTACCGTTTTTTGCTGAATCGAGATGAAGGAGATGAACAGTTTGCTTTGAAACAGTGCCGTTTTGGGATAAGAATAGCCATTTTTAAATTGATCACTGAAGTCCTGAAATTTTGTAATGAAGCCCCTAGGTAAATTATAATTAGACCCCTCCATTTTAGTGTCATTTTCAAAATGGTCCTTAGACTTTAATTTCTTGCAATTTTAACTCGGATCAACCCCAAGTTTTGATATTTCTTTAATTAAGCCCCTGATTTCATTAATTAAACTAATTTCAAGTTCATTTAAGTCCCCAAACTTCCAATTCTTTAATTAAGCTCTTGATTTGATTAATTAAATTAATTCAAATTTTAATTAAGTCCCTGAACTTTCAATATATATTGTCTTGACCTAAATTTCAATTTATTCTTCATTCATTTCATCATTTTTTTTATTTTTTCATTTTTTTAAAAAAAATTCAAAATTAAGTTATGAGGTAGAAAAAAGACGAAGGCCCCTTGAGTTTGATAAGGGAAATCGAGTGTTCTTAAAGATGCATTGTGGAAACATATTATGTGGTTTAGGATGAGAGGAAAATTGGCCTTAATATATATTGGTCCTATTAAGATAGTTCAAAGGATAGACCCAGTTGCATATAGATTGGCTTTACCATCGTACTTGTCAAGGATGCATGATGTATTTCACGTATCATTACACCAAAAGGATGAGGGAGACCCCACTCGAGTGTTGCCACTAGTTCTGTTAGAGATAAAAGAGAATTTGACTTTATAAGTACATACAATCCAAATATTAGATAGAAATGAGAAGGGAACACCGAAATAAAAGAATTCTAATGGTAAAATTATTTTGGAAAAGTTCTCAAATTGAAGAGATAACACGGGAACAAGAGTTAAAGATAAAGAAAAAGTATCTAGAGTTATTTCCCAATACAGTTATGAATTAAATTTTGAGGATGAAATTTTTTGTAAGAGGCAAAAATGTAAACCCCGAGATAAATTAAAAATAAAAATACAATAAAAATTGAGTAATGTAATGAAATAATAGAAGTAAAAGAAAAAAGAGTTGAAAAGATAAAAGAAGAATTTATGGCCCAAAATGTACGTTTTTCTAATAGCTAAAACGATCTAGTTGTTTCTCGAAATGATTAGACCGATTTACTAGTCAGACTGTTTTTCAAAATACTCAGATCATTTTGGCTACTATCTCTATTATAACTCGACGGTGTGCAACAAGAGAGGAAAGAGCTATTTCATTTCTTCTTCATTTCTTTCACTTAGAAGGGTTAAATAGTATTTTAGGAGTGAAAAGAGTAAATTTTGAGAGAGAAAAACACATCCATACTACAAATTAAAAAATTAAAGAGAGAGAAGATTGACTTAGAGAGGGAAAGTTAAGAAAGAAAAGGGAAAGAGAGAAGATTTAGGAAAGTCTTAACGAGTCAATGTTCGAAATAAGTTTTGTAACTTGGTAAGATGTTTGGAACACATCTATATCAATTTGAACAAGAGTTAGTTGATTTTGAACAATAATTAGCAAAAAATGAATTAGGTTTCTTTAGATAAAATTTGGGGAAATGAAGAGTTTTTAGAAATTGAGCTTCTAGGACCTTTATAGGTTATTATGGGAGCCAAATCATGAAAGAATGATGAAGAAAAGCGATAGGTTGGAAGCCTATAGGGCCATATAGAGAATTACATGGGAAATTATACATATATGATAGTGTCCATTAATTGTGCTATAAATGTGTGTGTGATTATGTAAATAATGATTTTGATTGAGTTGAAATATTGAAATGATAAAATATTTAGTAATTGAATGGTTAGGTTTAAAAGGATGAAATTGCAAAATTTTAGAAAGATTATAAATTTCATGGATTATGTAAAGTTGATAAGAGTTCAAGGAATCATGAAATTGTTTGTAATTAAGTTGATTTTTCTTATGTGGTTGATAATTCAAAAATATCGATGAAAAACCTAAATAGATTTGTAATGAATGTGTATGATGAATAAGGAGTATGTTATTATGTGACAATAATAATTAATTGAAAAACTTGTCGATGCATGGGAGATCGCCGAGTTGATTCAACGTGCTAGTAAAGTTGCTCACAGTTAGGTTGTAGATAGTTACACGGTCCCTTGTAGACTTTCTTCTTTTAATTTTTTCCACTATTTTTATATGTAAAATTAATTGATCTATGAAAAATATGGATAGTGATATTGTTAGTACACATAAAAAGAAAGATATACATAAAGTAAGGATTGATTGACAACTAAAACAGGTTGACCAGATTGATTTGTATTCGTTAAGGAAAACTGAATTATTGAATTCTGAATGGCAACACCGAATTGATTGGCAACCAAGATAAGGTGACTAAATTAATTTGTATTCGTTAATAAATACTAGATTATTTGCTTTTGAATGGGAACGCTGAATTAATTGGCAATCAAGATGAGTTGACCGGATTTATTAGTATTTGTTAAGGAATACCAGATTATTTACTTTCAAATGGGAATGCCAGATTGATTGGTAATCAAGATGGGTTATCGAAGTAATTGGTGGTCATGAAAGAATACTGGATTGTTGGTTTTCATATGAGGATACCAGAATGATTAATTTTGTAGTGAATCTCATGAGATTGTTATGGGAATGAGTGAGTAAATGTAATGAGAAGTTTAAAATGATCATAAAAATGATTTAAAATATTGTCTAGATGAAATTTCTTAATGTTCTGATCAACTAAAACTTAAGACTTAAATAATGACATTTATTTTCTTACAAGTAATTCACAGGCTCATTGAGAATAGCTAATAGTTGCTACCTTTATTTAGATTTAGGAAATATGGACTAAAATGATGTATAATCTAGCTTTTGAGGTTGTAATTATAGATATTTTATTTTGTTGTGTGACTAATTACCTGAAAATTATTTAACTAAAGTCATAAATGCATGTTATACTTGACATTGAATTTTGTGTAGAAATAATGTAACTAATTTAACTTGAATATTGTTAATGTAGATTTTATTATAATAATCATAATAGTGTAGTAATATTATTGATAATGCAAAGATTAATAGTTTCTAGTGGTACTGTGAATCAATGATATTGAGATCCAGGATGATTAGATCGAGAATAAATTGGTTTTGCATGAACATGTGGTTATGAAGTGTTTCTTATTTTGTTTTGTTTAATTGAAGTTGACACTTGAGAAGTCTAAAATACAAATGAAATTTTGCCAAAATTTTAGTAAAAATATTATTAGTTTGACATAATACGAAACTTATCAAAACTTAAGAATAAGGTCCTGGTATATCAGGTCAACCGATTGAGTTTTCAAATAAATTGGTCGATCGTTTTGTCGACTAATTAAAGAAATTACACTATTAGTAGATTTACTATAAAAGATTTTTTACCTAAATGTTGGGGATGTTACAGTTTTAAATGGAAACTTATTGAAGAAAAGATTAAGACAAAGAAAGATGAAGGGAAGTTAGGGGATGAAAAGTACCAAGCAGTTTCTTTTGCCATCTTTGGTTTAGTTTTGTTTCCATCAGAAGCTAGGGTTATCGGAATTGAAACAACTAATGCTTTTACTGAATATGAGCAAACAAAGAGCAACCACTATAGTTATCTTAGTTGAGACTTTCTTGTCACTAAACCATTGTCGGTTACATGGAAAGGGTGCAAAGCGATACTGCATTCCTTTATTGTTCATATGGGTGGTAAGCCATTTGGAAATTCTGAGAGAGGCTTTTAATAAATTTTTTGTAGTTGAATATGAGACCTTTGAAGCTTGTAGTGAATGAAGACTAGAGCAACTTGGATGAAAGAGCATGGGTAAAGAGATATCGGGTTCTCCCTCACAATAATTTCAAATAGAAAGCTCATTGGGTAAGAAACTTTTATAACATGAATTACAGATATAAAGCATGGGTCTTGTTGACTGGATTATCTGGTTATATTAGTTATTCACCTTTACTAGTTTCTACGCAGTTTGAGGGAATTCAACATGTACCAACAACCCGGGGTCTAGCTGAATACATTGATTTGTTTAAGGATCATGATTCTTTAGTTGAATTAGAAGTTATCAAACAAGATTGGAGATAACTTGTATTGGTTTACAAAGGTGAAGAAGAGATAGAATTCTAAGTCAGTTCTAAATACTCAATTTGGAGAAATAATGGTCATTTTAGGGTATTTGATAACTTTGAAAAACAAGACCAAGTGAATAAAGTTGGGTCATCTTTCACCGAAGAACCCAAAAGAAAAGGAATTAGTAATAAAGAGGAGCTGGATAAGTTTAAAATCAAGCTATGTTATAGCAAGAGTCGGCAAAAGTTCTTAGAAGACCAACTCTTTAAAGAAAATAAGATGAAGGCCCTATTGAACCAATAATTAATAGAAAAGGATGAAAAGATAATTGCATTAATGCAAGACTTGGAACTCAGAAAGAGAAACTATAAGATGATTAATGAATGGAAAGACATAGCCAAGTGTAACCAAGAGAAAGGGTGAGCAAATATAATGATTTGGTGAACAAATAAATGAAAATAGAAAAAGAGCTAATTACTTTAAAAAAAAAGGTCTTCAAAGATAAATCAAGTGCTGACAAAAAAAATAATCGTATCATTAAAAAAGAAAAGGGATAATAATAGAAAGTGGTTAGAAGCTGAAAAAAAAAGAAGAAAAGATTGGTCAATCTCAGCATTCAATAAGATCGAAGATTGAGAGCTTAGTATATGGCTCAAACTGATGGGCTAAGGGAAGTTAGAAAAGTAATTGAATCAAACATGAGGGATTATTAGGAAAGAATAAGTGCGCTAAAAGAACAAATCACCATGGTTCAATCTGAGCTAGAAATACGAGAGGAGGAATTAAGGAATTTGAAGGGACAATATCTAGGGGCTAAGGAAGAACTAGTTGGACTAAAGCAGAAATTTAGATAATGGCAGGATTATATTAGCGGATTAGATGTCCAAATGAACATAAAGATAGATGAACTTCGAAGGACACTTTAGATACTAAATAGAAACAATGAATCACTAGCTACAAGCAATGATGCACTACTGCAAGACAACACTTTGTTCCATTATAAAATAGAACAAACAAACAGGTTGATTTTTAGGTTGGCTCAAAAGGTGAATGAATTGCGAGTGAATGCTTCTCTAATCAACAATAGTGCTATCAAATACTAGGAATATTTGAATGATATTTCAGCCTTCATTAGAAATGTAGCCAATAGGGGTATTACTTTTGAGGATGAATAGAGATGTATAGGAATCTCGTCTATCCACTTGTAAAAGATTCCTCTCTATATGTAAGAACAATCTCTCTTCTTTATTTTTTAATGAAAAGCGCTCTAATTCATCTTTTTGCAATGTGCTCTCCAACGTGTACGGGATCCAACTAAGATGAGGACTTGGGAAATTATCTTTTCAAATTCATCAGACTATTGATTTTACGCGTATTCAACAAAAATTATGGATAAGTTATTTGATCAGGTTAATCCATATTCGATGTATGAGTACATTTGCATTCATACATGCTTTGGCATTTTAAATATCATATGTGATTAGTACTTAAAAGTGCATTTTTATCAAGATTTTATATCATCATCTTGCACTTGAAGTATCAATAACTTCTTAACTAGAGCATGTTTTATAATAATATGTCTAAAAATATAAGATACCTTTAATTTATGGTAAATGTTCATCTTAAATGCAGGCCTATCACATAAATAAAAGGATTGATTGATGAGTTCAACTACTGATATTGAGAAGACAAAGAGAGGGTTAAGCTTAGAAAAGAGATGTTGGTTCAGCTCAAACTGGAACACTGTTCAGTCATTGAGTTATATCTAAAGCTGTAGATCTTGGATTTCAATTTGGTTTATATGGATAGAAAGCTAAGACATAGGCCTAAAACATTCATGGTAGTCCAAGACTCAATTATGCTATCTGGAAGTCCAAATCTTAGTAACAACGGAGAAGTCAGAATCTGTCCTGCAGCCCAACACTATTTAGTGTTCAGCTCATATCTCGAGTTCTAAAAGTCCAAATGCATCGATTTTTTTTTTGTTCGAAAGTTGAGACAATTTCCTAGAACTTTCATGAGACTATCTGCTCAAATTCTGATGTTAGCAATGATGTTTTGTTCAGACAAGAAGATAAGGATTGTCACAAAGTCAAGATGTGGCCACCCACTCAACAATTAGTCATCAAATGAATAGTTCTAAATTTTGGTACAACAAATACTTAACACTTTCATAGCCCAAACCGTAAGGTATAACCAACACTTGTGCTATGAAAATAACTTGATTTATTGTTAATATAAGTTATAATCATGAATACCTGACAACATTTACAAGTATTAGCATTATTCGAATAAGATAACTAATGTAATCATGTTAACAATTTATAATCTGATTGGAACCTCCTTTGTGTGTGGTTTCCAGTTAAGTAATAAGAGTTTATACTATATTTGTTTGAAATATAATTAGTAGATACTTTAACCTTGACAATTATTTTTATCATTGTTTAATCCTTATATCAATATCACATCTCACAGCTCTCTTCAACTTATTATTATTATTATTATTATATAGTTAACCTCCCTATGGTTCGATTCCGGTCTTGCCGGGTTATTTATTACTTCGACACTCCTACACTTGGGAGAAGACATCAATTTTTTAGTCATGTCAAGTTTTTGACATCGTTGTCGGGAAGGTAAATCAATCTAATATTTATTTTATTTTCTCTTCCTACATGTGTATGAGAGTTTGATCACGTACATTAAGTGGTAGATTTTGTAAGGTATCCTCATCATTTTCAGCAAATATGGCTGAAGAAGATAACCAGTCGCTTCATAATGAGAATAACCGTGTTAGAACACTTAGAGACCATATGAATCCCACAAGAACAAGTGCACCCTCATGCATAGTTTCCCCCCTGATGCATCTCATTTTAATTTTAAGGCAGTTATTATTCAACTTTTACCTTCTTTTCATGGCTTAGATCTAGAAAATCCATACTTGCATTTGAGAGAATTTGAAGAAGTTTGTAACACATATAATGACTCAAATTGTAGCATGAACACCATCAGATTAAAGCTTTTTCCTTTTTCTTTAAGAGATAAAGATAAAACATGGCTATACAATTTGAGACTAGGATCCATTTATGCTTGGGATGAAATGCAACAACAATTTTTAAAGAAGTTTTTTCCGTCTCACAGAACAAACTCTTTCAAAAGACAAATCATCACTTTCACTCAAAGTTAGGAGAAATATTTTACCAATGTTGGGATAGGTATCGAGACTTGTTTAATACTTGCCCTCATCATGGTTTTGAAACATGGAGATTGTTTTCATATTTTTATGAAGGGTTAACACCTAAAGATAGACAAATGGTGGAATTGATATGCAATGAAACTTTTAAAGATAAAAACTCTGATGAGGCAATGGAGTACCTAGACTTGCTAGTTGAAAATGCTCAAAATTAGGACACTAGAAGCACTTATGAGGCACCAAGTAAAACTCAACCTCATATATCTAGTAGAGGTATGTATAACCTTAGGAAAGATCATGACCTCCAAGCCAAGTTTGCATCTTTAGCAAGAAAAGTCGAGGCATTAGAATTGAAAAGGAGTGGTCAATCAAAATCTGTTCAAGACATTATGTGTCAAATATGTAAAACCAATGAACATTCAACCAATGACTGTCTAACTTTGCCTTCTTTTAAGGAATGTCTCCATGAACAAGCTCATGCTTTAAACAGTTTCCAAAGGCCCAATCATAACCCATACTCGCAAACATACAACCCTGGTTGGAGAAATCGCTCAAATTTTAGTTGGAAGAATGATAACAATAATGCACCAACTTCACAGCCATCATTTCAAGCACACCATAATTTCCAAAATAATTTCCATAATTTACTGATTATTTCCAAAATCTTGAGGAAACATTGCACGCATTCATTGAAAAGCAAGAGACAATAAACACTCAACTTGCTCAAAGCATGACAGATTTTAAAGATACTCTTGCAAAATTCACATCTGCTCTCAATTTTCAAGAGAAAGGTAAGTTTTCATCTCAACCACAGCAAAATCCCAGGGGCAATACAACGCAAATGTAAGTAGTTCCGGAAACCAACACATGGATCAAGTCAAATCAGTCATCACTTTTCGCAGTGGTAAGGTTATTGAAAAACCTATTCTTAAACCTTATGAGAAAGATGATGAGTCAATCTCTGAGGGTAAAGAGGGGGTTAAATCTGAACATTGCAAAGAAAAGACCGATTCCCTGCCAGCACTTCCATTTCCTCATGTCATGACCAAACAAAGAAAAGTCAATCACAACTCTGAAATCTTTGAAACTTTCAAACAGGTAAGGATCAATATATCTTTGTTGGATGTTATTAAACAAGTACTTTTTTATGCTAAATTTTTGAAAGATCTATGCACTGTGAAGAGAAAACGGAATGTGAAAAAGAAACCTTTTTTAGTCGGTCTATTATTTTAAGACGTCTGTTTCTTGCAACTTCTAATGCATTGATTAATTATAGGAATGGACTGAGGAAACTATCATTTGAAAACATGACATTGGAGATGAATATTTTTAACATTTGCAAGCAATCTGGAGATGATAATGATTTATAGGAAGTGGACTTTACTGAAAAATTAGTTCATGATCAATTTCAAACCACTTCCAGTGAAACTGAGATTGATAAATGTGACGATTTGCTAATGGTTTATTTTCATGGAGAATCAAAAGCAAATAGTTGGAGACCAAAAATTAAGGAATTGCCACCACGATCAATTGAGTCCATACTTTCAAGTGTTCAACCACCAAAACCTGATTTGAAGTCATTACCATTCAATCTCAAATACTCATTTTTTGGAGAAAATGAAATTTTTCTGGTAATAATCTCTTCCAAACCTAATGCACATCAAGAAGGTAAGTTATTACAAACTTCAAAAATGCACAAAAATGCATTAGGATAGACCATAGCTGACATAAAAGGAATTAGTCATTCGATTTGCACACACAGGATTTATTTGGAGGAAAATGATAAACTCTCAAGAGAAATGCAACGAAGGCTTAATCCTAATATGAAAGAAGTTGTGAAAAATGAAGTCATTAAGCTTCTAGATAATGGAATAATTTATCCTATTTCTGACAGCAAATGGGTAAGTCCTACCTAAGTTGTACCTAAGTTTGGAGTCACTGTGATAACAAATGAGAAAAATAAGTTAATTCAACTAGGATTATTACTTGTTGGCGCATGTGCATTGACTATAGGAAACTTAATTCAATGACTAGAAAAGATCATTTTCCTTTACCTTTCATGGATCAAATCCTAAAAAGAGTTGCAAGTCATGAATTTTATTGTTTCCTAGATGGCTATTCAGGGTACAACCAAATTGAAATTGCATTGGAAGATCAAGAGAAAACTACTTTCACATGTCCATTTGGTACTTTTGCATATCAAAGGATGCCTTTCGGATTATGTAACGCACCAGCCACATTTCAAATATGCATGCTTAGGATATTCAGTGATATGGTTGAACGTTTTCTTGAGATTTTTATGGATGATTTTTCTGTTTTGGTGATTCATTTGATGATTATTTGATTAACTTAGAAAAGGTTTTAAGCAGGTGTGAAGAGAAGAATCTAAGGCTAGATTGGTGCGGTAGATTTTGTTACTTCAAGAATTTGATATAACAATCAAAGAAAAGAAAGGCACAGAAAATGTTGTCGTAGATCATTTGTCAAGATTGACAACAAATTTGAGATCTGACATCACATCAATCGATGAATACTTTCCTGATGAATCCTTACTTTCCGTCTTTATAATGCCTTGGTTTGCTAATATTGTTAATTTTCTTGTTTCAAGACAATTGTCAGCTCATTGGAGTACCCAAGATAAAAGAAAGTTCTTAAACGAAGTGAAGAACTTTTATTGGGATGACCCTTATTTATTCAAATATTGTCTTGATCAAATATTTTGAAAATACATTCCTGATAATGAGGTAAGTAATGTCATTAAATTTTGTCATTCAGCATGTGGGGGTCATCTCATCAAGAAAGACAACTGTAAAAATCTTACAAAGTGGATTTTACTAGCCTACCATGTTCAAGGACTCTCATGCATTCTGCAAGACTTGTGAAAATTGTCAAAAGTTGAGATATATTTCAAAACGTCACATGATGCCTTTAAATCCTATTCTTGTTATTAATATCTTTGACTGTTAGGGTATAGATTTCATGGGTCCATTTCCTCCATCATTTGTTTTTTTTAATCAAATGTAAGAAATATATAGATAAAAAATGTAACATCGCTGGAGACCAGCCAGTCAACTGTACATGTATATGCAAAAACAGGGAATAGACTCCCTAGAAACATAGGGAACAGTCCCTGTCAACAGGCAAGGATCAACAAAGTAGAACAAATAGGAGGGCCAAGAACAAAAGGAGGCTAGGGGAACATACTCCATTAGCCAAAGAAGGGCCCAACAAACCAGCATGGTACTAGAAGCAAGCTTTGATAGCAACCTATAGAAAAAGCAGCAAAGCCAAGAGACCAAAGCCAACCATTCCATAACAGATGCAGCCAGCAACAAACAAAACCCAGGAACACCCTGAGGAAACAACTAGAAGGAAGCCCTGATAGCAACTGGCAGGAAAAGCAGCCAAACCAAGAGACCACAGCCTGAACCCAGCCAGCAACAAGCAAAGAACAAACCCAGCAAAGCACCCCTAGGAAATAACCTGACAAATAGGAGCAAACAAGCACAAAGCTAACCAACAAAGGAAATGCATAAAACTTAAGTCAGTTAACAAAAGGCAGTAACAACCAATAGAGGGTCATGCCCACAACTAAACTACCTCGACACTGATGGTGTCGAATCATCAGAGCTGCTATGTACAATAACAGGCCACTTGGAAGTCCCAGTTTACCCGAACAAGGCTGGGCAACCATAGTGTGAGCTTTGCTCCTGGTTAAGTATTGCCTTTAAACCGGTCAGACAGGCATATCCTCACAAGAGTCAGGACATAGAGCAGGGCCTCAGGCTTGTTTAGCAGTAGAAGATGTAGCAAGTTTAGTTTGTTTGCGCCCAGGGGATGAGTGTCTCCTAAGAACAGAAGTGGCCGCTTCAGTGGCCATGGGATCAACAGGAGTGTCAACAGGAGGGCCCTGACTATACGGTTGTTGTTTCTCAACTGCTACCGTGTCTGCAGATGGACTACCAGAACCTTGCTGAGGGTCTTGAGGCCTTTTCTTGCGCTTTGAAGAGCCTTTGCGCTAGGCAGTAGAATTATGCCCTAAAACATTACATAATTTGTAGAAACGGGGAACTGTCATCATACAAAACCTACTGCACAAAGGTTGAGCCATTGGGGAGAACAATATTGATCGAGTTGGGCAAATCTCCTAGCAAATCAACCTCAATAAGAACCCGGGCATAGGAGAGCCTTGTCATACTGGTAGTGGGGTCATCACAGTGCATTCGCTTACCAATCACACTAGCCAATTTTGATAAACAGAGGGGAGTCCAGCACCGAAGAGGCAAGTTGGGAAATCTCACCCAGGTTGGCATCTTGAGCATGTCAGGAGGCTTGAAGTCGAAAAAATCGGGCATGACCTTGAGAATTAATGGCCTGCCAAAAACATAGTATGGTCCACCACCTAAAACTTCTAGCATTGTATTTTCAGTATGGAATGTAAATATCAACCAACCAAAATCATGCATTGTAAAGTTAGCATGATATTTCCAATGGTTACCAATATAATGAGACAACGAGGCATAACCAAGAAACTTTCCCGCAACAAACCCAATTAAACAAAATTTCCATAAATCAGCAAGGCTATCAACGTCTGTATCCTTAAATTGACACGAAGCAGTTGATGTAAAATTAGGAAAGTGAAGGAGACCAAGAGACTGAGAAGTACCTGGTTGAGTTTCCTTGGCATGTATTTATGGATTATCGGGTTGAACCTGAAAAAAACAAGAAGTACCAGCAGAGGTTGGAAAAATTATCGATGGTTGTGAAGAGGCACCTCTTGGCAGAGGGGTTGACCGGAGACGCAAACCAGGAGGGTTGAACTCAGAAGGGGTAGACCCAGCTCGTTCAGTGCTCGCTGAGCCTGCCCTTGAGCCACAAAAGGAGACGCCTTTGTTGTCACAAGAAGCAGAGGAACTGGCTCTGTCTCTAGGCTTAGAAGTCACCAAAAATCATCTTGGGATGAGGCGGAGAAGCATGCGACTAGGAGTCATGGTTAGAGTGTACAGGAGATAAGCTGTGAAATTGTGTCCTAGGTATATGCGGGGAAACTTGACGCGAGGCCTGGAGTTTAAAATCCCCTTCAACAGACCAAAGAATCAAGGATTTCTTCTTCAATTTAGCCATAAGGAGTTGTCGTGTAAGTGGAGAAGAGGAACGGTGCATAATGAAAGAATTAAACAGGCGCAATGCAACACACATGCATGTTCTCTCACTACAACTGAGAGTGTCTCTCTCTTCACTTAACTACACTATTGAGAGCTCTTTCTTCCATTATTTGGTTTCTTGTACATATTAGTCGTAGTAGATGATGTTTCAAAATGAATAGAGACAAATCCAAGTCGAAACAATGATCACAAAACAGTGATAAAGTTTTTGAAAGAAAATATTTTGAGTCGATTTGGAATCCGTTGAGCCATGATAAGTGATAGTGGAACACATTTCTGCAACAAGATATTTGAGTCTTTAATGAATAAATGTGGAATCACACACAAAGTTGCCACCCCTTGTCACCCTCAAACAAGTGGATAAGTAGAGCTTGCTAATAGGGAGATCAAGAGGATTTGTAATAATAAAGAGCAAACCTTAATTAATCTGATTCATGTTGAAGAGGGGCTTATTGGTGGAAGGATTGGGAGAAGAAGACTAGATTCGGACAGTTTGACCTTTCGTTACTCTTTTGGTCATAACTTGAGCTACAGATCGAATTTTGATGTGATTATAGTTGTTCTGAAAACTAGACTTTCATACATTTCCAACAGTATATGGCATGCCTTCTAATTCATTAAGACGAGAGAGAATTGGGCCTTGCTGATGTGATTAGTACTTAAAAGTGTATTCTCATTAAGACTTTATTTCATTATATTGTACTAAATTATCATTAAATTCCCTAACTAGAGCATGTTTTATAATAATGTGTCTGATAATATAAGATATTTTAATTTATAGTAAATGCTTATTTTTAATACAGGATATCTCACAACTCAAATGATTGATTGATGTGATTAACTATTGAAAGTGAAGAGATAAAAAGAGGACTAAACTTAGAGAAGAGATGTTGGTTCAATTCAAACTGGAACACCATTCGGTTATTGGGTTATAACTGGAGCCGTAGAGCTTGGATTTAGGTTTGGAATATATGTATGGAACGCTAAGACATAGACCTAAAACTTTCATGAGGAGTCCAAGACTCAATTCTGCCGTTTTCAAGTTCAAATCTTAGCATTAACAAAGAAGTCAGAATCTGTCCTGTAGCTCAGACACTATTTGGTTTTCAGCTCATATCTCGAGTTCTAGAAGTCCAAATGAACTCTGGTTTTTTCGTTGGAAAGCTGAGACAATTGCCCACAACTTTCATGCTACAACGGACTCTAATTTTGATGTTAGGAATGATATTTTGGCCAGCCAACAATATCAATAACCAGTCATCAATGTCAAAAACCAGCCACCAAGTCAATGGCTAGCCACCAACTATTTTCTAAGTCAACCAATCAATAGTTCTGAATTTTAGCCTATAAAAGGAGGCATGTGCCATGTATTTAGTCATCTTGGTTTTCAGATCAAGATCATGTTCTTGCTTTCTTTCTTTATATTTTTGTAATGCTTAAGTTTTGATTTCATTAATCTCTTGTTTATGCTTTTCATCATAACTATGTTCTTATCTAGTTTATTTATGTTCTTCTTCTTCATTATGTTTAGCTAAGTTAATTATGTCAAGGTAAAAAGGTTTCACTAATGATGTTAGAATAGGTATAAATATAAACTCAACATGGACTTCAATATTTATATCCAAGAAAGTTTGCTTATTAAATGACTATCTATATTTATGTTGTATAACACTTGATACATCAAATGCTTGATCATTCATAGTCTTCGGCTGACATCGTTGTTATGAGAGGAACTTGATTTGTTGTTAACATAAGTTAGCATCATGAATACCTGACGATATTTATTGTGTGTGGTTTCCAGTTAAGTAATAAAAAGGAGTTTATACTATGTTTATTTGAATTACCATTAGTGGATCCTCTAACCTTGACAACTGTTTTTTATCATTGTTTAGTTTTCTCATCTCAAAGTCCTCTTTAAATCATCATCACATCATCATTATCATCATCGTCATCATTATTATAATAATAATTATTATCATTAATATTATTATTATACAGTTCACTTCCCTGTAGTTCGACCCCGGTCTTGCCGGGTTATTTATTACTTTGACACTCCTGCACTTGGGATAAGACATCAACTCTTTGATCGTGTCATGCTGCCAGAATGCGGAAACAATGAACTTGTCTTATTTAATTAGTTAGGCTATCAAACTTTAATTATTTTGAGAGGAGACAATTTGTTTGGGTTGTAGACATGTTTATTTTATTTATTTTAATTAGTTTGGGCTAGTTTTAGCTTTGGTTGGTTATTATTTAAATTGGGTTTATGTGAGACCCATTAGGGAAACTAGGGGTTTGGCTTGGAGTTTAAATACTCTTTAGGAATAATTTTATGTTAGACTTTTGATGATATTTTCAACATTGTAGCCGACTTTTGGTTGCTCAATCCTGGTTCTTGATTGAACTTTCAACTCTTCAAAGAATTGACCATTCTTTATTATGAATTTATACTTCTTTTGCTCGTCTCCAGGTGTAGGCGTTGTGATCAAGTTGGTTTATAGTCTTGTTACCTTGGAGCAAGTCTTCCATTGTGATAAGCTCATTCAAATCTGAATAAGTTAGTTTATAGATTGATCTTGGGGTCGCGAATACCATTATACTCTGCTAGGGTTCGCATCAGTTGGTATTAGAGCTGATCTAATCACAGGTTATATCCTTCAATTTGAGCCTTTATTGTTTCTTGTTTAATTCTTGATAGATTTGGCCACACACACACACATATATAATAAGGATCTTACTTTTGATTGCTTGGTTGAACACTTAATCATAAATTTGTGTTATTTTGATGCTTTTTTGATCAAAATTGGCATACATGCCTAAGTTCTTGATTTTGTTTTGTTCTTGCCAAAATATATACATCTATATATATAAAAAAGGAGGCTTGATCTTGAAATCTTGATTGCTGCCACACAAAAAAAAAACTAAAAGAAAAGAAAAGAAAATCACTTTTTTTTTTAGTTTTGGTCGAATACATGCTTGAGAAAACCTTGATCATTGGGAAATTGGTTAGTCTCGATTCTTGAATCTTTTTGTAGTCTTCTTTGTGTTTCTTGAAAATTATGTAGTTTAGTTGATTTTCTTGAGTTTTTGGAATTTTCTTGAATTAAATCCTTAGTTCTTGATAATTCATAATTGTTTAGCTCTTTTCTGATTTTTTTTATTTTTATTCGTGTCTTCAAATCATCATATTATTCGTACAAATTTGCATTGCTATTCGTGAATTTGTCATTGAGTTTTGTTTTGTTAGTTTCGTAATTTCTTGCTTCTGGAGTCTATATCAAATTTATAAATTCACTGCATAGTTGGTTGCATTTTCTAAATTGTTGCTAAGTGATTTTAAGAACTAAAAAAGGCAATTTGAGTGGAAAAAGGCATAGGGAGCATATTCGAGTGAAAAAGCCTATAAATTTGTGTGAGACACGAATAAGTGAGGTGTAATTTTTATTGCTAATGATTTTCGTGCAGGTTTAAAAAAAAATAATGTATTCTAACAGTGTGCAACAAAAGAAAGGTGAAATCCCAGAAGATGGGCTTTTGAGAATACAACAACAGATGGAATTTATATTTTGTGAGCTGATGACTAGGATTGAAAAATTAGAGACTAGGTCTGATGGAGAGCGTAGTAAAAGGGGTTGAGAAGCTAGGAAGGAGGAGAGTGTTGCTGGAAACTCTGCAGATAAAGCCGAGGATGATCTTAACCATGGTGCTGGGTTCCGTACACATAGGGGAGAGGGGTATGAGAATCGGTCAATGAGGGGACATATTTGGCCACGTAGGGATTTTGAGCTTAGAGGGGATTTTAATGATTTGGGAGATATAGACCGAAATTTGGGTAGTATTAAGTTAAAAATCCCAGCCTTCAAGGGAAAAACTGATCCGGAAGCTTATTTAGATTGGGGAAAAAAGGTGGAGATGATTTTTGACATCCATAGGTACTCTGAAGGAAAGAAGGTTAAGTTAGTTGTAGTGGAGTTTACTGATTATGGCATGGTTTGTTGGGAAAGATTGGTGGTAGAAAGAAGAAGGAATAGAGAAAGATCAGTTAGCACATGAGAGGAGTTGAAGACAATAATGAAGAAGAGGTATGTTCCTAAACACTATTATCGGGAGTTGTTTAATCGTTTACAAATGATTACACAGGGTAATAAGAGTGTGGAGGAGTATAACTTCTTCTTTTAATACATACGTCAACTTACCAAAAAAAAAGAGTGTGGAGGAGTATCATAAAGAATTAGAGGTGGTTATGATTAAAGCTAATGTTAATGTAGATAAGGAAGTTACTATGTCTAGGTTTTTTAATGGCTTGAATAGAGACATAACTAATGTTGTGGAGTTGCAATCATATGTTGATTTGGAGAAGTTAGTACACTTAGCCATTAAGGTTGAAGGACAGTTGAAAAGGAAGGGTAACACACGATCTAGAGCTTATACGGGGTCTTCTTCAGGTTGGAAGATGAATTATAGGAGAGAGGGTAGTGCGTCATTGAAGCCTTTGGTCACTTCTAAAGTACCGAACTTACCTCCATAAAGAAGCAGGTTTCAGCCAATGATAAAAAATGTAAGGGAGAAGTTCAACGGAAGCGTAATCGTGATATAAAGTGTTTCAAGTGTCAGGGATTGGTACATTATGCATCAGAATGTGTCGAGTTATGATTCTAAAGAATGATGGAGAGATTGTGTCCACTAGTGAGGAGTCTGATTATGATGACATGTCCTCACTTGAGGATGCTAGTGATTTAGAGTATGCTGTTGGTGATAAAGTTTTGGTGATTAGAAGGTCACTTAGTGTTCAGACTAAGGAGGATGATGTGGAGCAACAAAGGGAGAACATCTAATGTAGTATGATCATTGATAGTGGTAATTGTACTAATGTTGCTAGTGTTATTTTGGTTAGAAAGTTGGGATTGAATACCATAAAGCATGAGAGGCCTTATCAACTTCAATGGTTGAATGAATGTGGTGTTGTTAGGGTAAATAGACAGGTGATGATTTCTTTTTCAGTAGGCAAATATAAGGATGAAGTGTTATGTGATGTTGTGCCTATGCATGCTACTCGTCTATTACTAGGGAGGCCTTGGCAATTTGATAGAAAAGCCAAGCACGAAGGGAGATTATCTCACCAACACACACACAAAGTGCGGCAAACAAGAAGTTTTATTAATCTGAATTTTCTAACCTTACATGTCTTGTTATGCCTATATTTATACTCACTCTAGACTTAAATAAACCCTAAAGGACCCCCTTTAGGTGGACTTATAAGAAGAAAGAGAGAGAGAGAAAAGAGAGAAAGAGAGAGAGAGTGGTGCTGTCGGAGCTACATCTACTCCGTCCACCGTTGGATTATTCTCATTTTTGACTATGTTGTTCCTTCCAACCTTCTCTCAACATTGACCGAACGGATTTGTTATCCAATCAACGAGGTAAGAGATATTGATCTCGCAATATTTCTACTATTCTGCATTTTCAGTTCTGGAACTATAGAGAAGTGGTGAAATTGCAGCATATTGCATGGATTTTCTTCATGATTTCTGTTATGGCTGTCATAGACATGAAGGCCTTTGCCATATGTGAAGATTAAATCACAGTTCTTTGGAAAAGTTTCAATTTTCTTGCTAGTTCCAGAGTGGTTTGTCGTAGCTTGATCTCCTTTGTTCACCGTTGGATCGTTACCATATTTGAGTATGTTGTTCTTCGGAACCTACCCTATGTCTTGACCGAACGGATTTTTGTTACAATCAGTGTGCTGGGAGATATTGGCCTCGTAATTCTGTTATTTCTGAGCTTAGGTTGCTTCTTGGACTCAATTTATCTTATTAGAATTTTGCTCTCTCTAATATTTGTATGCTACCATAATGTCTCTATGTTCTTCTGTGGAAAATGTTCCAATGGTTAGCTCTCACATTGAACAACATAATCAAGTTAAGTCTGGACATACATTAAGATTAGAACTGCAAGATATGTTGAATAGCCATGGGATGAGGATTTCTCAGTTTCAAGCTGATTCTGATGCTAGTATAGAGAAACACTCTACTGCCCAAGCTTCTAATGTTGTTCCAGAAATGAACCATGTGTTGGGTTCTAAAGTTGATGAGGTGAAGGTAGGGTCTCATCAACAAGAACAACTAAAACCTAGACCCAAATTGAATTTTTTAAATGCTTTGAAGGGTTCTGGTGTTGATGACAATGAGGGTAGCAAGACCCTTGGCATTAGTTCAGTCCGTAATCTGCACTTTGCTCCCCCTACTATGACTGATGGTCGTGTGACAGTAGCTCCTCCTCTTGATGTGTTTGAAGATGGCTGTGAATTTTGGAAATCCACCCTAGTTGGTCATTTTGTGGGGCAGAAATTACCGTATCCCGTGGTTAATTCTATTGCCAAAAGAATATGGAGCTCCTACGGTCTATCAGAAGTTTTGTCTTCGGATAATGGCTTCTTCATCTTCACCTTTGATTCGGTTGATCATGCCATTAATGTGCTGGAAAGAGCCCCATGGCACATGGCAAACAGGCCTTTGGTGCTTAAACGTTGGCAACCGCACATGCAATTTTTGAAAGATGATTTGGCAAGAGTTCCGGTATGGGTTAAGCTGTATAATGTCCCTCTCGAGTATTGGACTATTAAGGGGCTGAGCTGCGTAGCGAGTGCTATTGGAGTCCCCCTTCATGCGGATCATACGACATTGTTGCGTAAAAGGCTTAGTTACGCAAGAGTTTGCGTTGAGATAGATGCTTCGAAGACGTTGGTTAAGGAATATGATCTTCGCTGTCCAAATGGGTTATTCATAACAATTTCAGCTGAATACGAATGGATACCGTCGAAGTGCAGTAATTGCAATGTCTTTGGACACACCACAGCGCTATGTGCTACTAATAACATTGATAATCTTAAAGTGGTGGCAGAGGGTAAGAGGAATCTAGGAGCTATGAACTCTAAATCTGCGGATAACAAGCCGAATCAGTTTCAGTGGCAGGTAGTTGGTAAACGAAACAAGGGTTCTGTGAGTGGGGAGAATGCTCCCTTGGCATCTAAAGTGGGTAATTGTGATGAGAATGGTTGTTCAACATCTGGTATACATATGCCTGATTGTAATATGAATGATCATGCGACATCAGATGTGTGCAATGCTGGTTGTCATGAAGATGAAAATCCTTCCTCTCCTCTTGTCTTGAAGAGTTTACGAGAAGACATGAAACAGGAGCAAGGGGCTGCAAGTACTGCTTTAGATCAAGATATGGACGCAATGGGAGGTGATACAGATGGGGAACCAACCGATATCATGACAACCCCTCAAACCCTGAATTCCATCGAAAGGGAAACTGTTAATCAGTTAGCTATTAAGGCTAGAGACTCTCTAGAGAAAAAGAAAAGGGGTTCAAAAGCCTCTTCAAAGAAGAATCAGAAATCTGGCTCCTCTCCAGGAGGCACGTCAAGGTAATCTTTGTGTTGTTGTTTGTACTCCTCTCTATTTTCCTATGATTATTGGATGTTGGAATATTAGAGGTTTGAATGATCCTATAAAGCATTCAGAATTGCGTAGACTCATCCATCAAGAGAGGATAGCTTTTTTTGGTTTGGTTGAAACTCGAGTTAAAGACAAGAATAAAGATAATGTTTCTAAACTTCTTCTGCGTTCTTGGTCCTTCTTGTATAATTATGATTTCTCTTGTCGTGGTCGTATTTGGGTTTGTTGGAATGCTGATACGGTGAAGGTGGATGTTGTTGGAATGTCAGACCAGGCTATTCATGTTTCTGTCACTATATTAGCTACCAATATCAGTTTCAATACTTCAATTATTTATGGAGACAATAATGCTTCCTTACGTGAGGCATTATGGTCTGATATAGTGAGTCGTAGTGATGGATGGGAGTCAACCCCGTGGATTCTTATGGGTGATTTAATGTTATCCGCAACCAGTCGGACAGGTTAGGAGGGTCTACTACGTGGGCTGGTACTATGGACAGATTGGATACATGTATTCGAGAAGCGAAAGTAGATGATCTTCGGTATTCAGGAATGCATTATACTTGGTCGAACCACTGTCCTGAGAATCTGATCATGCGGAAACTAGATAGAGTACTTGTTAATGAGAAGTGGAATCTGAACTTTCCATTATCGGAAGCGAGATTTTTGCCCTCGGGTATGTCAGACCATTCTCCTATGGTGGTAAAGGTTATTGGCAATGATCAGAACATAAAGAAACCATTCAGATTCTTCGATATGTGGATGGATCATGACGAGTTCATGCCCTTGGTGAAGAAGGTATGGGATCAGAATTCGGGGGGTTGTCCAATGTATCAGCTGTGTTGCAAATTAAGAAAGCTAAAGCAGGAATTGAAACTTTTCAATATGGCTCACTTCTCTAACATTTCAGATAGAGTTAAAGATGCAAAAAACGAAATGGATAAGGCTCAACAGGCTCTGCATACAGCGCATGAGAATCCAATTTTGCGCATGCGAGAAAGGGATGCTATTCGTCTATACGCTTCTACCGTCAGGGCTGAAGAGAGTTTTTTCAAACAGAAGGCAAGGATACAATGGCTTAGCTTGGGGGATCAGAATACTAGCTACTTTCACAAATCAGTAAATGGAAGACAGAATAGAAATAAGCTTCTATCACTTACAAGGGAGGATGGAGAGGTTGTCGAAGGACACGAGGCAGTCAAATCAGAAGTAATTGCATACTTCCATCGTGTGTTAGGAGTGGATCAGATGCCTAGGGTTCTGAACGAGGAAGTGATGGACTCGGCAATTAACTTGAAACTGTCTTCAACGCAACAGCATCTACTCGCACAAGATGTAACAAGGGAGGAGATTAAGCATGCTATGTTTAGTTTGAAGAACAACAAAGCCCCTGGTCCGGATGGCTTTAACGCAGGTTTCTTCAAAAGAATGTGGCACATAGTTGGGGAAGATGTAATCAACGCTGTTAGATCCTTCTTTCAGACTCGTAGAATGCTTAAAGAAATGAATGCTACATCCATTTCTCTTATTCCTAAAGTTGCTAATCCTACAAGGTTGACTGATTTTCGTCCTATATCTTGCTGCAATACAGTGTACAAATGCATCGCTAAGATTCTAGCTGGGAGAATCAAAGTTGTTTTGCCATCCTTAGTTGGTCCATATCAGACTGCTTTTATCTCAGGACGGCGAATCAGTGATAACATTCTTTTGTCTCAGGAACTAATGAAAGGCTATCATAAATCTACGGGACCTGCTCGTTGTGCTATGAAAGTTGATCTGATGAAGGCTTATGACTCGGTGCGGTGGGATTTCGTTGACGCCATGTTAATAAAAATGGGATTCCCTAGAACAGTCATTGATTGGATCATGGTTTGTGTTACATCATGTCAATTCTCTATCAACGTCAATGGTGAGCTTGCAGGTTACTTTCAAGGGGGAAGAGGGCTGAGACAAGGGGATCCATTGTCGCCATACTTGTTTGTCCTATGTATGGAAATCCTTTCGGGGCTATTCTGCAAGATGAGTGCCAACCAAGAATTCAAGTTCCACTGGAGATGCAAGAAGGACAAAATTTCTCATCTTTGTTTTGCTGACGACTTGATGATTTTTAGCAACGGGGATGTAAAGTCAATTCGTATGATCAGAACGGTGCTCACAAAGTTTCAAGACCTATCAGGTCTGTATCCAAATCCAAACAAAAGTGACATCTTCTTGAGCGGTGTGTTAAATGCTGAGAAGGAGCAAATTATTCATATTCTTGGGTTTAGAGAGGGGGAGCTCCCTATGAAATATTTGGGAGTACCTCTTCTCTCATCCAGACTAAAGGCTGTTTATTGTAAGGGCCTCGTGGATCGAATCACCTCTAAAGTTCGACATTGGACTTGTCGAACACTCTCGTATGCAGGACGGGTACAACTGATTAATTCAGTCTTATTTTCCATACAAGTCTATTGGGCATCTCTCTTTCTCTTACCTGGGCAAGTAATTAAAAATGTGGAGCAAATTATGAAATCCTTTCTTTGGTCAGGTTCAGATATGAGAACTACTGGGGCTAAAGTGGCTTGGGATCAGGTATGTCTTCCAAAAAAGGAGGGGGGACTAGGAATAAAACGGATAACAGAATGGAACAAGATTGCTTTGTTGAAACACATTTGGAACCTGTGCAATGACTCAGATGGCTCAATATGGTCTACTTGGATCAGATCCAATCTGTTGCGAGGTAGGAATTTCTGGACAATCAAGACACCACAGAATTGCTCTTGGGCTTGGGGAAAGATTCTAAAGCTGAGATCCTTAGCATGGCCGAAGATGAAGTACATCATAGGAGATGGAATGACAACCTCTTTATGGTTTGACAATTGGCATCCTCACAGCCCACTCGCGGATTCTTACGGGGAAAGATTCATCTATGATTCAGGTATGGCCAAGAGCGCGAAGGTGAATGTGCTAATTCATAACTCAGAATGGAAAACTCCTACCACCCAAGCTATTGGCTGGCACCCCATTATAGAAGCTATTCCTTCCAATTCTAATCCTAAAATGGGGCAAAAGGATGAGATAGTTTGGTTGGATTCCCCAAATCACAGATTCTCGATCAAAGTAGCTTGGGAACAACTAAGACGTCATCGTCAGATGGTTGAATGGCATGACATTGTGTGGTTCAAGAATGTCGTTCCAAGACATTCATTTCTTCTATGGATGGCTGTCCAACAGAAACTCACAACTCAAGATAAACTTCATCGGTTTGGTATACATGGTCCCAATAGATGCTCGCTCTGTCTCCGCAACAATGAGGATCACAACCACTTGTTCTTTGAATGCTCCTATACTAAAGCGATCTGGTGGGATGTTTGTGACAGATGCGACATTCCAAGAATGACAAAAGGCTGGGATGAATGGATTCGATGGGCCACTGTCTCTTGGCAGGGCAAGAGTTTCGTCAATTTTTCTCGTAAACTGAGTTTTGCAGCTACAGTGTATCATGTATGGCAAGAACGGAATGCAAGGATCTTTGCTGGAATGTCTAGAACTTCGAATTTGGTCTTTAATCAAATCGAATGTATCATTCGTGATAAGCTTGATTTGATGAGGAATGTCGCACCAACAAATGAAAACAAAAGGATCCAACGAGCTTGGAGGGTGAATACCATAGATTCTTAATTTGTTAGTTAGCTGGTTGTATTGGTTTCCCTAATGAATCCAGTGAGGTTTCAGTGTTATGGTCGGTGGCTAGCTTGTAGCCATCTGTTGTTTTATGTTTCTGTTATCATTGTAAATCTGGGGTATGCCCCTTATAATGTTTGTATCTTCTTCTTTTAATACATACGTCAACTTACCAAAAAAAAAAAGACGTCATCGTCAGATGGTTGAATGGCATGACATTGTGTGGTTCAAGAATGCTGTTCCAAGACATTCATTTCTTCTATGGATGGCTGTCCAACAGAAACTCACAACTCAAGATAAACTTCATCGGTTTGGTATACATGGTCCCAATAGATGCTCGCTCTGTCTCCGCAACAATGAGGATCACAACCACTTGTTCTTTGAATGCTCCTATACTAAAGCGATCTGGTGGGATGTTTGTGACAGATGCGACATTCCAAGAATGACAAAAGGCTGGGATGAATGGATTCGATGGGCCACTGTCTCTTGGCATGGCAAGAGTTTCGTCAATTTTTCTCGTAAACTGAGTTTTGCAGCTACAGTGTATCATGTATGGCAAGAACGGAATGCAAGGATCTTTGCTGGAATGTCTAGAACTTCGAATTTGGTCTTTAATCAAATCGAATGTATCATTCGTGATAAGCTTGATTTGATGAGGAATGTCGCACCAACAAATGAAAACAAAAGGATCCAACGAGCTTGGAGGGTGAATACCATAGATTCTTAATTTGTTAGTTAGCTGGTTGTATTGGTTTCCCTAACGAATCCAGTGAGGTTTCAGTGTTATGGTCGGTGACTAGCTTGTAGCCATCTGTTGTTTTATGTTTCTATTATCATTGTAAATCTGGGGTATGCCCCTTATAATGTTTGTATCTTCTTCTTTTAATACATACGTCAACTTACAAAAAAAAAAGACTTATAAGAAGCTCAAATAAGTAATAATAACCCAAAGACTAAGAAGAAAATAATAAAAATAATAAAAATCTGAAAATTACCATCCTAAATATGCTAGAATCAGATTTGTCACTATTAATAAGTTCCAAATAGATTAGAAAATCTGATCTGAAGGTAGAATTTTTTTCTGAAGTCTTCTTTCCTTTTGTAGTTATGATGAATAAGGAATCCTTGTAAGAAAAGGGTTCTGAAATAATTATGAATCCTTGCCACACTTGGAAACTATGTTGCAGCCCATTAAAGATCTTCGTAGAATTAGTAGATTACCAAAATAAGCTGCCACATCCTTTTAGGAAAAGAATCCTAGTCAAATAGGAAGTTTACAAGTCAAAAGGAAGTAAATAACAAAATTCATACAGCCTCTGTTGACCCAGGTTTCAATGCCTTCCCGAACTTCGATTGACCTGAAATTTTAAACCAAGGTAGCACATCATGTCAGGAGACTCCACGTAAAATTACAGCTCGATCCAATGATCGGATAGAGAATTATGATTGTTTCTGTAAACCTTGATAGTTGCACATTTTACGTCAAAATCTAAATTTGACCTTTTCTGTATCGTATCATTATTGATTTGAAAATTACGTAACCTTACATGTTTGGTTATGCCTTTATTTATACTGACTCTAGACTTAAAGAAACCCTAATGGACCCCCTTAGGTGGACTTATATGAAACCCACTTACATGTGACCTAAAGAAGTAATAATAATAACCCCAAAAACTAAGAAGAAAAAAATAAAAATAAGAAAGTTACCATCCTAAATCTCTCCTTGCGCATATGCACCCAAACCCAATTGCCGGGCTGAAAGACAACATGTTTGCGCCCCTTATTGGCTTTGGTCGCATACACACAATTACTTTTTTCAATCTCTTTTCGCACACTCTCATGAAGTGTTTTCACCACCTGTGCTTTACGATTACCAATCCAAACTAAAGCTTTCATAAACACGCAAAGGAATTAAATCCATTGGAGTTAAAGGGTTAAATCCATACACAATTTCAAATGGTGAAAATTCAGTAGTAAAGTACACTATGATTATATGCAAACTCTAAAATGGCAAACAATCTTCCCAATTCTTTAAGTTCTTTTGAATGACAACACGCAGAAGTTGTGTTAAGGTCCTCTTAACTACTTTGGTTTGTCCATCTATTTGGGGGTAACAAGTTGTTGAAAACAACAGTTTAGTACCTAATTTACCCTATAACACCTTCTAAAAATAGCTAAGGAACTTAACATCTCTATCAGAAACAATGCTCTTAGGGACCCCGTGAAATCATACTATCTCTCTAAAGAACAAATCAGCAATGTTAAGTAAACATTGCATCATCAGTTTTATAACATGGAATGAAGTGTGCTATTTTTGAAAACCTATCAACTACAAAGATGGAATCCGTACCCCGTTTTGACCTAGGTAAACATAAGACAAAGTCCATCAAAATGTCTACCCATGGGTCTTTCGGTACAGGCAAAGGGGTATACAAGCCATATGGTTGAGTCTTAGACTTTTCTTTCCTACAAGTTATGCAATTATAACATATGTGTTGCACATCTTTTTTCATTTTAGGCCAGTAAAAATGCTCATGCAACACATCCAAAGTCTTAACGCCAAAATGCCCCATCAACACCCCTCCATGTGCTTCATGTACAAGCAATTCATGTATAGAACTTAATGGAACACACAAACGACTCTCTTTAAACAAATATCCATCAAGTCTATAAAACTTTTCAAAAGCCGAAGTTTCGCAAGCATCGTAAACATTAGCAAAATCACTATCATCCTTATACAATTCTTTTATGTGTTCTAATCCTAGAAATCTAGCATCCAAAGTAGATAAAAGATCATACCTGCGTGAAAGTGCATCAGCCACAATGTTTTCTTTCCATTGCTTATACTTGATCACATACGAAAAGGTTTCAATAAAGACAATCAAGACGCCACAGAATTGCTCTTGGGCTTGGGGAAAGATTCTAAAGCTCAGATCCTTAGCATGGCCGAAGATGAAGTACATCATAGGAGATGGAATGACAACCTCTCTATGGTTTGACAATTGGCATCCTCACAGCCCACTCGCGGATTCTTACGGGGAAAGATTCTTCTATGATTCAGGTATGGCCAAGAACGCGAAGGTGAATGTGCTAATTCATAACTCAGAATGGAAAACTCCTACCACCCAAGCTATTGGCTGGCACCCCCATTATAGAAGCTATTCCTTCCAATTCTAATCCTAAGATGGGGCAAAAGGATGAGATAGTTTGGTTGGATTCGCCAAATCACAGATTCTCGATCAAAGTAGCTTGGGAACAACTAAGACGTCATCGTCAGATGGTTGAATGGCATGACATTGTGTGGTTCAAGAATGCTGTTCCAAGACATTCATTTCTTCTATGGATGGCTGTCCAACAGAAACTCACAACTCAAGATAAACTTCATCGGTTTGGTATACATGGTCCCAATAGATGCTCACTCTGTCTCCGCAACAATGAGGATCACAACCACTTGTTTTTTTTTTGGTAAGTTGATGTATGTATTAAAAGAAGAAGATACAAACATTATAAGGGGCATACCCCAGATTTACAATGATAACAGAAACATAAAACAACAGATGGCTACAGGCTAGCCACCGACCATAAAACTGAAACCTCACTAGATTCGTTAGGGAAACCAATACAACCAGCTAACTAACAAATTAAGAATCTATGGTATTCACCCTCCAAGCTCGTTGGATCCTTTTGTTTTTATTTGTTGGTACGACATTCCTCATCAAATCTAGCTTATCACGAATGATACATTCGATTTGATTAAAGACCAAATTCGAAGTTCTAGACATCCCAGCAAAGATCCTTGCATTCCGTTCTTGTCATACATGATACACTGTAGTTGCAAAACTCAGTTTACGAGAAAAATTGACGAAACTCTTGCCATGCCAAGAGACAGTGGCCCATCGAATCCATTCATCCCAGCCTTTTGTCATTCTTGGAATGTCGCATCTATCACAAATCTGATTTCCTAGTCTAACCAGGTTTTTATCATACATGTTGGAATGCTGATACGATGAAGGTGGATGTAGTGTCAAACCAGGCTATTCATGTTTCTGTCAGTATATTAGCTACCAATATCAGTTTCAATACTTCAATTATTTATGGAGACAATAATGCTTCCTTACGTGAGGCATTATGGTCTGATATAGTGAATCGTAGTGATGGATGGGAGTCAACCCCGTGGATTCTTATGGGTGACTTTAATGCTATCCGCAACCAATCGGACAGGTTAGGAGGGTCTACTACGTGGGCTGGTACTATGGACAGATTGGATACATGTATTCGAGAAGCGAAAGTAGATGATCTTCGGTATTCAGGTATGCATTATACTTGGTCGAACCAATGTCCCGAGAATCTGATTATGCGGAAACTAGATAGAGTGCTTGTCAATGAGAAGTGGAATCTGAACTTTCCATTATCGGAAGTGAGATTTTTGCCTTTGGGTATGTCAGACCATTCTCCTATGGTGGTAAAGGTTATTGGCAATGATCAGAACATAAAGAAACCATTCAGATTCTTTGATATGTGGATGGATCATGACGAGTTCATACCCTTGGTGAAGAAGGTATGGGATCAGAATTCGGGGGGTTGTCCAATGTATCAGCTATGTTGCAAACTAAGAAAGCTAAAGCAGGAATTGAAACTTTTCAATATGGCTCACTTCTCCAACATTTCAGATAGAGTTAAAGATGTAAAAAACGAAATGGATACGGCTCAACAGGCTCTACATACAGCGCATGACAATCCAATTTTGTGCATGCGAGAAAGGGATGCTGTTTGTAAATACGCTTCTACCGTCAGGGCTGAAGAGAGTTTTTTCAAATAGAAGGCAAGGATACAATGGCTTAGCTTGGGGGATCAGAATACTAGCTACTTTCACAAATCAGTAAATGGAAGACATAATAGAAATAAGGTTCTATCATTTACAAGGGAGGATGGAGAAGTTGTCGAAGGACACGAGGCAGTCAAATCAGATGTAGTTGCATACTTCCATCGTGTGTTAGGAGTGGATCAGATGCCTAGGGTTCTGAACGAGGAAGTGATGGAATCGGCAATTAACTTGAAACTGTCTTCAACACAACAACATCTACTCGCACAAGATGTAACAAGGGAGGAGATTAAGCATGCTATGTTTAGTTTGAAGAACAACAAAGCCCCTGGTCCGGATGGCTTTAACGCAGGTTTCTTCAAAAGAATGTGGCACATAGTTGGGGAAGATGTTATCAAATCGAATGTATCATTCGTGATAAGCTTGATTTGATGAGGAATGTCGCACCAACAAATGAAAACAAAAGGATCCACCGAGCTTGGAGGGTGAATACCATAGATTCTTAATTTGTTAGTTAGCTGGTTGTATTGGTTTCCCTAACGAATCCAGTGAGGTTTCAGTGTTATGGTCGGTGGCTAGCTTGTAGCCATCTGTTGTTTTATGTTTCTGTTATCATTGTAAATCTGGGGTATGCCCCTTATAATGTTTGTATCTTCTTCTTTTAATACATACGTCAACTTACCAAAAAAAAAAGATGTAATCAATGCTGTTAGATCCTTCGTTCAGATTCGTAGAATGCTTAAAGAAATGAATGCTACATCCATTTTCCTTATTCCTAAAGTTGGTAATCCTACAAGGTTGACAGATTTTCGTCATATATCTTGCTGCAACTCAGTGTACAAATGCATCGCTAAGATTCTAGCTGAGAGAATCAAAGTTGTTTTGCCATCCTTAGTTAGTCCATATCAGACTGCTTTTATCTCAGGACGGAGAATCAGTGATAACATTCTTTTATCTCAGGAACTAATGAAAGGCTATCATAAATCTACGGGACCTGCTCGTTGTGCTATGAAAGTTGATCTGATGAAGGCTTATGACTCGGTGCGGTGGGATTTCGTTGACGCTATGTTAATGAAAATGGGATTCCCTAGAACAGTCATTGATTGGATCATGGTTTGTGTTACATCATGTCAATTCTCTATCAACGTCAATGGTGAGCTTGCAGGTTACTTTCAAGGGGGAAGAGGGCTGAGACAAGGGGATCCATTGTCCCCATATTTGTTTGTCCTATGTATGGAAATCCTTTCGGGGCTATTCTGCAAGATGAGTGCCAACCAAGAATTCAAGTTCCACTGGAGATGCAAGAAGGACAAAATTTCTCATCTTTGTTTTGCTAACGACTTGATGATTTTTAGCAACGGGGATGTAAACTCAATTTGTATGATCAGAACTGTGCTCACAAAGTTTCAAGACCTATCAGGTCTGTATCCAAATCCAAACAAAAGTGACGTCTTCTTGAGCGGTGTGTTAAATGCTGAGAGGGAGCAAATTATTCATATTCTTGGGTTTAGAGAGGGGGAGCTCCCTATGAAATATTTGGGAGTACCTCTTCTCTCGTCCAGACTAAAGGCTCTTTATTGTAAGGGCCTCGTGGATCGAATCACCTCTAAAGTTCGACATTGGACTTGTAGAACACTCTCGTATGCAGGACGGGTACAACTGATTAATTCAATTTTATTTTCCATACAAGTCTATTGGGCATCTCTCTTTCTCTTACTTCGGCAAGTAATTAAAAATGTGGAGCAAATTATGAAATCCTTTCTTTGGTCAGGTTCAGATATGATAACTACTGAGGCTAAAGTGGCTTGGGATCAGGTATGTCTTCCAAAAAAGGAGGGGGGGCTAGGAATAAAAAGGATAACAGAATAAAACAAGATTGCTTTGTTGAAACACATTTGGAACCTGTGCAATGACTCAGATGGCTCAATATGATCTACTTGGATCAGATCCAATCTGTTGCGAGGTAGGAATTTCTGGACAATCAAGACGCCACAGAATTGCTCTTGGGCTTGGGGAAAGATTCTAAAGCTCAGATCCTTAGCATGGCCGAAGATGAAGTACATCATAGGAGATGGAATGACAACCTCTCTATGGTTTCACAATTGGCATCCTCACAGCCCACTCGCGGATTCTTACGGGGAAAGATTCATCTATGATTCACGTATGGCCAAGAACGCGAAGGTGAATGTGCTAATTCATAACTCAGAATGGAAAACTCCTACCACCCAAGCTATTGGCTGGCACCCCATTATAGAAGCTATTCCTTCCAATTCTAATCCTAAGATGGGGCAAAAGGATGAGATAGTTTGGTTGGATTCGCCAAATCAAATCGAATGTATCATTCGTGATAAGCTTGATTTGATGAGGAATGTCGCACCAACAAATGAAAACAAAAGGATCCAACGAGCTTGGAGGGTGAATACCATAGATTCTTAATTTGTTAGTTAGCTGGTTGTATTGGTTTCCCTAACGAATCTAGTGAGGTTTCAGTTTTATGGTCGGTGGCTAGCCTGTAACCATATGTTGTTTTATGTTTCTGTTATCATTGTAAATCTGGCGTATGCCCCTTATAATGTTTGTATCTTCTTCTTTTAATACATACTGACACTTACCAAAAAAAAGTAATTTATATGCTAATCTTAAGAAGTGTACCTTTTATGTGGAAACAATTGTGTTTCTTGGCTATGTTGTCACTGCACAGGGTATCGAGATGGACATTATGACTGTTGCCGTAAAACTGGATAGTTGCACATTTTACGTCAAAATCTGAATTTGACCTTTCCTGAATCGTATCATTCCCTCTCTTTTCAAGATGGTTCGTCCTCGAATCACCAAAAAGTTGAATGGACAATTCCTTAGCCTCTTTTTGAAGCCTTCGGAGTTCTTTTCTTGCCAACAATCGTCGCCAACAACTTTGGATGAAAGTAACAGCCGTTCTATTTCGTATATCATCATTGCTGCGTATTTTCTCCTCTCTTTCTGAAGCTTACTGGGCATTGACTGGTGCCGTTAACACATCAAGTTCTTGCTTCATCTCCCTTAGAATACGGGATAGACTCTTGGATTCCTTTTTAGAACACTAATCTCTTTATTTCTCTCCTTTTTATACCACCTCTCCTTTTGAATCCTCCTTTTCTTTTGAAATACCACCTCATCAAAATACATGAAATCCCTTCGGTTTCCAGGCTGCCGAAAACCTTCCCGATGGCCTATGGTCTCATCTTTAAAACCACCATCAACAATATCAACAACGTCCACCTCAAAATCGTCGTAATCAGCCCACCTTTGCCTTTCGGCCCCACTGTCATTGTATGATTTCAGTTCAGCCCTGACCTTTCTCACTTCTTGGGTACATGTTCCGGCCACATTACCCTGTTTTCCCACCTTCTCAAGTCTATCACACATGTTCTCCATCACAGAATTCATTCTTTCCATCATCTTCGTCATGGCTTGCATTTGGAAATTAAGTTCTACATCGGGAGGGGGTGGTGTGTTGTTTTAATCTGACATGAAACTTGCAAGAATTGGTTAGTGGTAAAAAAATCCTCACATCATTTTTTTTTCATGAGTTGGTTGAGATTCGGATTTACCTTTTCCATCCATATGAGCATCCTTTTTGGCCTTAAGTGGTTCGGCCTTTGCATAAGGCTTTGGTTGGACAACCTCCTCTCTCTTCATATTCGGTCTCCATTTTGAGGAAGATGAAGTTGAATTGGTCTGAAAACATGTACAATTAGATTTGGGCAATTAAACAACAGTCAGATTCAAATTCTGACTCAAATTGCATAACTGTCCAATTTCACCGCAATAGTCATAATTCGCAATTTAATCGTTGGATCAGGCTGCAATTGTATATGAAGACTCATGACATGTTTTCCTATCGTGGGTTAAAATTTCAGGTCAATTAGAGTTCGATAAGGCATTGCAATACAGGTCAACAGAGGGTGTATGAATTTTGTTATTTACTTCCCTTTGACTTGTAGACTTCCTATTTGGCTAGGATTCTTTTCCTACAAGGATGTTGTCTATCGTGGGTTAAAATATCAGGTCAATCGGAATTCGGGAAGGCATTGCAATACTGGTCAACAGAGACTGTATGAATTTTGTTATTTACTTTCTTTTGACTTGTGAACTTCCTATTTTGCTAGGATTCTTTTCATACAAGGATGTGGCTGCTTGTTTTGAGAATCTCCTAGGTCTACAAGGATTTTTAATGGGCTGCATTATAGTTTCCAAGTGTGACAAGGATTCATAAATGTTTTAGAATTCTTTTCTTATAAGGATTCCTTATTCATCTTAGCTATAACATGGAAATAAGATTTCAGAATTAATTCTATCTTCAGATCAGATTTCCTAGTCTATTTGAAACTTTTTGAGGGTGACAAATCTAATGCTAGCATATTTAGGATAGTAATTTTTGGATTTTTAATATTTTCATTATTTTCTTCTTAGTCTTTGGGTTATTATTACTTGTTTGGGTCAATTGTATGTGAGACTCATATAAGTCCACCTAAACCCTATCAGAGTTTCTTTCCTTTTCTCTTTTTTTTTATGCTACTGATATATTTTAGATAGTAACATAATGAAATAACAAATTTTTTTTGATATCCCACAAATTCAAAATTCAAGGAGAAGAAGAAATTAGGCACTAAGGAATTTCGGAATCAACAAGAAATGAAATTTTCAAAAGAAAATAACCTGATTAATGGAGCCAAGATCTAATACTAAATGATGCAAACCACGTGATTACACAATCCACATGTAAAGACATAAATTCCTAGAAAGCCAAGTATATCAGGTTTGATAGGAGTGTGACTGAAATTTTAACCTAAGGTAAAATTTCAACCCGATCTAACGGTTGGATTGAGAATTATAATTGTTGTCATAAAACTATGACACAAAGATAACTTGTACCTAGGCACCAGCACTATTGGAAACGGAGATCCCCACCCAATAAATATTGATTCGCGAACGAGAAGTATAAGTATGACGCCACGAAGACAGTTGTTCTTTGATAAGTCGTTTTTAGTTCTTTCAAGAACTATGAAAGGGAGATTATCTCACCAACACACACGTGTACTCAAAGTGCGGCAAACAAGAAGTTGTATTAATCTGAATTGTTTAGCCTTACATGTCTGCTTATGCCCTTATTTATAGTGACTCCAAACTAAAATAAACCCTAATGGACCCCTTATGTGGACTTATATGATGCCCACTTACAATTAAACCCAATTAATATAAGTAAACCTTAAACTAAAAAGAAAATAATAGTAACAATAATAAATCCAAAATTAATATCCTAAATATGTTAGAATCAGATTTGTCACCATTAAGATGTCCCAAATAGACTAGAAAATCTGATCTGAAGGTAGAATTTATTCTGAAGTCTTCTTTCCTTTTAGTAGCTAGGATGAATAAGGAATCCTTGTAAGGATTCTGAAACATTTATGAATCCTTGACACACATAGAAACTATGTTCCAACCCATTAAAGATCATTGGAGAATTAAGAGATTCCCAAATAAGCTGCCACATCCTTTTAGAAAAAGAATCCTAACCAAATAGGAAGTCCACAAGTCAAAAGGGAAGTAAATAACAAAATTCATATAGCCTCTGTTGACCCGTATTGAGATGCCTTCCCGAACTCCGATTGACTTGAAATTTTAACCCAAGGTAGGACACCATGTCAGAAGACTCCACGTAAAATGGCAGCCCGATCCAATAGTCAGATTGAGAATTATGACTGTTGCCATAAAACTGGATAGTTGCACTTTTAACGTCAAAATCCGAATTTGACCTTTCCTGAATCGTATCATTGATAATGCAAATAAGTGAAGAAATTGATATTGTTTATGGTCAATATAGTAGATGAATTTGAGCCTGATTTTGAAGTCATCCATTGCTTGTGAAGACAAGACTAATCTAGGTGGATTTAAAGTTCAGAGCGTGATCTTTCTAGATTGTCCAACCATGATTGCATTGGATTTTTGTGCAAGAAGTTATAACCGTTTTAAATTTGGTTTGTTTACGTTTCAATTAAGGTCAGAAAACGTGTGCTAGTTAAATTTGTCTAGTTACTTTGTCAAAGTCTTATTTTTGGGCTTGACTTCTGTGATGTTGAATTTCCTAACTATGGAGGGATGTTCCAATTATAAATATAGTATCAGAATATGTAATAAACATTTTTGCCCAAGATTTGAAACATAATTAAGAGAATTAAGAATTGTTCTTCCAAAGTGATTTTTGTGAAGGACCCTTTCTGACTTATCACTCTTCAATCACAAAGAGTGTGGCCTCAAAATCCTAGATTGATTTTTGTTGCGTCCAGATCGACTTATCAAATTATCATTGTAGTTGATACTCCATCTTATTTACCTTAAAATCACTGTAGTCCAGCCTAAACAGTATCAAAAGAAAGACAATCAACCAGTCCCATCCTTCATCCATTTTCATCAGATTTATTATTGCCAATTTTTGAATCATTCACGGCACATCATCTGGTATCAGAGCATCACTTGCGATCTAAGACAGGAGCCAAAAATAGAAGAAAGGCTTGCTGAAATTGAGGTTGATAAACTTAATTATTGTTGGAGATAAAAAAGATTTGCCAAGAGGGTTAAGTTTGGAACAGGCACAGGTTATGGGCTTACCACGATCTCATGCTAAGATTTGGGATGAAATGACTGGAATTCATGAACAGTTGAATACCCTTATTATGCAAATGATGCAAACAAAATAATTTGCAACCCCAACAGAGGCAAGCACTTAAGGTGCCATGAAATGATATTATAGAAGCTACGAAGATCCAAATGGGGATGATGAGGCCGACGAGAGGGGCAGACCAAGAAGGCAGAATTATAATCCTCCTAATGGTCTCAAACTTAAGATTCCACTGTTTAGAGGAATACTTGGAGTAGATTCAGAAGGTTGAAAAGGTGTTTGAATGGTATAAATATTCTGAAGAAAGGAAGTGCAAGGTGGCAACACTTGAGTTTACGGATTATGCTCTTTTATGGTTGGAAAACTTAAAGATTTAGAAAACTTAAAGTTTTAGAGGAGAAGAGGATATTACAACGTGGGTAACTATGAAAAGAGTGATGAAGAAGAGATTTCTTCCTAATTTTTTTTTTTTGGTAAGTTGACGTATGTATTAAAAGAAGAAGATACAAACATTATAAGGGGCATACCCCAGATTTACAATGATAACAGAAACATAAAACAACAGATGGCTACAAGCTAGCCACCGACCATAACACTGAAACCTCACTGGATTCGTTAGGGAAACCAATACAACCAGCTAACTAACAAATTAAGAATCTATGGTATTCACCCTCTAAGCTCGTTGGATCCTTTTGTTTTCATTTGTTGGTGCGACATTCCTCATCAAATCAAGCTTATCACGAATGATACATTCGATTTGATTAAAGACCAAATTCGAAGTTCTAGACATTCCAGCAAAGATCCTTGCATTCCGTTCTTGCCATACATGATACACTGTAGCTGCAAAACTCAGTTTACGAGAAAAATTGACGAAACTCTTGCGATGCCAAGAGACAGTGGCCCATCGAATCCATTCATCCCAGATTTCTTCCTAATTACTATAAACAAGAGCTATGCATCAGACTTCAGACTTTGCGACAAGGATCTTTGAGCATGGAAGAGTATGTGAGAGAGTTTGAGTTGCTGTTGATTCGATGTGAATTGATGGAACCCCAAGAGCAAACAATAGCTAGATTTATTGGAGGGTTGAGGAAGGATATAACTAATGTTGTTGAATTACAGCCGTACATCTTCCTTGAGGAAGTTATAAAGCTTACAACTCGAGTAGAGGGGCAGCAGAAACGAGGAGGTGTCTGAACTGGTGTAACTACATCAAGCACGACAAAGGCTGTTTCTACGCCTACACGAACATAGAGCACACCTAAAGGAGATGAGAAGGTGGAGTTTAGTAAGGGGAATGCAAGTTCTGATTCTTTGAAGGGAAAGGAGAAGGTGACAGAACCTCAACATCCTAGGAGGTCTCGGGACATCAAGTGCTTAGGACATGGGCACATTGCTTCGGAATGTCCAAATAAGAGGGTGATGATTTTGCATGGGGATCATGAAGAGCTGATCAGTGGAGATGAGGTTGAAATTGAAGATGAAGATGAGGTACAAGTGGCTGAATAAGAAGAGGATTTGGAACCAGTGAAGGGAGATTTGTTGGTTGTTCAACGAGTTCTGAATGCACAAATTGACATTAGTGATGAGCAACGCGAGAACATCTTTCACACTTGATGTCAGATTCAAGATAAGCTGTGTGGGATGATCATTGATAATGGAAGTTTCACTAATATTGCGTCAACTACCTTGGTGGAGGAATTGGGTTTAACTACTATTCCACAACCCAGGCCATATAGTTTGCTATGGTTGAATGAGAATGGGGAGATTCAGGTGACAAAGTAAGTCTATGTACCTTTTTCCATTAAAACCTATCATTACTAGGTTTTGTGTGACGTTGCGCAAAATTCATTTGTTGCTAGGTCGTCCATGGCAATTTGATAAGGATGTGACCTACAATCGATGAAAGAACAATTATTCTTTTATGCTGAATGGAAAGAAGGTGAAATTGTTACCATTGAGTTCTCAACAGGTTAGAGAGAATCACTTACGAAGCTAACAAAAGGAGGTGAAATCATGTAAGGGGCTGTTGTTAGCAAAACAATAGACATCAAACAAGCATTAGCTTCAGCGGGGGTTATTTTCATGATCTGGGTGAAGCAATTACTACAAGTAGAAGGATTGGACTTGCCATGACAGATTAAAGAATTACTTGAAGAGTTAAAAGATGTGTTTTTTTTTTGGTAAGTTGATGTATGTATTAAAAGAAGAAGATACAAACATTATAAGGGGCATACCCAGATTTACAATGATAACAGAAACATAAAACAACAGATGGCTATAGGCTAGCCACCGACCATAAAACTGAAACCTCACTAGATTCGTTAGGGAAACCAATACAACCAGCTAACTAACAATTAAGAATCTATGGTATTCACCCTCCAAGCTCGTTGGATCCTTTTGTTTTCATTTGTTGGTACGACATTCCTCATCAAATCAAGCTTATCATGAATGATACATTCGATTTGATTAAAGACCAAATTCGAAGTTCTAGACATTCCAGCAAAGATCCTTGCATTCCGTTCTTGCCATACATGATACACTGTAGCTGCAAAACTCAGTTTAAGAGAAAAATTGACGAAACTCTTGTCATGCCAAGAGACAGTGGCCCATCGAATCCATTCATCCCAGCCTTTTGTCATTCTTGGAATGTCGCATCTATCACGAACATCCCACCAGATCGCTTTAGTATAGAAGCATCCAAAGAACAAGTGGTTGTGATCCTCATTGTTGTGGAGACGGAGTGAGCTTCTATTGGGAACATGTATACCAAACCGATGAAGTTTATCTTGAGTTGTGAGTTTTTATTGGACAGTCATCCATAGAAGAAATGAATGTCTTGGAACAACATTCTTGAACTAGATTGACTTGAAATTTGATACCAAGGTAGGACAACATGTCAGGAGACTTCACATAAAATTTTAGCTATATCCAACGGTCGGATTGAGAATTATGATTGTTGCCGTAAAACTGGATAAGTGCACTTTTTACGTCGAAATCCAAATTTGACCTTGCTTGGATCGTATCACCATGCCTTCTATCACTATTTTGACTATCTAAACCAGGAGTCCTATGTCTGAAAAGATGGGGTACCCCTATTGGAATCGTCATGGGGGTACTTTTGTTCTTCCTTGCAGCCCCTCCCCTGCTGGGTGTACTTCCTTTGTTCGTTTCGCCATCCGTTCTTCCTTAGCCTCCGTAGATCCTCTTTGCCTAGACCGAGTTGATGTTATCGATGAATGCGAAGTAGTATCATCCAGCGAGGCCTTTTTTCCCCAATCATTAACATTTTTGCCTTTGTTCCTCCTTTCTATGGAAGGTGGTTTTGTTTGTGTTCATTGTCAAATGCATACTATCCTGAAATAAATAATAGTAGGCAACATTCTCATCAATTTTCAGGATCCAAACCAGGTGTTTTGATACCAATTGTAAAGACTCACATTCCTCATCAATTCATAACGTGATGTTTACTTATAACGAATAAAAAATAGAGTGATATATTTTTTTTGTATCATCACATCCTATGGACACATTGCACAACATTGTTTATAAATTCAGCAAGTAGACATCATTAGGTGGTGTAGCACATCACACATATAATCATAATACTTGATAGCATCATGGAAGAAAACCATCATTTTAAGTTTCTACAAAAGTGTTGATCGGCAGTTCATAGCCATTATATAGTTGTACAAAATGCATAACAACTAATCAGGCTATTACATAATTTATCCCAAAACATGTAGGATGGAGTTTTTAAGCGCCATGGCTATGTGACATCCCTATTATGAATCAAGTTCAATGTAAGCATAAAAACCATCTCATAATATAATTGAGCAACAAAAATATATGTTTGAAATTACATTACCAACATAAATAAATAATTTTTTTTTTGGTAAGTTGACGTATGTATTAAAAGAAGAAGATACAAACATTATAAGGGACATACCCTAGATTTACAATGATAACAGAAACATAAAACAACAGATAGCTACAGGCTAGCCACCGACCATAAAACTAAAACCTCACTAGATTCGTTAGGGAAACTAATACAACCAGCTAACTATCAAATTAAGAATCTATGTTATTCACCCTCCAAGCTCGTTGGATCCTTTTGTTTGCATTTGTTAGTACGACATTCCTCATCAAATCAAGCTTATCACGAATGATACATTCAATTTGATTAAAGACCAAATTCGAAGTTCTAGACATTCCAGCAAAGATCCTTGCATTCCGTTATTGCCATACATGATACACTGTAGCTGCAAAACTCAGTTTACGAGAAAAATTGACGAAACTCTTGCCATGCCAAGAGATAGTGGCCCATCGAATCCATTCATCCCAGCCTTCTGTCATTCTTGGAATGTCGCATCTGTCACAAACATCCCACCAGATCGCTTTAGTATAGGAGCATTCAAAGAACAAGTGGTTGTGATCCTCATTGTTGCGAAGACAGAGTGAGCATCTATTAGGACCATGTATACCAAACCGATGAAGTTTATCTTGAGTTGTGAGTTTCTGTTGGATAGCCATCCATAGAAGAAATGAATTTCTTGGAACAGCATTCTTGAACCACACAATGTCATGCCATTCAACCATCTGACGATGACGTCTTAGTTGTTCCCAAGCTACTTTGACCGAGAATCTGTGATTTGGCGAATCCAACCAAACTATCTCATCCTTTTGCCCCATTTTAGGATTAGAATTGGAAGGAATAGCTTCTATAATGGGGTGCCAGCCAATAGCTTGGGTGGTAGGAGTTTTCCATTCTAAGTTATGAATTAGCACATTCACCTTCGCGTTCTGGCCATACCTGAATCATAGATGAATCTTTCCCCGTAAGAATCCGCGAGTGGGCTGTGAGGATGCCAATTGTCAAACTATAGAGAGGTTGTCATTCCATCTCCTATGATGTACTTCATCTTCGGCCATGCTAAGGATCTGAGCTTTAGAATCTTTCCCCAAGCCCAAGAGCAATTCTGTGGCGTCTTGATTGTCCAGAAATTCCTACCTCGCAACAGATTGGAGCTGATCCAAGTAGACCAGATTGAGCCATCTGAGTCATTGCACAGGTTCCAAATGTGTTTCAACAAAGCAATCTTGTTCCATTCTGTTATCGTTTTTATTCCTAGCCTCGCCTCCTTTTTTGGAAGACATACCTGATCCCAAGCCACTTTAGCCCCAGTAGTTCTCATATCTGAACCTGACCAAAGAAAGGATTTCATAATTTGCTCCATATTTTTAATTACTTGCCTAGGTAAGAGAAAGAGAGATGCCCAATAGCCCTGTATGGAAAATAAGACTGAATTAATCAGTTGTACCCGTCCTGCATACGAGAGTGTTCTACAAGTCCAATGTCGAACTTTAGAGTTGATTCGATCCACGAGGCTCTTACAATAAACAACCTTTAGTCTGGATGAGAGAAGAGGTATTCTCAAATATTTCATAGGGAGCTCCCCCTCTCTAAAACCAAGAATATGAATAATTTGTTCCCTCTCAGCATTTAACACACCGCTCAAGAAGATGTCATTTTTGTTTGGATATTTGGATACAGACCTCATAGATCTTGAAACTTTGTGAGCACAGTTCTGATCATACGAATTGAGTTTACATCCCCTTTGCTAAAAAGCATCAAGTCGTCAGCAAAATAAATAGATAAATTCTTGTCATTGTATTCCTATTAATTCTATTTTAAAGGTTTCACTTCACATCATCGCACGATCTTACAATGCATTATTCCTAGGACCACATATGTACCCCTATTATCATACATTACTATTTAGAAGTCCTTAGTACATTGAGTATTCTTCCACGAATGATTATGCCCTTCAAACCATATTCATCAAATCTATGGTTTTATGATTTAATCGTAGGTATAACTGATATTTTATTTACTTAACATATCCTTGACTACATACAAGAAAAAATATCATAACATTGTTGACCAATGTTAATCTTATTCAGTCATCCCAATTTCCTAACTCGAATCTTAATGACCGAGACTAGCCTTTTTATTTCCTTCATGTTATGAACCTAAGATACTACAAACTGAAGCTAATCACATCATTTAATCTCGGTTATCTGATATGGATACCACTAACCGAAGCTAATTGCATCATTCAATCCCAGTTATGTGATATGGACACCATTAGACGAAGCTAATCACATTATTCAATCCCAGTTATTCGATATGGAAACCATAGCCGAAGCTAATCACATCATTCAATCAATTTGTTGCATGAGTAATTTTAATCAATCACAACCGAGTGCTAACCTTATGTATAATTATTACTGAGTTTTAATAATAAACATATAAAGGTGGAAACCACCTACCTACTCCTCCTAAAGGGTGTCCTTGTCTGATCGAAGATCTGATCCCGGTTGCACCTCCTGATACACCAAGTGATCATTACTCAGTACACTTGCATTCAAATAATTTCAAAGACTATTTCCACATGCATTCCAGAACACACATGTATACATTCAGGTATCTCTCATATTAATATAATTGTATAATGATAATATTGCAACAAGATATTTACTCTTAATTTTAATGAAGCTTATTCACGAAAATTTTATAGTTTGACTTTAAAGGTCTTGAATGAAAACTAAGTCATTTCTTACACTAAGAATCATCAATTAAAACAAAATCATTTCACACACTGAAATCATAAAATAAAAAAAACAAAGTCATTTCAGACACTAAAAATCATCAACGAAAACTAAATGATTTCAGACACTGCTTTTCCTTAAGTTACGTATAAGGTTTATGCCAAGTATTCTGTAAAACCTCGAGAACAAACTTATACAAAGAAAATTTTATTAAAATTAAAATTTTTATAAATACAGAAATAACACAAATACAAAAAAAAAAACCAAGTATGAGAGTCATAAAAGAGAGGCCTAAATTGTGAAAATGAATAAAAATGGGACTATAAATACCCCATTTATTCTCCTTCAAAAACCTGGTAGTAAACACACCAAAAAGGGCGGAGATTTTCAGATTTTCCAATCAAATCTGGGAGAGAAAACACCAAGGTTTAACGATTTACAAGTCCTAGACAAGTTTATAAGAGAAAAACATCATTTATACAAGAGAAATTACAAAACAATTAGTGTGGAAATTATAAAGAAAAGAGGGGTGAGTGGCCAGCTACGTGCAAGAAGGGAGCCAAGATTTTACAAATTATTAAGAAGTAAATCTTTGATTTCTTCCAAGTAAGGAGTTCCAATCCCAATTTTCCTTGAATTTAACTTCAATTTTATTGAAATTGCACAATTTTATTGAATTAGGGTTGATGTGGACCAGCCTAGAAACACCAGCAAGGACTAACACGACCAAGAGATTGATGTTTTCTTCCAAGTGCAGGAGTGTCGAAGTAATAAATAACCCGACAAGATCGGGGTCGAACCATGAGGTTAACTATATAAATTATAAATAACAACAACAACAACAACAACAACAATAAGTTAAAGAGAGTTTTGAGATGTGATATTGATGTAAGAATTAAACAAGGATAAAATAACTGTCAAGGTTAGAGGATCTACTAATGGTATTTCAAACAAGTATAGTATAAACTCTTTTTATTACTCAACTGGAAACCATACACAAAGGAGGTTCGAATCGGATTATAAATTGTTAACATGATTACATTAGTTATCTTATTCGAATAATGCTAATACTTGTAAATGTTGTCTGGCATTCATGATTATAACTTATGTTAACAACAAATCAAGTTCCTTTTATAAAGAGAGAGTAAGAGCATGATCTTGATCTGAAAACCAAGATGTCTAAATACATGGCAAATGCCTCCTTTTATAGGCAAAAATTCAGAACTATTGATTTGTTGACTAATTGTTGAGTTGGTGGCCAGATGAGTTGGTAACAATCCTTATCTTCTTGTCTGCCAAAAATGTCATTGATAACGTCATAATTTGAACGAACTTAAATCATTAAAGTTCTACGAAATTATCTCAGCTTTCCAGGGAGAAACAAGTTGAGGTCATTTGGACTTCTAGAACTCAAGATATGGGTTGAACATTGAACAGTGTCTGGGCTACAGGACAGATTCGGACTTCTCCATTATTGCTACAATTTGGACTTAAAAACGGCCTTTTTAAATCTTGGACTCCCCATGAATGTTTTAGGACTATATCTTAGCTTTTCATCCATATAAGGCAGACCTAGATCCAAGATCTACAGCTCCAGATATGACCGAACAGTGTTCCAGTTCGGACTGAACCAACATATCTTTTCTAAGTTTGACCTTCTCTTTGTCCTTTCAATTTTTGTACTTAAATTCATCAATCAATCCTTTCATTTATGTGATAGGCCTGCATTTAAGATAAACATTTACCATAAATTAAAGGTATCTTATGGTATCAAACTTGTTATTATAGAACATGCTTTAGTTAAGGAGTTATTGATACTTCAAGTGCAAAATAATGATATATAAAACCTTGATAAAAATACACTTTTAAGTACTAATCAAGGACCCATTACATGTTCCAAATGGTCCAATGACTCGGTCCAAGACAAAGGCATTGAATGCTTTGGTTTTAAAGGTTTCGACCAAGTTGGAATTGAAGGGTCCATTAGAGTGTCAAGAGGAGGCCCTACTACATATCCATGTGCAAGAGGGGCCCAATACAATCTTATTTGGGCCATGAGGTGAGGACAACAAAGGAAACAAAAGAATCCTACTAAAACTTGGAAACAACATGAGTGGCTACCTTTTCCTTTTTTTTTCTAGGATTAATGGGTTGCATAGAAGGCTATAAATAAGCCTTGGATCAGGTTCATTTTAGGGTTTTTGGGTAAGTTTTGAGGGGACCCCATATAAGTCCACATAAGGCGTCCATTAGGTTTAATTATTCAAAACTATTTAAACTCATGTAACTAAAATTTCAGCAGCCATTGTTGAATATTATTTCTGAATTTTTCAGTTTTAACATGTGAGAGTGGTTCCTACATTCTTTAGTTCTTGAATGAACTAAATCTGACTTATCGAAGATTAACTAGCTTCATGGCGTCATTCTACTTCATTCAATTAATGTTGGTAACTTGGGACAGGTTTTCATTGTGTCACAATCCTATCAAACCTATTTTGGCTTTCCAGGATCAGATCTCAATCCTGAATGTGGCTTATGTGACTATGTGATCACGAGGTTCGTATTACTTGGTACCAGAGTTAGGCTCTGAAACAAGGTCATATCCTTCTGTTATTTTTGTTTTTTTAGTGTTCCTTTTAAGTTATGCGAACCTCATGATCACGTGGTCACGTAACCCACACGCAAAGACATCAATTCATGGAAAGCCAAGTAAATCAGGTTTGATAGAAGTGTGAAACAAAGATAACTTGTACTTAAGCACCAGCACTATTTGATGCGAACCTCATGATCACATGGTCACGCAACCATGCAAAGACACCAATTCCCGAAAAGCCAAGTAAATCAGGTTTGATAGGAGTGTGACACAAAGATAACTTGTACCTAGGCACCAGCACTAGTGAAAACGAAGACCCCCACCCAACGAATATTGATTCGCGAACGAGAAGCATAAGGATGACGCCACAAAGACAGTTGTTCTTCGATAAGTCGTTTTCAGTCTAGAGAACCAAGGAAGGGAGATTATCCCACCAACACACAATAAGTGCAGCAAAGAAGTTTATTGATCTGAAAATTGCGTAAGCTTACATGTTTGGTTATGCCGTTATTTATACTGACTCTAGACTTAAAGAAACCCTATTGGACCCCCCTTAGGTGGACTTATATGAAGCCCACTTACAATTGACTCGAATAAGTAATAATAACCCAAAAACTAAGAAGAAAATAATAAAAGTACTAAAAAGCCAAAAATTATCATGCCAAATATGCTAGAATCAGATTTGTCACATTTAAAAAGTCTTAAATAAATTACGAAAAATCTGATTTGGAAAATTTATGTTGCTGCCCCCCCCCCCTTTGATGTCCTTGATTAGCTTAGATTTCCTTGTTTAACTTGGACAAACAAGAAAATAAATTTCCTCCTTTATTGCTGATTTAATTACTTTCCTTTCTAAGTTAGGAAAAGCATTAAATAGTCCTCCTCTATTTAGGAATAAGATATGGCCACCTTCCTTACTTAATTAGGAGAATAAATTGCTGACTTTTTATCCTTGTAACAGTACGTAAAATAACAAGCCTAACAAGGCTGGTATTGGGCCGGACACATCAACCCCTTGTTCCACACAAATTGGGCTCTTCTTGGACCAGAACTAGATGAATTAAAGGTTGTCCTTCATGCGCCTTAAACGTCCCAAGCCCCTCTTGATGTGGACCAACCCAAAAACACCAGCAAGGACCCTTTACATGTTCCAAATGGTCCAATGACTCGGTCCAAGACAAAGGCATTGAAAGAGGCATTGAATGCATTGGTTTTGAATGTTTCAACCAAGTCAGAATTGAAAGGTCCATTAGAGTATCAAGAGGAGACCCTAGTACATCTTATCCATGTGCAAGAGGGGTCCAACACAATCTTATTTGGGCCATGAGGTGAGGACAACAAAGAAAACAAAAGAATTCTTCTACAACTTGAAAACAACATGGGTGACTACCTTTTCCTTTTGTTTCTAAGATTAAGGGGCTGCATGGTAGGCTATAAATAAGCCTTGAATCAATTCTATAATATTTTACTTTCTTCTCTTCTTCTCATGACAGAACATGGATTTAATATTATGGGCTTTGTGTTATTTTGTTAGTTGTAGCTTAAGGCTTGTTTGGGCTTAATTAATACTTTATTTTCAGTTAGAATCCAAGGCTTGTTTGGATTAAGTTATGGGATTTTCAATTTAGGGTCTTGGGTCAGTTAGGATCGAAGATTAACCAGCTTTGTGGTGTCATTCTACTCAATCCAATAGTGTTGGTGTCTTGGGGAAGGTTTCCATTGTGTCACACTTCTATCAGACCTATTTCGGCTTTCTGGGATCAGATCTCAATCTTGATTGTGGGTTGGGTGACCACATGATCACGAGGTTCGCATCAAAAATACATGAAATCCGTTTGATTTGTAGGCTGCCAAAAACCTTCCCAGTGGCCTATGGTTTCATCCTTAAAACCACCATCAACAATATCATCAACGTCCACCTCAAAATGCTCATAATCATCTCACTTTGCCCTTTCGGCCCCACTTTCATTGTTTGATTTCGGTTCAGCCCCCACTTTTCTCACATCTTAGGTACATGTTCCAACCATATTACCCTGTTTCCCACTTCTCAAGTCTGTCACACACATTCTCCATCACGGAATTCATTCTTTCCATCATCTTCGTCATGACTTGCAGTTGGAATTTAAGTTCTACATCGGGAGGGGGTGGTGTGTTGTTTTGATCTGACATGATAGTACCTGATTAATGGAGCCAAGCTTTGATACCAACTGATGCAAACCTCGTGATCACATGGTCACGCAACCCACACGCAAAGACATCAATTCCCGGAAAGCCAAGTAAATCAGGTTTGATAACTTGTACCTAGGCACCAGCACTATTGGAAACGGAAAATCCCCACCCAATGAATATTGATTCGCGAACGAGAATTATAAGGAAGACTCCACGAAGATAGTTCTTTGATAAATCGTTTTTCAGTTCTTTAGAGAACCATGGAAGGGAGATTGTCTCACCAACACACACACAAAGTGCGACAAACAAGAAGTTTTAGTAACTTGAATTGTCCAAACTAAAATAAACCCTAATGGAACCCTTATGTGGACTTATATGATGCCCATTTACAATTAAACCCAAATAATATAAATAAGCCATAAATGTAAAATTTAATATCCTAATTATAATAGGATCAGATTTGTTGCCCTTTAGAAGTCTCATATAAGCTAGGAGAATCAAATCTGAAGGTAAAATTATTCTGAAATCTTCTTTCCTTGTAAGGAAAGGATTCTGAAACATTTATGAATCCTTGCCACACTTGGAAACTATGTTGCAGCCCATTAAAGATCTTTGCTGCCACATCCTTTTAGTAAAAGAATCCTAGCGAAAAAGGAAGTCCGTAAGTCAAAAGGAAGTAAATAACAAAATTCATACAACCTCTATTGACCTATGTTTTGATGCCTTCCAAAACTCTGATTGACCTGACATTTTTAACCAAGGTAGGACAATATGTCAAGAGACTCCTCGTAAAATTTCAGCTCGATCCGACGGTTGGATTGAGAATTATGACTGATGCTGTAAAATTGGATAGTTGAACATTTTACGTCAAAATCTGAATTTGATCGTTCCTAAGTCATATCACAAAGAGAGGAAGAAACCTTAAAAGGAATGACCTAGAGTTCTTGCACTTACAAATTCGGAAGATTAAATGGAAATATTGAAAAAAAATAGGGGTGAAGGGAATATAATTTCAGAATTTATAACAAAAGAAATTGATGCATGTAGATGAACAAACCCTTGCTAAAGGCCGACCTATTGAAAGAATGAAAGAAGGATGAAATGAAGTGATGAAATGTGTAAATTGTGATCTTGTTATGCTCCTAGAAATATGCTTGAGCTGAAACAGAATTTTATACTTATGCTAATGTCTTGATTTTTGCATATGGGATTGTAGAATATGAACCAAGTGTATGAACGTGTGATTATAGCATGATAACATGAACATACTTGTGATAGAAATGATAAGTTGCATGAGTAAACTAGAAGGAAATGAACTACAATGTTCGGCTAAGAGGAAGACAATGAAGGAAGCTTTGTATGATGGACATCCTTAAAGAAACAAGATATAGGCTGGAAATGGAACTCTTGTGTAATGTGAAATTGTTATTAATTTGTGTTTGATGAATTGGAATGATGCAATTGAGAATAATTGGAATGAATATTGGTTAGGAGAACCCTTGAAAATTGTATATGATGGAACATTTTTTGGATAAGGTAAGTATATTAACCAAAAAATAGCAAATACAAAAAAAAAAAGATATAATAAACCTGCAGGGGGCATCGGCAGACAAACCCGCTTACTCTTAACTATACAGAAACAACATAAAAAATCGGATAGATTCCGAGAACATCTAGGCGCAAATGTCCTCAAAACCTAAAGAGCCAAGAAACAAATCCAATAGGATTGAAAATATCATTAAAAAATCCCCAAGCAATATGAAGTCTTCTAATAGAAGTTGAAGAATCCATATTACGAAAATAATTAACTTCTGAAACAATACAACTAACAATATCTCTAAAAATCATCAAACTAGTACGGGGATTATCACTATGGAAACAAGCATTCCTTTCCCTCCAAATATAATAAACGGCAATAGATAACATCAATCTCATAAGCACCGAATTAAGAGTGCAATCTCCATTCAAATCTGAAAGCCAAGAGATGGTCTTAATCCATGAACAACGACGAAATGGAATGAGACATCTGGAGCATAAATCAAACCAAATGTCATGATGATCAATCCAACACCAAGCGTATTCATGTCAACGACCCATTAGAGGTGTCAATTGCGTCAATTATAAGAGCTAGGGCAAACAAGTTTAAAGAAGCATTGAATGAGCTTGTTCAAAACATATGGAGCAAGATAAATAAAACTTCTTCTTTGCCGCACTTTATGTGTGTGTGTTGGTGAGATAATCTCCCTTCCATGGTTCTCTAAAGAACTGAAAATGACTTCTCGAAGAACAACTAGCTTTGTGGCGTCATCCTTATACCTTTCCTTCGCGAATCAATATTTATTAGGTGGAGGTTTTCCGTTTCCAATAGTGCTGATACCTAGGTACAAGTTATCTTTGTGTCACACTCCTATCAAACCTTCTTGTTCGCTGCACTTGTTATATGTTGGCTAGATAATCTCCTTTTCTTGGTTCTCTAAAAAACTTGGCTCCATTAATCAGGTTATATCCTTCTGAAATTTTCATTTCTTGTTGATCTCGAAAAAATTCCTTGAATTTGCGGCATATAAAACAAAATTGTTATTTCATTCTAATATTGTTCAAAATATGTCAGTAGCATCAACAACAAAAAAAGATAAAAGCAAAAAAAAATCGTTCAAAAAGACGTTTATTGATTTCTGCCACAGAAAACTAAATTAAGGAAAATTGGATCACTTCAACTCTGAATTAGGTAAAAGTTGACACTCGAATTATTGGCTACCTAATTGCACCACATATTAATTTCAGGGTTAATTGGATATTGTTTGCTTTGGTTTTCAATTTCGGCTATAATCAGGTCTCATTCTTAATGTTTTTGCATCAGTATATCAAATCTTGTAGTAAATTGCTCAAACTTTGTATTATGTCTATTTTGGTTAATATCATACTATATCTGAAATTGTAGCTCAATTGAACATCATTTACTTTAGGTTCTAGATTCGGATTTAACTCGTTGTAAACTTGTTTGTTTTGCGTCAACTTTTGAAATTCACTTTCTTTCTGTTGTTTTCATATCTTGCAGTATAATTTCAACATATATCCACCATATTTGGGTGTTGTTCCATCATTTTGCATATTACATTTGTGTTTTTATTGAGTCTTCAGTTTCGTTCATATTTCGGATAGATTCACTTGTTACTAGCGAGACTATCATTGCAGTTTTGTTTTTGCTTGTTTTCTGGTTTTTATTGCTTCTTGAGTTATATATATATATATATATATATATATATATATATATATATATATTCGGATTGTGTTGCTAAGGTGGTTCTATTTCGTGTTGATTTTTTAGGATCCAAGGCTTGTTTGGATTAAGTTATGGGCTTTTCAGTTTAGGGTTTTGAGTCAGTTTTGAGTGGACCTCATTTAAGTCCACATAAAGGGTTCATTAGGGTTAATTTTTCAAGAACTATTTAAACTCATGTAAGCCAAAATTTCGGCAGCTTTGATGATAATTACTTCTGAATTTTTTAGTTTTAACGTGTGAGAGTGATTCTTGCATTCTTAAATTCTTGAACAAACTGAATCTGACTTATTGAAGATTAACTGGCTTCGTGGCCTCATTCTACTCAATCCAATAGTGTTGGTGCCTTGGGGCAGGTTTCCATTGTGTCACACTCCTATCAGACCTATTTCGGCTTTCCAGGATCAAATCTCAATCTTAATTGTGGGTTGCGTGACCACGTGATCATGAGATTCACATCATCTCGTCTCACCTTCTTGCGGTTCATGCGACACTAAAACCAACACCAACTAGAACCAACTCAGCAACGCAATCCAAATATGTATATATGACTAAAGAAAATAAATTTGTGTTGCTGCCCCGCTTGATGTCCTTGATTAGCTTGGATTTCCTTGTTTAACTTGGACAAATAAGAAAATAAATTTCCTCCTTTGTTGCTGATTTAATTACTTTCCTTTCTAAGTTGGGAAAAGCATTAAATAGTCCTCCCTCTTTAGGAATAAGATACGGCCAACGTCCTTAATTAGTAGAATAAATTGCTGACTTTTTATCCTTGTAGCATTACAAAAAATAACAAGCCTAACAAGGCTGGTATTGGGTTGGACACATCAACCCTTTGTTCCACACGAATTAGGCTCTTCTTGGACCTGAACTAGATGAATTAAAGGCTGTCCTTCATGCTCCTTAAATGTCCCAAGCCTCTCTAGGTCCATTTTGCTCCATATGTTCTGAACAAGCTCATTCAATGCTTCTTTAAGCTTATTTGCCCTAGCTCTTGTGATTGGCCCAACTAGCACGTCCAAAGGGTCGTTGGCATGATTACGCTTGGTGTTGGGCTGATCCCCATCACCCGTGGAAGAATATGTTGAGATTTGAATTGAAGGGGAAGCTAACTTGTAGATTCATCAGACCCTTTGAAATCCTACGACGCATTGGACTTGTAGACTCACGTAGACTTTCCCCCGCAGTTGGCCAAGGTTCATAATATGTTCCATGTCTCCTTGTTACAAAAGGACGTGGATCCCACTCAAGTACTACCCCAAATTCCAGTGGAGGTCATAAAAGACCTAATGTTCGAAGTGAAGCTCATAAAGATTCTAGATTGGGAAGAGTTGTAGAATAAGAGGATCCCCATCTTATAGCGAAGCTCACAAATAGAAGAAGAAACTTGGGAATGGGAATCCGAAATAAGGAAGAAGTATCCCAAACTATTTGAGAAATCAGGTATGAAATGTGAAGTTTTCTTAATTTCGAGGATGAAATTTATATTAGAACAGGAGAAAGTAAAAACTCCATAAACAAAAAAAAGAAAAAAATGGATCGTCTTATTCTAAGTGGGAAACATGGGATAACTGACCCTAGGTTAATCAAAAGAGGGGAGCAAGGATAAGAACACCCAAACACAACATAACACATTTAAAAGGGGGTATAAATTACTTACCAAAAAAAAAGGGGGTATAAATGCAAGGAGAGGAAAAAAAGATGACTTTTTCTCTCCCCCAAAACCAACAGCAACCCTAGCTGCAACAGCCTCCTCTTGCAAAGAAACCCCATCCAAACCACCTTTACATGTCACTCCCTTGAATGCTTGAGTGAGAAGAGAGTTGGAGAAAGGAAAGAGAATCGAAAACATAAAGAGAAGAAGAGCTTAAAGGGCCAGCTGGAACAACAAAAGAATGAGAGAAACACTAGGAGAGAGACAGAGAGAGAGGAGGAACACCACCAAAACCTTCCCTAAATCTTGATTAAAAATCATGTGGTAAGAATAACATCACTTCGTTACTTGTTATTTTAAGATTTCAGAACAAAGTAACATCAAACCTTGTCTATTCAAGATTTTTAAGCAAGAATTTTGGTATTCCCTCTCTCTTCAAGATGATTCGTCCTCGAATCATCAACAAGTTGAATGGACAATTCCTTAGAGTCTTTTTGAAGCCTTTGGAGTTCTTTCCTTGCCAACAATCATCGCCAACAACTTTGGATGAAAGTAGCAGCCATTCTATTTCGTATATCATCATTGTAGCGTATTTTCTCCTCTCTTTCTGAAGCTTGCTGGGGATTGACTGTTGCCATTAACACATCAAGTTCTTGCTTCATCTCCCTTAGAATACGGGATAGACTCTTGGATTCCTTTTTTAGAACACTAATCTCTTTATTTCTCTCCATTTAATACCACATCTCCTTTTGAATCCTCCTTTTCATTAGCCATAACACCTCATCAAAATTGATGTGGCCCAGCCTAGAAACACCAGCAAGGACCCATTACATGTTCCAAATGGTCCAATGATTCGGTCCAAGACAAAGGCATTGAAAGAGGCATTGAATGCATTGGTTTTGAATGTTTCAACCAAGTCAAAATTGAAAGGTCCATTAGAGTATCAAGAGGAGACCCTAATACATCTTATCCATGTGCAAGAGGGGTCCAACACAACCTTATTTGGGCCATGAGGTGAGGACAGCAAAGGAAACAAAAGAATCCTTCTACAACATGGAAACAACATGGGCGGCTACATTTTCCTTTTGTTTCTAAGATTAAGGGGCTGCATGGAAGGCCATAAATAAACCTTGAATCAATTTTATAATATGGGCTTTGTTTTACTTTGTTAGCTATAGCCCAAGGCTTGTTGAGCTTAATTAATACTTTGTTTTCAGTTAGGATCCAAGGCTTGTTTGGATTAAGTTATGGGCTTTTCAGTTTAGGGTTTTGGGTCAGTTTTGAGTGGACCTCATTTAAGTCCACATAAGGGGTTCATTAGGGTTAACTTTTCAAGAACTATTTAAACTCATGTAAGCCAAAATTTCGACATTTTTTATGATAATTACCTCTGAATTTTTTCAATTTTAACGTGTGAGAGTGATTCTTGCATTCTTCAGTTCTTGAACGAACTGAATCTGACTTATCGAATATTAACTGGCTTTGTGGTGTCATTCTACTCAATCCAATAATGTTGGTGCCTTGGGGCAGGTTTTCATTGTGTCACACTCCTATCAGACCTATTTCGGCTTTCCGGGATCAGATCTCAATCTTAATTGTGGGTTGCGTGACCACGTGATCACAAGGTTCGCCGAACCACAGGGAGGTTAACTATATAAATTATAAATAATAATAATAATAATAATAATAATAAGAAGAAGTTGAAGAGAGCTTTAAGATGTGATATTGATATAAGGATTAAACAATCATAAAAATAATTATCAAGGTTAGAGGATCCGCTAATGCTATTTCAAACAAGTATAGTATAAACTCTTATTACTCAACTGGAAACCACACACAAAGGAGGTTTCAATCGGATTATAAATTCTTAACATGATTACATTAGTTATCTTATTCAAATAATGCTAATACTTGTAAATGTTGCAAGGTATTCATGATTATAATTTATGTTAACAATAAACAAGTTCCTTTCATAGTACAAGTGTCGGTTACACCATACGGTTTGGGCTATGAAAATTTATCATTGTAAATCTGGGGTATGCCCCTTATAATGTTTGTATCTTCTTCTTTTTATACATACGTCAACTTACCAAAAAAAAAAAAGTACCAAGTATTTGTTGTACCAAGGTTATACAACATAAATCTAGATTAACCATTTAACAAGCAAAGTATTAAGAGTGAATAAGATAACCAATACAAAACATGTTAGTATCAAACATTTTAGTCCATGTTGAGTTTATACTATACTTATTCTTACACCATTAGTGTAACCTTTTCACCTTGACACAATAAACTTAGTTAAACATAATGAAGAAGAGAAACATAAATAAACAAGATAAGAACATAAATAAGATATAAGTTAACTAAATAAAGGAAAGGAAATGAAAAGCACAGACAAGAGATTAATATAAACAAAACTTGAGCATTACAAAAATATATATAGAGAGAGAGAGAGCAAGAACATGATCTTCATATGAAAACCAAGATGCCTAAATCCATGGCAAATGCCTCCTTTTATAGACCAAAATTTGGACCTATTAATTTGATAACTAATTGTTGAATGTGTGGCCACATCTTGACTTGGTAACAATCCCTATCTTTTTATCTGAACAAAATCTCATTGTTAACGTCAAAATTTTAACAGATTGTCCACATGAAAGTTCTAGGAAATCGTCTAAGCATTCCAATAAAAAAAGAATCAATGCAAAGTTCTGAACAATGTCTGGGTTGTAGGACAGATTCTGACTTCTCTGTTGTTGCTAAGATTTGAACTTAAAAACGGCCTTTTTGAATCTTGGACTCCGTATGAAAGTTTTAGGCCCATGTCTTAGCTTTCCATCCATATAGACTAGACCTAAAACCAAGTTCTACAGCTCCAGGTATGATCAAATAACCGAATAGTATTCCAGTTTGGACTGAGCCATCTCTTTTCTAAGCTTGCCCCTCTCTTTGTCTTCTCAATTTCAGTAGTTAAACTCATCAATCAATCCTTTGATTTATGTGATAGAGCTGCATTTAAGATGAATATTTACCATAAATTAAAGGTATCTTATAGTATCATATTTGTTATTGTAAAACATGCTTTAGTTAAGGAGTTATTGATGCTTTAAGTGCAAAATGATAATATAAAGCCTTGATAAAAATGCACTTTTAAATACTAATCAGAGGACTTGGAGCAGAATATACCATATCACTCTGAAGGATGTGGGTGTTATGCCAGACGTCATGGCAAGTACATTACAATTAGATCTAATGAAAGTTTATGCTTTTTTTTTTTTTTATCCTGGAGTCAGTCATAGCTTGTTGAATTATAAATGATTTGCATGTATGTTGCGATGTCATAGTCACATAGATTAATTCCCTTTAGCTCAAACAAACAAGATAGTATAGAGCAAGCAAAAGGTCAATCCCACGAGAGAGATCTAACTTAGGTCTTTATACTAGATGATTCAAAGTTGGGGGGAGGGGTGAGGTTATCTAGGCTATACTATGGTGAATAGAATAAACTAATCAAGCTAAATTAAATAAATCTGAAACTTAGCAAGGGAAAAACCTCGGTCTCAACTAAACGTGCACCTACAAAAATAAAAACTGATCACTGAAATGATACGTCAATTTATATTATGAATATCTATCTTTCCTTTATATTAGTCAGTTAACCGATCCACAGTGTAACTAACCCTAACTATTAAAAAACCATAGTGTTTGCATTAGTAATTTAATTCAATGGTAGCCTTAAGAATAGATTGGTTAAGAATAATTGATGCGGATCAGCCCAACACCAAGCGTAATTATGCCAACAACCCATTGGAGGTGCCAATTGGGCCAATCACAAGAGCTAGGGCAAAGAAGCTTAAAGAAGCATTGAATGGGCTTGTTCAGAACTTATGGAGCAAGATGGACCTAGAGGGGCTTGGGACATTTAAGGAGCATGATGGACAGCTTTTAATTCATCTAGTTCAGGTCCAAGAATAGCCCAATTCGTGTGGAACAAGGGGTTGATATGTCCGGCCCAATACCAGCCTTGTTAGACTTTTTTTTCCCCCTAATGCTACAAGGATAAAAAGTCAACAAATTATTCTCCTAATTAAGTAAGGAAGTTGGCCATATCTTATTTCTAAAGAGGGGAGGACTATTTAATGTTTTTCCTAACATAGGAAGGAAAGTAATTAAATCAGCAACAAAGGAGGAAATTTGTTTTCTTATTTGTCTAAGCTAAACAAGGAAATCCAAGCTAATCAAGGACATCAAAGGAAAGGGGGCAGCAAAACAAATTTTCCAAATCAGATTCATCATATAAATTTAAAAGAAAAGATAGAATAGATTTCATAGTTTTTGAAATCTGAGGGTTTCTATATCCTTTCAGCCAAGAAAAATAATTTAGCCTTGCATGTCTATTGAAAAACTAATGAATAGAACAAATGAGAACATAATTTCGGATATAGGAGAAAATGGACAATCTTCTTTCTGGTCGCCCCCTCTTTTTCTTTCTCTCTTTCATTTTATTTGATAGGAAACCCTAATCCCCACATCCCTCCAATCCATTTGTAACCTCCCATAAAATAAAAATAATCCTTTCCACAATGGACAATCTACATTTAAGTAAGTTAGACTTGTTTCTTCACGAAACCAGAATTTATAGGTTTTAGAAAAATCATATATCTCTCACATGAGCTCCTTTTCAACTGAAAAGTGGTAGGATTTTAGGTATTTAAGTCAGAAAGCCAACAAAATTGAGTTCGTTGAATCAAATAGACCTCTCTAACTCAAGAAATTCAAGTCGGAATGGCCGAATGTCAAAACTGACAAAATACGAGACGTGTCTTTGAAGGCTACGATTTCCATTCTTTTTTTTTTCCTTGCCATATATATGTATAGAAATTCATGGATGTTAGTTTTCTAATTCCACTAGATTCACTTCATTTTGATCTCTACAACTCAAGTTCTGCATAAAACATTGATTAGAGGTCAAATTTGCCAATATTCGACGAGGTTGGAACATGGTTTGATTTTTATTTTCAATTTACTCCTTTTTAAATCTCACATCTAAAAGTGCCTTCAAAACATAAAATAAAGATTATCAAGGCAATTGATCTATAAAACATGAACAAAATACTAGGTAAATATGGATAAAACTATCGATAATATGGTTGCATCAAGTACCCTCATACTTAACTCTTGCTTGTTGATTAGTACTTAAAAGTGTATTTTTATCAAGGTTTTATATCATCATTTTGCACTTGAAGTATCAATAACTCCTTAACTAAAGCATGTTTTAGAATAACAAGTCTAATACTATAAGATACCTTTAATTTATGGTAAATGTTCATCTTAAATACAGGCCTATCACATAAATCAAAGGATTGATTGATGAGTTTAACTACTAAAATTCAGAAGACAAAGAGAGGGGCAAGTTTAGAAAAGAGATGTTCGTTCAATCCAAATTGGAAAACTATTCTGTTATTTGATCATACCTGAAGCTGTAGAACTTGGTTTTAAGTCTGGTCTATATGGATGGAAAGCTAAGACATATGCCTAAAACTTTCATGCGGAGTCCAAGATTCAAAAAGGCCGTTTTTAAGTTCAAATTGTAGCAACAACAGAGAAGTCGGAATCTGTCTTGCAGCCCAGACACTATTCAGTGTTCAACCCATATCTCGAGTTCTAAAAGTCCAAATGCACCAATTCTTTTTATGTTGGAAAGCTGAGACAATTTCCTAAAACTTTCATGCGGACTATCTATTCAAATTCTGACGTTAGCAATGATGTTTTATTCAGACAAAAGAAAAGAATTGTTAACAAGTCAAGATGTGGCCACCCACTCAACAATTAGTCATCAAATCAATAGTTTTGAATTTTGGCCTATAAAAGAAGGTATTTGCCATGCATTTAGGCATCTTGGTTTTCATTTCAAGATCATGTTCTTGCTCTCTCTTTATATTTTTGCAATGCTTAAATTTTGTTTATATTAATCTCTTGTTTATCCTTTTCATATCATTTTCTTTACGTAGTTAACTTATATCTTGTTTATATTCTTATCTTTATTTATCTTTCTATATTTCAATATGTTTAACTAAGATTATTATATCAAAGTAAAAAAGTTACACTAATGGTGTAAGAATAAGTATAGTTATACTCAACATGGACTTTAATGTTTGATATTAACATGTTTTGTATTTGTTATCTTGTTCACTTTTAATACTTTGCTTGTTAAATGGTTAATCTAGATTTATGTTGTATAACCCTTGGTACAACAAATACTTGGTACTTTCATAGCCCAACCGTATGGTATAACCGACACCTGTGCTATAAAAGGAACTTGATTTGTTAACATAAGTTATAATCATGAATACCTGACAACATTTACAAGTATTAGCATTATTCAAATAAGATAACTAATGTAATCATGTTAATAATTTATAAACCAAGTGGAAACTTCTTTGTGTGTGGTTTCCAGTTGAATAATAAAAAGAGTTTATACTATACTTGTTTGAAATACCATTAGTGGATCCTCTAACCTTGACAATTATTTTATCCTTGTTTAATCCTTATATCAATATCAATATCACATCTCAAAGCTCTCTTCAACTCCTTTTATGTTATCATCTATTTCTTTATTTGTAGTTTTTATAGTTAACCTCCTTGTGGTTCGACCCCGATCTTGTTGTGTTATTTATTACTTGGACACTACTACACTTGGGAGAAGACATCAACTCTTTGCTCGTGTTAACTTTTTGGCGCTGTTGCCGGGGAGGTAAATTCTTGTATAAATTATAATATTGATTTTATTTTCTCTTTCACTTTTCTTTTATCTAACTTGTGTTTTTTTTTTCTTCCATTTTTTTTCTCTTCCTACATGTGCATGAGAGTTTGGTCATGCACATTAAGTGGTAGACTTTGTAAGGTATCCTCATCATTTTCAGAAAATATGATCGAAGAAAATAACAAGTCGCTTCATAATGAGAATAACCGTGTTAGAACACTTAGAGACCGCATGAATCCCACAAGAACATGTGCACTCTTATACATAGTTTTCCCCCCTGATGCATCTCATTTTAATTTTAAGTCAGACATTATTCAACTTTTACCTTCTTTTCATGGCTTAGATCTAGAAAATCCACACTTGCATTTGAGAGAATTTGAGGAGGTCTGTAACACCTATAATGACTTAAATTGTAACATGAACACCATCAGATTAAAGCTTTTTTTTCTTTTTCATTAAAAGATAAGGGCTACAAAATCTTAGGTCAGGATCCATTCGTGCTTGGGATGAAATCCAACAACAATTTTTTTAAAAAAATTTTCCGTCTCAAAGAACAAACTCTTTCAAAAGACAAATCACTACTTTCACTAAAAAACAAGGAGAAACATTTTACCAATGTTGGAATAGGTATCGAGACTTGCTTAATACTTTCCCTCACCATGGTTTTGAAACATGGAAATTGGTTTCACATTTTTATGAAGGGTTAACACCTAAGGATAGACAAATGGTGGAATTTATGTCCAATGAAACTTTTAAAGATAAAGACCCTAATGAAGCAATGGAGTACCTAGACTTGCTAGCTGAAAATGCTCGAAATTGGAACACTACAGACACTTATGAGGCACCAAGTAAAACTTAACCTCATATATCTAGTGTAGGAATGTACAACCTTAGGGAAGATCATGACCTTCAAGCTAAATTTGCATCTTTAGCTAGAAAAGTCGAGGCACTAGAATTGAAAAAGAGTGGTCAATTAAAATCTGTTGAAGACATTGTGTGTTAAATCTATGAAACCAATGAACACTCAACCAATGACTGTCCAACTTTGCCTTCTTTCAAGGAATGCCTCCATGAACAAGCCTATGCTTTAAACAGTTTTCAAAGGCCTAATTATAACCCATACTCATAAACATACAACCCTGGTTGGAGAAATCACCCAAATTTCAGTTGGAAGAGTGATGCACAAACTTCATAGCCACCGTTTCAAGCACACCATAATTTTCAAAATTCTCATGGATATGCACCTCCTTATGCTCCACCTCCTAGAAGAAATCTTGAGGAAACATTGCATGCATTCATTGAAAAACAAGAGACAATCAACACTCAACTTGCTCAAAGTATGACAAATTTTAAAGATACTCTTGCAAAGTTCACATATGCTCTTAGTTTTCAAGAGAAAGGTAAGTTTCCATCTCAACTACATTAAAATCTCAGGGGGCGATACAATGCAAATGCAAGTAATTCCAGAAGCCAGCACATGGATCAAGTCAAATCAGTCATCACTCTTCGCTCTAAGGTTATTGAAAAACCCATTCTTGAACCTTGTGAGAAAGATGATGAGTCAATCTCTGAGGGTGAGAAAGGGGTTCAATCTGAACATTGCAAAGAAAAGACTGATTGCCCGCCAACACTTCCATTTCCTCATGCCATGACCAAACAAAGAAAAATCAATCACAACTCTGAAATCTTTGAAACTTTCAAGCAGGTAAGGATCAATATACCTTTGTTGGATGATATTAAACAGGTACCTTCTTATGCTAAATTTTTGAAAGATCTGTGCTCTGTGAAAAGAAAACTGAATGTGAAAAAGAAAGCCTTTTTAGCCAAACAAGTAAGTGGTATTCTTCAAAACAATAATGCTTTGAAATATAAAGACCTTGGTTATCCTACAATTTCATGCTTTATTGGAGAACATAAAATTGAAAAAGCTTTACTTGATCTTGGAGCTAGTGTGAATTTACTTCCATATTCAGTTTATCAAAGTTTCAATCTAGGTAAGTTAAAGAAACCCTAGAGAGAGAGAGAGAAGAGAGAAAGAGAGAGAGTGTGGTGCTGTCGGAGCTACATCTACTCCGTCCACCGTTGGATTGTTCTCATTTCTGACTATGTTGTTCCTTCCAACCTTCTCTCAACATTGACCGAACGGATTTGTTATCCAATCAACGAGGTAAGAGATATTGATCTCGCAATATTTCTACTATTCTGCATTTTCAGTTCTGGAACTATGGAGAAGTGGTGAAGTTGCATAGTGAATGGATTTTCTTTATGATTTCTCTTATGGCTGTCATAGACATGAAGGCCTTTGCCATATGTGAAGATTAAATCATAGTTCTTTGGAAAAGTTTCATTTTTCTTGCTAGTTTCAGAGTGGTTTGTCGTAGCTTGATCTCCTTTGTTCACCGTTGGATTGTTACCATTTTTTAGTATGTTGTTCTTCGAAACCTACTCTACATCTTGACCGAACGGATTATTATTACAATCAGTGTGCTGGGAGATATTGGCCTCGTAATTCTGTTATCTTATTAGAATTTTGCTCTCTCTAGTATTTGTATGCTACCATAATGTCTCTATGTTCTTCTGTGGAAAATGTCCCAATGGTTAGCTCTCACATTGAACAACATAATCAAGTTAAGTCTGGACATACATTAAGATTAGAACTGCAAGATATGTTGAATAGCCATGGGATGAGGATTTCTCAGTTTCAAGCTGATTCTGATGCTAGTATAGAGAAACACTCTACTGCCCAAGCTTCTAATGTTGTTCCAGAAATGAACCATGTGTTGGGTTCTAAAGTTGATGAGGTGAAGGTAGGGTCTCATCAACAAGAACAACTAAAACCTAGACCCAAATTGAATTTTTTAAATGCTTTGAAGGGTTCTGATGTTGATGACAATGAGGGTAGCAAGACCCTTGGCATTAGTTCAGTCCGTAATCTGCACTTTGCTCCCCCTACTATGACTGATGGTCGTGTGACAGTAGCTCCTCCTCTTGATGTGTTTGAAGATGGCTGTGAATTTTGGAAATCCACCCTAGTTGGTCATTTTGTGGGGCAGAAATTACCGTATCCCGTGGTTAATTCTATTGCCAAAAGAATATGGAGCTCCTACGGTCTATCAGAAGTTTTGTCTTCGGATAATGGCTTCTTCATCTTCACCTTTGATTCGGTTGATCATGCCGTTAATGTGCTGGAAAGAGCCCCATGGCACATGGCAAACAGGCCTTTGGTGCTTAAACGTTGGCAACCGAACATGCAATTTTTGAAAGATGATTTGGCAAGAGTTCCGATATGGGTTAAGCTGTATAATGTCCCTCTCGAGTATTGGACTATTAAGGGGCTGAGCTGTGTAGCGAGTGCTATTGGAGTCCCCCTTCATGCGGATCATACGACATTGTTGCGTAAAAGGCTTAGTTACGCAAGAGTTTGCGTTGAGATAGATGCTTCGAAGACGTTGGTTAAGGAATATGATCTTCGCTGTCCAAATGGGTTATTCATAACAATTTCAGCTGAATACGAATGGATACCGTCGAAGTGCAGTAATTGCAATGTCTTTGGACACTCCACAGCGCTATGTGCTACTAATAACATTGATAATCTTAAAGTGGTGGCAGAGGGTAAGAGGAATCTAGGAGCTATGAACTCTAAATCTGCGGATAACAAGCCGAATCAGTTTCAGTGGCAGGTAGTTGGTAAACGAAACAAGGGTTCTGTGAGTGGGGAGAATGCTCCCTTGGCATCTAAAGTGGGTAATTGTGATGAGAATGGTTGTTCAACATCTGGTATACATATGCCTGATTGTAATATGAATGATCATGCGACATCAGATGTGTGCAATGCTGGTTGTCATGAAGATGAAAATCCTTCCTCTCCTCTTGTCTTGAAGAGTTTACGAGAAGACATGAAACAGGAGCAAGGGGCTGCAAGTACTTTAGATCAAGATATGGACGCAATGGGAGGTGATACAGATGGGGAACCAACCGATATCATGACAACCCCTCAAACCCTGAATTCCACCGAAAGGGAAACTGTTAATGAGTTTGCTATTAAGGCTAGAGACTCTCTAGAGAAAAAGAAAAGGGGTTCAAAAGCCTCTTCAAAGAAGAATCAGAAATCTGGCTCCTCTCCAGGAGGCACGTCAAGGTAATCTTTGTGTTGTTGTTTGTACTCCTCTCTATTTTCCTATGATTATTGGATGTTGGAATATTAGAGGTTTGAATGATCCTATAAAGCATTCAGAATTGCGTAGACTCATCCATCAAGAGAGGATAGCTTTTTTTGGTTTGGTTGAAACTCGAGTTAAAGACAAGAATAAAGATAATGTTTCTAAACTTCTTCTGCGTTCTTGGTCCTTCTTGTATAATTATGATTTCTCTTGTCGTGGTCGTATTTGGGTTTGTTGGAATGCTGATACGGTGAAGGTGGATGTTGTTGGAATGTCAGACCAGGCTATTCATGTTTCTGTCACTATATTAGCTACCAAAATCAGTTTCAATACTTCAATTATTTATGGAGACAACAATGCTTCCTTACGTGAGGCATTATGGGCTGATATAGTGAGTCGTAGTGATGGATGGGAGTCAACCCCGTGGATTCTTATGGGTGACTTTAATGCTATCCGCAACCAGTCGGACAGGTTAGGAGGGTCTACTACGTGGGCTGGTACCATGGACAGATTGGATACATGTATTCGAGAAGCGAAAGTAGATGATCTTCGGTATTCAGGAATGCATTATACTTGGTCGAACCAATGTCCTGAGAATCTGATCATGCGGAAACTAGATAGAGTACTTGTTAATGAGAAGTGGAATATGAACTTTCCATTATCGGAAGCGAGATTTTTGCCTTCGGGTATGTCAGACCATTCTCCTATGGTGGTAAAGGTTATTGGCAATGATCAGAACATAAAGAAACCATTCAGATTCTTCGATATGTGGATGGATCATGACGAGTTCATGCCCTTAGTGAAGAAGGTATGGGATCAGAATTCGGGGGGTTGTCCAATGTATCAGCTGTGTTGCAAATTAAGAAAGCTAAAGCAGGAATTGAAACTTTTCAATATGGCTCACTTCTCTAACATTTCAGATAGAGTTAAAGATGCAAAAAACGAAATGGATAAGGCTCAACAGGCTCTGCATACAGCGCATGAGAATCCAATTTTGCGCATGCGAGAAAGAGATGCTGTTCGTCTATACGCTTCTACCGTCAGGGCTGAAGAGAGTTTTTTCAAGCAGAAGGCAAGGATACAATGGCTTAGCTTGGGGGATCAGAATACTAGCTACTTTCACAAATCAGTAAATGGAAGACAGAATAGAAATAAGCTTCTATCACTTACAAGGGAGGATGGAGAGGTTGTCGAAGGACACGAGGCAGTCAAATCAGAAGTAATTGCATACTTCCATCGTGTGTTAGGAGTGGATCAGATGCCTAGGGTTCTGAACGAGGAAGTGATGGACTCGGCAATTAACTTGAAACTGTCTTCAACGCAACAGCATCTACTCGCACAAGATGTAACAAGGGAGGAGATTAAGCATGCTATGTTTAGTTTGAAGAACAACAAAGCCCCTGGTCCGGATGGCTTTAATGCAGGTTTCTTCAAAAGAATGTGGCACATAGTTGGGGAAGATGTAATCAACGCTGTTAGATCCTTCTTTCAGACTCGTAGAATGCTTAAAGAAATGAATGCTACATCCATTTCTCTTATTCCTAAAGTTGCTAATCCTACAAGGTTGACTGATTTTCGTCCTATATCTTGCTGCAATACAGTGTACAAATGCATCGCTAAGATTCTAGCTGGGAGAATCAAAGTTGTTTTGCCATCCTTAGTTGGTCCATATCAGACTGCTTTTATCTCAGGACGGCGAATCAGTGATAACATTCTTTTGTCTCAGGAACTAATGAAAGGCTATCATAAATCTACGGGACCTGCTCGTTGTGCTATGAAAGTTGATCTGATGAAGGCTTATGACTCGGTGCGGTGGGATTTCGTTGACGCCACGTTAATAAAAATGGGATTCCCTAGAACAGTCATTGATTGGATCATGGTTTGTGTTACATCATGTCAATTCTCTATCAACGTCAATGGTGAGCTTGCAGGTTACTTTCAAGGGGGAAGAGGGCTGAGACAAGGGGATCCATTGTCGCCATATTTGTTTGTCCTATGTATGGAAATCCTTTCGGGGCTATTCTGCAAGATGAGTGCCAACCAAGAATTCAAGTTCCACTGGAGATGCAAGAAGGACAAAATTTCTCATCTTTGTTTTGCTGACGACTTGATGATTTTTAGCAACGGGGATGTAAAGTCAATTCGTATGATCAGAACGGTGCTCACAAAGTTTCAAGACCTATCAGGTCTGTATCCAAATCCAAACAAAAGTGACATCTTCTTGAGCGGTGTGTTAAATGCTGAGAAGGAGCAAATTATTCATATTCTTGGGTTTAGAGAGGGGGAGCTCCCTATGAAATATTTGGGAGTACCTCTTCTCTCATCCAGACTAAAGGCTGTTTATTGTAAGGGCCTCGTGGATCGAATCACCTCTAAAGTTCGACATTGGACTTGTCGAACACTCTCGTATGCAGGACGGGTACAACTGATTAATTCAGTCTTATTTTCCATACAAGTCTATTGGGCATCTCTCTTTCTCTTACCTGGGCAAGTAATTAAAAATGTGGAGCAAATTATGAAATCCTTTCTTTGGTCAGGTTCAGATATGAGAACTACTGGGGCTAAAGTGGCTTGGGATCAGGTATGTCTTCCAAAAAAGGAGGGGGGGCTAGGAATAAAACGGATAACAGAATGGAACAAGATTGCTTTGTTGAAACACATTTGGAACCTGTGCAATGACTCAGATGGCTCAATATGGTCTACTTGGATCAGATCCAATCTGTTGCGAGGTAGGAATTTCTGGACAATCAAGACACCACAGAATTGCTCTTGGGCTTGGGGAAAGATTCTAAAGCTGAGATCCTTAGCATGGCCGAAGATGAAGTACATCATAGGAGATGGAATGACAACCTCTCTATGGTTTGACAATTGGCATCCTCACAGCCCACTCGCGGATTCTTACGGGGAAAGATTCATCTATGATTCAGGTATGGCCAAGAACGCGAAGGTGAATGTGCTAATTCATAACTCAGAATGGAAAACTCCTACCTCCCAAGCTATTGGCTGGCACCCCATTATAGAAGCTATTCCTTCCAATTCTAATCCTAAAATGGGGCAAAAGGATGAGATAGTTTGGTTGGATTCACCAAATCACAGATTCTCGATCAAAGTAGCTTGGGAACAACTAAGACGTCATCGTCAGATGGTTGAATGGCATGACATTGTGTGGTTCAAGAATGCTGTTCCAAGACATTCATTTCTTCTATGGATGGCTGTCCAGCAGAAACTCACAACTCAAGATAAACTTCATCGGTTTGGTATACATGGTCCCAATAGATGCTCGCTCTGTCTCCGCAACAATGAGGATCACAACCACTTGTTCTTTGAATGCTCCTATACTAAAGCGATCTGGTGGGATGTTTGTGACAGATGCGACATTCCAAGAATGACAAAAGGCTGGGATGAATGGATTCGATGGGCCACTGTCTCTTGGCATGGCAAGAGTTTCGTCAATTTTTCTCGTAAACTGAGTTTTGCAGCTACAGTGTATCATGTATGGCAAGAACGGAATGCAAGGATCTTTGCTGGAATGTCTAGAACTTCGAATTTGGTCTTTAATCAAATCGAATGTATCATTCGTGATAAGCTTGATTTGATGAGGAATGTCGCACCAACAAATGAAAACAAAAGGATCCAACGAGCTTGGAGGGTGAATACCATAGATTCTTAATTTGTTATTTAGCTGGTTGTATTGGTTTCCCTAACGAATCCAGTGAGGTTTCAGTGTTATGGTCGGTGGCTAGCTTGTAGCCATCTGTTGTTTTATGTTTCTGTTATCATTGTAAATCTGGGGTATGCCCCTTATAATGTTTGTATCTTCTTCTTTTAATACATACGTCAACTTACCAAAAAAAAAATCTAGGTAAGTTAAAACCAACTTCTGTAACTCTTTTACTTGTTGATAGATCTGTAAAAGTGCCTAGAGGAATAGTTGAATATGTGTTAGTACAAGTTGATAAATTCATCTATTTTGTGGATTTTATTGTCTTGGATACATAATCTATTGAAGCATGTAATTCGTTTACTGTTATTTTAGGACGTCCGTTTCTTGCAACTTCTAATGCATTGATTAATTGTAGGAATGAACTGATGAAGCTATCATTTGGAAGCATGACATTGCAGATGAATATTTGCAACATTTGCAAGCAACCTGGAGATGATAATTGATTTACAGGAAGTAGATCTTATTGAAGAATTAGTTTATGATCAATTTGAATCTACCTTGAGTAAAACTGAGTTTGATGAATCTAAAGAATTGCAAATGATTTATTCTTAAGAAATTAAGGACAAGAAAGGCACCGACAATGTTGTCGCAGATCATTTGTCAAAATTGACAATAGATTCGACAACCAACATCCCACCAATCGATGATTACTTTCCTGATGAATCCTTACTTTCTCTTAGTCCAATGCCTTGGTTTGCTAAAAATATCAATTTTCTTTATTCAGGAGATTTGCCAGCTCATTGGAATACCCAAGATAAAAGAAAGTTTTTGAACAAAGTAAAGGAATTTTATTGGGATGACCCTTACTTATTCAAATATTTTGAAGATGCATTCCCGACAATGAGATAAGTAGTGTAATTAAATTTTGTCATTCGAAAGCATGTGAGGGTCATTTTTCATCAAAGAAGACAACTGCAAAAATTTGACAATGTGGACTTTATTGGCCCACCATGTTCAAAGACTCACATGCATTCTGCAAGAGTTGTGAAAATTGTCAAAAAGTTGGTATTGATAAAAAAGTTTTGCTTTTATAATTCTCGACTCCATTTATTTCCTGGAAAGCTAAGATCAAGATGGAGCGGTCAATTTATTGTGAAACATGTGTATTCTTATGGGGCCTTTGATATTGAGAATCCAAATAATGACAATGTTTTTAAGTCTTTCTCCAACCCCAATCAAATGGCAGATAATGGTACTCCATGACTCTTAAGTCGGTTCTTTCATTTTCCCATAATAACTTATATTTGTGTATATATTTTTGCAATTCTTTGCTCTTTCAGTTTCCAAATCTTATTTGAAAATGGACACCACTCTTGAAAAATTAAAAAAGTATTTTCTCGCTTTACCTTCAAATATTATTGCAAAAATTTACCGTGTTAGGTGTGCAAGATTAAGGTTGTTAATGAATCATGGAATTCCAAGGTATTCACTGGCTATCAGGTGAGTCTTCTAATTATTTCATTTCATACAAGCCTGGAATAGGTAAAAGCAGTTTTGCAAAGAAACATCGTGCAAAATGATTGAAAGTCTGTCACCGATGTGCCAGATGACTTGTAATGTACAATGTTATTCTTTAGGAATGGTATTTATAAACCGTGAAGATAAAATACAATTCATTAAGGATGGCCCGAGTAAGGGGTCTGTAGATAATCTTCTATTTACTCTTGAGACGCACCTTAGTGGAGATGTGCATCGTGCAATTCATGATTTATGACCCAATTTTCATAAAGAACATGATCGACTTACTCTTGGGAATCTGACTAAAAAATACCCTGTTTGCCAGTTTTTAAAAAAACTGGATGGGAAGCCTATCCCTGACCCATAGAGGGCGTTTAAGTAGTTCTTGAACGTAAAACCAAGGGAAGATGTGAGCCACAATCACAACTACCTGTACATACACAATTACAAGTATAATATTTATGTTTTGTTATTTCTTATATTTGTTTAAGTGTGTTTCAGGTTTGTCAATGTTCGCTGTTTCAGGTGATGTCTTCTATACTCTATCTTTATATCTTAGGACATTAAGGACAATGTCTCATTCTGGTTGGGAGGAGAGGGTAGTAGTTAACATTAAAAAAAAACTAACTTATTAACTGTTTTTGCTATTATTAAAACCATTTGACAAAACTGTTATTAGGATGGCAGAGTAAAGAGGAATTTTATTGACACTTGAGACACATCTTATTAAATATTTTTATCAAGATCTATCAGAATACTTCTTGAAATATTCAGGTTTACAAACTCTTGCATTGTTATCACTTGATTATGCTCAAATACTCATTTAACAAGTATTCTTAAACCTTCATTTTCACACACACACATACTTTAACATATGATTGTGGGTTGCACATTGGATTATTACACTATTTATGTTCTTTTGCTAAAGGTAATAGCTAAGGGAAAAGGATAGTATATAATTTGCAAAAAACAAAAAAAAAATTGATAATGTTGATGATAATAAAAACATAGATAATTTTGGTTTCGTAGCCTTCCTAATCTAAGCAATTAAGCCTGAAAGGGTTTTAACACCTAATACCCTAAAGTCAACTAACTTGGGAGCTATTGGCACAGTGCTTGTTACGTGGGTTAAGGAGAAAAGCTTAAGGGAATCAAACATTGCACTATCTACGTATCAGTATTTGCAACCCGAGTTACTAAGCTCGTAGGGGTGTCTCAACACCTAATGCCCCAAGACCAACTGGTCTGGGAGTCATTAGCCAAAAGCTTGTTATATGGGTTAAAGATGCATTTTTTTTTTTTTGGTAAGTTGACGTATGTATTAAAAGAAGAAGATACAAACATTATAAGGGGCATACCCCAGATTTACAATGATAACAGAAACATAAAACAACAGATGGCTACAAGCTAGCCACCGACCATAACACTGAAACCTCACTGGATTCGTTAGGGAAACCAAGGGTTAAAGATGCATTGTCTTTTAAGTTATATGTATATATAATAATAAAAAAAACAAAAAAAAAAGAGAATAATCTCAACCCAAAGAAGTTAACCTTAAACATTAGAACACAATTTTGTTTTTTTTCAAGTAAAGCCTCATAACTATATGTTGATATATTGAGCACAAAAGGAAGGTTTATTAATATCTTGTTTAAGAAGTATGAAGCAGATATATAAATTTAATGAGAGGTTGTTTATCTGAATAGATTAATAGAAGTTGAATAATGAATGCCTTGCTTTGTGGAACTTGCAAATTGTTTTTCTATTTTAACGCTTTGATTACTAGGAACTAGTAATAAACTGGTTGGGGGGCGTGATTAGTAGTTAAAAGTGTATATTTATCAAGGTTTTATATCATCATTTTGCACTTGAAGTATTAATAACTCCTTAACTAAAGCATGTTTTATAATAACATGTCTAATAATATAAGATACCTTTAATTTATGGTAAATGTTCATCTTAAATGTAAGCATATCACATAAATCAAAGGATTGATTTATGAGTTTAACAACTAAAATTGAGAAGACAAAGAGAGGGCTAAGATTAGAAAAGAGATGTTGGTTTAGTCCAAATTCAAACACCATTCGGTTATTTGATCATACCTGGAACTATAAAACTTAGATTTAGGTTTAGTTTATATGTATGGAAAGCTAAGACATAGGTCTAAAACTTTCATGTGGAGTCCAAGATTTAAAAGTGCCATTTTCAAGTTCAAATTATAGCAACGACGGAGAAGTTAGAATCTGTCCTACAGCCCAGACATTGTTCAGTGTTCAGCCCATATCTCGAGTTCTAGAAGTCTGAAAGCACCGATTCTTTTTATGCTTTATAATATAAGATACCTTTAATTTATGGTAAATGTTCATCTTAAATGCAGGCCTATCACATAAATCAAGGGATTGATTTATGAGTTTAACTACTGAAATTAAGAAGACAAAGAAAGGGGCAAGCTTAGAAAAGAGATGTTGGTTTAGTCCAAATTCAAACACCATTCGGTTATAGAGAGGGCTAAGATTTTAGAAAAGAGATGTTGGTTTAGTCCAAATTCAAACACCATTCGGTTATTGAATCATACCTGGAACTGTAGAACTTGGATTTAGGTCTGGTTTATATGTATGGAAAGCTAAGATATAGGTCTAAAACTTTCATGTGAAGTCCAAGATTTAAAAGTGCTATTTTCGAGTTTAAATTATAGCAACAATGAAGAAGTCGGAATCTGTCCTACAACCCGGATATTGTTCAGTGTTCAGCTCATATCTCGAGTTCTAGAAGTCCAAATGCATCAATTCTTATTATGTTGGAAAGCTAAGACAATATATCCTAGAACTTTCATGAAGACTATCTATTCAAATTCTGACGTTAGCAATGACGTTTTGTTCAGACAAGAAGGTAAGGATTGTCACCAAGTCAAGATGTGGCCACCCACTCAACAATTAGTCATCAAATCAATAGTTCTGAATTTTGACCTATAAAAGGAGGCATTTTCCATACATTTAGGTGTCTTGGTTTTCAGATCAAGATCATTTCCTTACTTGCTTTCTTTCTTTGTAGTTTTAATGTTCTAGTTTTATTTCATGTTATAGTTTTATTAATCTCTTGTTTATACCTTTCATTTCCTTTACTATACTTATATAATCATGTTCTCCTTTATTTATTTATGTTTCTCTTCTTCATTATGTTTAGCTAAGTTTATTATGTCAATGTGAAAAGGTTTCACTAATGGTGTTAGGATAAGTATAATATAAACTCAACATAAACTCCAATGATTATATCCTTAACAACTTGCTATTAACATGTCTTATCATTTTTATCTTATTAATTCTTAATACCTTACTTGTTAAATGGTTAATCTAGATTTGTGTTGTATAACACTTGGTACAACAAATACTTGGCACTTTCATAGCCAATCATATGGTATAACCTACACTTGTGCTATGAAAGGAACTTGATTTGTTGTTAACATAAGTTAGCATCATGAATTCCTGACAATATTTAAAAGTTTGGTGTTACTTAAATAAGATAATTAATATGATCATGTTAATAATTTATAATGAGAAATTAATGACAAATCATCCGATTGGAACCTTCTTTGTGTGTGGTTTCCAGTTGAGTAATAAAAAGAGTTTATATTATACTTATTTGAAATACTATTAGTGAATCCTCTAACCTTGACAACTATTTTTATCATTGTTTAGTCTTCACATTAATCTTATATCTCAAAGTCCTCTTTAACTCATCATCATCACCATCATCATCATCATCACCACCACCATCACCACCACCACCACCATCATCATCATCATCATTATCTATAATTTATATAGTTAACCTTCTTTTTTTTTTTTGGTAAGTTGACGTATGTATTAAAAGAAGAAGATACAAACATTATAAGGGGCATACCCCAGATTTACAATGATAACAGAAACATAAAACAACAGATGGCTACAAGCTAGCCACCGACCATAACACTGAAACCTCACTGGATTCGTTAGGGAAACCAATACAACCAGCTAACTAACAAATTAAGAATCTATGGTATTCACCCTCCAAGCTCGTTGGATCCTTTTGTTTTCATTTGTTGGTGCGACATTCCTCATCAAATCAAGCTTATCACGAATGATACATTCGATTTGATTAAAGACCAAATTCGAAGTTCTAGACATTCCAGCAAAGATCCTTGCATTCCGTTCTTGCCATACATGATACACTGTAGCTGCAAAACTCAGTTTACGAGAAAAATTGACGAAACTCTTGCCATGCCAGGAGACAGTGGCCCATCGAATCCATTCATCCCAGCCTTTTGTCATTCTTGGAATGTCGCATCTGTCACAAACATCCCACCAGATCGCTTTAGTATAGGAGCATTCAAAGAACAAGTGGTTGTGATCCTCATTGTTGCGGAGACAGAGGGAGCATCTATTGGGACCATGTATACCAAACCGATGAAGTTTATCTTGAGTTGTGAGTTTCTGTTGGACAGCCATCCATAGAAGAAATGAATGTCTTGGAACAGCATTCTTGAACCACACAATGTCATGCCATTCAACCATCTGACGATGACGTCTTAGTTGTTCCCAAGCTACTTTGATCGAGAATCTGTGATTTGGTGAATCCAACCAAACTATCTCATCCTTTTGCCCCATTTTAGGATTAGAATTGGAAGGAATAGCTTCTATAATGGGGTGCCAGCCAATAGCTTGGGTGGTAGGAGTTTTCCATTCTGAGTTATGAATTAGCACATTCACCTTCGCGTTCTTGGCCATACCTGAATCATAGATGAATCTTTCCCCGTAAGAATCCGCGAGTGGGCTGTGAGGATGCCAATTGTCAAACCATAGAGAGGTTGTCATTCCATCTCCTATGATGTACTTCATCTTCGGCCATGCTAAGGATCTCAGCTTTAGAATCTTTCCCCAAGCCCAAGAGCAATTCTGTGGTGTCTTGATTGTCCAGAAATTCCTACCTCGCAACAGATTGGATCTGATCCAAGTAGACCATATTGAGCCATCTGAGTCATTGCACAGGTTCCAAATGTGTTTCAACAAAGCAATCTTGTTCCATTCTGTTATCCGTTTTATTCCTAGCCCCCCCTCCTTTTTTGGGAGACATACCTGATCCCAAGCCACTTTAGCCCCAGTAGTTCTCATATCTGAACCTGACCAAAGAAAGGATTTCATAATTTGCTCCACATTTTTAATTACTTGCCCAGGTAAGAGAAAGAGAGATGCCCAATAGACTTGTATGGAAAATAAGACTGAATTAATCAGTTGTACCCGTCCTGCATACGAGAGTGTTCGACAAGTCCAATGTCGAACTTTAGAGGTGATTCGATCCACGAGGCCCTTACAATAAACAGCCTTTAGTCTGGATGAGAGAAGAGGTACTCCCAAATATTTCATAGGGAGCTCCCCTTCTCTAAACCCAAGAATATGAATAATTTGCTCCTTCTCAGCATTTAACACACCGCTCAAGAAGATGTCACTTTTGTTTGGATTTGGATACAGACCTGATAGGTCTTGAAACTTTGTGAGCACCGTTCTGATCATACGAATTGACTTTACATCCCCGTTGCTAAAAATCATCAAGTCGTCAGCAAAACAAAGATGAGAAATTTTGTCCTTCTTGCATCTCCAGTGGAACTTGAATTCTTGGTTGGCACTCATCTTGCAGAATAGCCCCGAAAGGATTTCCATACATAGGACAAACAAATATGGCGACAATGGATCCCCTTGTCTCAGCCCTCTTCCCCCTTGAAAGTAACCTGCAAGCTCACCATTGACGTTGATAGAGAATTGACATGATGTAACACAAACCATGATCCAATCAATGACTGTTCTAGGGAATCCCATTTTTATTAACATGGCGTCAACCAATCGGACAAGTTAGGAAGGTCTACTACGTGGGCTGGTACTATGGACAGATTGGATACATGTATTCTAGAAGCGAAAGTAGATGATCTTCGGTATTCAGGTATGCATTATACTTGGTCGAACCAATGTCCTGAGAATCTGATTATGCGGAAACTAGATAGAGTGCTTGTCAATGAGAAGTGGAATCTGAACTTCCCCTTATCGTCAATAGTTAACCTTCTTGTGGTTCGACCTCGGTACTGCCGGGTTATTTATTACTTCGACACTCCTACAGTTGGGAAAAGACATCAATCTTTTGGTTGTGTCAAGTATGCAAATGTGTAACCATGACTTTTCTTTTTAATTTACATATTTTTCTTTTTATTTTTATTATCATAGAGGTTAATGTATTCTTACCAATAGCAAATGATTTTATTTTTATAAATACATCAAGCAAATATTGTTTGTTTATATTAAATATAAAAGATAAATTACAATAGCTTTGAAATATTATAAAAATACAAAATAATTAAAAAATAACTACTATTTAAGAAATGTAAACTAAGTAATTTTAAAAACCAAAGAGAGGGTTCAATTTAAATTTAAACAAAAATATTAATGAAAAATAAAAAAATACATAAAATATGTATTTTAATAATGTTTTAAAAAATATACGTAAAAAAAAAATAGTCATATGTTGTTAGGTTTGGTAAGGCAGATCTATGCATCTAGCCAACTATCCAAGCGCATTTGACATAGAATAATTTTTGTTTTATGGAGTGGATGAAACGTCATCATCCCTATTTTTTTTATCTTCAATTTGGTGGATGACTTGTCATCGTCTATAATATTTTCTAGTCTCCTCCGATGATCAAAGAATTAGGGTTCAAGTTTTGGGATCTAAAAAAACCCATTTTTTAACTTCTTTTCACTTGAAAAATACATAAAAAAAAACCCTAGAAGCTTTTAAAAAACCATTTACAACAACAAAACTACCTATAATCTCTACTTTTATAGGTATTATTAGAAGAAAAAACCATCTTTATCAAAATTCCCTCAAGAAGTCCAACCAATTGATACAAAGATCATCCTATTTTACAGGCAAAATATCGACGAAATGCCCAAATTTTTGCATGGTTAATTTTACTTAAAAAGAAATTATATGTTATTCATTACATAAGAACAAATGAAAAAGAAAGGTAAATTTTAATTTCAAGCAAAATGGTGCAGCAAAATTACAAGCAAATGGTAACTAGAGCCCCCATCATTATTCACAGCAAGTAATCTAAATTTATTTCTCCTCAACATTGACCGAACGGATTTGTTATCCAATCAACGAGGTAAGAGATATTGATCTCGCAATATTTCTACTATTCTGCATTTTCAGTTCTGGAACTATGGAGAAGTGGTGAAGTTGCAGCATAGTGAATGGATTTTCTTCATGATTTCTCTTATGGCTGTCATAGACATGAAGGCCTTTGCCATATGTGAAGATTAACTCACAGTTCTTTGGAAAAGTTTCATTTTTCTTGCTAGTTTCAGAGTGGTTTGTCGTAGCTTGATCTCCTTTGTTCACCGTTGGATCGTTACCATTTTTGAGTATGTTGTTCTTCAGAACCTACTCTACATCTTGATCGAACGGATTATTGTTACAATCAGTGTGCTGGGAGATATTGGCCTCGTAATTCTGTAATTCTCTTCTTTCTTCATGAACTAATCTGCTTCTTGTTGTTTATGAGTTAGGTTGCTGTTATTTCTGAGCTTAGGTTGCTTCTTGGACTCAGTTTATCTTCTTAGAATTTTATTCTCTCTAGTATTTGTATGCTACCATAATGTCTCTATGTTATTATGTGGAAAATGTTCCAATGGTTAGCTCTAACATTGAACAACACAATCAAGTTAAGTCTGGACATGCATTAAGATTAGAACTGCAAAATATGTTGAATAGCCATGGGATGAGGATTTCTCAGTTTCAAGCTGATTCTGATGTTAGTATAGAGAAACACTCTACTGACCAAGCTTCTAATGTTGTTCCAGAAATGAACCATGTGTTGGGTTCTAAAGTTGATTAGGTGAAGGTAGGGTCTCATCAACAAGAACAACTAAAACTTAGACCCAAATTGAATTTTTTAAATGCTTTGAAGGGTTCTGATGTTGATGACAATGAGGGTAGCAAGACCCTTGGCATTAGTTCAGTCCGTAATCTGCACTTTGCTCCCCCTACTATGACTGATGGTCGTGTGACAGTAGCTCCTCCACTTGATGCGTTTGAAGATGGTTGTGAATTTTGGAAATCCACCCTAGTTGGTCATTTTGTGGGGCAGAAATTACTGTATCCCGTGGTTAATTCTATTGCCAAAAGAATATGGAGCTCCTACGGTCTATCAGAAGTTTTGTCTTCGGATAATGGTTTCTTCATCTTCACCTTTGATTCTGTCGATCATGCCACTAATGTGCTGGAAAGAGCCCCATGGCACATGGCAAACAGGCCTTTGGTGCTTAAACGTTGGCAACCGAACATGCAATTTTTGAAAGATGATTTGGCCAGAGTTCCGGTATGGGTTAGGCTGTATAATGTCCCTCTCGAGTATTGGACTATTAAAGGGCTGAGCTGTGTAGCGAGTGCTATTGGAGTCCCCCTTCATGCGGATCATACGACATTGTTGCGTAAAAGGCTTAGTTACGCAAGAGTTTGCGTTGAGATAGATGCTTCGAAGACGTTGGTTAAGGAATATGATCTTCGCTGTCCAAATGGGTTATTCATAATAATTTCAACTGAGTACGAATGGATACCGTCGAAGTGCAGTAATTGCAATGTCTTTGGACACACCACAACGCTATGTGCTACTAAGAACATTGATAATCTTAAAGTGGTGGCAGAGGGTAAGAGGAATCTAGGAGCTATGAACTCTAAATCTGCGGATAACAAGCAGAATCAGTTTCAGTGGCAGGTAGTTGGTAAACGAAACAAGGGTTCTGTGAGTGGGGAGAATGCTCCCTTGGCATCTAAAGTGGGTAATTGTAATGAGAATGGTTGGTCAACATTTGGTATACATATGTCTGATTGTAATATGAATGATCATGCGGCATCAGATGTGAGCAATGCTGCTTGTTATGAAGATGAAAATCCTTCCTCTCCTCTTGTCTTGAAGAGTTTACGAGAAGACATGAAACAGGAGCAAGGGGCTGCAAGTACTGCTTTAGATCAAGATATGGACGCAATGGGAGGTGATACAGATAGGGAACAAACCGATAAGGAGTTAACATCAACGATCCTGACAACCCCTCAAACCCTGAATTCCACCGAAAGGGAAACTATTAATCAGTTAGCTATTAAGGCTAGAGACTCTCTAGAGAAAAAGAAAAGGGGTTCAAAAGCCTCTTCAAAAAAGAATCAGAAATCTGGCTCCTCTCTAGGAGGCACGTCTAGGTAATCTTTGTGTTGCTGTTTGTACTCCTCTCCAGGAGGCACGTCAAGGATAGCTTTTTTTGGTTTGGTTGAAACTCGAGTTAAAGACAAGAATAAAGATAATGTTTCTAAACTTCTTCTGCGTTCTTGGTCCTTCTTGTATAATTATGATTTCTCTTGTCGTGGTCGTATTTGGGTTTGTTGGAATGCTGATACGATGAAGGTGGATGTTGTTGGAGTGTCAAACCAGGCTATTCATGTTTCTGTCAGTATATTAGCTACCAATATCAGTTTCAATACTTCAATTATTTATGGAGACAATAATGCTTCCTTACGTGAGGCATTATGGTCTGATATAGTGAATCGTAGTGATGGATGGGAGTCAACCCCGTGGATTCTTATGGGTGACTTTAATGCTATCCGCAACCAATCGGACAAGTTTTTTTTTTTTTGGTAAGTTGACGTATGTATTAAAAGAAGAAGATACAAACATTATAAGGGGCATACCCCAGATTTACAATGATAACAGAAACATAAAACAACAGATGGCTACAAGCTAGCCACCGACCATAACACTGAAACCTCACTGGATTCGTTAGGGAAACCAATACAACCAGCTAACTAACAAATTAAGAATCTATGGTATTCACCCTCCAAGCTCGTTGGATCCTTTTGTTTTCATTTGTTGGTGCGACATTCCTCATCAAATCAAGCTTATCACGAATGATACATTCGATTTGATTAAAGACCAAATTCGAAGTTCTAGACATTCCAGCAAAGATCCTTGCATTCCGTTCTTGCCATACATGATACACTGTAGCTGCAAAACTCAGTTTACGAGAAAAATTGACGAAACTCTTGCCATGCCAGGAGACAGTGGCCCATCGAATCCATTCATCCCAGCCTTTTGTCATTCTTGGAATGTCGCATCTGTCACAAACATCCCACCAGATCGCTTTAGTATAGGAGCATTCAAAGAACAAGTGGTTGTGATCCTCATTGTTGCGGAGACAGAGGGAGCATCTATTGGGACCATGTATACCAAACCGATGAAGTTTATCTTGAGTTGTGAGTTTCTGTTGGACAGCCATCCATAGAAGAAATGAATGTCTTGGAACAGCATTCTTGAACCACACAATGTCATGCCATTCAACCATCTGACGATGACGTCTTAGTTGTTCCCAAGCTACTTTGATCGAGAATCTGTGATTTGGTGAATCCAACCAAACTATCTCATCCTTTTGCCCCATTTTAGGATTAGAATTGGAAGGAATAGCTTCTATAATGGGGTGCCAGCCAATAGCTTGGGTGGTAGGAGTTTTCCATTCTGAGTTATGAATTAGCACATTCACCTTCGCGTTCTTGGCCATACCTGAATCATAGATGAATCTTTCCCCGTAAGAATCCGCGAGTGGGCTGTGAGGATGCCAATTGTCAAACCATAGAGAGGTTGTCATTCCATCTCCTATGATGTACTTCATCTTCGGCCATGCTAAGGATCTCAGCTTTAGAATCTTTCCCCAAGCCCAAGAGCAATTCTGTGGTGTCTTGATTGTCCAGAAATTCCTACCTCGCAACAGATTGGATCTGATCCAAGTAGACCATATTGAGCCATCTGAGTCATTGCACAGGTTCCAAATGTGTTTCAACAAAGCAATCTTGTTCCATTCTGTTATCCGTTTTATTCCTAGCCCCCCCTCCTTTTTTGGGAGACATACCTGATCCCAAGCCACTTTAGCCCCAGTAGTTCTCATATCTGAACCTGACCAAAGAAAGGATTTCATAATTTGCTCCACATTTTTAATTACTTGCCCAGGTAAGAGAAAGAGAGATGCCCAATAGACTTGTATGGAAAATAAGACTGAATTAATCAGTTGTACCCGTCCTGCATACGAGAGTGTTCGACAAGTCCAATGTCGAACTTTAGAGGTGATTCGATCCACGAGGCCCTTACAATAAACAGCCTTTAGTCTGGATGAGAGAAGAGGTACTCCCAAATATTTCATAGGGAGCTCCCCTTCTCTAAACCCAAGAATATGAATAATTTGCTCCTTCTCAGCATTTAACACACCGCTCAAGAAGATGTCACTTTTGTTTGGATTTGGATACAGACCTGATAGGTCTTGAAACTTTGTGAGCACCGTTCTGATCATACGAATTGACTTTACATCCCCGTTGCTAAAAATCATCAAGTCGTCAGCAAAACAAAGATGAGAAATTTTGTCCTTCTTGCATCTCCAGTGGAACTTGAATTCTTGGTTGGCACTCATCTTGCAGAATAGCCCCGAAAGGATTTCCATACATAGGACAAACAAATATGGCGACAATGGATCCCCTTGTCTCAGCCCTCTTCCCCCTTGAAAGTAACCTGCAAGCTCACCATTGACGTTGATAGATAATTGACATGATGTAACACAAACCATGATCCAATCAATGACTGTTCTAGGGAATCCCATTTTTATTAACATGGCGTCAACCAATCGGACAAGTTAGGAAGGTCTACTACGTGGGCTGGTACTATGGACAGATTGGATACATGTATTCTAGAAGCGAAAGTAGATGATCTTCGGTATTCAGGTATGCATTATACTTGGTCGAACCAATGTCCTGAGAATCTGATTATGCGGAAACTAGATAGAGTGCTTGTCAATGAGAAGTGGAATCTGAACTTCCCCTTATCGGAAGCGAGATTTTTGCCTTCGGGTATGTCAGACCATTCTCCTATGGTGGTAAAGGTTATTATAGGCAATGATCAGAACATAAAGAAACCATTCAGATTCTTCGATATGTGGATGGATCATGACGAGTTCATGCCCTTGGTGAAGAAGGTATGGGATCAGAATTCGGGGGGTTGTCCAATGTATCAACTGTGTTGCAAACTAAGAAAGCTAAAGCAGGAATTGAAACGTTTCAATATGGCTCACTTCTCCAACATTTCAGATAGAGTTAAAGATGCAAAAAACGAAATGGATAAGGCTCAATAGGCTCTGCATACAGCGTATGAGAATCCAATTTTGTGTATGCGAGAAAGGGATGTTGTGAAGAGAGTTTTTTCAAACAGAAGGCAAGGATACAATGGCTTAGCTTGGGGGATCAGAATACTAGCTACTTTCACAAATCAGTAAATGGAAGACAGAATAGAAATAAGCTTCTATCACTTACAAGGGAGGATGGAGAGGTTGTCGAAGGACACGAGGCAGTCAAATCAGAAGTAATTGCATACTTCCATCGTGTATTAGGAGTGGATCAGATGCCTAGGGTTCTGAACGAGGAAGTAATGGAGTCGGCAATTAACTTGAAACTGTCTTCAACGTAACAGCATCTACTCACACAAGATGTAACAAGGGAGGAGATTAAGCATGCTATGTTTAGTTTGAAGAACAACAAAGCCCCTGGTCCAGATGGCTTTAACGCAGGTTTCTTCAAAAGAATGTGGCACATAGTTGGGGAAGATGTAATCAACGCTGTTAGATCCTTCTTTCAGACTCGTAGAATGCTTAAAGAAATGAATGCTACATCCATTTCCCTTATTCCTAAAGTTGCTAATCCTACAAGGTTGACAGATTTTCGTCCTATATCTTGCTGCAATACAGTGTACAAATGCATCGCTAAGATTCTAGCTGGGAGAATCAAAGTTGTTTTGCCATCCTTAGTTGGTCCATATCAGACTGCTTTTATCTCAGGACGGAGAATCAGTGATAACATTCTTTTGTCTCAGGAACTAATGAAAGGCTATCATAAATCTACGGGACCTGCTCGTTGTGCTATGAAAGTTGATCTGATGAAGGCTTATGACTCGGTGCGGTGGGATTTCGTTGACGCTATGCTAATAAAAATGGGATTTCCTAGAACAGTAATTGATTGGATCATGGTTTGTTACATCATGTCAATTCTCTATCAACGTCAATGGTGAGCTTGCAGGTTACTTTCAAGGGGGAAGAGGGCTGAGACAAGGGGATCCATTGTCCCCATATTTGTTTGTCCTATGTATGGAAATCCTTTCGGGGCTATTCTGCAAGATGAGTGCCAACCAAGAATTCAAGTTCTACTGGAGATGCAAGAAGGACAAAATTTCTCATCTTTGTTTTGCTGATGACTTGATGATTTTTAGCAACGGGGATGTAAACTCAATTCGTATGATCAGAACTGTGCTCACAAAGTTTCAAGATCCATCAGGTCTGTATCCAAATCCAAACAAAAGTGACATCTTGAGCGGTGTGTTAAATGTTGAGAGGGAACAAATTATTAATATTCTTGGGTTTAGATAGGGGGAGCTCCCTATGAAATATTTGGGAGTACCTCTTCTCTCGTCCAGACTAAAGGCTGTTTATTGTAAGGGCCTCGTGGATCGAATCACCTCTAAAGTTCGACATTGGACTTGTAGTACACTCTCGTATGCCGGACGGGTACAACTGATTAATTCAGTCTTATTTTCCATACAGCTCTATTGGGCATCTCTCTTTCTCTTACCTGGGCAAGTAATTAAAAATGTGGAGCAAATTATGAAATCCTTTCTTTGGTCAGGTTCAGATATGAGAACTACTGGGGCTAAAGTGGCTTGGGATCAGGTATGTCTTCCAAAAAAGGAGGGGGGGCTAGGTATAAAAAGGATAACATAATGGAACAAGGTTGCTTTGTTGAAACACATTTGGAATCTGTGCAATGACTCAGATGGCTCAATATGGTCTACTTGGATCAGATCCAATCTGTTGCGAGGTAGGAATTTCTGGACAATCAAGACGCCACAGAATTGCTCTTGGGCTTGGGGAAAGATTCTAAAGCTCCGATCCTTAGCATGGCGGAAGATGAAGTACATCATAGGAGATGGAATGACAACCTCTCTATGGTTTGACAATTGGCATCCTCACAGCCCACTCGCGGATTCTTACGGGGAAAGATTCATCTATGATTCAGGTATGGCCAAAAACACGAAGGTGAATGTGTTAATTCATAACTCAGAATGGAAAACTCCTACCACCCAAGCTATTGGCTGGCACCCCATTATAGAAGCTATTCCTTCCAATTCTAATCCTAAGATGGGGCAAAAGGATGAGATAGTTTGGTTGGATTCGCCAAATCACAGATTCTCGATCAAAGTAGCTTGGGAACAACTAAGAAGTCATCGTCAGATGGTTGAATGGCATGACATTGTGTGGTTCAAGAATGGTGTTCCAAGACATTCATTTCTTCTATGGATGGCTGTCCAACAGAAACTCACAACTCAAGATAAACTTCATCGGTTTGGTATACATGGTCCCAATAGATGCTCACTCTGTCTCTGCAACAATGAGGATCACAACCACTTGTTCTTTGAATGCTCCTATACTAAAGTGATCTGGTGGGATGTTTGTGACAGATGCGACATTCCAAGAATGACAAAAGGTTGGGATGAATGGATTCGATGGGCCACTGTCTCTTGGCATGGCAAGAGTTTCGTCAATTTTTCTCGTAAACTGAGTTTTGCAGCTACAGTGTATCATGTATGGCAAGAATGGAATGCAAGGATCTTTGCTGGAATGTCTAGAACTTTGAATTTGGTCTTTAATCAAATCGAATGTATCATTCGTGATAAGCTTGATTTGATGAGGAATGTCGTACCAACAAATGAAAACAAAAGGATCTAGCGAGCTTGGAGGGTAAATACCATAGATTCTTAATTTGTTAGTTAGCTGGTTGTATTGGTTTCTCTAACGAATCTAGTGAGGTTTCAGTTTTATGGTCGGTGGCTAGCTTGTAACCATCTGTTGTTTTATGTTTCTGTTATCATTGTAAATCTAGGGTATGCTACTTATAATATTTGTATCTTTTTCTTTTAATACATATGTCAACTTACCAAAAAAAAAAAGTATTTCAAGTTGCCCATTTGGCCAGAACCTTGGCAAGCTCAACAAGCTTCTGTATCTCTGGAAGGACATCCTTCACAGCAGGATGTGAAGAAAAACTAGTTGCCCATTTCAACAGGCTAGGAGTCTTAGTTTCATCAATCAGCTTCACTCCATTCATCTTCTCTATGGCTCTCAACCACCCTAAAAAGGAACCAAATGCAATGTCAAGGTACCCGATCTGATCTCCTCCAAAGAAACCCTTCCCTTTGCTACACCTGCTAAATGCATCCTCCAGCATCATCACCCCTTCTCATGCTTGCTCTATCAACGCCTTTCGAGCCTCCTCTTCTTTAGCTGTTGCAATGCTTCTCATCGTAGGAAACCACTGCGTATATTCAATATGGCCAGGGAAAGATCAGGACAACATAACAATAAAGAAATCCGGAATCAGAACGTCGCAAATAATGAATCTAGAAATTGAAAGATGGAGATCAGAGAGGTGGTACCTTCTCATCGAGTTAGGCAGCCCAAAACCGAGCAAGGGCACGATCATAAGGATCGGAGGGGAGGATGGTAGGTCCAGAAGACCAAACCTCATCAATGTACTCCACTATCACAAGAGATTCACAAATGGGCTTGCCATCATGAATCAGAACTGGGATTTTCTTATGGACAAGGTTTGATTCAAGAAGAAGCTGGCTTTTGGATCCCAGTGTTTCCTCAAGAAACTCATACCCCGCAGATTTAATATTAAGGGCAATTCTTGGCCTCATCACAAAAGGGCTCGGCCATGCCCCTATAAGCTTCACATCACTCTTAGCCATGATCGATAATATCAAGCCGAACAAAGTTCTTCGCGTGTGTTTAAATATATATGGAAGAAAACTTGTGGATGACAATGCAGGACGTATTTATTTGGAATTGGTGTGCGGTGTGAAAATATATTGCAGCCTCGCGGGTAGCTGGAACACAGGTTGTGCTTTCCTGTAATACAATCCTAGCATTTATTAGGCGGAGATTTCTCTGTACCTAAAATATCTGTCTGACATTACACCATGTTCACACTGAGAATGAAGCATAAATGAAATTATTCAGTGGTAGAGAAGCTCACCATGTAGTAATTTGACATTTGCCATCAGGCAGTTGAAAATACTGTGTTGTGCTTGAATTATTTTTTTATTTTAAATTAATTTTTTTATAATTGATATAAAAAATACAATTTAAAAAATAAAAAAATATTATTTTATTTTATTTTTAAGTAAATAATATTTTAAAATATAATATTTATCACAGATAATTAATTCCCCATTAATTGGAGTTTCTTTATTCACATCACAGATAAAAAAAAATGAAAAGTGGTAAATTTATAAATTTCAACAATTAATTAAAAAAATAGTATAATTTAGTGAGTTTCAAATATTTATGACTTTCTAAAAAAAAAGATAGATTTTGTTATTTAAATTTTTTTAAAAAATTTGAAGATTCATTAAAAAATAAAATTTAAAAAGTAAATAAATATTAGTTTTAATTTCAAGTTGTAATAAATACAATATATATTCAAATTAAAAAAATGATAATGATGAATGATAGTGAGCATAAATAATAGAGACTTCTTATAAAATAAAAATTCAATATAGGATTAAGCTTGAATGGAATCAATAATATGAGTTTTTATCTCTTCATTGATTTTATTCATTTTGAAATTATGACTACAAAGCTTTTTTTTCCTTTAAATTTGAACTAGTCTTTGGATCCTGAAGTCCTTCAATAATTTTTTTATGTGATGGTCATATTTGTGTTTTAAGTTATATGTATATATACATAAATAAAAAAAAGAAAAAAAAAATAATCTCAACCCAAACAAGTTAATCTTAGAAAAATATTAGAATATAATATTGTTTTCTTCCAATAAAAGCTTCATTATCTATGTTTTCATACATTGAACACATAAAAAGAAGGTTTATTAATATCTTGTTTCAACAGTATGGAGCAAACATATAAATCGAATGAGAGTTTATTTACTTGGATAGATTAATGGAAGTTGAATGATGAACTTTGTGGAACCTCCTTTGCGTGTGGTTTCCAATTGAGTAATACAAAGAGTTTATACTATACTTGTTTGAAATACTATTAGTGGATCCTCTAACCTTGACAATTATTTTATCCTTGTTTAATCCTTATATCAATATCACATCTCAAAGCTATATTCAACTCCTTTTATGTTAATATCTATTTCTTTATTTGTAGTTTATACAGTTAATCTCCCTGTGGTTCGACCCCGGTCTTGCCAGGTTATTTATTATTTTGACACTCCTACATTTGGGAGAAGACATCAACTCTTTGGTCGTGCCACTCGTCCTCAAGAAAAGAGAGATAAAATCAAACTTAAAGAAGTCCAGAGCGTAAATAAATAAATAAAATAACAATGGTTAATCTCTTAATCTGCCATCAATGTCCAGGAGTACATGCATTATAAACAAAAATACAATCAAGAAGAATAAAAACATAAATTTTCATTAATTTATTTACATATGAACTTCAAAACTCAATTAATCATTGGGATTTAAATGAAATCTAAGTCATGTCAAAGTGATAGGTCCTCTCTTTGATAGACACTCCAATACTCACATGTTTAGGGCTTGTGTTTAAATCTCTCCAATTCAATCAATGAATATGTTCTACCATAAGCTTATTTTTCAATCTCATCTCCATTACTAAAATGTTACAAGCTATACATGAATTAAAAGGTCTTACTTTTCAGTTTTTTTTTTTTTGGTAAGTTGACGTATGTATTAAAAGAAGAAGATACAAACATTATAAGGGGCATACCCCAGATTTACAATGATAACAGAAACATAAAACAATAGATGGCTACAGGCTAACCACCGACCATAAAACTGAAACCTCACTAGATTCGTTAGGGAAACCAATACAACCAGCTAACTATAAGAATCTATGGTATTCACCCTCCAAGCTCGTTGGATCCTTTTGTTTTCATTTGTTGGTACGACATTCCTCATCAAATCAAGCTTATCACGAATGATACATTCGATTTGATTAAAGACCAAATTCGAAGTTCTAGACATTCCAGCAAAGATCCTTGCATTCCGTTCTTGCCATACATGATACACTGTAGCTGCAAAACTCAATTTACGAGAAAAATTGACGAAACTCTTGTCATGCCAAAAGATAGTGGCCCATCGAATCCATTCATCCCAGCCTTTTATTTTGGTAAGCTCCTCAGCACTCAGACGATAAGATCGTAGATTCATCAGCTATGCTTACAACTAATCAACAATCATGTAATTTTGTTGCAGGGTCAACGAATCTCCTTCACCCAACAAATTCAGCACTTCACGGATACTTTGCAGTCTTTTATTTTGAACATGGGCGAGGCTACTGCGAATTAGCTCATCTTGAACTCAGTCTTTTATGTTTCTATTGGAGTCCATGACTACATACATTACTATTTGCATAATGTATCCAATATTCAAAACCTGCATCTACCATGGAGCTTCAACCAGTTTGTTGTAGCGGCAGGAAATAAAGGTGATTTTTGTAGTTTTCTTCTTCGTATATTTTGTTGTGTTCTTGAAAGGATGGTTTCTTGTACTTTATATATTGAGTAATGTCTGATCGTATTCATTTATGTTTATGGAAGAAAACTTGTACAATATGAATGTCAGGAAAGTAATTCTCATGAAGTTGCCACCTATTGGCTGTGGTCCATAATTTTTGTGGAGGTATAACAGCAAGAATCAAGAATGGGGAGTGAGTCCATTGAAGGGAGGAGAACCTAATTCTGCTCCTAAAACCCTCAAAACTACCTGTTATCGAGAAGATGACCAACTATCCATTAGGGTCTGTCTCGACCCCTTCTTGCTTATTATCCCATAGCTAGATTTCTAAAACTCTAAATTAAGCAAGGTCAACTTCCTTAGATAGCAAACATCCAAGGCTACAATGTTTATGCAAAGCCCTAGTCCAAATTTCCTCATTTTTATGCTCGCATTCCCTCTGGAAGAGCAAAAGACAAAATTATCCAGTTTTGTCAACAAATTCCATAACATTCACACATTACCAATTTAACTTATCCTCATTAAAAATCAATTCCTTGTCATGTTATGTACACTATAATGTTGCCAAAGACACCTTCTAAGAAATAGTTTACCCAATATATCATTATTTTGCAATTTATTACAATTGTAGATAATTCTCCCAATTTCATTAACTTATCAATCAACACTCTTCTCAACCCTCTCTAACACTTTAATTGTTATTCATTCATGCGTTCTCATCATTTTAATTCATATAAACACATATCATCAAGCTAAGGATTTTTAAATAAAACACTCTTCCTCTTATTACATCAATGGCTGCCACACACTTAGCAAGGGACTACTAATTTTCTTTCAAAATTACTTTTTATTTCAGCTGATTTCAATCCTATTGCATGTCACAAACAACAATTCAATTTAATTTCTCATTTCCCCCAAAAATCATCATGAACCCTAACCTTAATTTGATGAAAAATCAATAACTTAACAAATATTGCAACAACTTGTTAAATGGATGTTAGGACACCTTACCAAGAAGTAATATAGGTTTCAAGTGTTAACAAATCAAGGATTCCCACCTCTTCTTTCTTGTTTGCTGCTGCCACCCCTTCCTTCTCACTTTATCCCCAAAATTTTCTTTCAAGAACACTTTAAATCTAAGTGATTTTGTTGTCTAAATCCTTTAATATCACTACCTATTTTATGTTTCTTGTTTTTCTCTAGGTATTTCGAGGATTTTTTAAGCAAAAATAGAGTCTTCTTCTCTATTCCCTCTTAATCCTCCCCATGACCAGCCCAAGCCTTTTATTGGCAAAAATTATCAAATTCCCACTATGTCCCTTTACATAGTAACTTTTATAATTATCGGGTATTATTTCCCCCATTCTTGATATATTTTTAATATCGATTTCAATAGGAGATATGCAAATTCATTAATTTATACACCCACTACCTTTCTTCCCTTATAAATCACTTCCATTAAAATTTAATTCATATTTTGAATATATTTTTTTCAGGCATTTTCGCACTTCTATATTTAAAAATTTGTTTGCTAACCATTTTTCTGAATTTCAAAGGTCCATATCATTCCCTTACTACAAGTATCAAATCCTCAACTTTTGTATTTTGTTTGCTTAATTTCCTTATACACTTTATTTAGAAATTGTATCGAACTCCTAAGTTGTACTAGGTTTACATTTCTCAATCAAACATTTACAAGAAATGATTCGGATCAATTTTCATATCCTTACCTTTTATATATACATATATTTGTGTCCCATTTATCAAAATTCACATATCATTCATTTTATTTCCTTTAGTCAATTTAAAACATTTTTTCAATTTTATGCTGAATTTATACCCGGGGTTTACATTCTCTCCTCCTAAAACAAATTTTGTCCTTGAAATTTAGTCTTATTCCTACATCCTTGAATAGATACGGATATTTCTCCTTCATCTCTGCTTCCATTTCCCATGTCTCTTCCTTTATCTAAGAGCTCTCCTATAACTTTTACCAATGAAAACCCTCTTATTCCTTATCACCTTTTTACCCAGATCTAGAAATCTTGATCGATTTGGTTTCTAAGGTTAAATCTCCATTGACTTCGATAGGAACTTGTGGCAACACCTTTAATGGATCTGCCTTTGCTTTATGCAACAGTGATACATGAAATACATTATGGATCTTATCCAATAGTGTGGGCAAATTTAATCGGTAAGCAACAGATTTAATTTTTTCTATAATCTCGAAATGGCCAATATATCTTAGAGTTTGTTTTCCTTTGATTCCAAACCAAATAATACCCTTCCATGGTGCCACTTTAAAAAATACCTTATCTCCCACCTGAAACTCTAAAGGCTTTCTCTGATTGTCCGCGTAACTTTCTGACAACCTTATTAGGTGTCATTTGTACCATTTCTAACCCTAGTAATTTCCTTTCCCCCACTTCATCCCAATAGACCAGGGTACAACATTTCCTCCCATCCCATACAATGCTTCGTATGAGGCCATACCAGTTATGGTTTAGCAGCTATTATTATACGTGAATTCCACCAAAGGCAAAAGATCTTCCTAATTTCCTCCAAATTCCAACACACAAGTTCTCATAAAATCTTTAAGAGTCTAAATAGTCTTTTCAGACCAATCATTAGTTTAAGGGTGAAATGCTACTCTCAAGTTCAATTTGGTTCCTAAAGCCCATTGTAGGCTTGGCCAGAGCCTCGATGTAAACGTTAGATCCTTATTCAAAATGATTGACACTGACACACCATATAGCCTAACCACCTCATTTACATACAACTTGGCTAATTTATCCACCATATCCACTTTTCCCATAGGTTAAAACAAGTTAGACTTCATCAGTTGCTCCACAATCACCCAAATAGCCTCATTACCCTTTTTATCCCTAGGCAATTTTGACACAAAATCAATGGTGATATGTTCCCATTTCTACTCAGGAATCGATAAAGGTTGTAATTTTCCTACTGTCCTCTAATGTTCAACCTTCACCCGCAAGCAAGTCTCATAATTTGATACAAATTTTGCAATTTCCCTTTACATGTTAGGCCACCAATAGTACCCCTTTTAAGTCCATATACATCCTGGTACTCCTAGGGTGAGATGCAAAACGGGATTCATTTGTAGTTTGGTGTGTTGTGTTTCATCCTTATTGAAGTTGGCTGGCAGTAGTGTTGGTTGCTTACCCTGGGCACTCGCTGGTCTTTATCATGCAAGTGTCTGCGAGAGTGTTTATCAGTAGAAGACAATCCTTGTGTTGAATCTGCAAGTTAGGTTTATATGGGTTCAAGCTGCTTTGTCGAGTCTTCTCTTACAAGGTGTTCTATTGGTTAGCTTCTGTTGTGTTGCTGTTTAGCTCTTGGTGGAAAGTTCAAACTGGTAGTTTGTCGTTAGCAACTTTATCTTTCCCTATGGTTGCTTGCAATAGAGGAGCTTGATGGAGCATGGTATAGTGGCACCTTTGTCGCTATTGCAGAATTGATCTGGTTGTAAGTCTAGATGTGGCTCACTGCTAATGTCTCCCTCTAGGTCTGCAATGATCTCTTGATTTTGCATGGGCTGTGTTTTGGGCAAGATTTCTACACCTTACTAGTGTCCTTGTGTTCTAGCTTGCTAATGCTAGCTGATATTGTCTGAAGGGGCTGGTTCTCTAGAGTCGGTCTCGCTTTGTGGTCTGTTGTTTGGTTGCTGCTTCTTGTAGAATTGGTTGTGCTTCTTCATGTCATTGCTAGAGAGGTTTTTTGCACCTTGGTGCTGTTTAGTCTGCTACTTCATCTTCTGTTGGAGTGGTTCTGTTTAGGTTGTCCTTCACTGGCTCGTGGAGGCTGTCTTTGGGTTATTGTGCTAACTCTACTTCTCCCTAGGTACCCGCAATGGATCCTAAGAGTTTGTTTGGGATGCCGCTGTAGTGTTTTATGTCGCTTGCTCTGTTGTGATGATGTTTACTCACTTCTCAGCGGGGAGTGCTGGATGGAGCCTGTCCCAATAGTGACTGCAGAGTTGGTTTGTTTCGTTGGAGATGTGTTGATGGCTCACTACTCTAGTGTTTGCGTGCTGCCTGTTTTTCTGTCTGCGAGCTGGTTTCCAACTGCTGATGCAGGTTCATAGATGATTGGCTCTTAGTGGCTCAGCCTTGCTGTTTGTCGATGGGATGGCCTCCAGTGACGTTCCTTGGTTGCTGACATGGATATTGCTGATTTCCACGCTTCTGTAGTTGGTGCAATGGTCTGCTGTGGATCTAATGTGCCGTGGGCTGTTGTGTAGAGACTTCATTCCCTCTACTGCTTTGCATATTATTTGATTTTTGTTTGGTGTTTCTGGCATGTATGCTTGCAAGTTGCTCATGTTGTTGCATGTGTCTGCTGGTTGAGTAGCCTGTTGCTACTGTTTTGAAGTTGGTTGCTGAAATTCCCTTTGTTAGGCTGGATTGCCTCTCTGTCGTGCCTGTACAGGGCCATTATTGCAGGGCCTATGCCTTGATTCAACTGATGCCTACAAAACCTTGTGTATTGTCCTTGTCCAACTGTGATCTGGGCTAGTTTTAGTTTTGTGGAGAAGTGTTTGATGGCCATATCCTCTGTGGTTCGGTTCGGTGCCTGATTGTTGTTTTTGTTTAGATTGCTAGATTTTTTGTTTTGTATCAAGGAGCATCTTCCCTTCGCTTGTTCAAAGGAGCCTGTTTCCTTTTTTTGCTTGTATGTACATGCACAATACATTTGAAATGGTGTTTGATTACCTTATTCCATCTTTTCCTTTATTTTCCTTACTTCTTCATCCATTTATCAAGCCTCCAAGACCTTATCTTGCAGTATAGATCAGATTTTATCTTAGCCAATAATGAACCTTCTGGCCTCACAATTAGTTGTAAGTTCATCCTCTTTAACTTTGTTAGGTTATCCCGCCCTTGTTCCTTTTTTTTGGTAAGTTGACATATGTATTAAAAGAAGAAGATACAAACATTATAAGGGGCATACCCCAGATTTACAATGATAACAGAAACATAAACCAACAGATGGCTACAAGCTAGCCACCGACCATAAAACTGAAACCTCACTAGATTCGTTAGGGAAACCAATACAACCAGCTAACTAACAAATTAAGAATCTATGGTATTCACCCTCCAAGCTCGTTGGATCCTTTTGTTTTCATTTGTTGGTGCGATATTCCTCATCAAATCAAGCTTATCACGAATGATACATTCGATTTGATTAAAGACCAAATTCGAAGTTCTAGACATTCCAGCAAAGATCCTTGCATTCTGTTCTTGCCATACATGATACACTGTAGCTGCCAAACTCAGTTTACGAGAAAAATTGACGAAACTCTTGCCATGCCAAGAGACAGTGGCCCATCGAATCCATTCATCCCAGCCTTTTGTCATTCTTGGAATGTCGCATCTGTCACAAACATCCCACCAGATCGCTTTAGTATAGGAGCATTCAAAGAACAAGTGGTTGTGATCCTCATTGTTGCGGAGACAGAGCGAGCATCTATTGGGACCATGTATACCAAACCGATGAAGTTTATCTTGAGTTGTGAGTTTCTGTTGGACAGCCATCCATAGAAGAAATGAATGTCTTGGAACAGCATTCTTGAACCACACAATGTCATGCCATTCAACCATCTGACGATGACGTCTTAGTTGTTCCCAAGCTACTTTGATCGAGAATCTGTGATTTGGCGAATCCAACCAAACTATCTCATCCTTTTGCCCCATCTTAGGATTAGAATTGGAAGGAATAGCTTCTATAATGGGGTGCCAGCCAATAGCTTGGGTGGTAGGAGTTTTCCAGTCTGAGTTATGAATTAGCACATTCACTTTCGCGTTCTTGGCCATACCTGAATCATAGATGAATCTTTCCCCGTAAGAATCCGCGAGTGGGCTGTGAGAATGCCAATTGTCAAACCATAGAGAGGTTGTCATTCCATCTCCTATGATGTACTTCATCTTCGGCCATGCTAAGGATCTGAGCTTTAGAATCTTTCCCCAAGCCCAAGAGCAATTCTGTGGCGTCTTGATTGTCCAGAAATTCCTACCTCGCAACAGATTGGATCTGATCCAAGTAGACCATATTGAGCCATCTGAGTCATTGCACAGGTTCCAAATGTGTTTCAACAAAGCAATCTTGTTCCATTCTGTTATCCGTTTTATTCCTAGCCCCCCCTCCTTTTTTGGAAGACATACATGATCCCAAGCCACTTTAGCCCCAGTAGTTCTCATATCTGAACCTGACCAAAGAAAGGATTTCATAATTTGCTCCACATTTTTAATTACTTGCCCAGGTAAGAGAAAGAGAGATGCCCAATAGACCTGTATGGAAAATAAAACTGAATTAATCAGTTGTACCCATCCTGCATACGAGAGTGTTGTACAAGTCCAATGTCGAACTTTAGAGGTGATTCGATCCACAAGGCCCTTACAATAAACAGCCTTTAGTCTGGACGAGAGAAGAGGTACTCCCAAATATTTCATAGGGAGCTCCCCCTCTCTAAACCCAAGAATATGAATAATTTGCTCCCTCTCAGCATTTAACACACCGCTCAAGAAGATGTCACTTTTGTTTGGATTTGGATACAGACCTGATAGGTCTTGAAACTTTGTTAGTACAGTTCTGATCATACGAATTGAGTTTACATCCCCGTTGCTAAAAATCATCAAGTCATCAGCAAAGCAAAAATGAGAAATTTTATCCTTCTTGCATCTCCAGTGGAACTTGAATTCTTGGTTGGCACTCATCTTGCAGAATAGCCCCGAAAGGATTTCCATACATAGGACAAACAAATATGGGGACAATGGATCCCCTTGTCTCAGCCCTCTTCCCCCTTGAAAGTAACCTGCAAGCTCACCATTGACGTTGATAGAGAATTGACATGATGTAACACAAACCATGATCCAATCAATGACTGTTCTAGGGAATCCCATTTTTATTAACATAGCGTCAATGAAATCCCACCGCACCGAGTCATAAGCCTTCATCAGATCAACTTTCATAGCACAACGAGCAGGTCCCGTAGATTTATGATAGCCTTTCATTAGTTCCTGAGACAAAAGAATGTTATCACTGATTCTCCGTCCTGAGATAAAAGCAGTCTGATATGGACCAACTAAGGATGGCAAAACAACTTTGATTCTCCCAGCTAGAATCTTAGCGATGCATTTGTACACTGTATTGCAGCAAGATATAGGACGAAAATCTATCAACCTTGTAGGATTAGCAACTTTAGGAATAAGGGAAATGGATGTAGCATTCATTTCTTTAAGCATTCTACGAGTCTGAAAGAAGGATCTAACAGCGTTGATTACATCTTCCCCAACTATGTGCCACATTCTTTTGAAGAAACCTGCGTTAAAGCCATCCGGACGAGGGGCTTTGTTGTTCTTCAAACTAAACATAGCATGCTTAATCTCCTCCCTTGTTACATCTTGTGCGAGTAGATGCTGCTGCGTTGAGGACAGTTTCAAGTTAATTGCCGAGTCCATCACTTCCTCGTTCAGAACCCTAGGCATCTGATCCACTCCTAACACACGATGGAAGTATGCAATTACTTCTGATTTGACTGCCTCGTGTCCTTCGACAACCTCTCCATCCTCCCTTGTAAGTGATAGAAGCTTATTTCTATTCTGTCTTCCATTAACTGATTTGTGAAAGTAGCTAGTATTCTGATCCCCCAAGCTAAGCCATTGTATCTTTGCCTTCTGTTTGAAAAAACTCTCTTCAGCCCTGACGGTAGAAGTGTATTTACGAACAGCATCCCTTTCTCGCATGCACAAAATTGGATTGGCATGCGCTGTATGCAGAGCCTGTTGAGCCTTATCCATTTCATTTTTTGCATCTTTAACTCTATCTGAAATGTTGGAGAAGTGAGCCATATTGAAAAGTTTCAATTCCTGCTTTAGCTTTCTTAGTTTGCAACACAGCTGATACATTGGACAACCCCCCGAATTCTGATCCCATACCTTCTTCACCAAGGGCATGAACTCGTCCTGATCCATCCACATATCAAAGAATCTGAATGGTTTCTTTATGTTCTGATCATTGCCAATAACCTTTACCACCATAGGAGAATGGTCTAACATACCCGAAGGCAAAAATCTCGCTTCCGATAATGGAAAGTTCAGATTCCACTTCTCATTGACAAGCACTCTATCTAGTTTTCGCATAATCAGATTCTCGGGACATTGGTTCGACCAAGTATAATGCATACCTGAATACCGAAGATCATCTACTTTCGCTTCTCGAATACATGTATCCAATCTGTCCATAGTACCAGCCCACGTAATAGAGCCTCCTAAGCTGTCCGACTGGTTGCGGATAGCATTAAAGTCACCCATAAGAATCCACGGGGTTGACTCCCATCCATCACTACGACTCACTATATCAGACCATAATGCCTCACGTAAGGAAGCATTATTGTCTCCATAAATAATTGAAGTATTGAAACTGATTTTGGTAGCTAATATAGTGACAGAAACATGAATAGCTTGGTCTGACATTCCAACAACATCCACCTTCACCGAATCAGCATTCCAACAAACCCAAATATGACCACAACAAGAGAAATCATAATTATACAAGAAGGACCAAGAATGCAGAAGAAGTTTAGAAACATTATCTTTATTCTTGTCTTTAACTCGAGTTTCAACCAAACCAAAAAAAGCTATCCTCTCTTGATGGATGAGTCGACGCAATTCTGAATGCTTTATAGGATCATTCAAACCTCTAATATTCCAACATCCAATAATCATAGGAAAATAGAGAGGAATACAAACAGCAACACAAAGATTACCTTGACGTGCCTCCTGGAGAGGAGCCAGATTTCTGATTCTTCTTTGAAGAGGCTTTTGAACCCCTTTTCTTTTTCTCTAGAGAGTCTCTAGCCTTAATAGCTAACTGATTAACAGTTTCCCTTTCGGTGGAAATCAGGGTTTGAGGGGTTGTCATGATATCGGTTGGTTCTTTGATGAGACCCTACTTTCACCTCATCAACTTTAGAACCCAAAACATGGTTCATTTCTGGAACAACATTAGAAGCTTGGACAGTAGAGTGTTTCTCTATACTATCCCGCCCTTGTTCCTCCATGTTACTTACTATTCTTTTCCTTTTTAGCTTAAAGCATCTGCATCTGTGTTAGCGTTTCCTGGGAAATAATCAATAACACAATCATAGTCCTTTATCAACTCCACCCATCTCTTTTGTCATATGGTTAACTCCTTATATGACATCAAATACCTTAAGCTCTTATGATCCGTAAAGATTTGAATTTGTGACCCATAAAAATAATGCCTCTAAACCCGAAGAGCAAACACTACCGCTGCAAGGTCCAGGTCATGTAATTCATCTCATGTGGCTTCAGTTGTCTCGAAGCATAAGCAATTACTTGTCCGTGTTGCATAACACAACCCAAACCCTTTTGGGAAGCTAATAAAAGATCTATATACTATATAAATCTTTTGTCCCTAAAGGAAAAAACCAATATGAGGCTGATGTGAGCCTTCTTTTCAGCCTCTTAAAACTCTTATTGCATTCCTTTAACCAAATAAACCTAACTTCTTTGCAAGTAAATCGAGTCAGATGGGATGTTATTGTGGAAAATTTTTCAATAAATCTCCAATAATACCTTGTCAATCCCAAGAAATTATGAATTTCTGTCATGTTGGTAGGTCTTTCCTAATTCAAAACTACTTCTTGATACAATCCAAGAAAGGTCAGATTCAGATTTTGGCATAAAATATGTTACCATCCAGTTTTATGTTATTGATCATAACTCCAAATCCAACCATTGGATCGAGTGGAGACTTTACCAAAAGATTCGAGAGGTATTGTCTATGTTGAATTAAACTTTCAGTTGAATTGGAATTCAGAAAAGAATTGCGATATATGTTAGAACCAATTGTATAAATTTTTTTATTTACTTCATTTTAACTTGGGGCTTCCTATTTGGCAATGATCCTTTTCCTACAAGGATGTGGCAGTTTATTTTGGGAATCTCCTAGTTCTACAAGTATCTTTAATAGGCTGCAACATAGTTTCCAAGTGTGACAATAATTCATTAATGTTTCAGAATCCTTTTCTTACAAGGATTCCTCATTCATCCTAACTAAACAAGGAAAGAAGGGCTGGTGGTATTTAATGACATATTGGTTTCTAGGATCATTGGGCAAATAAAGACATAGGATTTTAGGTATTTATCTTATTTTTGCTAGCTAGAGTCTAAGACTTGTTTTGGCTTAACTAGTACTTTGTTTTCAATTAGGATCCAAGGCTTGTTTAGATCAGTTGTGGACTTTCAGATTAAGGTTTTTTGGTTAGTGTTGTAAGTTGGCCAAATGAGTCCACTAGGTTGGATCCATTAGGGTTATTTTTTCAAGAACAATTTAAACTCATGTAACCTAAATTTCAATAGCAATTGATGAATATTACTTCTGAATTTTTCAGTTTTAACATGTGAGAGTGATTCTTGGATTCAAAAGTTTTTGAATGAACTGAATCTGACTCATCAAAGATTAATTGGTTTTGTGACGTCATTCTATATTATTTCAATAGTATTGGTGCCTTGAACAGGTTTTTCATTGTGTCACACTCCTATCAGACCTATTTCATCTTTCCAGAATCAGATCTCAATCTTGATTATGAGTTGCGTAACCATGTGATCACGAGGTTCGCATAACTTCTGCCTTCCTGGATCCACAAGTATCCCTTTTATAGAAATGACATGTCCCAAAAATACAACCTCTTTAAGCCAAAATTCACACTTATCTAGTTTTCCATACGACTTATTCTCCGTCAAAACCTATAACACACTACTCAAATGTTACTCGTGTTCTATGTAGGAGCTAGAATACAATAGTATATTATCGATAAACATTACCGCATGCATATCCATATATGCTCAAAATACCATATTCATCAAATCCATAAACATTGTTGAGGTATTTGTCAACTAAAAAGGCATCACCAAAAATTCATAATGTCCACAACAGGTCTTGAAAGTAGTTTTATGTATATCATGATCCTTAATCCTTAACTAGTGGTACCCATACCTCAAATTTATCTTGGAAAAGACTCTAACACCCTTTAATTGATCAAACAGATCATCTATTCATGAAAGCGGGTACTTATTCTTCACAGTTACCCTGTTCAATTGATTGTAGTCAGTGCACAACCAAAAGGTATCATCTTTCTTCATTATGAAGAGTACTAGAGCTCCCATGAAGGATTGCTAAGTCAAATGAATCATTTATCCAGCAATTCTTGCAGCTGAACCTTTAGTTCAGCCAATTCCATAGGTGCCATCCTATACGTGCGATTGTGCTATATAGGGTTGGTTCTTTGGAAAGTGTCAATTAAGACTTCAATCTCTCTAATGGGAGGCAATCCAGGTAATTTCTCTAGGAACACATTCGGGTATTCCCTTACAATAGGAATACTGGCTAGTTCTACACGCTTTATTTATTTCCTTTATATGGGCTAAAAATTCAGGGCATCCCTTCCTAATCAATTTCATAGCCATTATGACGAGAATTAAACAACTAGGAACTACTTTTCTCTCTCCTTTGAATACCACCCTTTTTCCACCTATGTCTTGAATTGTCATTTTTTTTGTAAATGCCCGTAAAAAAAGACGAAAATGGATCAGCTATAAATGCAAAGAGAGGAAAAAACAATGATAAAGGAATTAACAAGGAAACAAGTGAAGAAATTATGAGGGAAAGAGGATGAGAGGGTTGGTTGCATGCAAGGAAGGAGAAGTTAAAATCTTCAACCAAATTTGAGTTGAAATCCAAATTTCCTCGAAGTAAGAACCCTAAACCTAATTATCAAAATCAATTTGAGATTTGATTAGGAATTGTGCACCAATTTCAGGATTTGTAGATTAGGTTTCTTGAGCGAATTTGAGGGAATTGTAGAATTTGTTAGAATGAGGTTAATTAAATTACTATAAGTTGTTTTGAACATGAAATCATGCAAAAAAAAATCCAAAGAAAAATCAATGACCAAAGGACATGAGTGGTCGACCATGTGAGGGTTGAATGAAAGGAAAAGAAATTCTGAATTTGTACCTGATAAACCTTATGATATGTGTTATGATGTGAATAATGAGTAAACGAGGCAAACTATTGCATGGAAAGGAAAAGGGGACCCTTAGTCCCGTTAGGTCAAGTTCACCCAAGACCAGATTGAGTGTACAGAGGTAGAGTTTTAGCATGTTATATGTTAATGATGTATGAATTAGATGTGGTAGGAAGTTTACTAATAATAAAAAGCATGAAAACTTGATAATGGGAAACTTCATGAATCAAATGTGTATGTTATGTGAGATAGAATCAAAATTTATTAACCATGAGTATAGCTCATGGTTTGGTTTAGGAGTCATGAAATGGAGAAAAAAACATAGGAGAAAAAGGAAATTAAGATAATAGAAAGTTCATCTAAAACCATTGACGAAAACTAGACAAATTCGTCACCTTGGCCTAAAAATGATAACATGCAAGGAGGAGTTCTTCATAGAAGTTATAGTCAGGGATATTAGTCCAACAAATTTGACTTCGCTTAATTTGGAGCTTTAAAACTACAAATATAGGTAAGTATATGAGTAAAGATCGAGCTATCACCTTTGTTGGTAGATTCAACCAATTGGAAAAACAGGGAAACTTAAACATGTTAGGGGCAGAATCAAATTTCTTTCACTCAAAAGATATGTGGTGTCGAGTCTTAGAGTTCAAAAGGAAATAAGCTGTATTCAAAACCGAATTGGTGATGAGAGTTATAATTTAATGAATAACAATGATCTTAAGGGATAAAATGGAAAACGTAAATGTAAAAGAAGTCAACATTGTTGTTATTATTATTATCGTTGTTATGAGAAATGTAACTTGAGTAAGAAATGATGTGGCATACTTGTGGATTTAAAAGGGATCGTATGAGGGGCACAAAACAACAACAACAAAGGTATGCGGGCCGAGCTTCTGCAATAGATATGTGACCTATACGTATACTTTTTACATAAAGATGATTTTGATAATTTGTTCAATTCTTGGATTTTAATAATCTGATCTATACGTATACTTTTTACATAATGCAAGAATCACTCTCACACGTTAAAATTAAAAAATTCAGAAGTAATAGTCATTAATGACTGCTGAAAATTAGGTTACATGTGTTTAAATAGTTCTTGAAAGTTAACTCTAATGGATTTATCATTGTAGGCTGAACTGATCTACATACAAAATTGACCCAAAAACCCTAAACTGAAAAGCCAATAACCTGATCCAAACAAGCCTTCGATCCTAACTCGAAACAAAGTTTTAATTAGGCCCAAACATGAAAGAAAATAATAAAAATAACTAATATCTCATTAAATAGCATGAACTCTTCTTTCCTTGTGTAGCTAGGATGAATAAAGAATCCTTATAAGAAAAGGATTCTAAAACATTAATGAATTCTTGCCACATGGAGATTATATTGCAGCTCATTAAAGATCCTTATGAAACTAGAAAATTCCTAAAATAAGCTCTTACATCCTTATAGGAAAAGGATACTTGCCAAATAGGAAGTCCACAAGTCAAAGGAAATAAATAACAAAAATTCGTACAACATGTTCTGACCTATATCGCAAGTCCTTCGAACTCTGATTCACCTGACACTTTACCCCAACATAGACCAATACCTCCAAGATCTTCAGGTCAAGTTGCAGCTGATCCAGCGACTGCATTTAGAGTTATACTCATTCATGTAAAACTGGACAGCAAGAAATTTTACGACAAAATCCGAATTTGACCTTACTGGGATCGTATGAGATTGGAACGTGTATGATACGATCTGGGCAATGAAAAAACAATCAGATTCGGATTCTGACGTAAAATGTGCAACTGTTCATTTTTACAACAATAGTTATAATTCTCATTCTGACAGTTGAACGGGTAGAGGTTTTACATGGAGTCTCCTGACATGTTTTTCTACCTTGTGATGCGAACCTCGTGATCACGTGGTCACACAACCCACAATCAAGATTGAGATCTGATCCCGAAAAGCCGAAATAGGTCTGATAGGAGTGTGATACAATGGAAATCTGCCCTAAGGCACCATGATACGATTCAGGAAAGGTCAAATTTGGATTTTGACGTAAAAAAGTGCAACTATCCAGTTTTACGGAAACAGTCATAATTCTCAATGCTACCGTTGGATCGGGCTGAAATTTTACGTGGTGTCTCTTGACATGGTGTACTACTTAGAGTTAAAATATCAGGTCAATCGGAGTTTGGAAAGGCATTGAAACACGGGTCAACAGAGGCTGTACTAATTTTGTTATTTACTTCCTTTTGACTTTTGGACTTCCTATTTGGCTAGGATTCTTTTCCTAAAAGGATGTGGCAGCTTATTTTGGAAATCTACTAATTCTACTAAGATCTTTAATGGGCTGCTGCAACATAGTGTCCAAGTGTGGCAAGGATTCATAATTATTTTAGAATCCTTTTCTTACAAGGATTCCTCATTCATCATAGCTACAAAAAGAAAAGAAGACTTCAGAATAAATTCTACATTTAGATCAGATTTCCTAGTCTATTTGGGACTTCTTAATGGTTACAAATCTGATTCTAGCATATTTAGGATGTTAATTTTCAGATTTTTAGATCAATAAACGTCTTTGTTGCACTTGTTGTGTGTTGGTGGGATAATCTCCCTTCCATGGTTCTCTAAAAAACTGAAAAACGACTTATCGAAGAACAACTGGCTTCGTGGCATCATCCTTATACTTCTCGTTCGCGAATCAATATTCGTTGGGTGAGGGTTTCCGTTTCCAATAGTGCTGGTGCCTAGGTACAAGTTATCTTTGTGTCACACTCCTATCAAACCGGATTTACTTAGCTTTCCAGTAATTGATATCTTTGCGTGTGGGTTACGTGACCACGTGATCACGAGGTCCGCATCATTTGGTATCAGAGCTTGGCTCCATCAATCAGGTTATATCCTTCTGAAATTTTTGTTTCTTGTTGATTCCGCAAAAAAATTCCTCAATGTCCAATTTCATCTTCTCCTTGATTTTGCAGCATATCAAAAAACAAAATTAGCTATTTCATTCTATTATTGTTCAAAATATATCAGTAGCATAAAAAAAAAGAGAAAAGCAAAAAAAAAATTGTACAAAAAGACGTTAATGGGATTCTGCCGCAGAAAACTAAACAAGGGAAAATAGCATCAAATCAACTCAGAATTAGCTCAAAGTTTAGAATCTGATTACTGGGGTCCTAATCGCACCACATATCAAATTTTGGGTCAATTGGATATCTTTTGCGTATTCAGGTCTGATTCATAATGTTTTTGCGTCAGTATATCAAACCTTGTCGTAAATTGATGAAATTTTAAATTCTGTCTATTTGTGTTGATATCGCACTATATCTGAAATTTTAACTCAATTGGATGTCATTTACTTTAGGTTCCAGATTCCGACTTAACTCGTCGTAAAAGAGTTTGTTTTACGCCAACTTTTAAATTTCAGGTTCTTTCTGTTGTTTTCCTTTCTTGCAGTTTATTTTCATCATATCCAACATATCAGGGTGTTGTTTCATCATTTTTCATATTTTGTTTCTGTTTTTTTATTCGAGTCTTCAGTTTCGTTCATATTTCGGCTAGACTCGCTTGCTACTCGCGAGACTATCATCGCAGTTTCATTTTGCTTGTTTTCTAGTTTTTATTGCTTCTTGAGTCATATATATATATATATATATATATATATATATATATATATATATATATATATATATATATATTTGGATTGCGCTGCCAAGTTGGTTTTATTTGGTGTTGGTTTCAGTTTCGTAAGAAGGTGAGACGAGAGGTGTGAGATTGTGAGAATATTAAGAGTGTTTGAGCGAAACACGAGCGATGTGAGGATTTTTTTTCCACTAACCAATTTGTGCAGGTAGCATCATGTTAGTTCAAAACAACACACCAACCCCTCCCAATGTAGAACTTCAATTCCAAATGCAAGCCATGACGAAGATGATGGAAAGCATGAATTTTATGATGGGTAACGTGTGTGACAGACTTGAGAAGGTGGAACAACATGGAAACATGGCTGGAACATGTACCCAAGATGTGAGAAAGGTTGGAGCTGAACCGAAATCAAACAATGGCAGTGGGGTCGAAAGGCCTTCTGACTAAGAGGAGGACATTGATGATATTGGTGATGGTGATTTTAAGGATGAGACCATAGGCTATCAGAAAGGTTTTCGGCAGCCTAGAAACCGAAGTGATTTCATGTATTTTGATGAGGTGCTATGGCGAAAGAAAAGGCAGATTCAAAAGGAGAGGTGGTATCAAAGGGAGCGAAATAAAGAGATTAGTGAACAAAAACAGAATCCAAGAGTTTATCTCATATTCTAGGGGAGATGAAGCAAGAACTTGATGTGTTAACTGCAGCAATCAATGCCCATCAAGCTTCAGAAAGAGAGGAGAAAAAAGGCTGCAATGATGATATACAAAATAGAACAGCTGCAACTTTCATCCAAAGTTGTTGGCGACGATTGTTGGCAAAGAAAAGAACTCCAAAGGCTTCAAAAAAAGGCTAAGGAATTGTCCATTCAACTTATTGGTGATTCAATAACGAATTATCTTGAAGAGAGAGGGAATTATACGATTCAGGAAAGGTCAAATTCAGATTTTGACGTAAAAAGTGCATCTATCCAGTTTTACGGCAACAGACATAATTCTCAATCCGACCGTTGGATCAAGCTGAAATTTTATGTGGAGTCTCCTGACATATTGTCCTACCTTGGTATAACATTTCAGGTCAATCGGAGTTCAGAAAGGCATCAAAACACGGGTCAATATAGGTTGTATGAATTTTGTTATTTACTTCCTTTTGACTTGTGGACTTCCTATTTGGCTAGCATTCTTTTTCTAAAAGGATGTGGCAGCTTATTTTGAAAATCTACTAATTCTACAAAGATTTTTAATGGGCTGCAACATAGTTTCCAAATGTGGCAAGAATTCAAAATTATTTTAGAATCCTTTTCTTACAAGGACTCCCTTATTCATCATAGCTACAAAAAAGAATGAAGACTTCAGAATAAATTCTACCTTTAGATTAGATTTCCTAGTCTATTTGGGACTTCTTAATGGTGACAAATCTGATTCTAGCATATTTAGGATGGTAATTTTCGGATTTTTAGATCAATAAACTTCTTTGCTGCACTTGTTGTGTGTTAGTGGGATAATTTTCGGATTTATTATTGTTATTATTATTTTCTTCTTATTTTAGGATTTATTTATATTATTTGGATTTAATTGTAAGTGGGCATCATATAAGTCCACATAAGGAGTCCATTAGGGTTGATTTAAGTCTAAAGTCAGTATCAATAAAAGCATAACCAGACATGTAAGTTAGACAATTCAGATTAATAAAACTTCTTGTTTGCCGCACTTTTTGTGTGTGTGTATGTGTTAGTGAGATAATCTCCCTTCCATGATTCTCTAAAGAACTGAAAAACAACTTATCGAAGAACAACTGTCTTCGTGGCGTCATCCTTATACTTTTCGTTCGCGAATCAATATTTGTTGGGTGGGGGTTTCCATTTCCAACAGTGTAGGTGCCTAGGTACAAGTTATCTTTGTGTCACACTCCTATCAAACTTGATTTACTTGGCTTTCCGGGAATTCATATAATATGATCGGATTTGTTGCCTTTTAAAAGTCCCATATAAGCTAGGATAATCAAATCTTGAGGTAGATTTGTTGCCTTCTGATTAGTACTTAAAAGTGCATTTTTATCAAGGTTTTATATCATCATTTTGCACTTGAAGTATCAATAACTCCTTAACTAAAGCATGTTTTATAATAACATATCTAATTATATAAGATACCTTTAATTTATGGTAAATGTTCATCTTAAATGCAGGCCTATCACATAAATGAAAGAATTGATTGATGAGTTGAAGTACTGAAATTGAAAGGACAAAGAGATGGCCAAACTTAGAAAAGAGATGCTGGTGCAGTCCAAACTGGAACACTGTTCGGTAATTGGGTCATAGCTGGAGCTGTAGATCTTGGATTTAGATCCATTTTATATGGATGGAAAGATAAGACATAGGCCTACAACTTTCATGTGGAGCCCAAGATCTAACAAGGCCGTTTTCAAGTCCAAATTGTAGCAACAAAGAAAAAGTCTGAATATGTCCTACAGCCCAGACACTGTTTAGTGTTCAGCCCATATCTCAAGTTCTAGAAGTTCAAATGATCTCACATTTTTACCCTGGAAAGATGAGATAATTTCCTAGAACTTTTATGATTGAAGTCTATTCAAATTATGACGTTATCAATGACGTTTTTGGCAGACAAAAAGATAAGAATTGTTACCAGGTCAAGATGTGGCCACCCATTCATCAATTAGTCAACAAATCAATAGTTCTAAATTTTGGCCTATAAAAGGAGGCATTTGCCATGTATTGAGGCATCTTGGTGTTCAGATCAAGATCATGCTCTTGTTTTCTCTCTTTGTATTACTTATGTTTTGCTTTTATTAATATCAAGTTTATGCCTTTCATTTCCTTTCCTTTACTTAGTTAACCTTTATCTTATTTATGTTCTTATTTTGTTTGTTTATGTTTCTTTCTTTCATTATGTTTAACTAAGTTAATTATGTCAGGTGAAAAGGGTACACTAATGGTGTAAGAATAAGTATAATATAAACTTAACATGGACTTTAATGATTGGATACTAACATGCTTTATATTTGCCTTCTTGTTCACTTTTAATACTTTACTTGTTAAATGGTTAATCTAGATTTATGTTGTATAACACTTGGTACAACAAATACTTGGCACTTTCATAGCCCATACTGTATGGTATAACCGACACCTGAGCTATGAAAGGAACTTGATTTGTTGTTAACATAAGTTATAATCATGAATGCCTGACAACATTTACAAGTATTAACATTATTCGAATAAGATAACTAATGTAATCATGTTAACAATTTATAATCTGATTGGAACCTCCTTGTGTGTGGTTTCCAATTGAATAATAAGAGTTTTATACTATACTTGTTTGAAATACCATTAGTGGATCCTCTAACCTTGACATTTGTTGTTATCATTGTTTAATCCTTACGTTAATCTTCCATCTCAAAGTTCTCATCAACTTCGTTTTCATCATCTTTATTATTATCATTATTAATAGCATTATTGGTACTACTACTACTACTACTACTACTACTACTACTACTACTACTACTACTACTACTATTATTATTATTATTATTATTATCATTGTTATTGTTGTTACTATTGTTCTTTATAATTTATACAATTAACCTTCCTGTGGTTCGACCCCGGTCTTGCCGGGTTATTTATTACTTCGACACTCCTGCACTTGAGAAAAGACATCAATCTTTTGGTCGTGTCACCTTCCCGAACTTTGATTAATCTGAAATTTGAACCCAAGGTAGGACAACATGTCGTGAGACTTCACGTAAAATTTTAGCCTGATCCAACGGTCCTATTGAGAATTATGACTGTTGTCGTAAAACTGGATAATTGCACATTGTACATTAAAATCAGAATTTGACCTTTCCTAGATCGTATCATGAGGACAGCAAGGGAAACAAAAGAATCCTGCTATAACATGGAAACAACATGGGTGGCAACCTTTTCCTTTTGTTTATAGGATTAAAGGGCTGCATGGAACACTATAAATAAGCCATTGAATCAATTCTGTAATATTTTACTTCTTTCTCTTCTTCTTATGGTAGAGCATGAATTTAATATTAGGGGCTTTATTTTATTTTTTTTAACTACAACCCAAGGCTTGTTTGGGCTTAATTAATTCTTTGTTTTTAGTAAGGATCTAAGTCTTGTTTGGATTAAGTTATGGGCTTTTCAGTTTAGGGTTTTGAGTCAGTTTTGAGTGGATTTCATATAAGTTCACGTAAGGGGTCCATTAGGGTTAATTTTTCAAGAACTATTTAAACTCATGTAAGCCAAAATTTTGGCAGTTTGGAGGATTATTACTTCTGAATTTTTTAGTTTTAACGTGTGAGAGTGATTCTTGTATTTTTTAGTTCTTGAATGAACTGAATCTAACTAATCGAAGATTAATTAGTTTCGTGGCGTCATTATAGTCATTCCAATAGTGTTGGTGCCTTAGGGCAGGTTTCCATTGTGTCAGACTCCTATCAGACTTATTTCAACTTTCCAGAATCATATCTTAATCTTGATTGTGGGTTGTATGTCCATGTGATCACGAGGTTCGTATTAATGGGGGTTTTCCGTTTCCAATAGTGCTGATGCCTGGGTACAAGTTATCTTTGTGTCACACTCCTATCAAACCTGATTTACTTGGCTTTCCAGGAATTTGATGTCTTTGCATGTGGGTTGCATGACCCAAATAAATAATAATAACCCAAAGACTAAAGAGAAAATAATAAAAATAGTAAAAATCCAAAAATTACCATGCTAAATATGTTAGAATCAGATTTGTCACCCTTATAAAGTCTCAAATAAATTAGGAGCAATCTCATTTGGAAACATTTTGTTGCTGCCCCCTTTGATGTCCTTGATTAGCTTCGATTTCCTTATTTAACTTGAACAAATAAAAAAACAAATTTTCTCATTTGTTGCTGATTTAATTACTTTCCTTCCTAGGTTAGGAAAAACATTAAATAATCCTCCCCTCTTTAAAAACAAGATTTGGCCAACTTCCTTATTTAATTAGAAGAATAAATTGCTGACTTTCTATCCTTGTAGCATTAGGAAAAAACAAACCTAACAAGGCTTGTATGGGGCCTGACACATCAGCCCTTTGTTCCATAAAATTGGGCTCTTCTTAGAACTGAATTAGATGAATTAAAGCTTATCCTTCATGTTCCTTAAATGTCCCAATCCCCTTTACGTCCATCTTGTTCCATATGTTCTGAACAAGCCTATTCAATGCTTCTTTAAGTTTCTTTGCCTTAGCTCTTGTAATTCGCCCAATTGGCACCTCCAATGGGTCGTTGGCATGATTACGCTTGGAGTTGGGCTGATCCTCATCATCCCCTCTCTCTTCAAAATGATTCGACCTCGAATCATCACCTACATCAAATAGAGTAAGATCAGAAAAATTAAATGTAGCACTAACACCATACTCAACTGGCAAATCAACTTTATAAGCATTGTCATTGATCCTCTAAAGGATCTGAAATGACACATCTGCTTATGGTTGTAGCTTTGATTTTCTATGGGCTAGAAATCTCTCCTTGCGCATATGCACCTAAACCCAATCATTGAGCTGAAAGATAACATGTTTGTGCCTCTTATTGGCTTTGGTTGCATACACACGATTCCTCTTTTCAATCTGTTGCCTCACACTCTCATAAAGTGTCTTCACCACCTATGCTTTATGGTTACTGATGCGAACCTCGTGATCACATGGTCACGCAACCCATACGCAAAGATACTAATTCCTGAAAAGCCAAGTAAATCAGGTTTGATAGGAGTGTGACACAAAGATAACTTGTACTTAGGCACCAGCACTATTGGAAACGGAAACCCCCACCGAACTAATATTGATTCGCGAACGAGAAGTATAAGGATAATGCCACGAAGACAGTTGTTCTTTGATAAGTCGTTTTTCAGCTCTTTAGAGAACTATGGAAGGGAGATTATCTCACCAACATAAACTGCCACATCCTTTTAGGCAAAGAATCCTAGCCAAATAGGAAGTTCACAGGTCAAAAGGAAGTAAATAACAAAATTCGTATATCCTCTGTTGACTCGTGTTTGGATGCCTTCCCGAACTCCGATTGACCTAAAATTTTACACCAAGGTAGGAAAACATGTAAGAAGACTCCACGTAAAATTTCAGCTCGATCCAATGGTCGAATTGAGAATTATAACTGTTGCCATAAACCTGGATAGTTGCACATTTTACGTCAAAATCTAAATTTGACCTTTCCTGAATCGTATCAGTTACCATCCAAACTAACCCTTTCATCAATGGGTAAAGGAATAAATCCATGGGAGTTAAAGGGTTAAATCCATACACAATTCCAAATGGTGAATATTCAATAGCAAAGTGCACACTACGATTGTATGCAACCTTTATAAATGGAAAACAATCTTCCCAATTCTTTAAGTTCTTTTTAATGACAATGCATAAAAGTTGTGTTAAGGTCCTATTAACTACTTTGGTTTGTCCATCTGTTTGGGGGTTACAAGTAGTTGAAAATAATAGTTTAATACCCAATTTTCCCCATAACTCCTTCCAAAAATAGTGAAGGAACTTAACATCTCTATCAGAAACAATGTTCTTAGGGACCCCGTGAAGTCATACTATCTCCCTAGAGAACAAATCAGCAGTGTTAGTTGCATCATTTTTTTTATGACATGGAATAAAGAGTGTCATCTTTGAAAACCTATCAACAACTACAAAGATTGAATCCCTAACCCATTTGGCATGTCTCCTGCTCAGCTTACCTTGTCTTTTCAAGTGCTTCAATGATTCATGATCAGAATGTATCACAAACTCCTTGGGCCACAAGTAATGCTGCCATGTCTCTAAAGTTCTTACTAAGGCATAGAGCTGCTTTTCATATATAGGGTATTCAAGACTGCCCCATTAAGTTTTTCGTTGAAATACGCGATGGGCCTCCTATCCTGCATTAACACTGCTCCTATACCAACACTCGATGCATCACATTGAACTTCAAAAGCTCTCGTAAAGTCTGGCAAAGCTAAAACAGGCGCCAAACAAAGTTTATCTTTCAACAAATTAAAAGTCTTATCCTGTTCATCATTCCATTTAAATCCAATAGACTTTTTCACAATTTCAGTTAAAAGTGCAGCAATAGTACTAAAATCCTTCATAAACCTCACTTACCGATTTTGTTGTAGGCCAATTCTGGATGGCCTTAACTTTCTTTTTGTCCACCTAGATATCTTGCACAGTTACGAGATAGCCAAGAAGCACAATGTTTTCCATGCAAAAGGTACACTTCTTAATATTAGCATACAATTGCTCACTACGCAATATACACTAAGTACATTACGCAAATGATCAAGATGCTATAGACCAAAATGTCATCAAAATACACAACAACAAACTTACCTCTAAACGTACGCAATATGTTGCGATGTCGCGGCCGCACAAATTAATTACCCTAACTTAAAACACAACACACAAGATAGTATAGAGTAAGCAAGGGGTCGTTCCCATGAAGAAGGTCTAGTTCAGATTTTTATGTTATATGATATCAAAATTTGGTGGGGGTTGGAAGTTATCTAGGCTAAAGTACAAGAAAACAAAAAACTATTAAGCAAAATTAAATAAAATCAGAAAATTATCAAGAGAACAAATCTTGGTCACAAGTAAACGTTCACCTACTACAGTAATCAAAACTGATCATGAAAACAAAACATCAATTTATATTATGAATATTTATCTCTTCGTAGCATTGGTTAGTTAACGAATCCACCGTATAACTAAACTCTAACCATTAAACAACCATAGTGTCCGCACTAGTAATTTAATTCAATAGCAGTCTTAAGAACTAGATAAGTTTATTAATTAAGAAAACATATGTCCGCAGTCTATGTGTTGATTTAATTGAATGTTCTCCAACAAAAATATCAGGTCACCTCTCTTCGGTCCAACACAAGACAACACCAACATCGCAAGGCAGTAACGGGGGTGGAAGATTTTCCTCCTAGCAGAAGAAACAACATCTTCTTTTCCACGTTATCGATAGCTATATTATCATCTTCTCAGCCGACGACCAGAGGAGAAGCGCACGAAGAACAGAAACATAGAAGGTAGCTTTGGCAAACAAGCACACATTCGCCTTCGTCTTTGTCATCAAGCTTCAACATCAGGCAGACTCTGAGAGAGAAAGTGAAGAACAAGAAGAAGTATAGCAGAGAGTGTCCGTTCAACCAGCAACCTCACATCTTCATCGCCATCGTCTTCGACTTCGCCTCTCGGCACAGGTGTGACAGTAACACGGGTAAAGTAGACCAAACACAAGAAAGAGAGGGGAGTGAGATTGGAAAGAAAAGGGAAGAGCAGGATGTTCTTCGGCCGTAGCTAGGATCATCATCCGCGTCTTCGTCTCCGTTGCTGTTCACCTAGGTAAGCATTCTTCCTCCTGCCCTGCAATTCCATTTCCAAGTTTTTTTCAAAACAATGCGAAGGTAAAATTAATTACGTGTGCCTACTTCTTGGGCTGGTTACTCGCATGAGCCAGTAACCAGGCTGGCTTGTTGGATCCAGCCTAGCCAATACGGCCGACTTGATCCAACCTAAAAAAAATAAAAAAATAAAAAAGGCCAAAATAATAGAGGATAAACAAGAAAAAAAATGACATAGAAAATTTCTTCTTCAAATTCATTTTTTGCGAAAATATTCACTAAAACCAGAGTCAGTAGTATTGTATTTTTTGGATTTGTGCGATATTTACCAACGCCAGAGTTGGAAATATTCGTAGGAATTGTTCAATGACGCCAGAGTCGTGAACATGAAAGGAAGAATAGAAAAGGAAAAAGAGAACAAAATTCTTAGCAATTTTAGACAAAACCAGCAATGCAGCTTGCCTTAGGTAGGAACGCTTGTTCTTTTAGGGGAAAAGGTCTTGTTCAAGGAGTCGCCACCTAGTATTTTTTTTTTTGGTAAGTTGACGTATGTATTAAAAGAAGAAGATACAAACATTATAAGGGGCATACCCCAGATTTACAATGATAACAGAAACATAAAACAACAGATGGCTACAGGCTAGCCACCGACCATAAAACTGAAACCTTACTAGATTCGTTAGGGAAACCAATACAACCAGCTAACTAACAAATTAAGAATCTATGTTATTCACCCTCCAAGCTCGTTGGATCCTTTTGTTTTCATTTGTTGGTACGACATTCCTCATCAAATCAAGCTTATTACGAATGATACATTCGATTTGATTAAAAACCAAATTCGAAGTTCTAGACATTCCAGGAAAGATCCTTGCATTCGATTTGTTGGTCGCCACCTAGTATTATGGTCACTAGGAACCCTAACTGGTCAACAGAGATTCTATGGTACGGGACTGGTTACTCAAAAGGGAAGATGCTATCACCCCTTAAGCGTTCTACTTAAGGCAGGCTGCATTGCTGGTTTTGTCTAAAATTGTTAAGAATTTGTTCTCCTTTTTCCCTTTTTTTATTCTTCCTTTCATGTTCCTGACTCTGACGTTAGTGACCAATTCCTACGAATATTTCCAACTTTGGCATTGGTAAATATAACACAAATCCAAAAAATACGATACTCCTAACTCTGGCGTTAGTGAATATTTTCGCAAAAAATGAATTTGAAGAAGAAATTTTCTATTCATTTTTTTCTTGTTTATCCTTTATTATTATTTTCCCTTCTTAGATGGAAGTAAAAAAAACATTGCATTTAACAGTAATAGTCCACAGAATGAGCACATCTACAAAAAAATACAAACACAAAGAAAAAAATAAAACAAAGTGCGAGGGGCCCATATATAAATCAACGTTGGCCTCAAATATTTTTGGAATTTTCTGTTATCAAAAAAGGGTTCGTTTAGTTAAATATTAAATTAGAATGGGCATAAAAATTATGGCCAAGGCATAACGGTGTGTTTTGCCAAGCACACCCTTAGCAAACACAATTTGGGTCGGTTAGGTCTCAAGCCCAGACCCAGCCTACTCTTTTTTTTTTTTTCTTTTTGGGCTGGATCTAGCCCAACCATGCATGAAAGGTTCACGCATGCATGCAACAATAACCAGTTAATTATTTTAGCAAGGTAGGAAGGAAACTTACCTAGGCGTGCGGCTGCTGGAGGCAAAGTCGAGGGAGACTAGGCTAAAAAAGGGGGTTGAGGGGGGCAGCGGCTAGTATAGGGTTCGCCGCCCCCTTCTTTTTTTTTTTTTATGTTTCTCTCTTTTAGGGTTTCTAGTAATGACCTCCTCTGGGGTCTCTTCTTTTAGGGTCTCTCTCTTCCTTTTTTCATACCCTGAGATCTGTATTTATAGTGCCAGAGTACCTTCGCCTGTGAGAAACCAAGTTTCAACCAAACTCATTCTCTTTTTTGAAGTTTGAATTTGATTAAGAATCAAATTTGAAAGCGGATAACTATCATTATCTTGAAGACAGGGATTATCTTGAAGATAGGAATTATCTTGAAGATAAAGATAAAATGACAAAAGCACATTGTGGTCCTTAATTTTCACGCAAGTTCACAAATCATACTTTTCATCGAAATAAATGTCTAATCTTTTAATTTTACATTTTAAACCCTATAAAAATTAAATTAAAAGCTAATGGGCTAAAATTAGGTTACAATAGTTGCCCCCTCTTTACAATGCTTACGGTGCAAAAGCATTAAAAAATTTATTTTCTTTTGACTTTGTATAGTAAGTTTTGTAAAGAAGAATAATTGTGAAAACCCTTCCTCTTTTCCTCTTTTTCTTTTTTTTTTGATTGATTTTTTTTGGTTTTTTTTTAATGGTCTAATTGTTCCAAGTGATCTGCCCGTTAAAGAATGAAACGCGAAAAGGGTTTCACAAGTGGTCTAATTGTTCCAGGCGACCAGCCCGATAGGAAGAAGCAACGCGAAGGATTTCGCGAGTGATCTCATTTTTCCAGGTGACCTGGCCAATGAAGAATAAAACGCGAAAGGGTTTCGCGAGTGGTCTAATTGTTCCAGGCGACCTGCCCGATAGGAAGAAACAACGCGAAGAATTTCGCAAGTGGTCTCATTTTTCCAGGTGACCTGCCCGATGAAGAATAAAACACGAAAAGGGTTTCGCAAGTGGTCTCATTATTCCAGATGACCTGCCCGATGGTGAAAATACAGAGAGAGATTTTTTTTTTGAAGTGGTCTCATTGTAATCAATGACCTACCTAGGTGGAAAAAATACAAAAAAAGGGTCTCATTGCAATGGGTGACATACCCAAGTAAAAAAAGAAATGAAAAATGAGGGCTTAAAGGCGCACTCAAAAGGATGGTCAAGGGCTCGAAGGTGCACTCGAAGGAGGTGAGGGCTTGATGGCGCACTCAAAAGGATGGTCGAGGGCTCAAAGAGGCGCTCGAAAGGAAACGAGGGCTGAAATGCGCGCTCGAAGGGAAGCGAGGGCTCAAAGGGGTGTTGGAAAAGAAGCGAGGGCTCAAAGGGGCGCTCCAAAAAGAAGCAAGGGCTCAAAGGCGCGCTCGAAAAAAAGCGAGGGCTCAAAGGCGCCCTCAAAACGAAACAAGGGCTCAAAGGCACTTGAAAGGAGGTAGGGTTAGGAAACGCACTACCTTGGATGGTTGAGAAAAGGTGATGGAAAAATGAGATTTTTTTTTACGGCCTAATTCTCGTGGGCGGCCTACCCAAGTTAAAATTTCTCAAAGGTGAAAAATTTTCAAAAGCAATTTCAAACTTGGCCCTTTCAAGGTGGCCTTCCATTTGATGGATCTCGTCAAAGATTTCTCTTGCGAAGTTTGAAAAACTTGTTGTCCAATGTCTTAAAGTTTAAATGATATGCATGCATCTTTACCTGATTTGAAATATAAGCCCCCATTTCTTCTTAATCTTTTTGCTTGATTGATGACGACTTGCTATCTCTGATTTGGGTCATCTTCTTCGTTTAGCTTCTAGCCTACTCGAGTTGGCCCATGTAAGTCTCTTCCCAGATTTGTTTACACAGCTTAGCCGTTATGGTGCCCATCGTGACTCACTTGCTTGCTAGAGATTTTTCATCTCGTCAAATAATTTGAGAGGATCATTCATTAATCCCCGTCTAACTTTTAAAAACATTCATTGTCACTTGTTTGAAAGGATCAAGCTGCCTTTTATAAACCAAGATGCCCCCTTGTCATGTTGTAGGAAATGTTCATCTTTTTTCTAGAAGGAATTGATTTTTCCTTCTAAACACAATGTTGCCCCCTTGTACTGATCATTGCCCTTAGGTGTGCTTTGTCAACAACTCTGCCAAATAATGGTTTTTAAGCGACCATTTTCTCATTTCTCCCATTTTGAGTTTGGTGAAGGAATATTTGCCCAAAATGAATCTTGAAATCTTAATCTTGCATTTTGAAAATAAAAATTGTTTTGATGTAAGTTTTAAAGCATTTGCTTTTGAAATCTTGCAACTTGGTTTTTTCTGGGAAAAGAAATTATTTGGTCTTGTATTTGGCGATATGGTATTTGGTGAAAGTACATCATGAGGTGACCTTCTATTTCTTATGGGTTTCTAAAGTAAAGGGCTCGAGAAACAACTCGAGGTTTTGTTTGTGAAAAACTTATCCTTTTTGAACACTTATTTTATCAGCATGAATTATAATGAATAACTTTTTCTCAATGTCATGACTCTAATAAATAAGTACTCTTTGCATTTTAAGAGCATTGTTTATTAACCCATGTTGCTTGCTTACTCGATTAGAAAGGACTTCTATAGGCTCGTAATGTAAGCTAAAGTTTTTTGTTATGAAAGAAAAGATCATAAGGCTCAAAGAGTGTTTCAGGGTTTCAAAGATTGAGGATCACTATCAGCAGTTCGACTCTTTGTGTTGTTCATCTTTTCTTTCACCGCTTTTTTTTTAGTTGCTTTTTCATTGTTGTGCTAGGGCATACTCACTTTATTTTGGTTATCACTCTTTATTGTGATTTGGGCATGCCCCCTAGTCATTGAGTTTCTTGGGCTCTTTTGCCTTTTCAGCTTTCTCACGGTTTTTTTCATCTTTTTTCCTTGAAATTTTCACTTGCCCCCAATGTGGGGTGTGATCCTAGTCGGGTTTTTTTCATGAAAGAAAAATTATTCAGGCTCAAAAAGAGACTGCAAGGGATATACTTTTTAGAATGTGAAAGGAATAACAAAGATAGCCTTTCCTCATTTCAAATGCAAGCAGTTAAGATCAATAAACTTTGGCCTCGTCCAATATGATGGTTTGGTCTTTGCAAAGAGATGCATTTTATGAGTCTATGAGTAATGAGTTCACTACATACCATTATTCATACATTTAAAACAACATGTCTCAAGAGTCATGGTGTGAGTATGACAGTTCATTTTCTATTAGTGCATCCGGAGTTTAGTCACCTCAATGAAGGGGTTGCTTGATTCATGTGTCATTCTACAAGTAGAATGTCAAAAATATTGTTTTAAATAAACATCAAATTATTTTTTAAATCAAAATGCAAGTTCAATTTTCAAAATTCCAATGGGGAAACTGATTTTGGTAAAAGAGATGAATTGAGTCTATGAGATCATGCGAGGCTTCAAAAGTGTATTTGTGAGTGCTTAGAGGGAATCCCTTTCAGGATATTTTGATTGTAAATCAAAAGAAGAGACATAATTGAGGGACAAAAACAAAGACCTTATACTAGTAAAGTGACACATAAAAAGGGCTAAACACTTAGTAATCATCGATTGGAATTTCTGGAATCTTCCAACCATCCCTCTCCTTTGAATTCCTTGACAGGGGCACCTTTTCAATAGTTAGTTAAGGTCACACATAGACTAGTCTTGGCTTAGTGACACTGTAGCTTCATCTTCAGGATGAGTGACCTTTAGATGTCTTTGTTTTGGTAACTCTTTCTCACGTTTTTTTAACCACCTTTCACATTGTAAACCTTGATTTCTTTTTTTTTTCCCTAGTGAAATGTTTTCTTCTTAGTCGAGTCAGCAACCCTTCCTAAATGGATAGCTTGTTCGATCCTCTCAGCTATAGTGACCAGGTCAGAAAAATATTGTGCAGAGCTTCCAAATAGGTATTCAAATTACGAGGCCTTGAAAGTGTTGACAAAAAAATTGATCATCTCCTTTTCCAATAAAGAATAATTAACTTGTGTGGCAGTCTCACGCCACCTTTGAGTGTATTCTCTTATGGACTCCTTGTTGTCCTTTTTCATAGCTTGCAAGTTTAACCTATCATGGCCCACATCCATATTGAACTTATACTGCCTAATGAAGGCATAAACTAAGTCCTTCCATTTTCTTTATCTTGGTATTGTCGAAGCGCATATACCAAGTAAGGGCAACGTCACTCAAACTGTTTTGAAAGAAGTGAATACCTCAACCATTTTGTTACAGTATCTCTTAAGATGAGTTACAGGGTATTAAGTTTCTGTATATTTGACAAACTCCGGCACCCTAAACTTTTTAGGAATGACTATGTTAGGTACCAAAACACATCTCAGCAACTTTTATATAGTCATGTAGATTACATCCCTCGAATGCCATCAACCTTTGTTGCAGGGCAACCCATTTGTCCAGGCTATCTTCTTTTACCATTTTGTTCTTTTGAAATTCTTTCTTTGTAAGGTCAATGGTAGATGACATTCTTATGGATATGCTGGTTGAGCAAATTAGGACTACATAGCCTGTTTGAGATGTCTTATTTGCCCTCAGATTCTGTGGATTTGCGAGCATAGGTTCAGGCTGAGCTGTAAATTTTCTTCTTCAGGTTTAGATCTCAAGGCATGTCTTTTTTTTGCAATCGAGTGTTATAGGTATGGGGGACCTATATTTCACCTGGTGTGCGGTATTATGACAGGTCATAATTGTATGTTCAAACATGCATGAAGATGAAGACAATATATTGGGTATGGATTTACCTTTTGAGGGGTGATATAATGATCGTTATTCTTTAAATGTGTGGTCAGATCCGAATCCGATATTGATTACAATGCTGAGAGGAGATCTGTTTAGCATTTTATCATCTAAGCTTTTAGCCACATTCTTGGTGTCTTTCATTATGCATCTAATGTCTCTAAGTAGTGGTATCTCACCGACATCCAGTCTAGGGCAGTCTCTCTCAGTCATTTGCAAAGATTCAGACTCGAGTCCATACTCAACAGTTGTTATCTTAGGAAAAGCGGACATTACATCACCCAAAAGCACGTTTAAGCTTATCTCAGTGAATTTACGCAAGGATTAACCTAAAGGATAGGTTCTAGTCATTAAATGCATCAGGGTAGTTTTGCCATCTAGTCTCAACGGTCTTTCGCATGCTCAGCGATCGCCCTTGAAAGGTTGATATGAGGTTTACAAGCAGCATGAAGATAGAGGCCCAAAGTAATATCAGTTCGACATATCGACCACTGTCGAGTAAACAATCATGTGAGAGTTGGATAGTTTCGCGAGCCTTACCAAGCTAAAGCCATTATTGGGGGTGTCGTTGCTCTTCCACTTATCTTAAAGTTGATACCACATGTATTTAAAAATGAGATACGCAATGCATGAAAACCTTAGATCCATATGCAATATATATGCATGATAAACATGAAAAACAATTCATGTTAAAACAGTAAAAAGAGCATAAATAAATAAATAAATAAATAAAACTTGATAAACTCAACATAACAACAACAAGGAGAAAAAAACAGTACGACAAATATAGTTTAGCAATAAAAAAGACAAATAGCAAAGCTTAGTCCTAAAGTCCCCAGTGGAGTCGCCATTCTGTCACACCTAGACATCGCGGCGACCAATTAAAAAATATCTCGATATAGAAAAAGAACATATATCTAGCATCTTGTTCTTTTAGGGGAAAAGGTCTTGTTCAAGGAGTCGCCACCAAATATTATGGTCACTAGGAACCCTAACTGGTTAATAGAGATTCTATGGTACGAGACTGGTTACACAAAAGGGAAGATGCTATCACCTACTAAAGCGATCTGGTGGGATGTTTGTGACAGATGCGACATTCCAAGAATGACAAAAGGCTGGGATGAATGGATTCGATGGGCCACTGTCTCTTGGCATGGCAAGAGTTTCGTCAATTTTTCTCGTAAACTGAGTTTTGCAGCTACAGTGTATCATGTATGGCAAGAACGGAATGCAAGGATCTTTGCTGGAATGTCTAGAACTTCGAATTTGGTCTTTAATCAAATCGAATGTATCATTCGTGATAAGCTTGATTTGATGAGGAATGTCGCACCAACAAATGAAAACAAAAGGATCCAACGAGCTTGGAGGGTGAATACCATAGATTCTTAATTTGTTAGTTAGCTGGTTGTATTGGTTTCCCTAACGAATCCAGTGAGGTTTCAGTGTTATGGTCGGTGGCTAGCTTGTAGCCATCTGTTGTTTTATGTTTCTGTTATCATTGTAAATCTGGGGTATGCCCCTTATAGTGTTTGTATCTTCTTCTTTTAATACATACGTCAACTTACCAAAAAAAAAAAAAGATGCTATCACCCCTTAAGCGTCCTACCTAAGACAAGTTGCATTGCTGGTTTTGTCTAAAATTGCTAAGAATTTGTTCTCCTTTTTCCCTTTTTTTATTCTTCCTTTCATGTTCCTGACTCTAGTGTCAGTGAACAATTCCTACGAATATTTCCAACTCTGGTGTTGGTAAATGTCGCACAAACCCAAAAAATACGATACTCCTGAATCTGGGGTCAGTGAATATTTTCACAAAAAATGAATTTGAAGAAGAAATTTTCTGTCATTTTTTTCTTGTTTATCCTTTATTATTATTTGCCCTTTTTAGATGGAAGTAAAAAAACATTACACGACATATTTACATTTAACAATAATAGTCCATAAAATGAGCACATCTACAAAAAAAATACAAACACAAAGAAAAAAATAAAACAAAGTGCGAGGGGCCCATAAATAAATCGACACAAGCCCCACATATTTTTGGAATTTTTTGTTATCGAAAAGGGGTTCATTTAGTCAAATATCAAATTAGAATTGACATAAAAATTATGGCCAAGGCATAGGGTGTGTTTTGCCAATCACACCCTTAGCGAACACAATTTAGGTTGGTTAAGTCTAAAGCCCAAAACCGACCCACTTTTTTTTTGGGGGGGTTGGATCTAGTCCAGCCACGCATGAAAGGTTTACGCACGCATGCAACAGTAACCAGTTAATTATTTTAGCAAGGAAGAAAGGAAACTTACATAGGCGTGCGACTGCTGGACGCAAAGTCGAGGGAAACTGGGCTAAAAAAATGGGTTGAGGGGGGCGGCGGCTAGTATAGGGTTCGCCACCCCCTTCTTCTTCTTTTTTTATGTTTCTCTCTTTGGGGTCTCTTCTTTTAGGGTTTTCTCTCTCCCTTTTTTAATACCCTGAGATCTGTATTTATAGTGCTAGAGTCCATTCGCGTGTGAGAAACCAAGTTTCAATCAAACTCATTCTCTTTTTTGAAGTATGAATTTGATTAAGAATCAAATTTGAAAGCGGATAACTATCATTATCTTGAAGACAAGGATTATTTTGAAGATAGGGATTATCTTGAAGATAAAGATAGAATGACAAAAGCACATTGTAGTCCTTAATTTTCACGCAAGTTCACAAATCACACTTTTCATCGAAATAAATGTCTGATCTTTTAATTTTACATTTTAAACCCTATAAAAATTAAATTAAAAGTCAATGGGCCAAAATTGGGTTCCAACAATCTTAATGGCCATTTCAGTGAAAAGAAGACTTATAAGCTGCTGAAAGACATTTCTTTTAGCCTAACATGTTGAAGGATGTTCACAAGGTGATTGAGAGATGTGTTGCAAGAAAGCTAAGGGCAAGGAGAATGCATATGGTCTTTATATGCCATTAACTATTTCGAAGCAGCCATGGATGGATATTAGTATGGTCTTTGTACTTGGGTTGCCAAGAACACAACATGGAAAGGATTTAGTTATAGTTGTGGTTGATCGATTCTTCAAAATGTCACATTTTATAGTTTGTCACAAGACTAACGATGTTATAAACATAATTGATTTGTTCTTTAGGGAAGCTGTACGTTTGCATAGAGTCCCTAAAAGTATTGTATCTAATCGTGATGCAAAATTCCTGAGCCATTTTTGGAAGACTCTTTAGAGAAAGCTTGGAACAAAACTACTATTCAATACGACATGTCATCTGCAAACTGATGGATAAACGAAGGTAGTGAACCAAACTCTTTCTTTGTTGCGAGCTGTTATAAGTAAAAATTTGAAGAGTTGGGACACTTGTTTGCCTATCGTGGAGTTTGCTTATAATCGTAGTGTGCATGGAGCTACAGAATTTTCACCATTTAAAGTTGTGTATGGTTTTAACCCGTGCATTCCTATTAATCTGATGCCTATTCCAAACTTCTATGGATGGGGTTAAAAAGGCAGAAATGGTGAAAAAAACTCCACGAACAGGTTTGATCTCATATTAAGGAGAAGATGGCAAAGTCTGCCAAGCATTCTAATAAAGGCTGGAAAATGGTCAGGTTTGAGCTGGGAGATCTTGTTTGGATTCATCTTAGCAAAGGCAGATTTCTAAGAAAGCAAAAGTCCAAATTGATGTCAAGAGTTGATGGACCATTTCAGGTTGTCCAAAGTTGATGGACCATTTCGGGTTGTCCAAAGGGTGCATTATAATGCTTACAAACCTTCCTCGTGAGTATAATATTTAACCTTGGAAGATGTTGATGATTCTGATTTGAGGACAAATCACTTTCAACCCCTAAGGTGATGATATGCATCATGATTTTAACATGGAAGGGGTTGATTCTAATGTGTACGGGCATTCAAATGGTCCAATGACAAGAGCTCGAGCAAAACAACTACAAAGTGCCTTAACAAGTCAGATTAGCACAACTGAAGCTTCGATGAGTTTGAGGGCTTGCAAACTGAATGAAAATGGTTCAAATATGTTTGTTTGTCTACAAATAAGGCTTGGGTCATTATTTGGGAGTTTTGATGAGTTTTGGCTCGAATTTGCTCTTGTTTAATGCGTTGGAAAATAAATCATGCATACATTGAAGGTTTGTACAAAAAGTTACGGTTGTTTTAAGTTTGTGTGTCTATTTGTGTCTTTTATAAGTAAAAAACATGTGTTATTTATTATTTCCCTACTTTCTGAACAAAGTCATTTATTTTGGGTCTCCATTATGTTATTTTGGTATTTCGATATTTCCTAGACTTGGAGTGTTGTTTCAAGTATATAATGATGTTTCAAACCATGTTTAGTGACTTTTAGCAATAATATTAAACTTTCCAACTTCTCATTGAGAGAGTTTGCTTCTTTGTACTTCTAGTTCTAGAATTGATTGAAGAACAAATCAGAATTATCACTCTTAATCACAAAGAGTGTGGCGTCTTTATCCTGATTAAAATTCTTTTGTGGCGTCTCCTACTTATCAAAGAGTTTCATTTAGACTTTATCCCTCATTTCCATTATAAAGTATGAAATTTTCAGCCTAAATACCATAAGAAAAACCATATAACCAAACCTACCTTCCTTCATTTTCACATCAGATTGTTAGTTTGGGTTAGGAAGCTTAAGGCACATCAAATATTCATCAAAATGGCAGTTGAAATTTAGGTTACATGTGTTTAAATAGTTCTAAAAAATTAACCCTAATGGATCTACCATTGTGGGTTGAACTAACCCACATATAAAACTGACCCAAAAGCCCATAACCTGATCCAAACAAGCTTTGGATCCTAGATAAAAACAAAGTATTAATTAAGTCTTTTGAACAACTTTTTTCTTTTTTTTTTATAATATGCCGCAAATTCAAGGAGAAGATGAAATTGGACACCAAGAAATTTTTTTTTATGACAAAAGGATGAGATAGTTTGGTTGGATTCGCCAAATCACAGATTCTCGATCAAAGTAGCTTAGGAACAACTAAGACATCATCGTCAGATGGTTGAATGGCATGACATTGTGTGGTTCAAGAATGCTGTTCGAAGACAATCATTTCTTCTATGGATGGCTGTCCAACAGAAACTCACAACTCAAGATAAACTTCATCGGTTTGGTATACATGGTCCCAATAGATGCTCACTCTGTCTCCGCAACAATGAGGATCACAACCACTTGTTCTTTGAATGCTCCTATACTAAAGCGATCTGGTGGGATGTTTGTGACAGATGCGATATTCCAAGAATGACAAAAGGCTGGGATGAATGGATTCGATGGGCCACTGTCTCTTGGCATGGCAAGAGTTTCGTTAATTTTTCTCGTAAACTGAGTTTTGCAGCTACAGTGTATCATGTATGGCAAGAACGGAATTCAAGGATCTTTGCTGGAATGTCTAGAACTTCGAATTTGGTCTTTAGTCAAATCGAATGTATCATTCGTGATAAGCTTGATTTGATGAGAAATGTCGCACCAACAAATGAAAACAAAAGGATCCAACGAGCTTGGAGGGTGAATACCATAGATTCTTAATTTGTTAGTTAGCTGGTTGTATTGGTTTCCCTAACGAATCTAGTGAGGTTTCAGTTTTATGGTCGGTGGCTAGCCTATAGCCATATGTTGTTTTATGTTTCTGTTATCATTGTAAATCTGGGGTATGCCCCTTATAATGTTTGTATCTTCTTCTTTTAATACATACATCAACTTACCAAAAAAAAAGAAATTTTTTTTTATGGATAAACAAGTGAAAATTTTGAAAATATATAACCTGATTAATGGAGCCAAGCTCTAATATCAAATGATGTGAACCTCGTGATCACATGGTCCCACAGTAAAAATGTGACACAAGATGTTTATTAATCTGAAAAATTCATAGCCCCCACATGTCTGGTTATGACTTTATTTATATTGACTCTAGTGATACGATTCAGCCTTGATGCGAACCTCGTGATCATATGGTCAAACAACCCACACGCAAAGACATTAATTCCCAGAAAACCAAGTAAATCAGGTTTGATAGGAGTGTGACATAAAGATAACTTGTACCTAGGCACCAGCATTAGTGTAAACGGAGACCCCCACCCAACTAATATTGATTCGTGAACGAGAAGTATAAGGATGACACCAGAAAGACAGTTGTTCTTCGATAAGTCGTTTTTCAGTTCGTTGGAGAACCATGGAAGGGAGATTATCCCACCAACACATAATAAGTGCAGCAAAGAAGTTTATTGGAAACAGAAACCCCCACCTAACGAATATTGATTCGCGAATGAGAAGTATAAGGATGACGCCACGAAAATAGTTGTTCTTCGATAAGTTGTTTTCAATTCCTTAAAGAACCAAGGAAGGGAGATTATCCCACCAACACACAACAAGTGCAGCAAAGAAGTTTATTGATCTGAAAATTGCGTAACCTTACATGTGTGGTTATGCCTTTATTTATACTAACTCTAGACTTAAAGAAACCCTAATGGACCCCCCTTAGGAAGACTTGTATGAAACCCACTTATAATTGACCCAAATAAGTAATAATAACCTAAAAACTAAGAAGAAAATAATAAAAATCCAAAAATTACCATCCTAAATATTCTAGAATCAGATTTGTCACCTTTAAGAAGTCATACATAAACTAGCAAAAATCTGATTTGGAAAATTTTTTATGCTGCCCCCTTTCCTTTGATGTCCTTGATTAGCTTGGATTTCCTTGTTTAACTTGGACAAATAAGAAAACAAATTTCCTCCTTTGTTGTTTTTTTTTTTGGTAAGTTGACGTATGTATTAAAAGAAGAAGATACAAACATTATAAGGGGCATACCCCAGATTTACAATGATAACAGAAACATAAAACAACATATGGCTACAGGCTAGCCACTGACCATAAAACTGAAACCTCACTAGATTCGTTAGGGGAACCAATACAACCAGCTAACTAACAAATTAAGAATCTATGGTATTCACCCTCCAAGCTCGTTGGATCCTTTTGTTTTCATTTGTTGGTGCGACATTCCTCATCAAATCAAGCTTTGTTGTTGATTTAATTACTTTCCTTCATATGTTAAGAAAAGCATTAAATAGTCCTCCCCTCTTTAGGAATAAGATATGGCCAACTTCCTTACTTAATTAGGAGAATAAATTGCTGACTTTTTATCTTTGTAGCATTAAGAAAAAAACAAGCCTAACAAGGCTAGTATTGGGCCGGACATATCAACCCCTTGTTCCACACGAATTGGGCTCTTCTTGGACCTGAACTAGATGAATTAAAGGTTGTCTTTCATGCTCCTTAAATGTCCCAAGCCCCTCTAGGTCCATCTTGCTCCATAAGTTCTAAACAAGCCCATTTACTACTTCTTTAAGGTTCTTTGCCCTACCTCTTGTGATTGGCCCAATTGGCACCTCTAATGGGTCGTTGGCACAAGGTGTTGGGCGATCCACATCATCCCCTCTCTCTTCAAAAGAATTCAATCTCGAATAATCACCTACATCAAACAGAGTAAGATCTGAAACATTAAAGGTAGCACTAACACCATACTAACCTGGCAAATCAACTTTATAAGCATTGTCATTGATCCTCTTAAGGATCTGAAATGGCCCATCTCCTCATGGTTATAGCTTTGATTTCCTATAGGCCTGAAATCTCTCCTTGCGCATATGCACCCAAACGCAATCGTCGGACTGAAAGACAACATGTTTGCGCCCCTTATTGGCTTTGGTCGCATACACGCGATTCCTTTTTTCAATCTGTTGCCGCACACTCTTATAAAGAGTTTTCACCACCTGTGCTTTACGATTACCATCCAAACTAACCCTTCCATCAATAGGCAAAGGAATCAAATCCATTGGAGTTAAAGGCTTAAATCCATACACAATTTTAAATGGTGAAAATTCAGTAGTAGAGTGCACACTACAATTATATGCAAACTCTATAAATGGCAAACAATCTTCCTAATTTTTTAAGTTATGACACCACGCAGAAGTTGTGTTAAGGTCCTATTAACTACGATTTGTCCATCTGTTTGGGGGTGACAAGTAGTTGAAAACAACAGTTTAGTACCCAATTTTCCCCATAACACCTTCCAAAAATAGCTAAGGAACTTAACATCTCTATCAGAAACAATGCTATTAGGGACCCCGTGAAGTCTTACTATCTCCTTAAAGAACAAATCAGCAATGTTAGTGGCATCATCGGTTTTATGAAATGGAATATAAAGTGTGCCATCTTTGAAAACCTATCAACAACTACAAAGATTGAATCCCTGCCCCGTTTTGACCTAGGTAAACCTATGACAAAATCCATTGAAATGTCTACCCACGGTTCCTTGGGTACAGGCAAAGGGGTATACAAGCCATATGGTTGAGTCCTAGATTTTACTTTCCTATAAGTTATGCATTTATCACATATGTGTTGGACATCTTTTTTCATTTTAGACCAATAAAAATGCTCATGCAACACATCCAAAGTCTTAACAACACCAAAATGCCCTATCAAACTGCCCCCATATGCTTCACGTACAAGCAATTCACGCATAGAACTTAATGGAACACACAATCGACTCTCTATAAACAAATATCCATCAAGTCTATAAAACTTCCCAAAAGGCATTGAATGCATTGGTTTTGATGTGTCCGGCCCAATACCAGCCTTGTTAGGCTTGTTATTTTTCCTAATGCTACAAGGATAAAAAGTCAGCAATTTATTCTCCTAATTAAGTAAGGAAGTTGGTCATATCTTATTCCTAAAGAGGGAAGGACTATTTAATGCTTTTCCTAACTTAGGAAGGAAAGTAATTAAAATCAGCAACAAAGGAGAAAATTTATTTTCTTATTTGTCCAAGTTAAACAAGGAAATCCAAGCTAATCAAGGACATCAAGGGGGCAGCAATACAAATTTTTCAAATCAGATTTTTCCTAGTTTATTTAAGACTTCTTAAGGGCAGCAAATCTGATCATATCATATTTAAAATATTAAATTCAGATTTATTATTGTTATTATTATTTTCTTCTTAGTTTGGGGTTTTATTTATATTATTTGGGTTTACTTATAAGTGGGCCTCATATAAGTCCACACAAAGGGTTCATTAGAGTTTGTTTCAGTCTAGAGTCAGTATAAATAAATGCATAACCAGACATGTAAGGGTTACACAATTTTCAGATCAATAAACTTCTTTTGTTGCATTTGTTATGTGTTGGTGGGATAATCTCCCTTTCTTGGTTATCTAAAGAACTGAAAAACAACTTATCAAAGAACAATTAATTTCGTGACGTCATCCTTATACTTCTCGTTAGCAAATCAATATTCGTTAGGTGGGGTTTTTGTTTCCAATAGTGTTGATGCCTAGGTAGAAGTTATTTTTGTGTCACATATCAAACCTAATTTACTTGACTTTTGGAGCGTTGATGTCTTTGTGTATTAGTTGCTTGACCTCGTGTTCAAGAGGTTACATCAAAAGTCCTATATATAATTTCTTTAGTCTTTTTTTTTCCTTGTCACTGTAGAACCGTGTACCATATATTAGAGAAAAATGTGAATTTGATGGGTTGTTTTCAAATAACTAATAATAAAAATTCATAAAAGAGATTAGCCTATTCCCTGAATTCACAATTCAATTAGATACGAAATCTAACCCCCTCCCCTTTGTACTTGTAGAATTAGAGTTTTTTGTTGAAATTCTTTTTTCATTTTAAGGAATTCCTTAGTTGTCCAGAAACAAGTACTAACAGTAGAGAATATTCGAGAGAACAACGAAAAAATAATTGTAATAATCAATATTCTAAATGTGTGTATTCTTGTTCTTGTATTTGATGTAAAGGTTTTTCTTGATTTTCTTGAAACTTAATTAAACTACAAAGAGGTTTTTTAAAAAAATGTTAATATGAAAACAAAAAAAAAAGTAAAAGATATTATACAAAAAATAGGGTTACTTTTCATTCTAAAATCTAAAAAAAATGGATTCAACACAAATAAATAAATAAACTAAAAAACTGATTAACATAGAAATGATTTTCCAATTTTATTCCATAGCGATTTCCATAATGATTGCAGGTGCTTCTAAGAGGAGTTGTGTTGGATTTGGAAGGGTTGTCTTAAATAAACAAACAAAGGTCTTAAAACTTTTGTGTGTTGCTCAAGTATGTTATGTTATGTCATAATCCAAAATTTAATACTCAATTCAAAAATATGTTCCAAAAATAAATAAAAAAGTGTTTTTGATATATTTCAGTCATTCATATGCCTATTTTGTATTTTTTAATTATTTTTCTCTTATTGTTGTCCTTTCAAATAATCAAATTCAAAGAAATATATTTTTTACGCATTCACATTCATTTTGTAATTCTTCGTTTCTTATCAAATGGATGTTAACATTTTTTTTGGAAAAATCAAAATATAAAAAAAAATAGACAAGGGGCTAAAGTGTAAAACAAGAAAAATAAGGGACCAAAACAAAATTGAGTTACTTGGGGAACAAGTAACAAAAAAAAGTAACAAAAAAAAGATGACAAAATTTGTAAGGCCTTCCAAAAAAAAAGTTATCCATCATCCCTTCCACCAAAACCATAATCATCATGGGTAGAGAGAAAATGTGTTGAAAATAAAGAGAACAAGAGGGCACTATTCATATAAGAGAGATGATATGCATCATGATTCTAACATGGAAGAGGTTGATTCTAAGATGTATGGGCTTTCAGATAGTTCAATGATGAAAGCTCGGATGAAACAACTACAAAGTGCCTTAACAAGTCAGATGAGCGCGACTAAGGTTTCAATGAGTTTGGAGGCTTATAACTTGAATGGAGATTGTTGAAATATGTTTGTTTGTTTTCAAATAAAGCTTGGGTTATGATTTGGAAGTTTTGGAGAGTTTGGGTTTCATGTCAAAATTATAGGTTAATTTGAACCTGAATTTTCACCACTTTATTGCATTGGAAAATAAGCCTCTTCTACATGGTTTTCAGGTTCAAAATGTCATCTTTCTAATTTGTCTAACCAAGCATGCATTGGAGTTTTGTATAAAAAGTTATGGTTGTTTTAATTTTTATGTGTGTCTGTGTGTGTTTTATAAGTCAAGAATGTGTGCAGTAGCAATATATGTATTATTTGTTTAGCTTTTTTTAACAAAGTTATTTATTTGAATTTCAATTATGTCATTTTGATATTTCCTAGACTTTGAGGGTTGTTCCAAGTATATAATGATGTCTCAGACCAAATATGAGGGTCTTTTTAATATAAAACTTTTTAACTTCTCATTTAAAGAGTTTTCTTCCTTGTTCTCCCATTTTCATAATTGATTGAAGAACAATTCAGACTTGTCATTCTTAATCACAAAAAAGTGTGGTGTCTTTATTGTAATAGGAGTTCCTTTATGGTTTCTAGGACTTATCAAAGACTTTCATTAAAACTTTATTCACCATCTCCATTATAAATCATGTGATTTTCAGCCTAAACACCATAAAAAAAAATCCATATAACCAAACCTATCTTTCTCATCTTCATATCAGATTGCTAGTTTGTTTGGGTTAGAATGCTTAAGCACATCATCTTGGTATTAGAGCCAAGGTTTTAGAATTGATTTGAGACTTTGTATGTGGCTAACTTGAGATCAGAAATATCAAAGATTGTGGGCTAAAATAAATTGTTTTCTTTAACTTGGAATTGGATTGGAATGAGTTTTCCCTTGTTGATTGTGGTGGTTGTTTGTATTCTTTATTGAATTTTTTATTTAAGTTGAAAGACATTGTTGGTCATATTTGTGTGTGAATTGTGAGAAATCGATATACTATGGTTGGAGAAAAAGATGAAGCTATGAGAGGAATCGGTTTGGAACAAGCGCAACTTATTGGGTTGCAATGATCTCATAACGAGATTTGAAAATAAATAACAAGAATTCATGATCAAAAAATTTTAGAAGCAAATAACCTGATTAATGGAGCCAAGCTTTGATACCAAATGATGCGAACCTCGTGATCACATGGTCACGCAACCCACATGTAAAGACACCAATTTCTGGAAAGCCAAGTAAATTAACGATAGGAGTGTGACCAAAAGATAACTTGTACCTAGGCACTAGTACTATTAGAAATGGTAAACCCCCACCCAACGAATATTGATTCACGAATGAGAAGTATAAGAATGACGCTACGAAGCCAATTGTTCTTCGATAAGTCGTTTTTCAGTTCACAAGTCAAAAGGAAGTAAATAACAAAATTCATATAGCCTCTGTTAAACTATCTTGCAATGCTTGTCCGAACTCCGATTCATCTGAAATTTGAACCCAAGGTAGGACAACATGTCAGGAGACTCCATGTACAATTTTAGCTCGATCCAACAGTCGGATTGAGAATTATGACTGTTGCCATAAAACTTGATAGTTGCACATTTTACATCAAAATCCGAATTTGACCTTGCCTGGATCGTATCATTTCCTCTCTCTTCAAGATGATTCGTCCTTGAATCACCAACAAGTTGAATGGACAAATCCTTAGCCTTTTTTTGAAGCCTTTGGAGTTCTTTTCTTGCCAACAATCATCGCCAACAACTTTGAATGAAAGTAGCAGCCATTTTATTTCGTATATCATCATTGCAGCTTATTTTCTCCTCTCTTTCTGAAGCTTGCTGGGCATTGACTGTTGCCGTTAACACGTCAAGTTCTTGCTTCATCTCCCCTAGAATACGAGATAGACTCTTAGATTCATTTTTTAGAACACTAATCTCTTTATTTCTCTACCTTTGACACTTCTCCTTTTGAATCCTCATTTTCCTTTGCCATAATACCTCATCAAAATACATGAAATCCTTTCAGTTTCTATGTTGCTGAAAACCTTCCCGATGGCCTATGGTCTCATCCTTAAAACCACCATCACCAATATCATCAATATCCTCCTCAAAATTCATATAATCAACCCATCTTGGCCTTTCGGCCCTACTGCCATTGTTTGATTTTGGTTCATCCCCAACCTTTCTCACATCTTAGGTACATGTTCCAGCCATGTTACCATGTTTTCCCACCTTTTCAAGTCGACACATTCCCCATCATGAAATTCATTCTTTCCATCATCTTCCTCATGACTTGCATTTGGAATTTAAGTTTTACATCGTGAGGAGGTGGTGTGTTGTTTTGATTTGACATCATAGTACCTGTAAAAATTAGTTAATGGTAAAAAAAAAATCCACACATAGCTCATGTTTCGCTCAAACACTCTTAATATCCTCACACGCTCACACCTCTCATCTCACCTTCTTGCAATTCTTGCGCAACTAAAACCAACACCAAATAGAACTAATTTAGCAGCGCGATCCAAATGTATAAATGACTCAAGAAGCAATAAAAACCAGAAAACAAACAAAATAAAACTGCAATGATAGTCTCGCGAGTAGCAAGCGAATCTATCCGAAATATGAACGAAACTAAAGACACGAATAAAAACAGAAATGAAATATGAAAAAATAAATGATGAAACAACACCCAAATATGTTGGATATGTTGAATATATACTGCAAGAAATGAAAATAACAGAAAGAAAGCGAATTTCAAAAGTCGACGCAAAACAGACTCGTTTACGACAAGTTAAGTCCAAATCTGGAACCTAATATAAATGATGCCCAATTGATCTACAATTTCATATATAGTGTGATATCAACCCAAATAGATAGAATATAAAGTTGGAGCAATTTACAATAAATTCTGATATACTGACGCAAAAACGGTAAGAATCAGACCTGATTAGACCCGAAATTGAAAACCAAATCAAAACAATATCCAATTGACCGCAAATTTGATATGTGGTGCAATTAGGACCCCGTAATTAGAGTATCAAATTTGAGCTGATTCCGAGTTGAATTGATCCAATTTTCTCTTGTTTAGTTTTCTGCGACAGAATCCAATAAACATCTTTTTGAACGATTTCTTTTGCTTTTCTCTTTTTTTTTATGCTACTGATATATTTTGAACAATAATAATAACAATTTTTTTTATATATGTCGTAAATTCAAGGAGAAGAAGAAATTAGACACTAAGGAATTTTTGTGGAAACAACAAGAAATGAAAATTTCATAAGGATATAACCTGATTAATAGAGCCAAGCTTTGATACCAAATGATGCGAATCTCATGATCACATGGTCACAAAACCCACACGCAAAGACACCAATTCCGGGAAAGCCAAGTAAATCAGGTTTGATAGGAGTGTGACACAAAGATAACTTGTACCTAGGCACTAGCACTATTTGAAACGGTAAACCCCCACCCAACAAATATTGATTCACGAACGAGAAGTATTAGGATGACGCCACAAAGTCATTGTTCTTCGATAAGTCGTTTTCAGTTCTTTAGAGAACCATAGAAGGGAGATTATCTCACCAACACACACACACACACAAAGTGCGGCAAACAAGAAGTTTTATTAATCTGAATTGTCTAACTTACATGTCTGGTTATGCCTTTATTTATACTAACTCTAGAATTAAATAAACCCTAATGGACCCCTCTTAGGTGGACTTATATGATGCCCACTTACAATTGACCCAAATAAGTAATAATAACCCAAAGACTAAGAAGAAAATAATACAAATAATACAAATCCGAAAATTACCATCCTAAATATGCTAGAATCAGATTTGTCCCCATTAAGAAGTCCCAAATAGACTACGAAATCTGATCTGAAGGTAGAATTTATTATGAAGTCTTCTTTTCTTTTTGTAGCTAGGATGAATAAGAAATCCTTGTAAGAAAAGGATTCTGAAATAATTATGAAACCTTGCCACACTTGGAAACCATGTTGCAGCCCATTAAAGATCTTTGTTGAATTAGTAGATTTCCAAAATAAGCTGCCACATCCTTTTATGAAAAGAATCCTAGCGAAATAGGAGGTCCACAAGTTAAAAGGAAATAAATAACAAAATTTGTACAGCCTCGTACAACCTCTTTTGACCCGTGTTTCAATGCCTTTCCAAACTCCAATTGACCTGAAAATTTAAACCAAGATAGGAAAAAATATTAGAAGACTCCACATAAAATTTCAGTCTGATCCAATGATCGGATTAAGAATTATTACTGCTGTCGTAAAACTGGATAGTTGCATATTTTACATCAAAATCTGAATTTGACCTTACCTGGATCGTATTAGATGCCCTCCTGCAAATGATGCAAAGAAACAATTTTCAACCCCAACAAAGGCAAGCTAGTAAGAGTGCAATAAAATGTTGTCATAGAGGTTGAATTGGAGCTAAATGAGAAGCATGGGGATGAACGAATTGCAAAGGTTTATAAAGAAACAAATAAAGAATATGAAGAATGGAGAGCTTTAGTTCAGCACTGAAAAGATGAAAAATAAAAAAGATTAGTAGTGCTTATTATTCAAAAATATGTACGTAAGTGGATGATACGGCATGCTTATTTAAGATTATTATCGGTTACAACTTTAATACAGTGTTGTTAGAGGTGATTGTTGGCGAGGAAAGAACTTCTACGACTTAGATAAGAGGCTAATGAAGTGGCTATTTCAACTCTAGTTACTGGACTAGAGAGTTTAGAATCTAAAATTTAAGTAGAGGATTCGATCGACAATGATTTGATTCCTCACAATGTAGAACTAATTCTAACCCCATGTTTATTAATTGGGTTGAACACACTTCCACTTCCACTGTAGTGTCCGAGTAGATATTCTTACTTTCTCTCGAACCATAATAATATTCTTTTTTTTTATCAAATCATCGAATTATTTATTTCTCTTGAAATTTCTTCAATGTTTATTGTTACACACGTCTTTTTTTAGGAGGCCTGCAGCCATTATGTGGCATAGGGGTTACATCCCGGACGAAACTTAATAGCGTACGACTTCTACGAATAGCTCTTAATGCCGCATCTCTTCCTAGACCAGGACCCTTTATCATGACTTCTACTCGTTGCATACCTTGATCCACTATGTTGTTCCTTCCAACCGTTGGATCATTCTCATTTTTTACTATGTTGTTCCTTCCAACCTTCTCTCAATATTGACCGAACGGATTTGTTATCCAATCAACGAGGTAAGAGATATTGATCTCGCAATATTTCTACTATTCTGCATTTTCAGTTCTGGAACTATAGAGAAGTGGTGAAATTGCAGCATATTGCATGGATTTTCTTCATGATTTCTGTTATGGCTGTCATAGACATGAAGGCCTTTGCCATATGTGAAGATTAAATCACAGTTCTTTGGAAAAGTTTCAATTTTCTTGCTAGTTCCAGAGTGGTTTGTCGTAGCTTGATCTCCTTTGTTCACCGTTGGATCGTTACCATATTTGAGTATGTTGTTCTTCGGAACCTACTCTACGTCTTGACCGAACGGATTTTTGTTACAATCAGTGTGCTGGGAGATATTGGCCTCGTAATTCTGTTATTTCTGAGCTTAGGTTGCTTCTTGGACTCAGTTTATCTTATTAGAATTTTGCTCTCTCTAATATTTGTATGCTACCATAATGTCTCTATGTTCTTCTGTGGAAAATGTTCCAATGGTTAGCTCTCACATTGAACAACATAATCAAGTTAAGTCTGGACATACATTAAGATTAGAACTGCAAGATATGTTGAATAGCCATGGGATGAGGATTTCTCAGTTTCAAGCTGATTCTGATGCTAGTATAGAGAAACACTCTACTGCCCAAGCTTCTAATGTTGTTCCAGAAATGAACCATGTGTTGGGTTCTAAAGTTGATGAGGTGAAGGTAGGGTCTCATCAACAAGAACAACTAAAACCTAGACCCAAATTGAATTTTTTAAATGCTTTGAAGGGTTCTGGTGTTGATGACAATGAGGGTAGCAAGACCCTTGGCATTAGTTCAGTCCGTAAGCTGCACTTTGCTCCCCCTACTATGACTGATGGTCGTGTGACAGTAGCTCCTCCTCTTGATGTGTTTGAAGATGGCTGTGAATTTTGGAAATCCACCCTAGTTGGTCATTTTGTGGGGCAGAAATTACCGTATCCCGTAGTTAATGCTATTGCCAAAAGAATATGGAGCTCCTACGGTCTATCAGAAGTTTTGTCTTCGGATAATGGCTTCTTCATCTTCACCTTTGATTCGGTTGATCATGCCATTAATGTGCTGGAAAGAGCCCCATGGCACATGGCAAACAGCCCTTTGGTGCTTAAACGTTGGCAACCGAACATGCAATTTTTGAAAGATGATTTGGCAAGAGTTCCGGTATGGGTTAAGCTGTATAATGTCCCTCTCGAGTATTGGACTATTAAGGGGCTGAGCTGTGTAGCGAGTGCTATTGGAGTCCCCCTTCATGCGGATCATACGACATTGTTGCGTAAAAGGCTTAGTTACGCAAGAGTTTGCGTTGAGATAGATGCTTCGAAGACGTTGGTTAAGGAATATGATCTTCGCTGTCCAAATGGGTTATTCATAACAATTTTTTTTTTGGTAAGTTGACGTATGTATTAAAAGAAGAAGATACAAACATTATAAGGGGCATACCCCAGATTTACAATGATAACAGAAACATAAAACAACAGATGGCTACAAGCTAGCCACCGACCATAACACTGAAACCTCACTGGATTCCTTAGGGAAACCAATACAACCAGCTAACTAACAAATTAAGAATCTATGGTATTCACCCTCCAAGCTCGTTGGATCCTTTTGTTTTCATTTGTTGGTGCGACATTCCTCATCAAATCAAGCTTATCACGAATGATACATTCGATTTGATTAAAGACCAAATTCGAAGTTCTAGACATTCCAGCAAAGATCCTTGCATTCCGTTCTTGCCATACATGATACACTGTAGCTGCAAAACTCAGTTTACGAGAAAAATTGACGAAACTCTTGCCCTGCCAAGAGACAGTGGCCCATCGAATCCATTCATCCCAGCCTTTTGTCATTCTTGGAATGTCGCATCTGTCACAAACATCCCACCAGATCGCTTTAGTATAGGAGCATTCAAAGAACAAGTGGTTGTGATCCTCATTGTTGCGGAGACAGAGCGAGCATCTATTGGGACCATGTATACCAAACCGATGAAGTTTATCTTGAGTTGTGAGTTTCTGTTGGACAGCCATCCATAGAAGAAATGAATGTCTTGGAACGACATTCTTGAACCACACAATGTCATGCCATTCAACCATCTGACGATGACGTCTTAGTTGTTCCCAAGCTACTTTGATCGAGAATCTGTGATTTGGGGAATCCAACCAAACTATCTCATCCTTTTGCCCCATTTTAGGATTAGAATTGGAAGGAATAGCTTCTATAATGGGGTGCCAGCCAATAGCTTGGGTGGTAGGAGTTTTCCATTCTGAGTTATGAATTAGCACATTCACCTTCGCGCTCTTGGCCATACCTGAATCATAGATGAATCTTTCCCCGTAAGAATCCGCGAGTGGGCTGTGAGGATGCCAATTGTCAAACCATAAAGAGGTTGTCATTCCATCTCCTATGATGTACTTCATCTTCGGCCATGCTAAGGATCTCAGCTTTAGAATCTTTCCCCAAGCCCAAGAGCAATTCTGTGGTGTCTTGATTGTCCAGAAATTCCTACCTCGCAACAGATTGGATCTGATCCAAGTAGACCATATTGAGCCATCTGAGTCATTGCACAGGTTCCAAATGTGTTTCAACAAAGCAATCTTGTTCCATTCTGTTATCCGTTTTATTCCTAGTCACAATTTCAGCTGAATACGAATGGATACCGTCGAAGTGCAGTAATTGCAATGTCTTTGGACACACCACAACGCTATGTGCTACTAATAACATTGATAATCTTAAAGTGGTGGCAGAGGGTAAGAGGAATCTAGGAGCTATGAACTCTAAATCTGCGGATAACAAGCCGAATCAGTTTCAGTGGCAGGTAGTTGGTAAACGAAACAAGGGTTCTGTGAGTGGGGAGAATGCTCCCTTGGCATCTAAAGTGGGTAATTGTGATGAGAATGGTTGTTCAACATCTGGTATACATATGCCTGATTGTAATATGAATGATCATGCGACATCAGATGTGTGCAATGCTGGTTGTCATGAAGATGAAAATCCTTCCTCTCCTCTTGTCTTGAAGAGTTTACGAGAAGACATGAAACAGGAGCAAGGGGCTGCAAGTACTGCTTTAGATCAAGATATGGACGCAATGGGAGGTGATAAAGATGGGGAACCAACCGATATCATGACAACCCCTCAAACCCTGAATTCCACCGAAAGGGACACTGTTAATCAGTTAGCTATTAAAGCTAGAGACTCTCTAGAGAAAAAGCAAAGGGGTTCAAAAGCCTCTTCAAAGAAGAATCAGAAATCTGGCTCCTATCCAGGAGGCACGTCAAGGTAATCTTTGTGTTGTTGTTTGTACTCCTCTCTATTTTCCTATGATTATTGGATGTTGGAATATTAGAGGTTTGAATGATCCTATAAAGCATTCAGAATTGCGTAGACTCATCCATCAAGAGAGGATAGCTTTTTTTGGTTTGGTTGAAACTCGAGTTAAAGACAAGAATAAAGATAATGTTTCTAAACTTCTTCTGCGTTCTTGGTCCTTCTTGTATAATTATGATTTCTCTTGTCGTGGTCGTATTTGGGTTTGTTGGAATGCTGATACGGTGAAGGTGGATGTTGTTGGAATGTCAGACCAGGCTATTCATGTTTCTGTCACTATATTAGCTACCAAAATCAGTTTCAATACTTCAATTATTTATGGAGACAACAATGCTTCCTTACGTGAGGCATTATGGGCTGATATAGTGAGTCGTAGTGATGGATGGGAGTCAACCCCGTGGATTCTTATGGGTGACTTTAATGCTATCCGCAACCAGTCGGACAGGTTAGGAGGGTCTACTACGTGGGCTGGTACCATGGACAGATTGGATACATGTATTCGAGAAGCGAAAGTAGATGATCTTCGGTATTCAGGAATGCATTATACTTGGTCGAACCAATGTCCTGAGAATCTGATCATGCGGAAACTAGATAGAGTACTTGTTAATGAGAAGTGGAATCTGAACTTTCCATTATCGGAAGCGAGATTTTTGCCTTCGGGTATGTCAGACCATTCTCCTATGGTGGTAAAGGTTATTGGCAATGATCAGAACATAAAGAAACCATTCAGATTCTTCGATATGTGGATGGATCATGACGAGTTCATGCCCTTGGTGAAGAAGGTATGGGATCAGAATTCGGGGGGTTGTCCAATGTATCAGCTGTGTTGCAAATTAAGAAAGCTAAAGCAGGAATTGAAACTTTTCAATATGGCTCACTTCTCTAACATTTCAGATAGAGTTAAAGATGCAAAAAACGAAATGGATAAGGCTCAACAGGCTCTGCATACAGCGCATGAGAATCCAATTTTGCGCATGCGAGAAAGGGATGCTGTTCGTCTATACGCTTCTACCGTCAGGGCTGAAGAGAGTTTTTTCAAACAGAAGGCAAGGATACAATGGCTTAGCTTGGGGGATCAGAATACTAGCTACTTTCACAAATCAGTAAATGGAAGACAGAATAGAAATAAGCTTCTATCACTTACAAGGGAGGATGGAGAGGTTGTCGAAGGACACGAGGCAGTCAAATCAGAAGTAATTGCATACTTCCATCGTGTCTTAGGAGTGGATCAGATGCCTAGGGTTCTGAACGAGGAAGTGATGGACTCGGCAATTAACTTGAAACTGTCTTCAACGCAACAGCATCTACTCGCACAAGATGTAACAAGGGAGGAGATTAAGCATGCTATGTTTAGTTTGAAGAACAACAAAGCCCCTGGTCCGGATGGCTTTAACGCAGGTTTCTTCAAAAGAATGTGGCACATAGTTGGGGAAGATGTAATCAACGCTGTTAGATCCTTCTTTCAGACTCGTAGAATGCTTAAAGAAATGAATGCTACATCCATTTCTCTTATTCCTAAAGTTGCTAATCCTACAAGGTTGACAGATTTTCGTCCTATATCTTGCTGCAATACAGTGTACAAATGCATCGCTAAGATTCTAGCTGGGAGAATCAAAGTTGTTTTGCCATCCTTAGTTGGTCCATATCAGACTGCTTTTATCTCAGGACGGCGAATCAGTGATAACATTCTTTTGTCTCAGGAACTAATGAAAGGCTATCATAAATCTACGGGACCTGCTCGTTGTGCTATGAAAGTTGATCTGATGAAGGCTTATGACTCGGTGCGGTGGGATTTCGTTGACGCCATGTTAATAAAAATGGGATTCCCTAGAACAGTCATTGATTGGATCATGGTTTGTGTTACATCATGTCAATTCTCTATCAACGTCAATGGTGAGCTTGCAGGTTACTTTCAAGGGGGAAGAGGGCTGAGACAAGGGGATCCATTGTCGCCATATTTGTTTGTCCTATGTATGGAAATCCTTTCGGGGCTATTCTGCAAGATGAGTGCCAACCAAGAATTCAAGTTCCACTGGAGATGCAAGAAGGACAAAATTTCTCATCTTTGTTTTGCTGACGACTTGATGATTTTTAGCAACGGGGATGTAAAGTCAATTCGTATGATCAGAACGGTGCTCACAAAGTTTCAAGACCTATCAGGTCTGTATCCAAATCCAAACAAAAGTGACATCTTCTTGAGCGGTGTGTTAAATGCTGAGAAGGAGCAAATTATTCATATTCTTGGGTTTAGAGAAGGGGAGCTCCCTATGAAATATTTGGGAGTACCTCTTCTCTCATCCAGACTAAAGGCTGTTTATTGTAAGGGCCTCGTGGATCGAATCACCTCTAAAGTTCGACATTGGACTTGTCGAACACTCTCTTATGCAGGACGGGTACAACTGATTAATTCAGTCTTATTTTCCATACAAGTCTATTGGGCATCTCTCTTTCTCTTACCTGGGCAAGTAATTAAAAATGTGGAGCAAATTATGAAATCCTTTCTTTGGTCAGGTTCAGATATGAGAACTACTGGGGCTAAAGTGGCTTGGGATCAGGTATGTCTTCCAAAAAAGGAGGGGGGGCTAGGAATAAAACGGATAACAGAATGGAACAAGATTGCTTTGTTGAAACACATTTGGAACCTGTGCAATGACTGAGATGGCTCAATATGGTCTACTTGGATCAGATCCAATCTGTTGCGAGGTAGGAATTTCTGGACAATCAAGACACCACAGAATTGCTCTTGGGCTTGGGGAAAGATTCTAAAGCTGAGATCCTTAGCATGGCCGAAGATGAAGTACATCATAGGAGATGGAATGACAACCTCTCTATGGTTTGACAATTGGCATCCTCACAGCCCACTCGCGGATTCTTACGGGGAAAGATTCATCTATGATTCAGGTATGGCCAAGAACGCGAAGGTGAATGTGCTAATTCATAACTCAGAATGGAAAACTCCTACCACCCAAGCTATTGGCTGGCGCCCCATTATAGAAGCTATTCCTTCCAATTCTAATCCTAAAATGGGGCAAAAGGATGAGATAGTTTGGTTGGATTCGCCAAATCACAGATTCTCGATCAAAGTAGCTTGGGAACAACTAAGACGTCATCGTCAGATGGTTGAATGGCATGACATTGTGTGGTTCAAGAATGTTGTTCCAAGACATTCATTTCTTCTATGGATGGCTGTCCAACAGAAACTCACAACTCAAGATAAACTTCATCGGTTTGGTATACATGGTCCCAATAGATGCTCGCTCTGTCTCCGCAACAATGAGGATCACAACCACTTGTTCTTTGAATGCTCCTATACTAAAGCGATCTGGTGGGATGTTTGTGACAGATGCGACATTCCAAGAATGACAAAAGGCTGGGATGAATGGATTCGATGGGCCACTGTCTCTTGGCATGGCAAGAGTTTCGTCAATTTTTCTCGTAAACTGAGTTTTGCAGCTACAGTGTATCATGTATGGCAAGAACGGAATGCAAGGATCTTTGCTGGAATGTCTAGAACTTCGAATTTGGTCTTTAATCAAATTGAATGTATCATTCGTGATAAGCTTGATTTGATGAGGAATGTCGCACCAACAAATGAAAACAAAAGGATCCAACGAGCTTGGAGGGTGAATACCATAGATTCTTAATTTGTTAGTTAGCTGGTTGTATTGGTTTCCCTAACGAATCCAGTGAGGTTTCAGTGTTATGGTCGGTGGCTAGCTTGTAGCCATCTGTTGTTTTATGTTTCTGTTATCATTGTAAATCTGGGGTATGCCCCTTATAATGTTTGTATCTTCTTCTTTTAATACATACGTCAACTTACCAAAAAAAAAAAATACCTTGATCCACTACGGCCTGAATAGCATTTCTTGTTGCAGTTTGAGCAGCAAATGGCGTCCCTCTTCTTGTGCCCCTGAATCCACAAGTGTCTGCGGAGGACTAAGAGATCACCCGACCTTGTGCATCTGTAACGGTCACAATAGTTTTGATGTTTGTACATAAACAATTTTGTGAAGGATAATGACATCAATTTTGTATTTTGGTGATTTGAGGAAGAATCTTCATGAATAGAGAGGGAATGATATGATTCAGGGATTGGAAAACGATCATACTCGGTTTTTGTTGTGATGTTCCTAATTTGTCTTGTTTTACAACAAAAGATGTAAATCTCAACCTAAGATTTAGATCAGAATAAAAATTTACCTATAGTTTCCAGACATTTTGTTAAATATTAGGTTAAGATTTCATATCGATCGAAGTTCAATAAGGCAATGCAACACAGACCATAAGTTGTTGTACGAGCTCTGTTATCTAGTTCCCTTTTATTTATAAACTTCTTTTTAGTCATTGATTCTTATCCTAATGTATGGTTTTAACCCTTGTGTTCCTATTGATCTGGTGCCTATTATGATTAATGAGAGGACTTCTATGGGTAGGGTTAAAAAAGCAGAAATGATGAAAAAACTCCCTGGACAGGTTCGATCTCATATTAAGGAAAAAACAACAAATTACGCCAAACATGCTAATAAAGGGAAGAAAATGGTCAGATTTGAGTCGGGAGATCTTGTTTTGATTCATCTTAGCAAAGGCATATATCCCAAGCAATCAAAATTCTAAATTAATGTCGAGAGTTGATGGACCATTTTGGCTTATCAAAAGTGCGAATGATGATGCTTATAAGGTTCACCTTCTTGGCGAGTACAATGTTTCAGCTACTTTTAATGTAAAAGACTTGTCACCTTACTTGGAAGATGCTGACGAATTTGATTTAAGGAAAAATCACTTTTAACCTGAAGGGTGATGATATGCATCATGATTTTAACATAGAAGAGGCTTATTTTAATGTGCATGGGTATTCAGATGGTCTAATATGAGTGCTCAAACAAACAACTACATAGTACCTTAACATGTCATATTAATACGACTGGGGTTTTGATGAGTTTGAAGGTTTATAAACTGAGTGGAAATGGTTCAAATATATTTGTTTGTTTTCAAATAAGGCTAAAGTCATGATTTGAGAGTTTTAGAGAGTTTGAGTTTGCTGTCAGTCGATGGGCCAATTTAATCCTAAATTTTCAGTACTTATTGCATTGAAAAATAATCATATTCTAAATGTTTTGCAAGTTTAGAATGTCATCTTTCTAGTTTGTTCAACTATGTATGCATTGAAGTTTTGTATGAAAAGTTATAGGTGTTTTAATTATTTTTTGTGTGTGTTCTATAAGTCAAAAAATGTGTGCAATATATGTATTATTTGTTTAGTTTTCTGATCAAAGTTATTTATTTGGGTTTCAATTATGTCATTTTGGTATTTTCTAGATTTAAAGGTTGTTCCAAGTATATAATGATGTCCCAGAGCAAATATGGTGGACTTTTGAAAAATATAAAACTTTTTACCTTCTCATTTAGAGAGTTTTCTTTCTTGTTCTCCCATTATCATAATTGTTTGAAGAACAATTCAGGCTTATCACTCTTAATCACAAAGAGTGGGATGTCTTTATCATCATAGGGTTCCTTTATGGCGTCTCTAATTTATCAAAGAGTTTTATTTAGACTTTATCCCTCATTTCCATTACAAATCATGTGATTTTTAGCCTAAACACCATAACAAAAAAAATCATATAAACAAACCTACCTTCCTTCATCTTCATATCAGATTGCTAGTTTATTCAGGTTAGGAAGCATATCAAGAACCACCATAATTTTTTCATATATATAGAAAATGAGCTGAAATTTGGAGAAAAGAACCCTAACCTCATCTTTCTCTCTCTAAAACAAAAGGTTCTCTCCTTAATTCCGCTCACCTCTAACTTTCATTTCTATGAAGACGATTACCATTCTCTTCATCTCAAAGCCATCTACAAAAACTAAAGGTGTGAGAGAGAGGAGAGAGAGAGAGAAAAGAGAGAAAGAGAGAGAGAGTGGTGCTGTCGGAGCTACATCTACTCCGTCCACCGTTGGATTATTTTCATTTTTTACTATGTTGTTCCTTCCAACCTTCTCTCAACATTGACCGAACGGATTTGTTATCCAATCAACGAGGTAAGAGATATTGATCTCGCAATATTTCTACTATTCTGCATTTTCAGTTCTGGAACTATAGAGAAGTGGTGAAATTGCAGCATATTGCATGGATTTTCTTCATGATTTCTGTTATGGCTGTCATAGACATGAAGGCCTTTGCCATATGTGAAGATTAAATCACAGTTCTTTGGAAAAGTTTCAATTTTCTTGCTAGTTCCAGAGTGGTTTGTCGTAGCTTGATCTCCTTTGTTCACCGTTGGATCGTTACCATATTTGAGTATGTTGTTCTTCGGAACCTACTCTACGTCTTGACCGAACGGATTTTTGTTACAATCAGTGTGCTGGGAGATATTGGCCTCGTAATTCTGTTATTTCTGAGCTTAGGTTGCTTCTTGGACTCAGTTTTTCTTATTAGAATTTTGCTCTCTCTAATATTTGTATGCTACCATAATGTCTCTATGTTCTTCTGTGAAAAATGTTCCAATGGTGAGCTCTCACATTGAACAACACAATCAAGTTAAGTCTGGACATACATTAAGATTAGAACTGCAAGATATGTTGAATAGCCATGGGATGAGGATTTCTCAGTTTCAAGCTGATTCTGATGCTAGTATAGAGAAACACTCTACTGCCCAAGCTTCTAATGTTGTTCCAGAAATGAACCATGTGTTGGGTTCTAAAGTTGATGAGGTGAAGGTAGGGTCTCATCAACAAGAACAACTAAAACCTAGACCTAAATTGAATTTTTTAAATGCTTTGAAGGGTTCTGATGTTGATGACAATGAGGGTAGCAAGACCCTTGGCATTAGTTCAGTCCGTAATTTGCACTTTGCTCCCCCTACTATGACTGATGGTCGTGTGACAGTAGCTCCTCCACTTGATGTGTTTGAAGATGGCTGTGAATTTTGGAAATCCACCCTAGTTGGTCATTTTGTGGGGCAGAAATTACCGTATCCCGTGGTTAATTCTATTGCCAAAAGAATATGGAGCTCCTACGGTCTATCAGAAGTTTTGTCTTCGGATAATGGCTTCTTCATCTTCACCTTTGATTCGGTTGATCATGCCACTAATGTGCTGGAAAGAGCCCCATGGCACATGGCAAACAGGCCTTTGGTGCTTAAACGTTGGCAACCGAACATGCAATTTTTGAAAGATGATTTGGCAAGAGTTCCGGTATGGGTTAGGCTGTATAATGTCCCTCTCGAGTATTGGACTATTAAGGGGCTGAGCTGTGTAGCGAGTGCTATTGGAGTCCCCCTTCATGCAGATCATACGACATTGTTGCGTAAAAGGCTTAGTTACGCAAGAGTTTGCGTTGAGATAGATGCTTCGAAGACGTTGGTTAAGGAATATGATCTTCGCTGTCCAAATGGGTTATTCATAACAATTTCAGCTGAATACGAATGGATACCGTCGAAATGCAGTAATTGCAATGTCTTTGGACACACCACAGCGCTATGTGCTACTAATAACATTGATAATCTTAAAGTGGTGGCAGAAGGTAAGAGGAATCTAGGAGCTATGAACTCTAAATCTGCGGATAACAAGCCGAATCAGTTTCAGTGGCAGGTAGTTGGTAAACGAAACAAGGGTTCTGTGAGTGGGGAGAATGCTCCCTTGGCATCTAAAGTGGGTAATTGTGATGAGAATGGTTGTTCAACATCTGATATACATATGCCTGATTGTAATATGAATGATCATGCGACATCAGATGTGTGCAATGCTGGTTGTCATGAAGATGAAAATCCTTCCTCTCCTCTTGTCTTGAAGAGTTTACGAGAAGACATGAAACAAGAGCAAGGGGCTGCAAGTACTGCTTTAGAGCAAGATATGGACGCAATGGGAGGTGATACAGATGGGGAACCAACCGATATCATGACAACCCCTCAAACCCTGAATTCCACCGAAAAGGAAACTGTTAATCAGTTAGCTATTAAGGCTAGAGACTCTCTAGAGAAAAAGAAAAGGGGTTCAAAAGCCTCTTCAAAGAAGAATCAGAAATCTGGCTCCTCTCCAGGAGGCACGTCAAGGTAATCTTTGTGTTGCTGTTTGTACTCCTCTCTATTTTCCTATGATTATTGGATGTTGGAATATTAGAGGTTTGAATGATCCTATAAAGCATTCAGAATTGCGTAGACTCATCCATCAAGAGAGGATAGCTTTTTTTGGTTTGGTTGAAACTCGAGTTAAAGACAAGAATAAAGATAATGTTTCTAAACTTCTTCTGCATTCTTGGTCCTTCTTGTATAATTATGATTTCTCTTGTCGTGGTCGTATTTGGGTTTGTTGGAATGCTGATACGGTGAAGGTGGATGTTGTTGGAATGTCAGACCAGGCTATTCATGTTTCTGTCACTATATTAGCTACCAAAATCAGTTTCAATACTTCAATTATTTATGGAGACAACAATGCTTCCTTACGTGAGGCATTATGGGCTGATATAGTGAGTCGTAGTGATGGATGGGAGTCAACCCCGTGGATTCTTATGGGTGACTTTAATGCTATCCGCAACCAGTCGGACAGGTTAGGAGGGTCTACTACGTGGGCTGGTACTATGGACAGATTGGATACATGTATTCGAGAAGCGAAAGTAGATGATCTTCGGTATTCAGGTATGCATTATACTTGGTCGAACCAATGTCCTGAGAATCTGATCATGCGGAAACTAGATAGAGTGCTTGTCAATGAGAAGTGGAATCTGAACTTTCCATTATCGGAAGCGAGATTTTTGCCTTCGGGTATGTCAGACCATTCTCCTATGGTGGTAAAGGTTATTGGCAATGATCAGAACATAAAGAAACCATTCAGATTCTTCGATATGTGGATGGATCATGACGAGTTCATGCCCTTGGTGAAGAAGGTATGGGATCAGAATTCGGGGGGTTGTCCAATGTATCAGCTGTGTTGCAAACTAAGAAAGCTAAAGCAGGAATTGAAACTTTTCAATATGGCTCACTTCTCTAACATTTCAGATAGAGTTAAAGATGCAAAAAACGAAATGGATAAGGCTCAACAGGCTCTGCATACAGCGCATGAGAATCCAATTTTGTGCATGCGAGAAAGGGATGCTGTTCGTCAATACGCTTCTACCGTCAGGGCTGAAGAGAGTTTTTTCAAACAGAAGGCAAGGATACAATGGCTTAGCTTGGGGGATCAGAATACTAGCTACTTTCACAAATCAGTAAATGGAAGACAGAATAGAAATAAGCTTCTATCACTTACAAGGGAGGATGGAGAGGTTGTCGAAGGACACGAGGCAGTCAAATCAGAAGTAATTGCATACTTCCATCGTGTCTTAGGAGTGGATCAGATGCCTAGGGTTCTGAACGAGGAAGTGATGGACTCGGCAATTAACTTGAAACTGTCTTCAACGCAACAGCATCTACTCGCACAAGATGTAACAAGGGAGGAGATTAAGCATGCTATGTTTAGTTTGAAGAACAACAAAGCCCCTGGTCCGGATGGCTTTAACGCAGGTTTCTTCAAAAGAATGTGGCACATAGTTGGGGAAGATGTAATCAACGCTGTTAGATCCTTCTTTCAGACTCGTAGAATGCTTAAAGAAATGAATGCTACATCCATTTCTCTTATTCCTAAAGTTGCTAATCCTACAAGGTTGACAGATTTTCGTCCTATATCTTGCTGCAATACAGTGTACAAATGCATCGCTAAGATTCTAGCTGGGAGAATCAAAGTTGTTTTGCCATCCTTAGTTGGTCCATATCAGACTGCTTTTATCTCAGGACGGCGAATCAGTGATAACATTCTTTTGTCTCAGGAACTAATGAAAGGCTATCATAAATCTACGGGACCTGCTCGTTGTGCTATGAAAGTTGATCTGATGAAGGCTTATGACTCGGTGCGGTGGGATTTCGTTGACGCCATGTTAATAAAAATGGGATTCCCTAGAACAGTCATTGATTGGATCATGGTTTGTGTTACATCATGTCAATTCTCTATCAACGTCAATGGTGAGCTTGCAGGTTACTTTCAAGGGGGAAGAGGGCTGAGACAAGGGGATCCATTGTCGCCATATTTGTTTGTCCTATGTATGGAAATCCTTTCGGGGCTATTCTGCAAGATGAGTGCCAACCAAGAATTCAAGTTCCACTGGAGATGCAAGAAGGACAAAATTTCTCATCTTTGTTTTGCTGACGACTTGATGATTTTTAGCAACGGGGATGTAAACTCAATTCGTATGATCAGAACTGTGCTCACAAAGTTTCAAGACCTATCAGGTCTGTATCCAAATCCAAACAAAAGTGACATCTTCTTGAGCGGTGTGTTAAATGCTGAGAAGGAGCAAATTATTCATATTTTTGGGTTTAGAGAGGGGGAGCTCCCTATGAAATATTTGGGAGTACCTCTTCTCTCATCCAGACTAAAGGCTGTTTATTGTAAGGGCCTCGTGGATCGAATCACCTCTAAAGTTCGACATTGGACTTGTCGAACACTCTCGTATGCAGGACGGGTACAACTGATTAATTCAGTCTTATTTTCCATACAAGTCTATTGGGCATCTCTCTTTCTCTTACCTGGGCAAGTAATTAAAAATGTGGAGCAAATTATGAAATCCTTTCTTTGGTCAGGTTCAGATATGAGAACTACTGGGGCTAAAGTGGCTTGGGATCAGGTATGTCTTCCAAAAAAGGAGGGGGGGCTAGGAATAAAACAGATAACAGAATGGAACAAGATTGCTTTGTTGAAACACATTTGGAACCTGTGCAATGACTCAGATGGCTCAATATGGTCTACTTGGATCAGATCCAATTTGTTGCGAGGTAGGAATTTCTGGACAATCAAGACGCCATTGAATTGCTCTTGGGCTTGGGGAAAGATTCTAAAGCTGAGATCCTTAGCATGGCCGAAGATGAAGTACATCATAGGAGATGGAATGACAACCTCTCTATGGTTTGACAATTGGCATCCTCACAGCCCACTCGCGGACTCTTACGGGGAAAGATTCATCTATGATTCAGGTATGGCCAAGAACGCGAAGGTGAATGTGCTAATTCATAACTCAGAATGGAAAACTCCTACCACCCAAGCTATTGGCTGGCACCCCATTATAGAAGCTATTCCTTCCAATTCTAATCCTAAGATGGGGAAAAAGGATGAGATAGTTTGGTTGGGTTCGCCAAATCACAGATTCTCGATCAAAGTAGTTTGGGAACAACTAAGACGTCATCGTCAGATGGTTGAATGGCATGACATTGTGTGGTTCAAGAATGCTGTTCCAAGACATTCATTTCTTCTATGGATGGCTGTCCAACAGAAACTCACAACTCAAGATAAACTTCATCGGTTTGGTATACATGGTCCCAATAGATGCTCGCTTTGTCTCCGCAACAATGAGGATCACAACCACTTGTTCTTTGAATGCTCCTATACTAAAGCGATCTGGTGGGATGTTTGTGACAGATGCGACATTCCAAGAATGACAAAAGGCTGGGATGAATGGATTCGATGGGCCACTGTCTCTTGGCATGGCAAGAGTTTCGTCAATTTTTCTCGTAAACTGAGTTTTGCAGCTACAGTGTATCATGTATGGCAAGAACGGAATGCAAGGATCTTTGCTGGAATGTCTAGAACTTCGAATTTGATCTTTAATCAAATCGAATGTATCATTCGTGATAAGCTTGATTTGATGAGGAATGTCGCACCAACAAATGAAAACAAAAGGATCCAACGAGCTTGGAGGGTGAATACCATAGATTCTTAATTTGTTAGTTAGCTGGTTGTATTAGTTTCCCTAACGAATCCAGTGAGGTTTCAGTTTTATGGTCGGTGGCTAGCTTGTAGCCATCTGTTGTTTTATGTTTCTGTTATCATTGTAAATCTGGGGTATGCCCCTTATAATGTTTGTATCTTCTTCTTTTAATACATACGTCAACTTACCAAAAAAAAAAAAGCCATCTACAAAACCCTTTAATGAATTAAAACCAGTGAACCATGAATTGTCGTAGGTTAAGGAGAGAAAGAGAGAAAACAACCATTGAAACTTCTATATTTGATTTCTCTCTCTTTTGACTTCTAAACAAGGTGAGACCATTGCCATTATTCTCCCCTTGTTGAGTATGACAACCATATAAGCCCCATAATATAATGACCTCTAAGTGAATAGCTAGAGAGAGAAAATCTAGACAGTACCAGACTTTTAAGGCATTAGATCTCAATCACCAGCCCGTGCTGACCTACACTGCCACCACATGAAGGAGAATAAATGAGTGGCACACCATGTGGGCCTTTTCATGGCTGATCAAGCACCAATAGAGCATGGTTACCACACATCAATAATGGGGTTTTTTTTTGTCTCATAATGTCTTGCCACTATTTTAGCCATTTCCAGTCCTCCTTGGCCACCCTAGAAGTTCAATTTCAAACACTAAATATCTTTCAAATAATTATTTTAGTATATTATTGATTTTGATTTGTTTTGTGATGAGATTTTAGGAATTGAGTAATGTTTATAAAATTAATATTGTGTTTCAATGCTTTTAGTCGAATCCTTTAATTTTACATCTTATTTTATTTCTTGTTCTTGACCATTTCATTATTGTCCTTAGCATTGCAACATGTTTGTGTATGAACATAGATGTATTCAACAATATGTATTGACATGGTCTTTTGTTTCAAATAATAGAAAATCAATGTTCATTAATGTATGTATATGTTGGAATTTGTATTTTGGTTACAAAATCCATTAAGGGTTTTGACCCACTTTAAAAGACATTTCAATATTTTTACAAATTCCTCATTTGATCCCAATCATATTTGTTTAACCTCCAGTAATATTTTCAATTTTTGATATGTTATTCACCTAAAATGT